>NC_092746.1:58320763-58945763 GCF_047496795.1 Chiloscyllium punctatum | reverse complement strand
ACCACCATAGTCAGTCGAATCTCAGATGGCGACGAAACAGACTACAGATGCAAGGTGGAAGACCTGGAAAAATTGTGCACAAGAACAACCTAGCTCTCAATGCTGGCAAAACCAAGGAACTCATTATTGACTTTCAGCAGGATGTTACTCATGCCCCCCTACACATTAACAACACAGAGGTGGAATGAATGGAGAGTATCATGCTCTTGGGAGTGGTCATCCACAACAAGTTTTCTTGGACTCTTCATGTGGACACACGAAGGCCCAACAACGTCTCTTCTTCCTCAGGCAGCTGAGGAAATTTGGCATGACGGTGAAAACCCTTGCCAACATTTATAGGTGTGCCATTAAGAGCATTCTGTCTGGATGTATCACTCCCTGGTATGGCAACTGTACCATTCAAGATCAGAGATGGTTACAGAGAGTGGTGAACTCAGCCTGGACAATCACAAAGGCCAATCTCCCATCTATAGAATCCATCTACCAGGCCCGCTGTCAAGGAAAGGCCGCCAGCATTCTCAAAGGTCCATCCCACCCTGGCAAAGTTTTTCTACAACCTCTACCAACGGGGAGAAGGTACAGAAGCCTGAAAACACAAACCAGCCGGTTTCGAAACAGTTTCGACCTACTGTTGTTAGAATACTGAATGGACTCACTAACATTCACCTGTACCTGTGTTTTTGTTTTTGCTGCTGTTTACTTCTCTATGTTACTTAACTCTGTGATCTGCCTGTATTGCTCACAAGACAAAGCTTTTCACTGTGCCTCGCTATGCGTGACAATAAATTAAATTCAATTCACATTTAAAGAACATTTATGGACTCTGGGTTTGTACTCGATGGAGTTCAGAAGGATTGAAACATATAGAATACTGAATGAGCTGGACAGGGTAGATGTTTCCATAGGTAGGAGAGACTAGGATCCAAGGGCATATCCTTAGAGTAAAGCGAACACCTTTTAGAATGGCGATAAAGAGAAACTTCTTCATCCACAGACTGATGAATCGTTGGAATTCATTGCCACAGAAGGCTATGCAGGTCAGGTCATTGAGTATATTTAAGACTGAGATAGATTCAAGGGGGTCAAGGATTATGGGGAGAAAGTGGAAGAATGGGGTTGAGAAACTTATCAGCCATGATTGAAGCAGACTCGATGGGCTGAATGGCCGAATTTCTGTTCCTATGCCTTATGGTCTTATGATCTTCCAGTATGCTTGTCTTTATTGGTCAGTGCATTGAGCTTAAGAGTTGAGAGGAAGTGTTGTGGCTGACATTGGTTAGGCCACTTTTGGAATATTGCGTGTAATTCTGGTCTCCTTCCTACCAGAAGGATGTTATGAAACTTGAAAGGGTTCAGAAAAGATTTATAAGGATGTTGCCAGGGTTGGAGGGTTTGTGCTATAGGGAGAGGCTGAATAGCTGGAGCTGTTTTCCCTGGAGCGTCAGAGGCTGAGAGATGATCTTAGGAGGTTTATAAAATCATGAGGGGCATGGATAGGATGAATAACCAAGTTTTTTTTCCCTGGAGTGGGGGAATCTAAAACTAGAGGGTATGGGTTTAAGGTTACAGGAGAATATTTAAAAGGGACCTAAGAGGCAACTATTTTCACCCAGAGGGTGGTGTGTGTATGGAATAAGCTGCAGAGGAAGTGGTGGAGGCTTGTACAATGATAACACTTAAAAGGCACCTGGATGGATATAAGAATCGGAGAGGTTTAGAGGGATGTAGGTCAAATGCTGGCAAATGAGACAAGGTTAATTTTGGATATCTGGTCAGCAGGGACAAATTGGACCGGAGGGTCTGTTTTCACGCTGTACAACTGTATGACTATCTGACTATAAGGAGAAAGTGAGGACTGCAGATGTTGGAAATCAGAGTGGAGAGTGGAGGGCTGGAAAAGCACAGCAGGTCAGGCAACATCTGAGGAGCAGGAGAATTGACGTTTCGTGCAAGAGCCCTTCATCAGGAGTCTGACTATAACTCTAATCCAAGGATTGGACTCAAGGCAATACTGGAAGTCATGCAAAATCAGTCTGGGTCCTGTCACAACCACAGTCAGTCAGTCATAACCATCTTCCAAACTCAGTCCATATTATTGTCATGATCAATTGCATAGATCATGCAAAGTCTGTCCAGAATATTGGCCACAATTGATTGAGGGAGTGGGTCAGACTAAATCAGGGGCCTTGTATGGTCTCTCTATGGAGTCATAATGAAACCAGCAGCAACAAACAATAATAGCGAGGTGAAAACAAGGACTGCAGATGCTGGAAACCTGAGTCTGGATTAGAGTGGTGCTGGAAAAGCACAGCAGGTCAGGCAGCATCCGAGGAGCAGGAAAATCGACATTTCGGACAAAAGCCCTTCATCAGGAAGCCTTTGCTGCCATACAGTCTGTAAAGTGGAAAGGAGCAGGATAAGAGCTGCCATGTTGAAGGAAAGCGCTTATGTGAACCCAGGGTGGACAGACTCCAATGTAACTATTTCCAGCTGAGTTGCAGCCAGTAGAGAAGAAACCTCAGGCTGAGTCAACTACGATCTCATACCTATTTCTGCTGCTGCTGGACTAAGACCTGTGATTTCATGACCTCAGTGGCAATCTCATCCAAGTAGAACCATAGAACATAGGACATAAAATATTACGGCGCAGTACAGGCCCTTCAGCCCTCGATGCTGTGCCGCCCTGTCATACTAATCTGAAGCCCATCCAACCTACACTATTCCATGTACGTCCACATGCCTGTCCAATGACGACTTAAATGCACTTAAACTTGGCAAATCTACTACCATTGCAGGCAAAGCATTCCATACCCTTACTACTCTCTGAGTAAAGAAAAGATAGGATACAATAACCAGAAAGGTAATGATTGCCCTTTAATTTCATTCCTGATTCATTCATGGAGCTACTGGGAACTTTTCATGGGCATCAACTTATAAGTAGACCTGGGGGGGGCTGCTGATGCTTTCATCAGTTCATCTCAAACCTTCCTTGATGTAGGGAGTCAAGAACTGCTCAGACTGATGTTAAGGATTGATACAATACTGTGCTAGTTTGGAAAAAGGCTGTTATAGAACAGACTATAAGCCTCCTGAAAATGAGCTTCCAGTGTCTAGACTGGTGAGGCAGTGTGATGCAGTATATCTGAAAATATGTTGCTGGAAAAGCGCAGCAGGTGAGGCAGCATCCAAGGAACAGGAGAATCGACGTTTCGGGCATCAGCCCTTCTTCAGGAAGAAGGGCTGATGCCCGAAATGTCGATTCTCCTGTTCCTTGGATGCTGCCTGACCTGCTGCGCTTTTCCAGCAACACATTTTCAGCTCTGATCTCCAGCATCTGCAGCCCTCACTTTCTCCTCCCTGATGCAGTATATCCCAGAGTACCTTTCATATCATTGTGTAATAATGGTGTGCTGCACAATCTTAGTTCTGGGGGTGGGGTGGGGGGGGGGTGGCGTAGATTGCAGGAGAGGGGGGTTTACGGTGGGAGGGTGTTGTCAGGGTGTGGGCAGAGGACAAGGTGCAGGAAGAAGTAAAAAACAATGAGGGGGAACATGTAGGTAAGGATCCTCAGATGGGCCAAGGTAAAGCGGTGAAGAAGGCAGGATAGCATTTTGCTGAGCCACAAACAGTCTGATAGTGATCCACTTCCAGCATGACTGAGCTGCCCAGAGATATTATATGTGCAGCTATAGTTAAGCAGTTGGCTTTTGTGCCTTTACTCGCTGTATTTAATCATCCTCCTTGCTTGAATTGAATTTTCCTTTGTTTATATTCAATAAAATTAGGATTTTTCATTTTTCCTTTGTTTATTTGCTCATTACCACTGCACAATTGGAAGCGCGTGTGCAACTCCTGCTCTGGACTAACGTTAAAACTAAAACAGCTGGATTTGAATTGAGCTCTTTCCCCACCATATACTTCTGGGTGGTTGTGCTAAAATTGTCTTAGCGTCAAAGCCACATCAGTCACATTAGAGTCCATGAGTACCAATTATCCCACATCCTGAGCTAGTTCCTTATTTGCCTTATACACTTATTATCCCTGTAAGTCTCAGAATATAATAAGCCTTCATTGTTCTCTTGTAATGCCTGATTATCCCTCACCAACAATATTTCCCCAATGATAGATTGTGAAGTTTTGAGCTGCTCCCTCCGTTTGGCAGTAATATATGAGAGATTAACACATGAAGTGGCCATTACCAATCTTATACCCTCAGATTTTCAGACATGGCTTTGAGAAGGCCAGACATGCGGCAGACCTTTCCCTCTTGGAACCTGTAGATCAATGACACATTCCTCAGTTGCTCCAATGAAGTGTATATTCTGGTGCAGCAGTTGGAGATCCCAGTGCTGGTTCCTCCTTTGAACTTTATTGTTTACGACGTCACTTTTTTGTGTCTTGATTCTAATTGCCAGCTAACAAGTGTGTGATTCTTTGAGGCAATGTCTAGGGACACAATTTGCTGACTAGGAGAGATGTACTGTATAAGGTACGAGTGAAGCTCACCATAACCTTTTGATGGTGTAAGATGCTTGTGTATCTTGCCATTGATGTGTCAGAACTATTGTCCTCTGCCTCCCACTGCTTTTACAGGCCAGCCCCATATCTTCAGCTGGGATGGAGGATACCTGCTGACTTGTACACTCTGCTGAGCTTAAAGACTTGGGACTGATGTCCTCTGGGAACTATGTGGTTAAAGGGTTCTGACTTACAGAAAGTTTCCTGCATAAATGGACCTGAGCTGATGCCTGGTCTCTGGTTGCCTTCTGAGAAGAAGGATCACTGAACCCAAAACGTTGACTCTGCTTTCTCTCTCCATAGATGCTGCCTAATGACCAGATATCTCCAGCAACTTCAGTTTTTGATTTTTATATAATCAAACTCAAATGATAAACTAAATTTAAAAAAAACATGAAAATTATACCAGGTCAACTATGATCACATCGACTAGGAGAAAGCAATGACTCTAGATGCAGGAGATCAGAGTCAAAAGGTGTGACACTGGAAAAGCACAGCCAGTCAGGAGGCATCCAAGTAGCAGGAGAGTCAATGTTTTGGGCATAAGCCCTTCATCAAGAATGTGGTGGGGGGACGGGCGGAGGGGGCTGTGAGATAAATAGGGGGTAAGAATGAGGGTCAGAGGAAGGTAGCTGGGAAGGCAATAGGTCAATGCAGGTGGGGAATGATGGTGAGAAGTCAGTGGGGAGGGTGGAGCAGATAGGTGGGAAAGAAGATAGACAGGTGGGACAGTGCAAGAGGGTGGTGCCAAGTTGCAGGTTTTGACCTGAGATGAGGTGGGGGAGGGATATAAGGAAACTGGTGAAGTTGACATTGATGCCGTGTGGTTGGAGAGTCCTCAAGCTGAAGATGAGACATTCTTCCTCCTGTCATCATGTAGCTTGGATTTGGTGGTAGAAGAGGCCCAGGACTTGCATGTCCTTGGTGTAGTGGGAAGGGGAGGTGAAGTGGTCAGCCAAAGGGCGGGTAGGGTTCTTCGGTGCATCTGTCCCAGAAATGTTCCCTGAAATGTCGCACAAGTTGGCGTCCTGTCGTCCCAATGTAGAGGAGACCACATCGAGAGCAATGGACACAGTAAATGAGGTGTTTGAATATGTAGGATAATCTCTGCCGGCTGTGAAAAGATCTTTGGGGCCTTGGGCGGAAGTGAGGGGGGTGGTTTGGGTGCAGGCTTTACACCTCTTGTGGTGACAAGGGAAGGCCAGGAGTGGAGGGTAATTTGGTGGGGGGTATGGACTTAATGAGGGAGTCATGGAATGAATGGTCTCTGTGGAATGCAGATAAGGGTGGAGGGAAATATATCTCTGGTGGTGGGGTCTGATTGAAGGTGGTGGAAATGGTGGAATATAATGTGCTATATCCGGAGATTAATAGAGTGGAAGGTGAGGACCAGGAGAGTTCTATCCTTCTAGTGGCTGGAGGAATGGAAAATGGAGGAAAGGCACTGATCACATGCTTAGGGAAATTGTGGTGCTTGAAATAGGAGGCCATCTGGGATATCCTGGAGTGGAATTGTTCCTCCTGGGAGCAGATACGGTGAAGGCGGAGGAATTGGGAATAAGGGATCACATTTTTTACAGGAGGCGGGGTGAGAAAAGATATAGTTAAGGTAACTGTGGAAGTAGGTGGGTTTAAATAGATGCCCATGTTGAGTTGGTCGCTGAAGATGGAGACACAGCCCTCCAGGAAGGGGAGGTAGGTGTCCAAGATGGTCCACTGCCAACCCTTCCTCCACTCCTGGCATCTTCTCTTGCCACCACAAGAAGTGTAAAACCTGCACTCACACCTCCCCCCCTCATCTCCATCCAAGGCCTCAAAGGATCCTTCCATAGCTGGCAGAGATTTTCTGCACATCCACTCACCTCATTTTCTATGCCTGTTGCTCTCGATGTGGTCTCTACTACATTGGGGAGACAGGACACCAACGCCTGGAACGTTTCAGGGAACATCTTTGGGACACACACACCAAACAACCCCACCGCCCTGTAGCTGACCACTTCAACTCTTCCTTCCACTCTGCCAAGGACATGAAAGTCCTGAGCATCCTCCACTGCCAAATCCTAGCCACCTGATGCCTGGAGAAAAAATGCCTCATCTTCTGCCTTGGGACCCTCCAACTACACAGCATCAATGTCAACTTCACCAGTTTCCTTACCTCCCCTCCCACCACCTCATCCCAGATCCAACCATCCAACTAGGCATCGCACTCTTGAACTGTCCTACTTGTCCAGTTTCCTTCCCACCTGTCCACTCCATCCTCCCCACCAACCTATCACCATTACCCCTCATCTGCATCTACATATTGCCTTCCTAGGTACCTTGACCCACCACCCCCCGCACCCCCCTCCTATTTATCTCTCAACCCCCTTTCCCACCCCCACCCCACATTCCTGATGAAGGGCATATGCCTGAAACATCGACTCTCCTAATCCTTGGATGATGCCTGACCTGTTGTGCTTTTTCAGTACCACACTTCTCAACTACGATCACATAATGAGTGAAAATTAACTATTTTCAGTGGAGATGGAAATCAGGAGAGATGGATAGTGGATGACAGATCTCATTTACACTACTTTTCAAAATTAAAATTGTCTCCTTGGCACTCCACACAATGAAATTCAACACATGCAGGATGATATTGATATTTGTTTTGACATTCCTTAAACTTACGATGTTGCATACATTTGGGAAAGGTGCATGCGCATCAATGTCATAAACTAAGTACATTATGATGGTGGCCCTTTGATTGCATAATGGTTTAAGTTTGTGATCATAGCAATATGTGAGTAGAATAGCAAATTTACTGGGAAGGCAGAAGCTTTTACTGGAGGATGTGTAAAAGGTGTACCTTGAGTTTTATTTTAAAGAGGCATAGGTATTTTGTCTAACTTTATCATTAGTTACTTAACAATATAAACTTGATGTCAAGACAATCTTCAGTAGCATGTAATACATCTGTGTTTCATCGCAACAGTATAGGATATTGATGGGGTTGGAGGGTTGGAGCTATAGGGAGAGGCTGAATAGTACGGGCCTATTTCCTTGGAGCATCGGAGGTTGAGAGGTGACATTATAGAGGTTTAAAAAATCATGAGGGTCATGGGTAGAGTGAATAGCCAAGGTCTTTTTCCCAGAGTGGAGGATCTAAAACTAGAGGGCATGGGTTTAAAGTGAGAGGAAAAAGATAGAAAAGGGATTTAAAAGGTAACTTGTTCATGCAGAGCGTGGTGTGTGCATGGAACAAGCTGCCAGAGGAAATGATGGAGACGGGTACAAATACCACATTTAAAAGGCATCTAGATGGACATATATGAATATGAAGGATATACAGGTATATGGGCCAAATGCTGACAAATGGGGCTAGATTAATTTAGGATGTCTGGTTGGCATGTATAAGTTGGACCAAAGGGTCTGTTTCTATGCTATACAACTCTATGGTTCTATGACTCTATAACTAATGCCTTGCTGCAGTGAAAAATCTGCATTCAACAAAATTTCCACCACATTAGGGTGGATTTAAAAGAGAGCAAGAGAATTATATAACTATCTTGACTTCAAATGAAAGGAGGACCCATGAAAGCATGAGGGTTTGTGGCAAAACTACACCTGGATGGAAAGCATGAGATATAGTAATATCACAAACACATCAATAGATAAGATTACCATTATCACTGGTAACCACAGCCTGAACTGAAGCTATGTGTTCAGTAGAGCTGCAAAGAAGATCAAAGCCTACATAATCTTTTCCATATAAAAAACACAGATAAACTACCCCATAATTGAAATCCCATATCTGAAGAAGACAGCATTCTAATGAAAGGTTGCAGAATGCTGAGACGTAAAAAGAAAATCCTCCTTTGAGAATCTAGTGGATGTGAGGAATGAAATTAGGAGTGACTAATGTGATAATTAAAAAGTCACAGTGTTGGAAAATACATAAAACTGGGTGGCTTGTGAATAGAAGAATTGATTTGTGTGAAGTAATATAGTTTTTTGACAGATCATTTGATGACCATCAAAGAGATTATTCAAACCCAGAAATACCCTCATTGAATTCAGCTGCACAACGGATAGTAGCAAGTTGACCTCTGGCATTAACGAGTCTCTGAAGTGACCAAGATGGTATCTGAAACTCGAAAGGGTGGGTTTAACATTTTATTTATTCTTAGACCACATTAGAATCAGATTTCTTTGTTAAAGTGTTTATTTATGCATGGATGAAAGATGTACATTTCCAAAAATGTGTACAGCTCACATCTTTCATGCAAGAATAAGGGTTTTATACAATTCTTCCAAGCAACAAACTTCCAATCGATTATTCCTTCAAATAATCATTTCCAATCAAAAGGTTATAGTTTATTCACACCTATCTTTATGCAATTGTGTTTGCATAGTTCACATTTCAAGTTAGTACTGTCTGTGTTGTATACATTATCCAATCATATCATTACTGTCCTCATCACATAGTTTTACTATGTATTTAATGATTACCAATAAACACACGTTGTCTATTTTTCCCTTTCAGTCTCTCCTATTGCCTGAACAGCCTATTTTCCCTTTCAAGTTGAAATGCTGGCTTCACCAACATTTTGTGCAGGTAATGGATCTGCAGCTTCTGTTAGGACTTGCAGGATTGTTGAACAACTAATAGCCACCTAACTTGCTAGTCTGGCCTTATCAAGGAGGCAGTTTTACAGAATTTTGTTGGTTCATGCAGATATCTTCTAATCAACCATGTTATGAAGCACTTCTGGGGCAGGTGGGACTTGAACCAGATCTCTTGGCTTAGAGACAGGGACACTACAACTATGCCACAAGAAACCTCCCTGTTAGGTTGTGTATATGCACTTTCTTAAGAGCAACCAGCTGATAGGGTATAAAAAGGATAATGGAAAGGATTTCAAGTACTAATTAACAGCAAATAATTTTTTACGGTTCACCTGCTGCTGTAGATTTGAGGAGGCTTTGAAATATGCTCAAACATATTAAAGACACTGTCAGATCAACAGTTGAGCATTTAGCTCAGCAATTTTCTGAGAATCTCACTTCAAAGAAGTATCGACTGTGCTGCTGTATAATATTGGACACCAGTTTAGAGTCATTTGTAGCAAGAGAGAGCTGTTGTTGGAGAGAGAAACAAGAGGGATAGGAAGTTGAGATGAATTCCTTTTCTTGTCAATACATGATGTTGCTCCTCCTCTAGATCTTCTCCATAAAGGAAGCCCACTGGCAGGCCTGAGATGCTGTCTATCCTCTCATCCAATTCCTGAGTCATTCAGAAATATTACAGTATGTGGAATGCACTCCACATGTTCAATGTAATGGGTGATTGGAGCCCATAGATGCTGCTTTATAAATATTATGTTTAAGCAGCATTTCAGTGGTATTCCTACATCTGTCTCTGTCTTTCTATTTGCAACTCCAGGCAATTTCTAATTAACTTAATCAGCAATTGAGCAACAAAGTGGCCAGTAAAAGCCAGGCTTTAAAAAAGAAACATCAGCCAGCATAGCAAGCAATATCTGTTCTTTGTCAAATAAACCTCAGAAACATTGAGTCTGGTGGCTCAACATTATTTGTTTTTAGGGATGTGGGCATTGCTAGCTGAGCCAGTATTTATTGCCCATTCTGTCTGCCCTTTTGAATGACTGCAGTCCATTTGTTGCAGATAGATCCACAATACCACAGTGGAGGGAAATCTAGGATTTTGACCCAGTGACAGTGAATCAACAGTGATATTTTTCTGAGTCAGAATGGTGAGTGGTTCGGAGGAGAACTTGCAGGCGTTGTTCCCATGTATCTACTGCTCTTGTCTTTCCAGGTGGTACAGGTTGAGGGCAGCATTGAAGATGCAATCTAAGGAGCCTTTTTGAATTTCTGCAGTCTGTCTTTCAGATGGTACGATGTGTTAGTTGTGTTAGGGTGAATATTTGATTCATGATGGCTGCTTTGCTCTGGATGGTGTCAAGCCTGTTGAATATTGTTGGAGCTACACTTAAGGAAAATGGGGGGCAGTCCATCACATTCTCTACTTGTGCCTTGCAGGTATTGGATTGGTGTGGTGCCATGATGGTCATGAGAGGTAG
This sequence comes from Chiloscyllium punctatum, assembly GCF_047496795.1. NCBI lineage: Eukaryota > Metazoa > Chordata > Chondrichthyes > Orectolobiformes > Hemiscylliidae > Chiloscyllium > Chiloscyllium punctatum. Next base: position 58,935,159 of record NC_092746.1, on the reverse strand, counting down.
GCACATCTCAGATTCATAGACAAGGAGTGTGTATGGCTGGTGCCCATGGATCATACTCCAGGTACTGTCTGATACCAAACAATATGGAGGCTCCTTGCTGCTAGTAGTAAGCTAAAGTCACCAGGTGCAAGCCCAGATTTTCAAGCTGAGATTTCACAACATCTAACTTGTTTGACATGTTGATGAGATAGTCAGCTGAACATTAACCATGTGAGTTAAGCTGTTAACAAGCTCTAAGCCCCCTTAGTTGACATGTTGCCACTGCTAAGCAAGAAACTTACCTTGCTACTCAACAAAAGCATAAATGGTGATGCGAGATGCCCCTGATTAAGAGATAAAGCCTTAGTGGACTTTTCATCTGATTTTGCCACAAATCGCCCCATTGTTTACATCGATCAGACCCTTATATGATTCTGCCCTTGTAACAATTAAGTTTTTTTGTAGAGTGCACCTGAACCAAACTGTCAGTTTAACAAATGTGAAAGATCAGTGAAGACAGGAGAGAGATGCTCCTTTATTTTTCCAATATTGTCCACTTCTTCAGTCAAGAAACTGAATGAGAGTGAAGTGACAGTCAGTAAGAGTTCAAGAATATGCATTGAGCTGGGGAGAAAGCTGATTGCTGAATAATAGGTAAGTTAGTTGACTAATGCTGTTTGTAATAATAAGTAGTTTGGTGTGCCAAGTCAGTTCAGTCAAGCAAAATGTACATCTTGCTATGTGACAAAAGACATAGACACTTTATATCCTAATCCAACACATCTGACTGTAGAAGTTGAGCTGCAAACTTTGGAATCCAACAGTTAGTCAGAGTCACTGTTGTGCATTTGCAGGATTGTCAATTGCTTAGATAGCACGTTTAGGGTGGTAGTCACAGGTTATGGGAGGTACAGGCAGAGATGGAATAGGTCACCACAAGACAGTCTAAGAGAACTAGGCAGGTGGTGTAGGAGTTCCCTGAGTCTATCTTGCTTGCTGATTGGTTTCATGTTTTGAATACTGATATCCTCGGGGACTACAGCCACAGTCATGTCAGTGGCAGCAAGGGTAACTCAACCACAGAAGAATGGAGGAAGAAGAATGGAAGAGCAACAGTGATAGGAGATTCCAAAGGCAGGGGATCAATCAGATGTAAATAAAAGCAAACTACTGCAGCTTCTGTCGATCTGAAAAAAAACACAACGTTCTGGAGAAACTCAACAGATTTGGCAACTCCTGTGAAGAGAGAGTCCAGTACAACTCTTTTCAGAACTAAACAGCAGCAAGAAAACAACATTTTTTGTTATGCAAGTGACGGGGGGCTGGAGGAGCAATTGGAGAAGATGGTAAGCATGCCCAGCATAAAAGGCAAGGGTAGTGATAATGTGGTAAAGGAGTTGTAGAGATGTAAGTTAGATGTAAATGATAGCTGTGGAAAAGGAAAAATACATCTCCTCTATTGAATGGAAAGTCAACAAGAAATGGACAAGCTGAGGGAGAATAAGAGATATTAGAAAAGTGAGAGAGAGTGGTCATGCTCTGCAGTTGTGGAACCCAATATTGAGTACCGGAGGCTGTAAAATGTGCAAGTGAAAAATGCCTGTTTTTCTGCCAGCTTGTGTTGAGCTTTTTTGGAACACTGATATAAGCTCAAGATGGGAATGTTAGCAAGGTGCATTATTGGAATGGTGAGCAACTGGAAGGTTAGGATCATTCCTACATTCATTCAGAGCAGGGGTGTTCTGCAAAGTGGTTGCCTGGTATCCCTTTGGTTCTGTCAATATAAAGAAGACCTCAATGTGAGCAGCAAATACAATACATTAAATTGAAAGAGGTGCAATTAACTGCTCCATCTGAAAGGTAAGTTTAGGACCTTAGATGGTGAGAAGAAAGGGCAAATGTTACACCTTCTGAAATATTGTGGGATGGTGCTGTATGGAAGTGAGGAAGTGTTGAGATTGATGGACGAGTGGACCAGTGTGTCACAGAAGGAATGGTCCCTGTGGAATGCTGACAGAGGAGGGGAGGGGACATATGTTTGGTGGTGGTATTGTGAAAATGATGCAAGACTATCCTCTGAATATGAAGACTGGTGGGTAGAAAGAGAGGACAATGGGAACAGCATTGTTGTTCTGGGAGAGAGGGGAAGAGGTGATGGCTCAAGAGTGAGAGATGGGTCAGATGAGATGGAGGGCCCTGTCAAACATGGCAGGGGAACAGTGTGAGGTGCAGAATCCTTGGTTGAGGGAAAAGTGGGAACTTTCAAAGGCACGATAGTAGAAGATGGCATCATCAAAACAGATACAACAGAAACAGGGAAACTAGAAAATATATGGTCAAACTAAATTAAACTATTATGTTTTATTAGTTTTAGTCACAAGAAAATTTGAATGTAAGACTAGCAAAGTCTTGCTTCCATTAAATAGAAACTTGGTTAGTCCTCACCTGGAATACTGTTTTGGTCCCTTACTTGGTGATAGATATTTCCCCATAAATCTTGGTACCCCTACTGATCAAGAATTTATCTCAGGCTTAAATATACACAACGACTTTGCCCCCACAGCTCTCTGTGGCAAGGAATTCCAAAGAATCACAACCCTCTGAGAGAAGAAATTCCTCCTCATCTCAGTCTTAAATTGGCACCTTTCAATTCTGAGACTATGTCCTATGGGAAGAGAACAAGGAAAAATCTGTATTAGATTAGATTTACAGTGTGGAAACAGGCCCTTCGGCCCAACAAGTCCACACCGACCCGCTGCCCACCCATTCCCCTACATTTACCCCTTACCTAACACTACGGGCAATTTAGCATGGCCAATTCACCTGACCCTGCACATCTTTGGACTGTGGGAGGAAACCGGAGCACCCAAACGTGCAAACTCCACACAGTCAGTCGCCTGAGGCGGGAACTGAACCCGGGTCTCTGACGCTGTGAGGCAGCAGTGCTAACCACCGTGCCGCCCACGGAATTTTGATGAATAAGGTGAGATCTCACTGAAACCTTTAAGATAATTATAAAAAGATCGACAAAGTACACGCAAGTAAGTTGTTTCACTTGATTGGGAGTCAAGAATTAAGGGGCACATATTCAAAATAAGGGGGAGCCTGATTTAAGATTGAAGTGAGGAGCTTTTTTTAATTCAAGTGGTTGTGGATCTTTGGAATTCTCTACCCCAGAGGCCGATGGAAGCTCCGCTATTCAGTATCTTTAAAGTATAATATAAATGATGTAAAGGGATATGGGGGTAGTGAGAAAAAAAAGGATTGAAGTGGATGATCAGCAAACGTCATACTGAATGGTGGAGCAATCTCAATCAGCAGGATGGTCTATTCATGTCCTGATATTCCGACGGTGGTAAGTTGTTAATAATACATAAGGATGACACAAAGGGACATAGATAAGTTATGTGGGTAGATAAAGATCTGGCAAATCAAGTATCTTGTGGGTAAAGTGCAATAGTATATTTTGGCAGGAAGACTTATAAAAGAAGCATATTGTCTAAGTGGTGAGAGATAGCTGAGCTCAGAACTCTACTGCATGAATCACAGAAGTGGAGTATGCAGATACAGCAAGTAATTGGGAAAACTAGTAGAATTTTAGAATTTACTACAAGGGAAGTTGAGATTATTTTTGGTTGTTCATGGCATTAGTGTGACCAAACCTGTATAATATTGGTCTCCTTAGTTAAGGGAGACTATAAATGTGTTTGAAGCAAATCAGAGAAAGTTTACCTTCGTATTACCTATAATGAGATCATTATCTTTTGAGGACATGTTGGACAGTTTCCACTGCAGTTTAGAAACGTAAGAGATAACTTGATTGATACATATAAGATCCTGGGTTTTTTGTCGGTGCAGATGTGGAGACGATATTTTCTCTTGTGGGATAATCTAAACCTAGGAATTACTTTCAAAATATAGGGTCATGCATTTAAAACAGATTAGGAGAAACGTTTTTTAAAGGAGAGACTTTCTCAGAAGACAGTAGCAGCAATGGCTTGTGATGTTTTTAACAATAAGCTAAATAGATTCTTGATTTGTATTTTATTGACTCCCAGAATGTGGCATTGCTGGCTGGCCAGCATTTATTTCCTATCCTTAGTTGTCCTTCAGAAAGTGAAAGTAAGTTGCCTTTTTGATCTGCTGCAGTCCATGTGCTATAGGTAGGTATACAATACCTTAGGGAGAGAATTCCAGGATTTTTACCCAGTGACAGTGAAGGAACAACCATATATTTTCAAGTAGGGATGGTGAGTGGCTTGGAGGGGAGCATGCAAATAATGATGTTCCCGTGTGTTTCCTGCCCTTGTCTGTCTCGTTTGAAGTGGCTGTGCTTTTGGAAAGTGCTTTCTCTGGATCCTTGGTGAATTTCTACATCTTGTAATTAGTACACACTGCTGTTCCTACACATCATTGGTAGAGGGAATGGATGTTTGTGGATGTGGTGCCATTCAAGTAGGTTGCTTTGTCCTGGAGAGTTTCACACTTCTTGACTGTTGTTAGAGTGGCATCCATCACACTCCTCCATTTGTGCTTTGTGGATGTTAAACAGGCTTTGAAAAGTCAGGAGATAAGTTGCTTGCTGCATTATTCCTTAACTGTGTGACCTGCTTTTGTAGCTATTGTGTTTATATATTGGATCCAGCTGGCTTTCTAGTTAATGGTAACCCCCAAGGTGATGTTAGTCAGGGATTCAGTGTTGGCAACTCCATTAAGTGTCAAGGAGCGGTGTTTAAGTTGTCACTTACTGAACATTTACTTGGCATTTTGTGGTGCAAGTGTCACCTGCCACTTATCAGCCCAAGCCTGGATATAGTCCAGACCTTCTTGAATTTAAACAAGGACTACTTCACTAAGGACGCTAACGATTATCGAAGATAGGCAAGAATGTGGAGTAATTAATCAGCTGTAATCTTATCACATGACAGGCGAGGCTCCAGGAGCACAGTGAGATTATGCAATTAGCTCTTGCAAAATTGCAAAATTGAACAAGCTCCAACATCAAAACTCAAGTCCCAGAAATTCACTGGCACTATTTCCATTTCTCAATTGCATGACAAGCACTGAATGGTCGACTATAATTGGTAGCATTGTGTGTACATTCATCCCATACCAGAAATGAGCTACCAGCTATAATGGTAAACAAAATTGATAAAGGTAAAGATTTATATTTATACTTCTACACTCCCTTTCCCTTCATTTCCTCTTTATTCATTTTAGAATACCCTCTCCGGCAGTATAATTCCATTTATTTCTTCACACTAGGGTATATGGCCTGCAACTAATCCTTACTCTTAAAAAATAAATTAGGAGAGCAAAGAGGGGACATGAAAACAATAGTGGGTAACATTAAGGAAAATGCGAGAGTGTTTTACATGTATATCGGGGAAAGAGAATAACCGGGGAAAGAACAGTGTCCACTAGTGACCGAATTGGCAATCTGTGTCTGGAGTCAGAACACATAGCTGAAGAACTTTGAGTACTTTGCAGCTGTATTTACTGCAGTGAAGGATGGTGCAAGTATTGAAATCAGGGAGACGGCCTATGAAGGGATTTGAATAAATTAGCATTGAGAAAGAGGAGATAAATGTGCTTTAATAGGTTTGAAAGTGATTGAATCCTCAAGCCTAATTATCTCAGTCTGGGGATCTGCTGCAGATCCTCAGGGTAGTGTCCTAGATCCAGTCTTCAGCTGCTCCATCATAAGGTCAGAAGTGGGGATCCTTGCTGATGATTGCACAATGTTCAGCACCATTCACGACTCCTCAGATACCAAAACAGTCTGTGTCCATATGCAGCAAGACCTGGGCAACATTCACAAGTAACAGTCACACCACTTAATCAAACCAATGTTATTTCCATCAAAGGGCAATCTATCCATGCCCTTTAACATCCAATGGCTTTATTATCATTCAGTCACCCATTATCAACAAGCTGGGAGGACACAATGGACCAGAAACTGTATTGAACTAACCATGTAAATACTGTGGCTTAAAGGGAGGTCAAGAGACTGGGAATCCTGCAGTGAATAACTTATCTCCTGACTCCCTAAAGCCTATTCACCATCTAAAAGGCACAAATTATGGTTGTGATGGGATTCTTTCCACTTAACTGGATATAGCCCCAACAGTTAAAAGTTTGAAACAAAAGAATAAAAAATTATATCTCATCTCACTTAAATATTTACTTTCTCCACTACCAATATACAGCACATTATGTACAAGATGTGTTGCAGCAACTCAGTAACCCTTCTTAAATAGGAACTTCCAAACCTGCAACATCTACCTCCCATAAGGACAGGAATAGCAGGTACATGGGAACACTTCTTTCAAGCTATATTCCATCCTGATTTGGAACTAATATTCCCCTTCCTTCACCGTCACTAGGGTCGTAACCTTGTATTGACTTCCCAATGTGTTTTATACTGTGTGAAATATACTAACTCTGGAAGGTTGTTCCTTGTTATCTTCTAAGGACAATCAGTGATGGGAAATAAATGCTGGTCTAGCCAGTGATACCTACAGTTTATGAAAGAGTAATGAAAAATCCATTTAATTATATCACACTAATATCACTGTAGAGCTAATGTTTTTTTTACTTTTCCGGCTGTCCATGATATGTTTCGTTTTCATGTGTTTGTCTCACTCCCTACTCTGTGGTTGACATCTTTAATATGATCTAATGGTAATATATTTTGTAATCTCTTGCTTTTACACTTGAAACCTGCCATGTCTGTCTCTTGCACTTCAAGTAGAAACACCCCCTAATAGTGGTTAGTTTACATTCTACTGTTATGGGTGCAATGTTATATTATCTAAATTACTGTTAAGATTATCTAATTCATCTTTAGCCAGGAATCAATCCCAATATAGAATAATATGCCATTCATTGGGAAGAAAGAAGAGTCCCATATTCATTTACAAATGTTGATAAAATAACTGGTGCATTTATTAGGGAATTAGATCTCTCCCTTATTGATATTAATTGTGAGTTATGTCTAATCAGAACAGGATTAATTCTTGTAAAACATGTTACATACTGCCAGTGGATTGAGTAAAGTTTCATCTCATTGTTCTTTATGGAGTTTTCTTTCTGAATTCAAGTTCAGAACTGAGTTGTATAGGTCAGTATCTTATCCATTGAATCAGTCAGTCCCAGCCTGACATTAATTTTCTTTTCAATTTTTCCCTTCATATTTGACAGCTGGTTGCCCGCACCTTAATACCATCCACGACATAACAGAAGGATTGTGATGGTCAATTTTGGTGCAGAAGGAACTGAGGCAGTTGGAGTCACTGCTTGCGCCTGCAGCATATGAGTTTGCACACAGGAAGAGTGAAAATCATTATTTTTTTTAACTGGAATGGATCTATCGGTTGATAGATGGCCTGACCCCAGACATGCCCACCAGAAGGTACTGAATTGGACACAAAATATCACAGCTGTCTGCCATGAGCTCAAGAAGGATTTTGAAATGAGAATCAATTTATAATCTTAACTTTTGTTATGACAGTTCCAAGACCGTTCTTACATTGCTACCACCTTTTGTGCTGTTTGCAGATTTCACTGGCACCATTTCATAACTTGTGTAACTAGGTTACAATTGCTTTCATATAGCATGAAAAAGTGTCTTCCATCGATACTCTCACCTGTGAGAGAAAAGAAAAAGTTTTCATCTCCATTTTAAGTGGGAAATCCTTTATTTTTGAACTATGTTTTCTGTTTCTGGGTCTCTCCACGAAGGGAAACTTCCTTCCAGCATTCCTCTCTGTTAAGTGCCCTCAAGATCTGAGATGATTCATAGAACATAGAACAGTACAGGCCCTTTGGCCCTCAATGTTGTGCCAATCCTTTATTCTACTTTAATATCAAACTAACCTACATACCCTACATTTTACTATCATCCATGTGCCTATCCAAGAGCTGCTTAAATGTCCCTAATGTATCTGACTGTCCTACCACTGCTGACCGTACACTCCACGCACCCACCACTCTCTGTGTAAAGAACCTACCTCCGACATCTCCCCAATCGTTCCTCCAATTACCTTAAAATTATGCCCCCTCATAATAGCCATTATGCCGTCAACTCTTTGTATGCCTCTCATCATCTTGTACACCTCTAACAAGTCATTTCTCATCCTTCTTCGCTCCATTGAGAAAAGCCCTAGCTCCCTCAACATTTCTTCATAAGACATGCCCTTCAGTCCAGGCATCATCCTGGCAAATCTCCTCTGCATCTTCTCTTAAGCTTCCATGCCCTTGTTATAATGACCCTTATAACAATATTCCAAGTGTGGTCTAACCAAGGCCTTATAGAGCTCCATCATAACCTTATACTCAATCCCCCTGTTAATGAAAGCCAACACACCATACACCTTCTTTACAACCCTATCATCTTGGGTGGCAAACTTTGATGGACCTATGAACATGGACTCCAAGACCCCTCCGTTTCTCCACACTGCCAAGAATCCTGCCTTTAACCCTATATTCTGCATTGAAATTCGACCTTCCAAAACAAATCGTTTCATACTTTTCCAGATCAAACTCCATCTGCCACTTCTCAGCCCAACTTTACATCCTGTCAATGTCCTTTAGCAATTTACAACAGCCCTCCTCACGATCCACAACTCCACCAATCTTTGTATCATCAGCAAATTTACTAACCCACCCTTTCATTTCCTCATCCAAGTCATTTATAAAAAGCATAAAGAGCAGAGGTCCCAGAACAGATCCCTATGGAACACCATTGATCACTGAACTCCAGGTCAAATACTTGCCAGCTACTTCCTCCCTCTGTCTTCCATGGGCCAGCCAATTCTGTATCCAGACAGCCAAATTTACCTGTATCCCATGCCTCTTTCTTTCTGAATGAGCCTACCATGAGGAACCTTATCAAACACCTTGCTAAAATCCCCATACACCACATCCACTGCTCTACCTTCATTAATGTGTTTTGTCACATCCCCAAAGAATTCAATAAGGTTTGTGAGGCTTGACCTGCCTCTCTCAAAGCCATGCTGACTATTTCTAATCCAGCTATACTTTTTTAAAATAATCATGAATCCTGTCTCTCAGAATTCCTTATTCCCTTTCTTGAACAAGGGAATGACATTTGCCACCCTCCAATTATCTGGTACTACTCCAACAGACAGTGAGGATGCAAACGCCATTGCCAAAGATGCAGCAATCTCTTCCCTCACTTCCTGTAGTAACCTTCGGTATATCCCATCTGACACCGGAATGGGATCTAACCTCATGTTTTTCAAAGGCTCTAGTGCATCCTCCTTTTAACATCAACCTGTTCGAGTGTATCAACCTGTTTCACGCTGTCCTCACAAATGACAAGGTCTCTCTCACTAGTGAATACTGAAGCAAAATATTCATTCTGGACCTCCTTTACCTACTCCTACTCCAGGTACAAGTTCATTCCACTATCCCTGATCAGCCCTACCCTCACTCTGTCCATCCTCTTGTTCCTCACCTAAGTGTCGAACGCCTTGGAGTTTTCCTTACTCCTACCCACCAAAGCTTTATCATGCCCCATTCTAGCTCTCCTACATCCATTCTGCAGTTCCTTCCTCGCCTCCTTGTAACCCTCTAGAACCCTGCTTGATCCTTGTTTCCTCAACCTTAAGTAAGCTTCCTTCTTCCTCTTGACTAGATGTTCCACATCTTTTGTCATCTAAAGTCCCTTCAACCTACCATCCCTTCCTTGTCTCAGTGGGACAAACCTATCAGTAAGTTTCAATAAGTTCACCTCTCAATGCTTCTGGATACAGGTCCAACTTGTTCAGCTCTTCCTTTTAAAATAATCTTTTCATCCCAGATATCTTCAAGTGAATCTTCTCTGAACTATTGAATTACCAACAGTCCAGAGGGTTTGGTTTCCTCAAATGAAAATAGAATATGCTGAAAATACTCATCAGTTCAGGCAGCATGTGTTCTGAGAGAAACAAAGTTAAAGTTAGTGATGGTAATGCAATAGAACATTAAAAGAAAACAATTAGATTCTGTCTTGTTGAAGATAGTGATTGCCTGACACTTGTGTGGCACTAATGTTACTTGCCACTTGTCAGCACAAGAATGGATGTTGTCTAATTTGCTGTATTTGAATGTGGACTGCTTCAGTATCTGCGGAGTCACAAATGGTACTGCATATTGTGCAATCATTGGCGAACATTCCCACTTCTGACCTTATGTTTCATTGATGAAACAGCTGAAGGTTGGGCCTAGGACTCCGCAGTGAGGAATTCCTGTAGAGCTATCCTACAGATGATATGATGGACCACCAGCACCCACATCCATCTTCCTTTAGCTAGGTATATCTCCAAACAGTGGAGAAGGCTGAGATGAATCAACCAGTTTGCACTTCTGGCTGAAGACTGTTGTACATGCTTCAGCCTTATCTTTTGTACTGGTGCTGGGCTCCCTCATTATTGAGAATGGGATATTTATGGAGCCTCCTGCAGTGAGTACTTTTTTAATTGTTCACCACATTTCATCACGTATTTTGGCAGGATTGCAAAGTTTACATCTGATTCATTCGTTGTGAAATCTCTTAGCCTTATCTATAGCTTGCTTCTTATGGTGTTTTGCATGGATGTAGCCAGTGTTGTAAGATATGCCTGGTGCTCTTTCTGACCATTCTTCCTGCATTCTTCACCGAACCAGGGTTGATCCTCTAACTTGATGTTAGTGGTAGAATTGGGGATATCCTGGATCACGAGATTGCAGATTGCATTTGTTGTTGGGCTGCTGTTAACAGTATCTCATGGATTCCCAGTCTTGAGTAATTATATTTATTCAAAGTCAGTCCCATTTAATGCAGGGATAATGCCATGAAAGAAAATTAAATGAGACTTTGCCTCCACGAGAACTGTGTGGTGGTCACTTTTACTGATACTGTCATAGACAGATGCTTCTGTAGAAGGCTGATTGATGAGAATGAGATCAAATATGTTTTTTTCCCTTTTATTGATTCCTTCACCATCTGCTGCAGACCCAGTCTATCAGCTATGTCCTTCAGAAATCAACCAGCTCAGTCAAATGAGCGGGTGATGAGGTGTTGTTGCTTCAGTTTGCAATCTGATTCGTTGTGGCAATGGAGGAGGCCAAGGATTTAGATTAGATTAGATTCCTGACGGTGTGGATACAGGCCCTTCAGCCCAACAAGTCCACACCAACCCTCTGAAGAGCAACCCACCCAGACCTATTTCCATACATTTATCCCTGCAACTAACACGACAGGCAATTTAGCATGGTCAATTCACCTAACCAGCACAACTTTGGACTGTGGGAGGAAACCGGAGCACCCGGAGGAAACCCATGCAGACACGGGGAGAATGTGCAATCTTCACAGATAGTTGCCCGAGGTTTGAATTGAACCCGGGTCCCTGGTGCTGTGAGGCAGCAGTGCTAACCACTGAGCCACTGTGCTGCCCAGAATGACGATGCCGGAAAGAGAGTTGGAAGGGGAATTAAAATGGGTGGTGAGTGGAAGGTCCAGTCGGCCTCTTCCTAAGCAGCCTATAGCCAGGAGGACTCAACTTATTTGAAATTGAGTTCTCCAATTTCAAGTAAGCTCCCTTCCCATCATTTGACCCCTTTCCTAGCCCCTCTCCCTCCCTTCCATTCCTCTCACTGACCCTTCCTACTAGCCACCAACGGGATTCATTCTTCCCTTTGACCAACCAGATTGTACCATTTACCTGTGTTCACCTGTCCTCATTTCACCCCCCTGCACCACCCTACCCCCTTTATCTGTAGCTCCATCTACACCCATCCCCAGTCCTGAAGAAGGGTTATTCACAAACATTGACTTCTCCATCTCTTGATGCTGTCTGGCTTAATGTGTTCTTCCAGCCTCCTGCTTGTCTAGCTTGGATTCCAGCATCTGTGGTCTTTTTGCCTCTGACTAGAGTGTGAGACAACTCACTGAACTTTGGCACTAGCCCTCAGATGTAAGGAGGGATGGAATCTTCCTAGGCCCTGAACAATATGGGCATTTAAAAAAACTGAGTGAATTATCAAGTAGGCACTTCTTGATTTCAAGATCAAAACACCACATTTTCCAACCAAGGTCCAGACATTAAGAAGAGAATCTTGCTCGTGAGCTGCAAGAGACCACAGATTATCATACATTATCACCCTCATTACTACCTAGTCTTAGCTTATTAGTATTCAAGCTCCCATACTCCCACCCCCCCAGATAGAAACTAGATGCTGAGAAGTCCCAATGTGAAAGTCTGAGCGTAGATCGTGGCATCTCAAGTTCACCACTTGTTCCTCCAGACCTTCTTCATGGGCAGAAGTAAATATCTCAGAGCACAGTTCATGGGCAGCTCCTGCACAAAACCTACCTCCACAAAGATTGGCATCCGATGCATACCGGTTTCACTGCACCATCATGGCACACTCCTCATCCACTGACAGTACACTTCTGCATGTCAACGCTTCACTTTGGAGCACACAGGCTCCTCTCATTTGCAATGCTGCTGCAAGGACACTTTATACCCAGGGACAGGTGCGCAGCTCAAGGATTTGACTAGGGAACAGCTCAGGGCTTCATGCTTACACTCTTAGCCCACACTCACTTTGCATTTACGTGGATGCTCACACATCCCTGCCTTTCCTGGCCTTACTTTGCCTCACCTTACCTTTTGCACTCTCCTCACTTAGTGAGACCTGAAAGACTTACAATACAGAGGAACCTCAACTATCCAAAGGACACAGGTGGGGAGTACTTTGTTCAGTTAATTGAATTCCAGATAATCGAATACCTGATAACATAGTTTAGCCAAGCATCGGGACCTTACTAGATAATCTTATAGATAATCCAATATTTGGATAATCGAATGCCAGATAATTGAGGTTCCTTTGTACTTCGGTATTGCCTTTTAGTTCAGCCCAGACACACAGTTGGGCAGTTTGATGGCTGCTGACAATAATGGCAGGCAATAGGCTGGACATTTAGAAGTACAGCAAAATTCTATGTCAGTCTCACACCTACAGCATGAGCCAATAGCAAACGTATTCCATTGTGCATCGATCAAACAACCAGGTCTCAAAATAGAAGGGAAGTATGCCTTAGTTAAGTCCTGGGGGGAGGGGGGGGGGGTGCTGCCATCATCAAGGGTCACAATGCAGTCAATCCAGGGCAGTAACTGCCCACAATCAAGGGGCTCAGAGATAGTCAATTGCCTGCTTGCAGTGGTCAGGGTCAGGGACTCTGTCTCACTACAGTCAGGGGAGTGGTCCAGCAGGACGAGTGCAAGTCATGGGAGTTGCAGATCATCAGTCAGAGATCTGTATGGAGAACGGTCAGGGGTCTGGTTTCTCATCAGTTATCCATCCAAGTCTGTCAAAGGGTTAGATCACATTTAGTTTGGAGGTAAGCTCAATAAATGAAAGGTGGGGTGGTTGTATCAGAGGATGCTGTTGTGGCATGGAAGTGAAAGGACTCAATGCTGGGCATCAGAGGCAACAACCTGGGATGCAGACAAGACAGGATGTCAGGTATGGTGGTGCCAGTAATGCATGGGAAGACATGGAATGCTGTGGGAGCAGGGGCTATGAGTAGTCATCACCACCAAGGCCATGATGAAGGAGAGTGTATTGAATTGCTGGGCAGGACTAAGTGATTGTGACAGTGCTCAGGGAGTAAGGATGAGAGTATCAGTCATAATGCCAGATTGTGGGTGGAATCATGTGGGAGATCAGTAACTTTCCAGGAAACAGACATGGAGAATAGTGAGGGTGACCTGATGACCAGGTAAAAGTAAGACTCATAGTACCTAATGTGACTTGCTTAGCCTTACATGATCTCTCAATTGCTAAATTTTTTAATTCTCTCTTCAACATGGGCATTGCTGACTAGTCAGTGTTTATTGCCCATTCCTAGTTGATCTTGAGAAGGTTGTGTGAGCTCCCTCTTGAATTGATGCACTTCACTTGCTGTGGGTTGACCTACAATACCCTGAGGGAGGGAAATCCAGGAATTGACCCAGTGATAGTGAAGGAATTGGCGATATATACCTCCAAGTCAGGATGGTAAGTGGCCTGGTAGGGAACTTGCAAGTGGGTTCTCTTGTCCTTCAAAAGGAAGCACTCACAGATTGTGAAATGCTGTTTAATGATCTTTAGTGAATTTATGCAGTGCATCTTATAGATTGTGCATACATCTGAGAATGAGTGTCATTGGTGGAGGGGGTGGATGCTTGTGAATATGATGCTAATCAACTGGTCTGCTTTGTCCTGGATGGTGTCGAGCTTCTTGAGTGTTGTTGGAGCTGCACCTAACCAAGCAAATGCGGAATATTCCATCACACTCCTGACTTGTGCCATGTAGATGGTGAATGAAGTCAGGTACTGAGTTTTTCGCTGCCTCATTCCTGGTGTCTGACCTGCTTTTGTAACAATCGTGAATAAATGGTGAGTCTGGTTGCATTTCTGGTCAATGGTAACCCCCAGAATGTTAATAGTGGGCGATTGTGACATAGCCATTTTCCAATTTTATGACTACAGCCAAAGTGAACAGATTTAATGTCTTTTTGTCAAACAAAATTGCAGGCTGAACTTCTGAGCGACAGTGGCACTTCTTTGTTGGAATGATCTATATCCAACTGTATGGAGCAGTTTATAAAGTAATTATTTGTGAGTGTTCCAAATACTGACTGCCCAATCTCTTCCACGATACCTTTTCCTCCAGATAAGGTGTAATGTTGGGGCTAACTGCAGCAGTCCACTCCACTATCACTGAACTACACCAACTGTGGGAGCAGGATTTGTGACCTGAAGGAGTGAATGGGCACCCTTTCCTGATGATCATCAAGATTGTACTTTTATATAACTATTTTTATATAACTGTCAGACAAGATGGTGGCAGAGTAAGTCTTCTGACCAGAACCAGAGTCGAAACGTGTGCTGCTGGATAACCACAGCTGGTCAGGCAGCATCCGATGAGCAGGAGAATCGACGTTTTGAGCACAGGCTCTTCATCAGGAATGAGTTAATGTTGGGGATTCTTCTACTCCTTGAATGCTACCTGACCGGCTGTACTTTTCCAGCACGACACTCTTCGACTCTGATCTCCAGCATCTGCAATGCTCACTTTCTCCCCCTCCTGACCAGAACACGTCAACTCTTGATTTTTCTATTTGTGTAATTAAGATTTGATAACGAGGTACTTTATACCTAAGATGGCACCGTGTGGTAACATTGTACACCTTTCACTGTATTCTTGTACTCTTGTGACAATAAAACCTAAATCTAAAGTCTCCTTCCAAGAAGCCAGTGGGATCTTTCAATTATCCATCACAAATGTATTGAGGCTGTTACTGATGTCGTTTGTGCCAGTGCACACCACTATCCCTCACTTCCACATGACGAGCTCAGTGCTGCAGCCTGGACAGTAGGGTTCAGCAACTTGGCTGGCTTCCCCCAGTTCCATGACACCCAATTTCAGGTGGCCTGACCTCAAATTGGAAACTGTTGGCAGTAAGTTAAAAATGCCTTCAGTGTTTGCATGAATGAGATTGCTACCCTTCTGTTTGTCCTTCCCTTAGATTCTGCAGCTTTTGTTTAACTCAGTGAGGGCTCAGTGTCTAATGAACTGATGGATTGATAAGCTGATGAGCTCAATTCTGCCTAGAGTCGCTAACTTTCATATTGAAGATCAAACTTATATCTAGCATGAGGTCTCATTGCCTCGCCAACAGGAAAATGAAAATTTTAGTTGCAAAGGCTGCTTGAATCATTTGCTAGCAGTCACATAGGTCATGGAGAGAGAGTTCAAACCCCCTCAAAATATTCAGAAGATAGTCTAGCCCCTAACTTTTACTTATTTTAAACGTAGATGCCAAGCATTGCATTCCAGATACAATTTGATTAGTGAAACTAGCAAGTTTGAAGCAAAACACACTACAGTTAAAATACAACAAAAGAAAGAAGAAATTGGAATAATTTAACTCTATTGGAAAACTTAACAGAATAATAGATTATTTAACTACTAAACAATAACGGTTCCAATATTGTAACATCTCATAAACACACTCTTGGAAAAGGCAGGTTCAGTAAAACAGATTGTCGCAATTGCAACTCCAGTCCAGGTAGAAAAACATCACGAGAAAACTCAGAGAGAGTAGCAGGGAAAAATGTATGGCAGCTTCCACTCAGCTTCAAGACTGAGCAACAACTGTGACTGAAAATTAAAAGTCCTGAATAAAAACTGAAGGAACTCAGTTCTGAGGAAGGGTGACTGAACCTCAAACATGAACTAAAAGCCCTGGGTCTGTGGGAGCTTGCTCCACCCATTCAGGCTGCTTCTAATGTTCTGAGTTAAAAAGAAATCCTAAGGCCTCACAAGCTGATTGTTTTATTGGTTTTCAAAGACAGTTCAGCAACTCTGCCTTAAAACCTCTCTTCAAATAAAATCAGGACAAATCTATGTTTTAAAGCCATAGTATCGACACAATGGAAAGGCAGGAGACTAAGGTCTGGTGCACGAGCAAATTGAAACTGTTTACACAGACTCCTGTGCCTCTTTTGGATATTGTCATGGATTGTGGCAAGTTTGGCTTGATAGGGAAGCTACCTCATTAAAACTGCTTAAAGGTATGAGAAACTATTCTTGTTAAAATGAGAAATCGGGTCCTTTCTACAACATTAAACACAAGTTACAAACTTAAAGATTTAAACTTAAACTTAAACATGTCATCAGCTACAGCTCAGTTGATATACTCTTGCCTCACAATCAGAAGGTTGTAGTTATTATTTCAGTTCTTCTTGATGGTTGCCTACATGAATCATTTTTTAAATAAAAACATGTGAATAGTTAAACTATATACAATTTATATATGTCTTCTATTACTGACAAGAACTAGAATCAACACAATTATTTACATTTTCCAGTTAATAGTTCTGATTGATGATAGTATTTGCCTCCTAGTAAGTCATCTAATGGGGCGGTCTTGTGGCACAACAAGTAATGTCCCTGACACTGAGTGAGGAATTGCAGGCTTGAGCCTAAATTTGTGACTTGATAGTCATGAACGAGTGTTAATAACATGACCAAACAGGTTGATCATAACACTGAACTCTTCTAACACATCTATGACAGGCAGTAAAATAGTCTCCTGATACATAATCTTTGAACAACTTGTTTCAGGAAAAATTAATTATGTGAACAGACATAAATGCATGGTTTGTCTGGCTTATTATGTGCCACTAGGCATGGGAAGAGAAAAGAAGGAATTAATGTGAGCATTACTTTCAGATTAGAATTTTCCTAAATTCTTAAACACAATGACAGAAAGTTCAATGGAATGAGTTTGTTGATAAAACCAAAGAAGGGAATTGGCTAGATCTAAGTATTGGAATGAAAAGGGAGTCTTGTCCTTGACAAAACAGGAGTTTACAGTAATATATGTTCAAGGTTCTGAAGAAACAAAAATAAAATTGTGATATAGCTGATTACAGAACTAGTAAAACAGTTTAATTCTATAAATGATCAACAATTAAAAAGGTCCATGTTTTATTAAACAATAAATGTTGCTGTTATAAAGAACTATAAAGAAATTTCCAGTAGGAACAATAATGAGTCAGCTAAGTTGACCAGATGGCTAAAAATGGTTCAGAATAACATCAACACAGCACACTGCTGATTTGATTCCTGTGCTAGTTAAGGTAGATTTAGGAGGAGTGGAAGTCAATGGTAAATTACCACTCACAAAAATGAAAAGTGCCCAGTTCAAGATGAAACCTCAGCAAAATATTAACCAAGAAGCTTAACACAGTCAGCGTATACATGACATGACTAATGAAGAAAGTCCATATTAGTTCTTTCATTGTCATACCAACTTTCTGAAAGAGCAACCCGCTCCCACTCTCCTGCCTTTTCCCTATAGCCGTATAATTTTTCTCAATTCACATAAGTAATCCAACTAATTTTGAAAGCCTTGACTGAATCAACCTCAATCACATCTTACATAGTCTATTACAAACGACGTAAAAATATTTTCTTCATGTTGCCATAGGTTCTTTTGCCAGTCACCTTAAATCACTGACCTCTGGTTCTCAGCCATTTTGTTAATGGAAACAATCGCTTTCTCAGTCTATTTGCTCAGTCTAGACTTTTTTCATGATTTAACACCCCCCTCCCCCAAACATCTCCTCTCAACTTGATGGAAAGCAGCCTGAACTTCTCCAATCTATCTATATTACTGATGTTCCTCATCAATGAAATTTCAATCTTTGCTGAATCCTCTCCAAATCCACAACCCTCACTCTTACTAAAGTTTCAATTAGATATCAGCTTTCTGAGTTATCACATGCATTGATAAACATGAAAATCAGCAGGTCTCCTTTATCCTCTCCTCCATAAGCTGTGCATGGTCAGGAATGAGCGACTCCATCCAGAATGAGACACAACCCAAGTGAATATAGGGCTATGGAGATAAGGCAGGAACAGGACACTGATTGAGGATGATCAGCCATGATCATAATGAATGGTGGTGCAGGCTTGAAGGGCAGAATGGCCTATTCCTGCACCTATTGTCTATTGTCAATATAATTCAGTAAATTTGGTGCAGAGGGAAAGAAGTGTTTTTGCTAGCTTTTTTTGGCTCGTGTTTTGTAAGTATTTTTCTAACAGAATAAATTGAAGCCCAGAAGTGGGGGCCCAGCATAAAAAAGTGACATTGCAGGAAAACATTAGCTGGTAATAGCTACGAATTTGACAATCTATCATAGGTTACTTTCAGTTTGAAGTTAGATAGAAATATTTACAGATTTCAAACTGAAAAAAATCAATAAGAATTTTTTAAAAATCAAATTAAGAACTAAGGGGAAAACAAATAGAGATGCAGGGCTAGGCAATGTGCATGAAGTGAGAGCTGGTGGGTCCCATTGTAGTTCACGGTGACTACTTCCGTAGCAAATAAAAAACAGAAAGAATTGCAGATGCTGTAAGACGCAAACAAAAGTAGAAATTGCTGGAAAAGCATAGAAGGTCTGGCAGCATCTGTGGAGAAATCAGATTTAACCTTCCTCAAAACTCAACCGGAAATTTTAACTCTGATTTCTCTCCACAGATGCTGCCAGACCTGCTGAGCTTTTCCAGCAATTTCCATTTTTACTTCTGTAGCAAATGTTGGTGGCTTGAGGAACTCAATCTCAGAGTTGATGAGCTAGAGTCTGAGCTTTGAAAACTGGGCACATCAGGGAGGAAGAGCATTACCTGGTTGCTGTGTTTCAGGAGGCAGTTAAACTCCTCACATGAGCTACATTGAATTTGGTCAGTGGTCAGGAATGGGAGGGTGTGACTATTAAAGAGGTAGGTAGTGGGATCCAAGTGGTAGTGCTGAAAGATCCTCAGCCCTTGAGCTTGTCTAACAGGTGTGAAATTCTTGCTCCCTGTGTGGATAAGAGTGAAGGCTGTAGAGAGGATGAACAAACTGACCACTACACCATGGTACAGGGAGCCATTCAAGAGGGGGAGAAAAGAGAAATTTAGTTGTAATCAGGGGTTGTATACTCAGAAGGAATAGACTCATTCTCTGTAGTTAGGATCGCGAGTCCCAAAAGCTGTATTCCCCACCTGGTGCCCAGGTTGAGAATCTGGGCTGAAAGGGAACTTGGAGTGAAGGGGAAAGATCCAGTTGTGTGGTCCACTTGGTACCAATGATGTGGGTATCAGTGGGAACAGGTTCTGCTGAGGGAATATGAGCAGCTAGCAGCTAAATTACAAAGCAGAAACAAAAAGGTAACAATCTCTGGATTTCTACCTGAGCTATCAACTAATTGACACAAGGTCAATGAGATTAAATAGGTAAGTGTGTTGCTCAAAGATTGATGTGAGAGAAATGGATTCAAGTTCATGGGACATCAGCACCAGTACTAGGCAAGGAGGGGAATGTTCCCATGGGATGCACACCAGCTGAATCAGGCTGAGATCAGAGTCCTGGCAAATCACATAAGTAGAGCTGTGGAAAGGGCTTTAAAATAAATAGTGGGAGTGGGGGTTTGGTTTCAGCTGCATGAAAAATTATGGGAAAAGTTATGGGGAGGCGAGGGCTCAGCAGAGGTTATTAAAGTTTCCAAAAATAGGAAAAGGATAGAGAATGTGGCAAGAGTCAGGAATCTAACTTCAGGCACAGCAGACAAGGGGACAACAATGAGAAGGAGGGGGGCGGGGGTTGGTCACACAGGACTGACAGTGCTATACTTAAATGCATGCAGTACACAAGACACAGTAAGTGAGCTTGTAGTGCAGATTGAAGTGAGCAGGTATGATGTGGGAAGTAACACACAGAAGTGGCTGCAAGAGATCAAGTCTGGGAACTTAATGTCCAAGGATACAGGTCAAATTGAAATGACAAGCAGAGGAGACGGAGTTGCCTTGTGAAGAAGAAATCAAATTGATAGCAAGAAGGGATAAAGAATTGAAAGGTGTAGAATTTGTGTGAGTAAAGCTGAGGAATTACAAAGGAAGAAATACCCTGATGGGAGTTATGTACAAGCCTCCTAGCAGTAGTTAGGGTGTAGAGAAGACAATAAATCAAGAGATAGAAAGGCTGTAAGGAAGGCACTATTACAATATTCATAGGGAACTTCAATATGCAGGTGGACTGTGAAAATCAAATTGGTAGCAGATCGCAAGAAAAAGAATTTGTCAAATGTCTACAGGATTTTTTTTGGAGCAGCTTGAGGTGGAGCCTATGATAGAAGAGGCACTTCTGGATTTGATGATTTGTAAGAAGGCAGACTGGATTATAGAGCTTCACGTATGGATAGTGACCATAATATGATCAAATTCACCCTACAGTTTGAGAGGGAGACGCTGGAATCAGATGTAACGGTATGACAAATGAATAAAGAAAACTCCAAAGACATGAGGGAGGAGCTGGTCAGAGTTGATTGGGAGAGAAGATGGTGGAGTAGCAGTGGCAAGAGTTTCTGGGGGTAATTTAGGAGGCACAGCAGAAATTCATCCCAAGGAAGAAGAAGACTAAGAGGGGGAGTGAGGCAACCACAGTTGAGAAAAGAAGTCAGGAGCATTACAAAAATGAAAGCGAAAGCATACAATGTTGAGAAGATAATTGGAAGCCAAAAGGTTGGGAAGCCTTTGAAAATCAGCAGAAGATAATGAAAAATCAGTAATGGGGAAGAAGATAAAATATGTGGGTAAGCTATCTAGTAACATAAAACAAAATTGAAAAAATCTATTTGAGATCTATAACAAGAAAGAGAGAGGCAAAAGTGGACATTGGACGCCTGCAAAACGGGGTGAGATAAGTATTAATAGGGAACAAAGAAATGACAGATGGACTGAAAAGATAATTTGTATCAATCTTCAGGGTGGAAGACACCAATAGCATACCACAACTTAGGAGAGTCAGTGGGCAGAGGTGAGTGTAGTGGCCATCACTAAAGAGAAGACTCAGGAAAATCTGAAAGGTCTGAATATTGATAAATTATCAAGACCAGATAGACTACACAGCAGAGGTAAAAACAATGACTGCAGATGCTGGAAACCAGATTCTGGATTAGTGGTACTGGAAGAGCACAGCAGTTCAGGCAGCATCCAAGTAGCTTCGAAATCGACATTTCAGGCAAAAGCACAGCAGGTCAGGCAGCATCTGAGGAGTAGGAGAATCCACGTTTCGGGCGTAAGTCCTTCATCAGTAATGCAGCTTGTGGGCTGGGGGGGCTGAAAGATAAATGGGGGTGAGGGGTTGGGGGGAAGGTTACTGAGAATGCGATAGGTAGATGAAGGTGGGGGAGAAGTTGATAGGTCAGACATGCGGGTAGATGCGAAAGGTGATGGACAGGTCAGAAGGGCCGTGCCAAGATGGAGGCTTGGGACTGGGATAATGTGGGAGATGGAGCAATGAGGAAAATGTTGAAATCCACGTTTATCCCACATGGTTGCAGGGTCCCAAGGCGGAATATGAGGTGTTCTTCCTCCTGGCATCGGGTGGTAATGGTTTGGTGGTGGAGGAAACCCAGGACCTGCATGTCCTCTGCCAATCTCACTCATGCAGACACAGCTTGATGTCAAGGGCGGTCACTCTCATCCAACCTCTAGAATTCAGCTTTTATGTCCGTGTTTGAATTGGGGCTGTAATGAGGTCAGGAGCTGAGTGGCCCTGGTGGAACCCAAACTGGGCATCACTGAGCAGGTTATTACTGAACAGGTGCTGCTTGATAGTACTGTTGATGAAACTTTAATTACTTTACTGATGATAAAGAGTAGACTGTTGGGGTGGTAACTGGCTGGATTAGATTTGTCATGCCTTTTGTTTCCAGGACATACTTGGGCAATTTTCCACATTGATGAGTAGATGCCAATGTTATAGCTTTATTTGAACAGCTTGGAAAGAGACACAGTAAGGTCTGGAACACAGAACTTTAGTATTTTTGCTGGAATGTTATCATGGTTGCTGTCCTCTGCAGTATTCAGTGCCTCTAGCCATTTCCTGATATCATGTGGAATGATTCAAATTGTCTGATGACTCACATTTGTGATGCTGAGACTTCTGGAGGAGACAGAGATGGATCATCCATTTGACCCTTGTGGCTGAAGAACATTGAAGTGCTTTTGCCTTACTGTTTGCACTGATGAGCTGAAAATCCCCTTCCTTTAGGATATTTGTACAACCTGCACTTCCAATGAGTTTTTTTTCTCCAATTGTCCACCATCAGTTACAACTGGATGTAGTAAGACGACAGAGTTTAATCTGATCTGTATAAATGCTTAGCTCGGTTAGTCATGTGGATTTAAACACGTTATTCTACCTGGTAATCAATCCATCTGGCTCACTATCCCCATGAATCCTAATCACCAGCTTGATGTCCCCCAGTGTCATCCTGGACACAACACCCACAACCCTCAAACCTTTAACCACTGATGGCACTCCATCTCTTGGACGCAACACCTGCCCATCCATTGTCTGAACACAAACACTTCCGGGACCTGAAATTGTCTTTCCTCTGCCAACCTAAATCTACACTGAGCATTCAATTACTCACCTGGCACCCTGCACCCTCAGGGTTTGCTATCTACTCACCTGATCCCCAAGTTACCTGGCATCCTACCCACCTGGTACACCAACTTTTACCTGCCTTACAAACTTGCCATTGTTCAGTTGTTATCAAGGTATCTTTGGGAATACAGTAGGAAGGGTTGCAAAATTGCTACTTCTGCTTTGGCTGGATTTCTCCCTGTTTATCTCTGATTGATACATGTGGATCAGAATCCTGATTGAAAATGTCAACAAGAAGTAGGATTATATCTTTTATACTACCTTTGTTGCCTACAAAGATTCCAAATGTCTTTGAAATATCTGATGCACTATAACATACCTGTAACAGAAAATGTCAGGCATGTTCATAACCATCCATTGACCTATGGTTGCATATATACCTGACTTCTACATATTTACTTTACATTTGTGCATTCAATAACATCTGTTAATCAAATCTGTCACCTCGTTTTTATATTGTGTATAGAATTGCATCCCATGCTAGTTTTGAAATAAAAATCTCTTAGTGCTGTTGCCAATCATTATTGGTTTAGGTTCTAGTTGTTGAAATGTATAGGTAATTGGTAGGAGGTTTGTTGCACACCACAACTTGCATGAATTGTTGCCTAGATCAACAAATGTCTTATCCCAACTTTTCAGTCATGTCAAATCTCAAATGACAAATGCCATCCACTGAAAGATATAGCTATATAAAAAAAATTAAAGGCTTTAGACGGGAAATAGAATTTCTGCATGTTCTACTATCTTCATATTATATCATTTATACAAAGTTGCCACCAAATGTTCTTCGTAGTTCAGACAGGAGATTGGAAAAGCCACTGCAGAAACTCCAAGTGGCTAGATAACATTTTGTGCTTGAAGCAGTTCAGTCATTTTGGTTGGCTCCTTTTATATTGAACAACAACCGTCCTCATTCTTACCTCATTTCAACCATTGTATGCAAATCTCTTTGTAGAAATTCTGACTTGAAATGATCCTCCAGTTCTGCTTTATTAATATTTGAATGAAATAAAGTAATAACAGCCTTAAAAACTGCAAAGGAAAATGTAGAGTATAAACCTAACATGGATCACCTTCATGTTCATTATGCATTAGATGCTTGCTCTAAAATGCAATGGCTTACAGTATAATGTTTCAATTATTCTAATAGTGTATTTACAGTTGATTAAGCTTTCCTTTGATCATCAAAACCCATTTCCCGCTCATGTCTAAGTGAAGCTGATTAAAGCTGTTTCTTCCATTATAAGAGAATATTTCATTTAAATGGCTGACATTCTAGCACTAACATCCACTCCAACTTAAGCATTCCATTTCAACCTGGCAGATGATAATGTTCTGTATCTTATGCCAATCCAAACAAAGCATTCCACTTTAATGTTCCACTAAGCGCATTTTGTAGCAGCCAGCAATCTGCTTTGAAAAGTAACATATGGATCAACTTATGCCGTAAAATAGTAAATTGAATAACAAAGTTATTACATATATGCATACTATATTAAAAAAGCTTCATTCAACAATGCTTATGCCAAAATGTCCAGGGGCATAAGAAATATTACAACCTAAATAACTATACTTTATGAAATGAATATAAAAAGTTTACTTTTTCTGAACCTTTCTATTCCAGCTTTTCATCATTCACAACATGGTTTCCATCAACAAAAAGAATGCTATGAAATATTTCAGATCTTTAAATAGAATGACTTTGTAGAACATAAGAGATGTGATGTTGTTCACTGATATAGCTTTCATCTTCAATTAGACTAGTTCAAACTAAACGTTTGAAACAATCTGACAAAGCTAAGGATAGGGGTTTAATTACTACCAGATGTTCAATCCAATTTTGAAGACTGTTAAAGCCCACAGTGCTACAAACCAATTACCTTGCACTCAAACGCTATTAATTTATCCAAAGTTTTATTCACTTGATCTTTGATCTAAGTCTGAAGGACCAAGAATAGCAGGTCAGGTTTAAAGCAGTATTACTTCTATAAGGGTGGTAACTATTTTTACTGGCATTTAACTGGAACATACCAAAATAATACAGTATTTCAGGAAGTGCCTCACTGTGGTTGCATGTATGACTGCCTCACAACTCCTCAGACATTTATTCAATTCTTGCTGGTTGCCAGAGCACAATATAAATTCACACCTAACTTGCAAAGTAGAACCTCACTTTTGTTTTTGAAAGTGGGATGTTGGGAAGGTAGGCATATGTCGGGTGGGAGATCAAGTAGCGGAGAGAGAATTTCCTATCTTGTACAAATGCTATACTCCTCCAGAGAACAGAAATAATGTGAAGCAGGTGTCAAGGGGTGGGGGTTGATGTGTTAACTTACTACATCAACTGGCTTTCTCTTGTTCTTCTTTTGCCTAATGGAGCATGAGGCTGACAAAATACCTTTTTATTTCTATTTTCATAGCTACATTCTGTTGGGACCAATTGCTAATGTGTCCCCACAGGCTGCAGTTTGAGGTGTGCGCCCTCAGGGCTTTAGCCTGAAACATTGATTTTCCTGCTCCTTGGATGCTGCCTGACCTGCTGTGCTTGTCCAGCACCACTCTAATCTAGATTCTGTACCAAGACTGGCTGATTAGGAAATTCTGTTGTTCTTGCTGCCTGCCAAGAGCGTATCAAGTTATCTACAGGTTGATAATTACCCTTGTTGCAAATATATCTTTCGAGGCTGGAGTCCTGGAGTGGGACTCAGCCCTAGAGCTTCTGATTTAGAGGCAATGAACCTCCATTCTGCCACCCTCTCCCACATCACCTGACTGTGGGATCTTCAAATGGAAAAAGGGATAAGAGAAAATGAACCATCTTTTTGTTTATTCAGTTCCAGTTAGTTAATGTATGTTCAAGAGTCAAATAGAAAAAAAAAGTTATCGTTTAAAAAAACGTTTAAACTCAAGTCTTTAAAAACATGTCAATTACAAAGACATTTTAAAATAATATCACAACTTACTAAGATGTTTCTTGGGTTCTTTATAATTTTTGTAAGCAAATTGAATTTTATATTGTGGAGGTGTCCACGTTTTACTGGGGTGGACAAAGTCAGAAGTCACACAACACCAGATTATAGTCCAACAACTTTATTTGAAATCACGAGCTTTCGAAGCACTGCCCCTTCATCAGGTGGCAAAGGAGCAACACTCTGAAAGCTTGTGGTTTCAAATAAAGCTGTTGGACTATAACCTGATATCGTGTGACTTTTGGATTTTATATTGCATGAGCAACAAGGGGTTTGTTGTCCTTTCCCATCAAACGTATTATGTTCTGCATTTCCACACGTCATTTTCAATAGCCTGATCAGGAAGAGCCCAAAACTCAATTCAGGCAATCAACTGCTTATGTTTCATTTTCATAGCTATAAAACCAATTGAACTCCTTAAATCCATCACTGTCTTGTAATTCACACCATGTTGCACAAAGGGGAAGGTTTCCTTTGTTCAAAGTTTACAGCAAGGTGTACAGGGCAGCATGGTGGCTCTGTGGTGGGACCCGGGTTCAATTCCTGTCTCGGGTGACTGTCTGTGTGGAGTTTGTGCATTCTCCTTATATCTGCATGGGTTTCCTCTGGGTGCTCCAGTTTTCTCCCACAGTCCAAGGATGTGCAGGTTACGTAGATGAGCTGTGCTATATTGTCCATAGTGTTCAAGGGTGTATAGGTTAGGTGCATTAGTCAGGGGTAAATGTAGAGGTATGGGTTTGGATGGGATACTCTTTGGAGGGTTGGTATGGACCTGTTGGACGGAAGGGCCTGTTTCCAACACTGTAGGGATTCTATGATTCAGATTTGTAACTGCTCATTTTGTAGTCTCAAAAAAACATGGTTGCAATATTAAATCAAGTAAATCTTTTCTTCAATTTTTCTGTCAAAACAAAAATATTCAGAATCACAAGTGAACATAAAGAAAATTGTTGTTGGACATATAAAATTAAAATCAAACATGGTGTAGACAGATGGCCAAGCTTGGTGCAATTTATTTAATGCCCCAGTGAATGTTCAAGATCCTCTCTCCTTCAAACTTTATATATTTCAGTTATGAACGATCATGTTCTTTTCTTCCTTGTTGTTCTCCCTTGTTTACCAACAACAGCACAATGAGGCCCCTAAGTTAATTGCTTATTAATTGCCCACTTAAGGGCCTCAATTGGCAACAGGGTAAAGCCATCTATGTGCCTTCCCACTCCAGGCTGAAACAAGGTAGAGACAGGAAGCTGGCAGGAGTTCACAGTCATCACCCTCCCACACATATAAGTGCCCTGCCTCCAAACCCACCTCAAGTGGTGAGCATTAAATTCTGCCCAAAGAGTCTGCAAAAGGCTATGAAGTAATCCTACAAAAGCATAATGGGTAACCTTATATCCATTACTGAGAGCCAGAAATTCAACTTGATCTTTCAGGATTAAAGATAGAGTGGAGTTGGTGGAAAATATTTTGGAAAATGAATAGGAACGGTCAGTTATCGTGATTTACTTTGATGTCAATGATTTGGGCATTCACAATAATCAGAAATTGACCCTTCAAGTCAGCTCCAATATTCAATGAGATAATTCGATATCCCATAGCTAGGAAAGTTGGAAATCGGCAATCATATAGTTGTCTACATTGACAGGAAAAACAGAAAAGCAGAATATTAATTAAATGGAGAGGCACTCGAGAATACTTAGATCCTTTTATTTGATGATAAAACTTGTAGATAAAAATGAGATCAGTGTCTATTATTATCAGAAGCCTGACTTGCCTGAAAATTCTCTTTCAATAGTAAATGTGTTGAAAACTTGAAGTCTGAAGTTAACAGATGAGATGGATTCTGCAGTGGAATAGTTAGATGTTGTTTCCACAGGTGGTCTGAGCAGAACAATCCCTGATCGTAGTGAAGGCTGCTTTGTTTTGCTTTTATAGCACTGCTGCTTGAGGTACAACAATCCTAAATACCCTCCTCCAGTCTCTCTGCTGAGAAGCAGTGATTGCTTCAAGATGTTTCTCTCATGATCTCAGCAAAAAATTGTTGCTTACAGTCAGATTCTTATACACAGGAAAACTGAAAATGGTTGCTCTCCTAAAACTGCTGAATCATATTTCCATATTAGGAATTGGATAGCTGAGTGCGAGACATGAGCCAATCCATTTTCTTTTAGTTGAGGTCATTAATTATCCTCAGCCATTGGCTTGAAAGACTGTCATCCTGTCAAGTTGTTCATGAGAAAGGAAGAGCTGCTCCTTCAGGGGAACTATTATCAAGAAGTTTATATTTACTCTTAGAAATGTTCACTGAAATTCAAAGCAAACTTGTGATTTATGCTTCAGACAAGTCAAATCTGGTTCTAATAAAATCTTAATTCACAAGGGTGACTTCTGGGAAGCATTTTGTCCTGTCCATTTTAAAGATAGATTAGCTTTCATTCCAGAAATATATAATATTATAACTACACATTTGTGACAATTTCTCTGAGTTATTTTCAATGTCAGAAGTTTTCAGTATTAACTGCTGTCAGGTACTCCTAATACATCAAAGAACTCTAGCTCAAGGTCCAGTCAGTAGGAATCAGGAGAATCATTCCACTTGTTAGATTCATACTTATCAGAAAGAAAGATAGTTGTGGTTGTTAGAGGCTAATTATCTCTGTGGGGTACTACTGCCTCACAGCGCCAGGGACCTGAGGTCAATTCCCACATCAGGCGACTGTGTGGATTTTGCACATTCTCCCTGTGTCTACGCAGGTTTCCTCCAGGTACTCTGATTTTCTCCCACAATCCAAAAACGTGCAGATTAGGTAAAGAGGTCATGTGAAATTGCCCATTGTGTTAGGTGCATTAGTCAGGGGTAAGTATAGTATAGGGGAATGGGTCTGGGTGGGTTACTCTTCAGAAGGTCAGTGTGGACTTGTTGGGCTGAATGGCCTGTTTCCATACTGTAGGGAATTTAATCTAATCTCCATCACTGGACACAATTACAGGGGTTCCACAAAGTAGTTTTCTTTTGGCCCAACATTTTCTGTTGCTTACTAATGACCTACCTTCCTTCATAAAATCAAACGTTTGCTGATTTGTGACAACTTGTGATTTCTCAGATATTGTTAATAGAGCAAGGCTTGGAAAACATCCAGTCTTAGCCACCAAATGGCCAGGCAATGACCATCAAGAATGAACCCAAGCATTTTAATATAACATTACCATCATTGAGACTCCACCTGAGAGTTACCACTGACCATAGTTTTAATGGGATCAACTACCTAAATGCTCTACTGGATTAGTGGTGCTGGAAGAGCACAGCAGTTCAGGCAGCATCCAACGAGCAGCGAAATAAACGTTTCGGGCAAAAGCCCTTCATCAGGAATAAAGGCAGTGAGCCTGAAGCATGGAGAGATAAACTAGAGGAGGGTGGGGGTGGGGAGAGAGTCGCATAGAGTACAATGGGTGAGTGGAGGAGGAGATGAAGGTGATAGGTCAAGGAGGAGAGGGTGGAGTGGATAGGTGGAAAAGAAGATAGGCAGGTCGGACAAGTCAAGGAGACAGTAACTGAGCTGGAAGTTTGAAACTAGGATGAGGTGGGGGAAGGGGAAATGAGGAAGCTGTTGAAGTCCACATTGATGCCCTGGGGTTGAAGTGTTCCGAGGCGGAAGATGAGGCGTTCTTCCTCCAGGCGTCTGGAGCCCTCGACCATGACCCCACCCCCCATCACCAAACCATCATCTCCCAGACCATACAGAACCTCATCACCTCAGGAGATCTCCCACCCACAGCTTCCAACCTCATAGTCCGGGAACCCCGCACTGCCCGGTTCTACCTCCTTCCCAAGATCCACAAGCCTGACCACCCTGGCCGACCCATTGTCTCAGCATGCTCCTGCCCCACTGAACTCATCTCTACCTACCTTGACACTGTCCTATACCCCTAGTCCAGGAACTCCCCACATACGTTCGAGACACCACCCACGCCCTCCACCTCCTCCAAGACTTCCGTTTCCCTGGCCCCCAATGCCTTATCTTCACCATGGATATCCAAACCCCTACACCTCCATTCGCCATGACCAGGGCCTCCAAGCCCTCCGTTTTTTCCTCTCCAGACGTCCCCAGCGGTACCCTTCCACTGACACTCTCATTCGTTTGGCCGAACTGGTCCTCACCCTTAACAATTTCTCCTTTGAATCCTCCCACTTCCTCCAGACCAAAGGCGTAGCCATGGGCACACGTATGGGCCCCAGCTATGCCTGTCTCTTTGTTGGCTATGTAGAACAGTTGATCTTCCGTAATTACACCGGCACCACTCCCCACCTCTTCCTCCACTACATTGATGACTGCATTGGCGCCACCTCGTGCTCCCGCGAGGAGGTTGAGCAATTCATCAACTTCACCAACACATTCCACCCTGACCTTAAATTTACCTGGACTATCTCTGACACCTCGCTCCCCTTCCTGAACCTCTTCATCTCCATTAGTGACAACCGACTTGACACTGACATTTTTTACAAACCCACTGACTCCCATAGCTACCTGGATTACATCTCTTCCCACCCTATCTCTTGCAAAAATGCCATCCCGTATTCCCAATTTCTCCGCCTCCGCCGTATCTGCTCCTAGGAGGACCAGTTCCACCATAGGACACACCAGATGGCCTCCTTCTTTAGAGACCGCAATTTCCCTTCCCACGTGGTTAAAGATGCCCTCCAATGCATCTCGTCCACATCCCGCACCTCCGCCTTCAGACCCCACCCCTCCAACCGTAACAAGGACAGAACGCCCCTGGTGCTCACCTTCCAACCTACAAACCTTCGCATCAACCAAATCATCCACCGACATTTACGCCACCTCCAAAAAGACCCCACCACCAGGGATATATTTCCCTCCCCACCCCTTTCCGCCTTCCGCAAAGACCGTTCCCTCCGTGACTACCTGGTCAGGTCCACACCCCCCTACGACCCACCCTCCCATTCTGGCACTTTCCCCTGCCACCGCAGGAACTGTAAAACCTGTGCCCACACCTCCTCCCTCACCTCTATCCAAGGCCCTAAAGGAGCCTTCCACATCCATCAAAGTTTCACCTGCACATCCACCAATATCGTTTATTGTATCCGTTGCTCCCGATGTGGTCTCCTCTACATTGGGGAGACTGGGCGCCTCCTAGCAGAGCGCTTTAGGGAACATCTCCGGGACACCCCCACCAATCAACCAAACCGCCCCGTGGCCCAACATTTCAACTCCCCCTCCCACTCTGCCGAGGACATGGAGGTCCTGGGCCTCCTTCACCGCCGCTCCCTCACCACCAGACGCCTGGAGGAAGAACGCCTCATCTTCCGCCTCGGAACACTTCAACCCCAGGGCATCAATGTGGACTTCAACAGCTTCCTCATTTCCCCTTCCCCCACCTCATCCTAGTTTCAAACTTCCAGCTCAGTTACTGTCTCCTTGACTTGTCCGACCTGCCTATCTTCTTTTCCACCTATCCACTCCACCCTCTCCTCCTTGACCTATCACCTTCATCTCCTCCCCCACTCACCCATTGTACTCTATGCTACTCTCTCCCCACCCCCACCCTCCTCTAGCTTATCTCTCCATGCTGCAGGCTCACTGCCTTTATTCCTGATGAAGGGCTTTTGCCCGAAACGTTTATTTCGCTGCTCGTTGGATGCTGCCTGAACTGCTGTGCTCTTCCAGCACCACTAATCCAGTATTTGATTTTCAGCATCTGCAGTCATTGTTTTTACCTACCTAAATGCTCTGGCTACAAGATTGGATCAAAGATTGCTAATTTAGTCATGTCTAACTTATTGAATACTCAAACCATTTTACCATCAACAAGGGAAAAGTCAGAAATATAAATCAAAACTGTCCACCTTTCTGAATGTATAGAGCTCCAAAAACACTCCAGAAGCTCAACATTACCCAGGAGAATAGAATGCATTTGGTTCACACTCAAGTCACTATTTTAAATACTTACTTCTTTTACCACCAAATGCATAATGGCAGCAATTTGTACCATCTATGAGATACATAGCAGCAATGCAGAAAGCTTCCTTCGACATCACTTATCTCTCTGCCATCTCGAACAAGGGTAGCAGCCCCATAGAATCCCAGCAACTTGCAAGTTCCTCTTCAATCCACTCACCATCCTGACTTGGACTCAGGTGGTGTTCCTTCATTGTCAATGAATCAAAATCCTTGAAATGCCTTCATCAAAGCATATATATCTATCTACAATAGATGGATTGCAGCAATTGAATAAGATGAGTCACCACTATGTTTTCAGGACAATTAGGGATGGGCAATATCATCTACAAGGCACAAATTAAGAGTGTAATGGAATATTTTTCAATTATCTGGATGGCGGCAGCTCCAACAACACCCAAAAAGATTGAAACTATCCAGAACAAAGCAGCTCACTGGATTGGCACCTACTGCCTTCACCACCAACACTCAGCAGCAGCAGTGGGTACTATCTACAAGATGCACTAAAGAAATTCACCAAATATCCTCAGACAGCAAATATATGGAAATATCTGCAAGTTCCACTCCAAACCACTCAATATCCTCACTTATAAATATATCGCTGTTCCTTCACTGTCACTGCATAAATATCCTGGAAATCCCCCCCAAGGGCATTGTGAGTCTACCTACACCATGTGAACTGCAGCCGTAGAAGAAGGTAGCTCACTACCACCCTCTCAAGGGCAACTAGAAATAGGCAATAAATCCAGCAACACCCCTGTCCCACTAGTGAATAAAAACAAAATGCAGGAACTTTTTTTTAATGAGCAAATTGAAATGAAGTCAAATCATAATTAAAAAATTAAAATTCGCCATCACTTCTTACTGGGGCATAATTGTACGCTTGCCTGATCTTCCACATTCCATTTGTCTTCTCGAGCTTAGTTCAATCTTAATTGTATGTTTACTTTATTTCAATTCATTAAAATAGGGGACAAAAAAGTACTAATCTAATGGTCACCATATAACCACTGATCAATTGTCATGATAATCCATCTGGTTCATTGATGTCTTTTACAGAAGGAATTCTGCCATCCTTTCTTGGACTGTCCTATGTGGGATTCCAGACCCACAGCAATGTAGCCAACAGTGAATTGCCCTCTGGGCAATTAAGGATGGGCCGAGCCAGTGTTGCCCACATCCTGTGAATCAATGAAAAAAAGATACAAATTGAACTGACATAGGCTTTCGCAAAACCCATGTGATTGAGGTTCCTACTTCTGTTTTATTATTCTTCTGTCATAGTTTATCAAATTTCTGTTCTACAACAGTTCATTTATGATAAACAAAACAGTGATGACCTTGATTTCACTAGAAGAAAGATGATTGTGAAGGATTATCATTAAAAAAGATCTTGCATTTATGTATCACTTTTCAGACTACAGTCTGCTTCACGGTGTTTGCTGCCAATGAGTCACATCTGAAATACAGTCATCTTAGATTTGTAGGGTATATTGCACAAAACAGCCTCCCAGAAATCAGTTTTTGTGTGTTAATCAAAGACTAAATATTGGTCAGAAGACTGGGATAACCTCTTTACTATTTTTCAAAGTACTGTCATGGGTATTTCATGCCATCTGAGAGCACCCCCAGCTTGACATATTGTTAGAAATTTGACATCTTCCACAATGCTGCACTCCAATATTATTACACTGGAGTGTCAGCCTTGATTTTTGTTCTCATATCCTGGAGTGGGATTTGAAACTATAACCTTCTGACTCAGCATAATCTGGATATTTGAAACATTCTGAATCAGAGATAATAAGCAAATTATTATGTCTGGGCTATGTGTACAGAATAGAACAAAACAAAGAGACAGCAAAACTTGAAATTTTTTATCAGTAAAATTATAAAAATATTATTTTCCACAGTGTAGTGGATATGTAGATGAATTCCCAGCAACAACAACTGATGCTCTGTAGATTAATTCTTCCACATAAAGCAAGACAAAACTCAATAAATAACCAGCTGAAAATGGGTTGAAAAGTTAAAAAGCTAAGTCCAGATTTAGATGGCCAAAAATTACATAGGACAGGATTGTTTCGGTACTCTGGGATTAGGCATAAATTATGGAAGGCAATAGCCAAGGCTTTAATTTATTAAGATGAATAAATTGATTGAGGTAATAAGATTATTAATATTGCAAAAGATCAGTGAATCACAAAGAGTTGCATTGAATTGCTTTGGGTGATCAGTATGTATTTGTACATGTTTGGAGTCTCAAGTTCTTTTGATTTGTGAAATAAAGGGTCAACTATACCTTATAGGAATAAAGGAAAAATGAAAATGAATCATTACAGGGAGCAGACAGGAGAATAGGGTTGAGAAACATGTTGGCCATGATTGAACAGTGTAGCAAATTCAATGGGCCAAATAGCCTAGTTCTGCATCTGAACCTGACAGTCTTTACTACAATAATACAACTGTATAGGGTGCTGGTGAGGCCAAACATGGAGTACTGCATGTAGTTTTGGTCTCCTTACTTGACAGAGAGGAGAAAGTAAGGACTGCAGTTGCTGGAGATCAGAGCTGAAAATGTGTTGCTGGAAAAGCGCAGCAGGTCAGGCAGCATCCAAGGAGCAGGAGAATCGACGTTTCGGGCATAAGCCCTTCTTCCTGTTGATTCTCCTGCTCCTTGGATGCTGTCTGACCTGCTGCGCTTTTCCAGCAACACATTTTCAGCTCTTACTTGACAGAGATACTGGCACTGAAGGGAGTGCAGAGGAGGTTCACTAGGTTGATTCCAGAGTTGAGATGGTTGGTTTATGAGGAGAGACTGAGTAGAATGGGATTGTATTCATGGGAATTTAGAAGAATGAGAGGGGTCTTATAGAAACATAGAGCCCTCTCAGGGAAAGCCAGCTTGAAGAATCTGTAAGCCAATGGCTTAAGAAAGGACAGTAACGTTTTACTTTATTTTTAATTTTTCTGCTTCCATACTAAGAAGACTGTAGTTGCTGAATTTTTAAATTTATTTCTTTATTTTTCTACTTCTGCAACTGAGTTTTTGCACCTAGGTACTTTGTACTGGAAATTGTGCTGTGTGTGATGACATCGCACAATTTTCACTGTACTTTTGTACCCCATACTTGAGTATGTGTGACAATAAACCTACATTTTTTACCATTTCTTGAACATGATCATACTTAATAACAGTTGTTGATGTTTGCTGACAGACAAGGTTGGGCTTAACTTCTACCAACAATTCCAGATGTGATCCTACTACATTGTAGTAAGCTGTGACCAAATCCATAGAACTGGATCCAAGCATCAAGCGAACTCCTGAAGTGAAGTCTGGTGGGAGTGCAATCCAGCAGTGAAGGATAAGGCCAGCCCAGCAATGTTCCTGGAGAAGAGGGAGAAGCTTGAAGAGAACTGCAGTATGTTATACAGGGGGAAGGAGTTTAAGATCGACCAGTCTAACAAGTAACACATAGCATACCATTGAAGACACAGACTTCTCGAACTTTCCAGAAGATACAGGCTGCCCAAGGATGGAGATGTTATAGAGGGTGCAGAACTAAAGGTACACTATGGCAATAAGAGGGAAAAGGCACCAGCTGCCATATTATAAACTCTGTGCAATGATATGAAGGGGGTCAATAGGCAGGAAGAAGGCCCCCAACCAACTCTACCGACTTCCATTGTTGCAGTAACAGTGAATAACTTAATAAAGACTGTATTCCAATAAAAAAGACAGCCACTTTTAAAGGCAACTCCACATAGCATTTCTTTTTATTCTGGGAACTCACAGACATTACTGGTCAATGCTGGAGTGTTAACATCATAGTCAACTGACATTGCCTAATCTACAAATGGGATAAAGGAGCTGGAGTCAATGTAATGTGAGATAAAATAAAATAACTAGGAACGTTCACCTTGCAGTCTTTATCTGTCAACATGAAGACTCATGGGGAATTCTAATTTAAAGTCATCTTCAGACAGCGTTAAGACGCTATGACAGCAATCTTTATATGTTGTTCACAACCTGCCATGTTCACTGCTCAGCAGAGAGCATGCATAGTCATAACCGCACCCTTGAAGTGGAAACGGTAATCAGTCAGGTATTGGAAAATGAATTCAAACAACTATTGTCCTCGTGCCAAAGAAGTCTTCAGCATACTGTCTCAACAACTACCGCCCTATTGCACTATCACTCATCATCATGGT
This sequence comes from Chiloscyllium punctatum, assembly GCF_047496795.1. Lineage (NCBI taxonomy): Eukaryota > Metazoa > Chordata > Chondrichthyes > Orectolobiformes > Hemiscylliidae > Chiloscyllium > Chiloscyllium punctatum. Next base: position 58,898,979 of record NC_092746.1, on the reverse strand, counting down.
GTTTCTAGAGAATCATGATGAGGCATATTAAGACCCTGATGTACCCCCTCAACAGACACCCTGCAGTTCACATATTGACCCAACCACAAAACAGATGATGCCATCTGCACCACCCTCCATCTGGCTCTCACCCTCACCCACCTGGAGAAGAAGGACACCTATATCAGATTACTGTTCATAGACTTCAGTTCTGTTTTTAACACTATCGATCCTCGGCACCTGATTGGAAAGCTGAGTTTGCTGGGCCTAAATACTTCCCTTTGTAACTGGATCCTGGACTGACTGGGAGATCCCAGTCAGTTTGGATCGGGAACAGCATCTCCAAAACCATCACACTGAGCATGAGTGTCCCCCAGGGCAGTGTGCTCAGTCCACTCCTGTTCACCCTGCTGACACACGTCTGTACAGGAATATACAGGTCGAATTACATTATCAAGTTTGCTTAATACACAACTGTGGTGGGTCTCATCAGCAGGAACGATGAATCTGCATACAAAGAGAAAGTGCAGCAGCTAACAGACTGATGCAGAGCCAACAACCTGTCTCTGAACGTGAACAAAATGAAAGAGATGTTTGTTGACATCAGGAGGGCATGGAGCGACCACTCTCCGCTGGATATCGATGGCTCCTCTGTGGAGATCATGAAGACCCCAAATTTCTTGCGGTCCACCTGGCAGAGAATCTCACCTGGTTCCTCAACACCAGCTCCGTAGACAAGAAAGCCCAGCAGTGTCTCTACTTTCTACGTAGACTGAGGAAAGCCCACCTCCCACCACCCCCCTCACCCACCCCCAAAACCCCCCCATTCTCACCACATTCTAAGAGAGTACCCTGAGCTGCTACATTGCTGCTTGGTTTGGGAATTGCACCATCTCAGATCGTAAGACCCTACAACGGATAGTGAGGAGATCATTGGGGTGTTTCTTTCCTCCATTACAGACATTGCATCTGAAAGGCTAAGAGAATTGTGGAAGACTCCACACACCCCTCACTCTTCTCCTTCCTGCCATCTGGCAGAAGATACCATAGCATTCAGTCTCTCATGGCCAGACTGTGCAACAGTTTCTTCCCCCAAGCCATCAGGCTCCTTAACGCTGTATGATCAGACTCTTTTTTTCATTTGAATTTCTTTGCATGACTTTGACTTGCTGCTAGAACAATGTGTATTAATTATCATTGTTTTATTTGCGTGTTTTGCACTTCTTATGCACTTTGTGCTGCCATTTGTATGATGGTGTAATTTGTACTGTCCATGTAGCACCTTGGCCCTGGAGGAACACGGTTTTGGTTTTTTTTACTGTATCAGTTGTATATGGTAGAAATGACAAATAAAAGCTACTCTCTACTACTCTCTCTACATTTCCAAAACTCTTGGAGGCTTAGGGAAACTGAACATTGTGCATCATATGAAACCGAAAACAAATACCAAACCAATCTATTTCTTCATACCACAGAAGATTTCATATTCACTTCAAAAAAAGTGAGAAGAATTCCATGCTCAAACTGACGATTATTTTACCTATCATAACTGACCATGTGGTGCTCTGCTGGAGTGCCAGCAACTATACTGAGTAGATATATTAGAATTTGTGTTGATTTTTCACACAAACAGAGATATGTTAAATGGTGTCTATAGACAAAAGCCTAGGTAAACTTGCAAGGGCATAATCTTCGCCAAGCTGGAGAAGACCTCAATGAGGATACCAAACTGTTAGCCATCTTTATGACACTTCACAGATGTTATTGTTTGAACTGTATGTCTTTTGAAATCACATCCCAACAGATGCTGTCTAACATAATAAAAGGTACAGAGGCACAATAGGCCACATGAATGATGTCCCCAACCATAGATACACTAAAGTGATATAACGATAGGATAAAGAGAGCTTTGTGTAAGTTACAGGTTGACAGTAAATGAAAGCGTGAATTCTCAAAGCTAATGATAGAACTTCCAGACCACATTGTCCAAACAACACGAATTGCAGCAGTTCTGAAGGAGGGTCACTGGAACTGAAACACTAACTCTGCTTTCTCTCCACAGATGTATCAGACATGCTGAGTTTTTCCAATAATTTCTGATTTTGCTTTTGATTTCCAGCTTCCACAGTTTTTTTTTGTTTAAGAATCAGAGCAGATCCACAGAAAACTGAAGCCATCAGGAAATTTCCATCACCCAAATATGACAAAACTCTGATAGTTTATGGGAATGGTCAACCACATGAGAAAATTTTTGCCCTACTTAGCTCAAGTAAATGAACTCTAAGGTACATTTTGAAGTGATGTTGAACTGAACATCAACAGCAACCATTTGACTGAATCAATTGTATGCTCACTTCATCTGAGGTATGAGCATATCATCTTGAACTTCCAACAATAATAACATTGGATGCATTGTCCTCAAGTTTGGGAGCAGTCTTATTTAAAATTGAGCATGATGGAATCACATGGTCAACCTATTACATTTCCAGAACTCTCACTGACACAGAAGATGTACTGTCATTAAGAAAGATGTGCTTGCAATGACCTGAGCAAAATAAACTTTTTTGTGACTGTGTCTTCAATCTACCAGTTCAGATAGAAACTTACCACAAGTTGTTGGTAATTTTATTGAATGCAAAAGTGACCATAAAGATGCCATACAGAATCCAAAGAACTTCATTGCTACTGATGAGTATGACCCATTTACAGAATATGTACAAGGGAAACAACAGACTACTGGTGATATCTTATCAAGGAAACACCATCAACTGTCCAGAAGACAAAGACTTGTTCAAGAAGTCACAACCTTTAGTGCCTTGCCCACTTACCATTTCCCAACCACAGCAAAGATGTTTCAGGAGTTTCATGAGGTTCAATGATACTTTGAGGATAATACACAGATTCTCATGCTCTCCCTTGGTGGCTGATCAGATATGTCCCCTGTAACTGTGTCCTGTAGCAAGACTTTGAGCAACAAAATTACAGCAGTACTAGCAATTACCTTTTGGCATTCCCATGTGCTCTCTGTCTGAACATTTTCCCTAAAATCCATCAAAGGCATTTGGGTATTTTTAAGTGGAAAAGGACATTGTGATCTTGTATGGTGGCCAGGTATCTCACTTTCCCTCAAGGGCACTCATGCCTCTAACAGAAAGCTCCAGGAAGAATATATCTGCCCTCCTGCTTTCCAGCTTTGGAATTGCCTTGGCATTGATCTTTTTGAACTGTAAAAAATGTGATGTAAGGATTATCCATTTTTAATATGAAGGGTGTGATGTGCAATATATGTATATTTTAATATGATTCCTTTTAGAGTTTGGGTTTGACCTGATAGCATGTGAATTCTGTTCTGCATTCAAACAACCAACTTTGGAATCACTTTGATGACAATACTTTCCACATGTGCAATCCTGAATATAGTCATCTCAATGAACAATGGGATACAATTTGCCAATGAATGTTTACAATAATTAGCAGTGTGCAATGAAGTTGTTCGTGTTATAAACTGACCAAGATACCTTTAAGCTCACAGCAAAGTTGAGAGAGGGATATATGTCACATAAAACCTCTGAGAAAGAATGAAGGTTTTAATTTAGCCCCATTCAACTACTGCTCTACACTGTTTCAGAACAGCTTCTCCCATGCCAGATTTTGAATGACCAGAGGTTGTGATCCCAAATTTCCTTCTTTTCCAAGCCCACTGATGCAAAGTCTCTTGGCAGACAACCACAAACAAGTGTGACAGAAAAGGAGGATTTTATAGAGCAGAACAAACTGCACCTTGGACAAAAGACACAGTGTGCGCAATTTACCCATATCGGAACAGGGAGTTTTGGGGTGATTCCAAGATTAAAAAAACAGTATGATTGTGAGACTGCAACAATTGAAATTGTATCCTGTCCAAATGTCAAACATCAGTATTAGAAATATAGGTCCTTTTGAAGGTCCACTAGAATAGATTCAGACTTGAGTGAGAGCTAAGATGCATATTCACCTTCCATTAAGAGTTGACTCACACTAATTCAATGGAAGATTCTGGAATCTGGTATTAGAATCACTGAATGTTAGAACAGGACAATTGATAGTTTTTTTTTCCCAAAACAGATTTCGATCAAAAATTCAAGGTGTCTGACTCAGCATCATCTTCATATGTTAATAATTCTTTAAAACATAACTCATCCAAGGAACTAAGATCTTGTGCTAAGCCATTTTGTCCAGTGGTATTCATTTTAAATGTACGGTACTACTCAATCCCAGAATCTGCTTTAGTATTTTTTTTCAAAATAGTATATCCCCTATAAACAGGATGCAGACATTGCCAACTTTTTCAACAATCTCTGTGACCTTGAGCTGAGGCCAACCTTGTTTAAATTACAATAGTCTTACTAGCATTTCAGACATGCTCGTCAAATCAATCCACTTAGCAAATCATTGTTTTATGCATTTCAATGGTGAGTACCGTGATTCAGTTAGTAGAACAGTCAGGTTGTGGGTTCACATCCACCTACAGTGTTTGAGTTCCAAAATCTATACTCCAATTCAGTCCTAGGGATGTGTTACACGAGGCAGAATATGCAATCATTTGAATTAAAGCCAAGGCACTGACCTGAGAAAGCAGACAATGGAAACGATTCATGGTACCTCCCTGAAGAAGAGCAGGGTAGTTTTTCCCAGTGACCTAACCTAAAATCATATCTGATCACCATCAAATTTTCTATCTGTAGGACATTCTTTATACAAACTGGCTGCAGCATTTTCACGGTGATAGTTTAAAGATATATACTTCATTAAGTATGAAGCCCTTGAGGATATTTTGAGATTGTTGTTAGTGGTAAAGAAATGAAGGTCTATCTTTCTTTCTTCTTTACATCAGTTCGAACAGAAATATTTTCTGCTACTCTCTTCAGCATAACATATCAAGTGGATTCTTAATATGCATGGCTACTGAAATGTTTTCAACAATGGTTTTAAGCAGTGTAATTTACCTGAAGTTGGAACCATGAGTTTCTGAAGAGCTGCCAGAAAATGGGGGCGATACTAAATGAATATTTTGCATCAGTATTTACTGTGGAAAAAGATATAGAAGATATAGACTGTAGGGAAATAGATGGTGACATCTTGCAAAATGTCCAGATTACATGGAGGAAATGATGGATGCCTTGAAATGGTTAAAGATGGATAAATCCCCAGGAGCTGATCAGGTATACCCGAGAACTCTGTGGGAAGCTAGAGAAGTGATTGCTGGGCCTCTTGCTGAGATATTTGTATCATCGATAGTCACAGGTGAGGTGCCGGAAGACTGGAGGTTGGCAAACATGGTGCCACTGTTTAAGAAGGGCGGTAAAGACAAGCCAGGGAACTATAGACTGGTGAGCCTGACTTCGGTGGTGGGCAAGTTGTTGGAGGGAATCCTGAGGGACACGATGTACATGTATTCGGAAAAGCAAGGACTGATTCAGGATAGTCAACATGGCTTTGTGCGTGGGAAATCATGTCTCACAAACTTGATTGAGTTTTTTGAAGAAGTAATAAAGAAGATTGATGAGGGTAGAACAGTAGATGTTATCTATATGGACTTCAGTAAGGCGTTCAACAAGGTTCCCCATGGGAGACTGATTAGCAAGGAATTCAGGGACAACTAGCCATTTGGATACAGAACTGGCTCAAAGGTAGAAGACAGAGAGTGATGGTGGAGGGTTGTTTTTTAGACTGGAGGTCTGTGACCAGTGGAGTGCCACAAGGATCGGTGCTGCGCCCTCTCCGTTTTGTCATTTACATAAATGATTTGGATGTGAGCATAAGAGGTACAGTTAATAAGTTTGCAGATGACACCAAAATTGGAGATGTAGTGGACAGCGAAGAGGGTTACCTCAGATTACAAAGGATTCTGGACCAGATGGGCCAATGGGCTGAGAAGTGGCAGATGGAGTTTAATTCAGGAAAGCAAATCTTAGCAGGACTTATACACTTAATGGTAAGGTCCTAGGGAGTGCTGCTGAACAAAGAGACCTTGGAGTGCAGGTTCATAGATCCTTGAAAGTGGAGTCACAGGTAGATAGGATAGTGAAGAAGGTATTTGGTATGCTTTCCTTCATTGGTCAGAGTATTGAGTACAGGAGTTGGGTGGTCATGTTGCAGCTGTACAGGACATTGGTTAGGCCACTGTTGGAATATTGTGTGCAATTCTGGTCTCCTTCCTATCGGAAAGATGTTGTGAAACTTGAAAGGGTTCAGAAAAGATTTACAAGGATGTTGCCAGGGTTGGAGGATCTGAGCTACAGGGAGAGGCTGAACAGACTGGGGCTGTTTTCCCTGGAGCATCGGAGGCTGAGGGGTGACCTTATTGATGTTTACAAAATTATGAGGGGCAAAGATAGGATAAATATACAAAGTCTTTTCCCTGGGGTTGGGGATTCCAGAACTAGAGGGCATAAGTTTAGGGTGAGAGGGGAAAGATATAAAAGAGACCTAAGGGGCAACGTTTTCACGCAGAGGGTGGTACCTGTATGGAATGAGTTGCCAGAGGATGTGGTGGAGGCTGGTATAATTGCAACATTTAAGAGGCATTTGGATGGGTATCTGAGTAGGAAGGGTTTGGAGGGATATGGGCCGGGTGCTGGCAGGTGGGACTAGATTAGGTTGGGATATCTGGTTGGCATGGACGGGTTAGACCGAAGGGTCTGTTTCCATGCTGTACACCTCTATGACTCTATGACTCTATAATAACATTGAGCAAGATGGGATTTCCAGCGACAAAAATCAGGAGCAGAAGATTATGAAATAAGAGTTCAAACTATCTTTACTTAGCCTGCAATGTTTTTGACATGTTTGGAAATCTACCACAATGTTTAACAATTTCAAAAATAGAACTAGGGTACTTGGCAAGAGTAAATGCTTAGGAACCCATGCAAGCAAAAAACATGCTGCTGCAGTCCAACTCAGTTCTTGGCAAAAGATCCACACATGGGTGATAGGTGTGTGAAGGTCCTGTGGGGAACTGAGCTGTCAATGGTCTGTAACATCTGTGATTGAACAGTCCTTTTCAGGGTTCCCAATGCTCACACCTCTTGGAAAATGAGGTAGAGAAGGTGTCATCGAAATAGATGTTGCACTTTCTCCTGCATGATCACAACCTTTGTAGTCAGAGAACAAAAACACCATATTTTCCAACTTGGGATGTTAGACTGATCATGGATATACCCAAGAGTTACTAACCAGAAGGAAGGACTGTAATTATATTAAGTGAATTACCAAGACTCCTAATTGACATCTCTGCTCTAGCCAGACCTATCTTCCTGGGAAGGGACAGCTGAAGTAAAAGGCAGCTTTTGTTAGATAGAAAAGACTGATAGCAACCCTTGCATCCACCAGGGATAAGATGACGGATGCACTGCCAGAACTTTGTAATTACCTTGTAGGGAAACCAAGTGTTGTGGAAAAAAGGAGGAAAGTGGATGTGAGGAGTGTTGGATCAGCTGTGATCTTATTGAATGGTGGACTAGGCTCAAAGCTCCTACTTTTTACGGTCCATGTTAACGACTGTTTCGTGACACTTCACCTTCTGCTGTAATCAAATTACCACCATCATCTTCACTTGTGTCATGATGTTTTTTTACCTTGTTAAGAATGCAAAAAAAAGTTCTATTCTGACTTTGATGAAGTCTTCAAAGTCACCTCAAAAGAAGAAAGGACCAACCCTTCTGGGTGTAGTAATGTCATCATTGACTGTGACATTAATATCTGGAGGCAAGCCATTAGAGTCATAGAGATGTACAGCAGCATGAAGTAGACACTTCAGTCCAATTCATCCAAGCCGACCAGATATCAAACCTAATCCAATCCCATTTCCAACACCCGGCCCATATCCCTCTAAACCCTTCCTATTCATATACACATCCTGATGCCTTTTAAAGGTTGCAATTGTACCAGCCTCCACCACTTCCTCTGGCAGCTCACTCCATACATGTACCACCCTCTGCCCTTGTGAAAAAGTTGCCCCTTAGGTCTCTTTTATATTTTTCCCCTCTCACCTTATACCTATGGCCTCTAGTTCTGGACTCCCCCACCCCAGGTAAAAGACTTTGTCTATTTACCCTATCCATGCCCCTCATAATTTTATAAACATCTATGAGGTCACCCCTCAGCCTTCCACACTCCAGGGAAAACAACCCCAGCCTGTTCAGCCTCTCCCTGTAGCTCAAATCCTCCAATCCTGGCAACATCCTTATAAATCTTTTCTGAACCCTTTCAAGTTTCACAACATCCTTCCGATAGGAAGGAGACCAGAATTGCAAGCAATATTCCAAAAGTGGCCGAACCAACTTCCTGTACAGGCACAACATGACCTCCTAACTCCTATACTCAATGCTCTGAGCAATAAAGGAATGGGGTGGCAGGGTAGCTCAGTGATTAGCTCTGCTGCCTCATAGCACCAGGGTCCTAGGTTTGATTCCAGCCTCGGGTGTCTGTCTGTGTGGAGTCTGCACATTCTCTCCATGTCTGTGTGGGTTTTCTTCAGGTGCTCTGGTTTCCTCCCATAGGCCAGGTGAATTGGTCATCCGAAATTGCCCATAGTGTGGGGTGTATTACTCAGAGGAAAAATGGGTCTGGGTGGGTTACTCTTCAGAGCGTCAAAGTGGACTGGTTGGGCCGAAAGGCCTGTTTCCACACTGTAGGTAATCTAATCTACCAAATGCCTTCTTCACTATCCTATCTTCTGCAACTCTACTTTTAAGGAGCTATGAAACTGCACTCCAAGGTCTCTTTGTTCAGCAACACTCTCTAGGACCTTACCATTAAGTGTATATGTCCTGCTAAAATTTGCTTTCCTAAAATGCAGCACCTCGTATTTATCCAAATTAAACTCCATCTGCCACTCCCCAGCCCAGTGGCCCATCCGATCAAGATCCCAATGCAATCTGAGTAACCTTCACTGCCCACTACACTTCCAATGTTGGTGTCATCTGCAAACTTACTAACTATACCTCCCATGTTCATATCCAAATCATTTTCATAAATGACAAAAAGTAATGGACTAAGCACTGATCTTTGTGGCACTCCACTGGTCACAGGCCTCCAGTGTGAAAAACAACCCTCCACCATCACCCTCTGTTTTCTACGTTTGAACTTGTTCTGTATCCAAATGGCTAGTTCTCCCTGTATTCCATGAAATCGACGTTTCGGGCAAAAGCCCTTCATCAGGAATAAAGGCAGAGAGCCTGAAGCGTGGAGAGATAAGCTAGAGGAGGGTGGGGATGGGGATGGGGAGAAAGTAGCATAGAGTACAATGGGTGAGTGGGGGAGGGGATGAAGGTGATAGGTCAGGGAGGAGAGGGTGGAGTAGATAGGTGGAAAAGGAGATAGGCAGATAGGACAAGTCCGGACAAGTCATGGAGACAGTGCTGAACTGGAAGTTTGGAACTAGGGTGAGGTGGGGGAAGGGGAAATGATGAAACTGTTGAAGTCCACATTGATGCCCTGGGGTTGAAGTGTTCCGAGGCGGAAGATGAGGCATTCTTCCTCCAGGCGTCTGGTGGTGAGGGAGTGGCAGTGAAGGAGGCCCAGGATCTCCATGTCCTCGACAGAGTGGGAGGGGGATTTGAAATGTTGGGTCACAGGGCAGTGTGGTTGACTGGTGTGGGTGTCCCGGAGATGTTCCCTAAAGCGCTCTGCTAGGAGGCATCCAGTCTCCCCAATATAGAGGAGACCGCATCAGGAGCAACGGATACAATAAATGATATTAGTGGATGTGCAGGTGAAACTTTGATGGATGTGGAAGGCTCCTTTAGGGCCTTGGATAGAGGTGAGGGAGGAGGTGTGGGCACAGGTTTTACAGTTCCTGCGGTGGCAGGGGAAAGTGCCAGAATGGGAGGGTGGGTCGTAGGGGGGTGTGGACCTGACCAGGTAGTCACGGAGGTGGGAGGGAGTCCTGATTGTAAAAGTAAGCTCGGAGGCGGAGGTGGCGGAAGAATTGTTCGACGTCACAGCGTGTATTAAATTCATTGATGCATGGACTGAGGGGGATGAAGGTGAGTCCTTTGCTGAGGACTGTTCGTTCGTCCTCAGTGAGGGGAAAGTCTGGAGGAATGGTGAAAACTCGGCAGGGCTGGGAGCTGGGACCTGGTGTGGGTGTGGAGCTGGGAGTGGGGCGGAGCCGGTAACTGGAGTGGGTGTTATGGTGGAGGGAATGGGGGTGGAGTCATGAGCAGGGGTGGTGTTCCCCTCAGGGTTCTGGGGGCCATGAATGGTGACAGTGGGGTCTGTGGGAGGCGTGTCAGCAGAATGCAGGTGAGTGGCATTGGTGGGGGGCGGAAGTGGTGGCAGACACGGCAGTAGGGGTGGCGAAAGTCACTGAGCGTGTGACATCAGCGATAATATGAGGGGCGGAAGTGATGTCACGTGTGGCGCATGAGGAATTGTGAGGGGTGGAAGTGGCCATGATGGGGGCAGAAGTGACATCATCAGTCAGCGTGGGGGTGGCAGCTGCACCAGCCGCATGTCTAATGGCATCCAAATAGTTCCAGAGGCCGGGGAAATCTTCTGGAATGTTTGAGGAGCGCTGGTTATGGAGGTGGGTAGATAAAAGTTTGTTGTACTTACAGTTTTTGATGTTTGAGATGGAGTTGAAATACTGTTTGTTGAGAGTATGAATTCTCCTGAGGATGTCGTACAGAGTGGGTCCTTTGCAATTCTGAGAGAGTGTGGCCCTCAGCTGAGGTAGGGCTGACTGGAGAGAGGTTAGGTGCTGGCATATTGCTGCAAGCGTGGATCGGAGGATCTTGAAGGAGAACTGTTGTTGGTGTTTTTGAATCTGTAGTCTGTACTGTTTGTCCTGTTCGGGTCCGAATTCTGCTGGTTTAAAGGTGGTCCAGAGTCCGTCTGGGATGAGTTGGTTACGGAGGCAGGCACTGAGGAAGCAAATGTGGCTGTGGTACCGAGTTTGTTTCAGGGCATGGTTGAAGAGCTTCAGGGCAGAGGAAATGACCTGGGAGTTGCAATGGGAGAGGGACTCCCTGAGATTCTTGTAGAGAGAGGAGGAAAACTTCTTCAAGGCAGGCATCCTTGCAAGAACTTGTAAAACCTGCGCCCACACCTCCTCCCTCACCTCCATCCAAGGCCCTAAAGGAGCCTTCCACATCCATCAAAGTTTTACCTGCACATCCACTAATAACATTTATTGTATCCATTGCTCCCGACTGGACGCCTCCTAGCAGAGCGCTTTAGGGAACATCTCCGGGACACCCACACCAATCAACCACACCACCCTGTGGCCCAACATTTCAACTCCCCCTCCCACTCTGCCGAGGACATGGAGATCCTGGGCCTCCTTCACTGCCGCTCCCTCACCACCAGACACCTGGAGGAAGAACGCCTCATCTTCCGCCTCGGAACACTTCAACCCCAGGGCATCAATGTGGATTTCAACAGTTTCCTCATTTCCCCTTCTCCCACCTCACCCTAGTTCCATACTTCCAGCTCAGCACTGTCCCCATGACTTGTCCTACCTACCTATCTTCTTTTCCAACTATCCACTCCACCCTCCTCCCTGACCTATCACCTTCATCCCCTCCCCACTCACCTATTGCACTCTATGCTACTTTCTCTCCCCACCCCCACCCTCCTCTTGCTTATCTCTCCACGCTTCAGGCTCTCTGCCTTTATTCCTGATGAAGGGCTTTTGCCTGAAACGTCGATTTTACTGCTCCTTGGATGCTGCCTGAACTGCTGTGCTGTTCCAGCACCACTAATCCAGAATCTGGTTTCCAGCATCTGCAGTCACTGTTTTTACCTCATTGTTTTTACCTTTGGTGTTACCAGGGCTGCTTTGAGCAAAATGATGCAGAAATATGTGACGGCCTGGCAGAACATCCAAAGGTCACAGGTCACAAAAGCAGCTTTCTAACAGCTCAAGTCTGACAGACGAAGGTAAATGTGGACAATGAAGAGCAAGTGATGATGAGAGAAAGTGTTAGTGATCCAATAATATGCTGACTGTCATGCAATAGCTTTTTGAAGCCACAAGGACCATCTACAGATCAAAGTCAAATGGAAAAATTGCATCTCCCCGAGGATATTGCCACTCTTCGTAAGGATATTAATTGTTCGGATTGAAATACAGTAATGTACAGCTGACCTTCCCTAGTCTGCTGTAATCATGTGACTACTGCCGTGAGAACACACCCGGTCAAGAACCACCTTAAGATCATTTAAGTAAAGACATTGTGTTGAACACAGTGAAGCATTGTACATGTGTAATATCATATCAGAAGTGACACTGAACAAAGTTTTGTCCAGTTGTAAGAATCAGACAGACAGAGAAACACAAATATGTGCAGAGCTTTAAATTTCCACTAAAATAAACAAATAGTGAAAAACAAAGAAACCAGCCTCAGTTAAAACACTAAGAGAAAATGTCTGTAGCTCTTTCCCTATTAGCGCATGTTCCAATTTTCAAAGATATAAGCAAAACCGAAATTTCTTCCATGCAGAGTGGCAAAATTATGAAATGTCAACAGATTTGTTGAACAAGTTTAAACAGTTACAAACTGCTAAACTTTTATCACTGTCACAACGAGGCCATTAAAAAATATTTCCACTCTAGACCCTCTCTGAAAACCTGCAAAAAACACAACGCAGAAATTTAAAAGGGCTTGAAGGTATGCCTTGACCCCAAGTGAGCAGGACATATGAACAGTTTGTTATTAATATCAGAGGCCAAAATAAAATCTGTTCATTGTACAATTAAAGAGTGACTTAATTAAGGAGTGGATTGTGTTCAGCAAAAGTGGGGATACACATACTGAGTGAGAGTGGAGAAGCTTACACTTTGAACAGTAATTGGTATGTGCAGAAATGCCAAGATTAAAATGAGCAGCTAGAGCATACGTGTGGCAGGACAGACCAAGTCTCGCATTACAAAAAACAGAAATTGTTAGAGAAACTCAGTATGTCTGGCAGTATCTGAGAAAGCAGAGTTAATTTTTTGAGCCCAGTAGCTTTTCTCTCCACAGATTTTGCCATGTATGCTGAGTTTCTCCAGCATTTTTTTCCATTTTTTAACATTTCAGAATTCCAGATCTGCAGTTTTTTTTTCATATGCCAGTACTTGAGGATGGTTATGTATGTATTTGGTAACTCATACCGGTGTTAATTCATGCACATTTTTGTATAAAAAGAGAGATGTTTGGATTGAAATGCAAACATGCACAAATTCTGTCCAGACTACCATAGTTATGCAATTTCTTCTATAAGGCACAGTTATTGTAGGCAAACAGTTGAAGTTCACATCAATAAAGACCTCGTGCTGAATGCAAAATATTGCATTGTACACATAAAATATGAAGACATTAATGTTGTTCAATGCTGGGAAAAATAATTCCTCAAAAATGAAACCACAATGGGAAAATCCTGACAGGCATTCTGCTTAACTGCCTACTTCCTGTGGTTAACAAAATCCTCTCAAATTCATTGTGTGTCATTTGAAGTCCAAGGCAAATGTTTGGTATGATATTTGTCATCAAGTAAATGTAAGAAAAGCATAGAAAGCAACGTGAGGACCTGTTTATTATGTTCATCGATCTGATCAAATCATGTGGCCCTGGCATGTGTGGGCAGTCTCACGGTCTGTGGATGTGAGTAGAGGGAATTGGGGGTATTGATAGAATGACTGGGGTGAAGGAGCACCTACTGGGCTGATCTGATGCAGAAAGGGTGGCATTCAAATAGAAAGGGCATTGTTAGAGATCCCCTTTTCCCGGAGGTCTGACTAGGACCCAGACTTTCTAGATGCGCTCCTGTTCCGATTCATTCCTATTTACCTCAAAATTGATACCAGGTGGAAAATGGCCCTTAAGCATTCTTTAAGTCATGCTTAGAGCCTCAGGTGGAGTTAGGGTAGGCTACCCTTTTAAGCTTCTCCTTAAAATCACAGGCACACTTGAGCCCAGGAGGAGGTGGTAGGAAGCTGATCTGGGGAATGTTATGGGCCCACCCCACCTGGAGGACAGCAAAACATTTTTGCCTAATGTTTCAATATATTGATTCTGAGTAGTAGGCATGTATCCACATTGACCGTTTTCTTGTCAAAATGTTTATTTACCTATACCACAGGGACCTTTCCTGTTTTAATCAGGCAAACAATCTTGATGATAGATACCAATTGCTAGGTGCATGTAATCAGCAATATCATTTTCCTTGGAAGCCTGCCTGAGGATTAAAGCCTTAATGCATGGTTACACACTGTACCTTTGTCAGAGAATGAATGATTTGGGAAGCCGTCACTTGTTCTGTATCTTGGATGCTGTTAGACATGGCTGATTCTGAGATTCCTGTATAATCACCCCCCTTTAAATCTGGAAGGCGCCAGGAAGTTAATACTGCAGGGAAATTCACAGCTATTGTTAATTCAGTTACAATAAAAAAAAGTTTGAGTACAAGTCTGTGTATAACTGATGGCTTATGTCTGTGAAGAAATCTTTCATGAAATAATAACGACACAACAATTATTGTATGTTACTGCCAAATAGATGATTCTTTGCTGCTGTGTTTTCTAACAGGATGATTCCTCAGTACCCTGATTCTTATCATTTCTTGTTTCTGTCTACTGCTAGCAAAACAAATATTCTGCTCCTAATATTCTGCTGCAACATGTTCACACAAGAAAAAAAATGTTATCCAGGCAAGTGATATTTAACCGTATTGTAATTGTACTGTGCACGTGTATTATGCTGACATTTCACACTCAAAATGGCTGGTTGCATTTATGTGAACCTTAGTTTAATTACTATTTAGTCATTGTGCAGTTATATACTTGTGATTAGTTGCAGAAAACGTGGGCTCATAGAAATTACACCAAAGGTGAGGGCAACATCAGAATATTGCCAATGGCTTAGAAAGATTCCAGTTTTCTCTAAAATTACATTGTGAATATGATTCTGTCAAGTTCAAGAACAATATAGAGTCAAAAACTTGCTTCTTTGGCGAAACCTTTGAGTATTGATCTCAAAATATTTTTCACAATGTGAAAGTTGTTTACAATTATGATAGATCATAGTTAAAAAATAAAGTTCCATTGTGTCTATTTCTTTGTCTTTAAGATTCAAAGAGAAATGCAAGAGGACTATCGGGGAAGGCAGATTAATTCAGGGCATGGTTGGGAACATGGGACTGGGATATCATAACAATTGTATAGATGTGGCTCAGGAATGGACAGGACTGGCAGCTTAATGTTCCAGGATATAGATGCTGTAGGAAGGAGAGAAAGGCGACAAGAGAGGAGAGGGTGTGGCATTTTTGATCACAGCTTTACTAATGAAGGATATTCCTGGGAATACATCCAGAGAAGTTATTTGGGTGGAACTGAGAAATACGAAAGGGATTATCATTTTATTGGAATTGAGCTATAGACCTCCCAATAGTCAGTGGGAAATTGAGAAAGAAATTTGTAAGAAGATCTTAGTTATTTGTAAGAATATTAGGCTGGTTACGGTCAGGGATTTTAACATTCCAGACATAGATTGGGATCACCATAGTGTTAAGGGCTTGGATGGAGAGGAATTTGTTAAGTGTATACAAGAACAGTTTCTGGTTTAATATGTCGATGTATCTATGAGGGAAGGTGCAAAACGTGACCTACTTTTGGGAAATAAGGCAGGGCAGTTTACTGGGTGTCAGTGGGGGAGCACTTTGGGGCCAATAACCATAATTCTATTAGTTTTAAAATAGTGATGGAAAAGGAGAGACCGAATCTACAAGTTAAAACTTCAAATTGGAGGACGGCCAGTTTTGACAGTACTAGGCAAGAGCTTTCAAAAGTTGTCTGGGGACAGATGTTTGCAGGTAAAGGGATGGCTAGAAAATGGCAAGCCTTCAAAAATGAGATAACAAGAGTCCAGAGACAGTATGTTCCTCTTAGGGTGAAAGTCAAGGCTGGTAAGTATAGGGAATGCAGGATGACGAGAGAAATTGGGGCTTTGGTCAAGAAAAAGAAAAAATCATATGTCAGGTATAGACAGCAGAGATCGAGTGAATTGTGAAAAGAGTTTGAAGACAGTAGGAATATACTTAAGAGGGAAATCAAGAGGGCACAAAAGGGGACATGAGATAGCTTTGACAAATAGGATTAAGGAGAATCCAAAGGGATTCGACAAATACGTTAAGGACAAAAGGATAATTAGGGAGAGAATAAGGCCCCATAATGTGCAGCAAGGCCTCCAGTGTGTGGAACCGCAAGAGTTGGGGGAGATACTAAATGAAGGACATGGAAGATAAAGAACATGGGGAAATAAATAGCGACATCTTGAAAAATGTCCATATTACAGAGGTGGAGGTGTTGGGTGGTTTAAGATACATAAAGGGGGATAAATCCCCAGGTCCTGATCAGGTGTACTCTTGATCTCTGTGGGAAGCTAGGGAAATGATTGCTGGATCCCTTGTTGAGATATTTGTATTATCGATAGCCAAAGATGTGATGCTAGAAGACTGGGGATTGGCTAACGTGAATGCCCCTATTTTAGAAAGGTGGTAAAGAAAAGACAGTGAACTATAGTCCAATCAGCCTGACATCAGTGGTAGGCAAGTTGTTAGAGGGAATCCTGAGGGACAGGATTTACATATATTTAGAAAGGCAAGAACTGATTAGGGCTTTGCACATGGGAAATTATATTTTTTTAAGAAGTAACAAAGAGGATTAGTGAGGACAGACCGGTGGAAGAGGAACCTCGATTATCCGACATTCAATTAACCAAATTTCAGATTATCTAAACAAGATTGCAAGGTCCCGATGCTTGGCTAACTATTATCCAGCATTTGATTAACCGAACAAAGTACTCCCCATCCGTGTGCTTCGGATAATCGAGGTTCCTCTATACAGAGACTTCAGTAAATCGTTCAACAAGGTTTCTCACAGTAGACTGATTAGCAAGATTAGATCACATGGAAATCAGGGAGAACAAGCCATATGGAGACAGAACTGCCTCGAAGGTAGAAGACTGAGGGTGGTGAGGGAGGGTTGGTTTACAGACTAGAGGCCTGTGACCAGTGGAGTGCCACAAGGATCAATACTGGGTCCAACTACTTTTCATCATTTATATAATGATTTGAATATGAGCATAAGAGGTATAGTTCGTAAGTTTGCAGATGACACTAAAATTGGAGGTGTAGTGGACATCGAAGAAGGTTACCTCAGATTACAAAGGGATCTTGATCAGGTGGGCCAGTGGGCTGAATAGTGGCAGATGGAGTTTAATTCAGATAAATGTGAGGTGCTGCATTTTGGGAAAACAAATTTTAGCAGGACTTATACACTTAATGGTAAGGTCCTAGGAAGTGTTGCTGAACAAAGAGACCTTGGAGTGCAGGTTCATAGCTCCTTAAAAGTGGAGTTGCAGGTAGATATGATAGTGAAGAAGGCATTTGGTATGCTTTCCTTTATTGGTCAGCGTATTGTGTACAGGAGTTCATGTTGCAGCTTACAGGACATTGGTTAGGCCACTGTTGGAATATTGTGTGCGATTCTGGTTTCCTTCCTATCAGAAAGATGTTGTGAAACTTGAAAGGGTTCAGAAAAGATTTACAAAGATGTTACCAGGGTTGAAGGATTTGAGTTATAGGGAGTAGTTGAATAGGCTGGGGCTGTTTTCCCGGGAGCATTAGAGGTTGAGGGGTGACCTTATAGAGGTTTATAAGATTATGATGGGCTTGGATAGGATAAGTACACAATGTCTTTTCCCTGAGGTTGGGGAGTCCAGAACTAGAGGGCAGAAGTTAAGGGTGAAAGGGGAAAGATATAAAGGAAACCTAAGGGGCAACATTTTTCATGCAGAGGGTGGTACGTGTATGGAATGAGCTGCTAGAGGAAGTGGTGGAGGCTGGTACAATTGCAACATTTAAAAGGCATCTGGATAAGTTGATGAATAGGAAGGGTTTGGAGGGATATGGGCGGGTTCTGGCAGGTGGGACTAGATTGGGTTGGGATATCTGGTCAAATGGACAAGTTGGACTGAAGGGTCTATTTCCATGCTGTACATCTCTATGACGCTATGACTCTATGGAGGCCTGTGACCAGCAATGTGCCACAAGGATCGATGCTGGGTCCACTGCTTTTAATCATTTATAAGAATGATTTGAATGGAAACGCCATGATTAGTAAGTTTGCAGATGACACCAAACTTGGAGGTGTAGTAGTCTCCCTGATATAGGAAGGATGTTGTGAAACTCGAAAGGGTTCAGAAAAGATACACAAGGATGTTGCCGGGGTTGCAGGGTTTGAGCCAACAGGAGAGGCTGAATAGGCTTGAGCTATTTTCCATAGTGTTGAAGGCTGAGGGGTGACCTTATAAAAGTTTATAAAACAGTAAGTAGCTTCAATAGGTGATGTCTGTTCCCCAGAGTGGGGTAGTCTAGAGGGCATAGGTTGAAGGTGAGAGGGGGAAGATTCAAAAGGGGCCTAAGGGGCAACTTTTTCATGCAAAGGGTGGTGCGTGTACAGAATGAGCTGCCAGAAGAAGTGGTGGAGACTGGTACAATTACAACATTTAAGAGGAATTTGGATGGGTATATGAATAGGAAGGATTTAGAGGGATATGGGTCAATTGCTGGCAATTAGAACTAAATTAATTTAAGATATCTGGTCGGCATAGGCAAGTTGGGCTGTAAGGTCTGTTTCTGTGCTGGATGTCTCTATGATGCTATGACTCAATATAAATCATGTCTAATGGTACTTGATTTATCAAAAAGTAATTCTGCTCAAACCTGAAGAATGGCTGTCTCTGCAGAGAGTTTAACAAGTTTAGCATCTGATTGCTTCATTGTTATATCAAGTGAGGATTGGCCATGAGGGGGACATGAAATCAGAACTCATTCTACTTGGCTGAGAGGTGGAGGCAGGTATTGTCACAACATTTAAGAAGCATCTAGATGAGCATTTTAAAATGCCAGGATGTAATAGGCTATGGCCCAAGTCCAGATAAGTGGGATTAGTGTAGTTTGGAGTTTGTTGGTCATAATGGGCCAAAGAGCCTGTTTCTGTGCTGTATGACACTATATCTTATGGAGGATGTAGTGGGCATTGTTAGTTGCATTCAATGTGCGTTGTTCCAGAGAGTTTTAAGAATTTAGTGTTTGAAGCAGATTACTTAAGAGAATGATTGATAGCATTCATGTTGAGAATGGGATTGAGCAATATATGAAAAACGTGCGATTATTCAGTGGATTGAGAGGAAGCTAACCTGAAATATAAATACTATTGACCGATCGGGCCATAAAACCATATATGCCATGCAGCACTCTATGTAATTCCACATAAAACTTGGAAATATGGTAGCTGGTCAGCCATGATAGATCACATGAATTACAGGGAGAACTAGCCATTTGGATAGAAAATTGGCTCAAAGGTATGGGATAGTGGGTTTGATGAAGGATTTTTTTTGGACTGCAGGCCTGTGACCAGCGGTGTGACACAAGGATCCATGCTGAGTCTACTACTTTTTATCATTTGGATAAAAGATTTGTGTCTAAATATAGGAGCTATGTTTAGTAAGTTAGCAGAAGACATCAAAATTGGGCGCATAGTAGACAGCAAAAAAGGTTACCTCAGAATACAATGGGACCTTGACCAGATAGGCAAATGGGCTGAGGAGTGGTAGATGGAGTCTAATTTAGATAAGTATGAGGGGCTGCATTTTGGTAGGACAAATAAGGTATATACTTAATGATAAGGCCCTGGGGAATGTTGTTGAACAAAGAGACCTTGGAGTG
Organism: Chiloscyllium punctatum; assembly: GCF_047496795.1. Lineage (NCBI taxonomy): Eukaryota > Metazoa > Chordata > Chondrichthyes > Orectolobiformes > Hemiscylliidae > Chiloscyllium > Chiloscyllium punctatum. The sequence goes on along the minus strand of NC_092746.1, from coordinate 58,879,245 downwards.
CAGGTTCATGGTTAATTAAAACTGGAATCATAGGTAGACAGGATAGAGAAGAAGGTGTTTGGTACACTTGCCTTTATTGGTCATAGGAGTTGGGAGGTCATGTTGCAGCTGTACAGGATATTGGTTAGGCCACTATTGGAATGCTGTGTTCAGTTCTGGTCTCCCTGTTATAGGAAAGTTTTTGTGAAACTTGAAAAGATTCAGGAAAGATTTACAAGGATGTTGCCAAGGTTAGAGGGTGTGAGCTATAGGGGTAGGCTGAATAGGGTAGGGTTATTTTCCCCAGAGGCTGATGGGTGACCTTATAGAAGTTTATAAGATCATGAGGAGCATGGATAAGGTCTTTCTTTCCCAGGATAGGGGAGTACAAAACTAGATGGTGTAGCTTTATGGTGAGAGGAGAAAGATTTAAAAGTGGCCTAAGGGACAACTTTTTCATGCAGAGGGTGGTATGTGTTTGAAATTAGCTGCCAGAGGAGACTGATACAGTTACAGTTTTTAAAAGGCATCTGGATGGGTACATGAAAAGTAAGGGTTTAGAGGGACATGGGCAAATTGCTGGTGAATGGGACTCAATTAGGTTAGAATATCTGGTCAGCATAGACGACTTGGACAGACGGGTTTGTTTCCATGCTGTATAACTCTATGACTCTATAACTCTAACTAAATGATTGAATTATAGTTTCTATTCTTCTGTGGAGAATTCTAACATCATGTTTCAGAAATGATTTTTAACAAGTTTTTGAAATTCTTGATTAACTTTTACTAAACATATTTTAGCAAGACAGCAAGGTGTGAAGTATGATAAAAACATCAAAGTCAATTTGTATCTTTTTACCTATGTTGTTTCCCAGTTTATTCAAGCGTGTGACAATGCTGTCACTTTAACAAGGTTATCTTGTCCTTCGGTCTATTTCAAGAGAGGTCATAAAGGCAGAGGGGTCAAAATGTCTGGAAATGTCTACTTTAACAATGGTATGGAAGTGGTCAGTTCTCCCAGTTCAGAGTTTTTTCTAGTTTGGTTTAGTTGTAGCAGTGCAGAAGGTGCTGCAGTGCAAGAAGGTTCCATTCTTCAGCAGATGATTCTTGACTGGCTTCTCTCTCTGAAATCTCTCCTGCCTGTAAAACCCTGTGTTTGAATTTACCTTCTGATGAGGGGTATGTTGATGGGATGTTACAGGAATTGGAACAGTTCCTTAGTTAAGTTGCTATATCAAGTCAGTTACATTTTCCAATAGTATTCTAAATTCTGTTTTCTTTTGTTTGTGTTTCAACTGTAATGTTTAAATAAATTCTGTTTTGTTTAAATCTGAGTGGTTTGAATAGCTGCATCACTCCTTGAATACCCACTCCACATCTGCCTTTAAAAGAAGAAAAAGCTAGGGTCCTGGCTACCTTCTTAAAATATTTTGGGGGGATCTGGCCTAATCCATAAACAGGATTGTGTTTAATACTGGAGCAAGCTTGAGTATGCTTACAAATTTAGCACCTCATATACTCAAGTAACAGTCAATATCATGTAAAAGTCAACTTCTGACTTGAAAAAATGCTTTATGTAACTTATGCATACATTGACTTGTGACTTCTGTCCTATAAATCTAAACTCTTTATACTTCCCACCCACTCCTCACTGAAGTCACACACATCCTGGTACAAGCCTACTTATTCACAGAATTGAATAATACTCCATCAAAGTTAACTGTTTAGTTCTCCATGTCTCTACACATTAATATTGTAGCAAGGTTAGCAAGGTCAACCTTATAGAATGTGAGTTCCCTGATTGAGGCTATTAATCTGGTGCAATCAGGGAGCCCTGGCTGACAGATATAAACAGGCGTGTCAGGCATTTTAACACCTTAAGAGCTGGTTCTGAGGGAGCTTAACTAGTGGCACGGGCTTTCAGGTGTAGTTAAGGGATGACTTTAAACAGGGCTACCTGCCTCTGCCAGGCTATTTTAAATATGCACTCTTGAGGTTACCACCTGACTGGTGTATGGTGTATTCCCATCAATCTCACCCTCTAATATGACATTAAGATCAAACAGCATTTAAATATCAATTCAAACTTTAAATCATTAAGGTTGCAGAACAGACAAATATTTGTGCAGTGACTGGAGAATTTAAGATATTAGATAAAATGTGAGCAATTGGAGGAAGTTGTCTGCCCACGTTAATGCCTAAGAATAAATGTTCAAATAAAGGAATGCCTAGAACATTGATGCAGCTGGAAAATTGTAAAATACAACAATGAAAACAGACTTACTGAAAACAACTGAAAAGGACTTGGAAAGAAAGCATTTTTAGTTGTGCTGTTGTGTATGTCTAAATGTTAAGCCAATGGTGATACTCAAGAGTATAGCCATCCCAAAAGAACAATGGTTGACCATATTTATGATAAAGGATGGATGGATGATGGTGGCTGGAAAATATAGTCAAAGAAAGATTGGAGTTTCTAACTGAGAGGATTATGTGAAGAGAAAAGTTTTCTATTCTAGTATACATTCAGACCACACCTTGTTGATATTACAAAGTGCCAATCAGCAGCAGCAGTAGTCCATTCAGCCCATCAAGCTTACTCCAGTATTAAACAAGATCATGTTGATCTGATTGTAACATTAAATTGGTATTTCTGCCTGTCCCCGATAAACTTTCATCCCTTTGTTTAACAAGAATCTATTTATTCCTGCCTTACAAATATTCAAGGGCTCTGTTTGAATCACTTTTCTAGGAAGAAAGTTTCAAAGTCTTCCAATTATCTGAGAGAAAATTATTTTCCCTAATCTCTGTTTTGAATGAGCAACCCTTCATTTTTAAATTGTAACCCCTACTTCTAGATTGTCCCATAAGAGAAAGCATCCTCTCCACATTTACTCTGTCAAGACCCTTCCATTAAGTCATCCTTTTCCCTTCAAACCTCCAACAGAGACTTGCCTGGACTGACCAGCCTTTCTCCATAAAACAACATGCCCATTCCAGATATTAGAGCTGAAAATGTGTTGCTGGAAAAGCGCAGCAGGTCAGGCAGCATCCAAGGAGCAGGAGAATCGATGTTTCAGGCATGAGCCCTTCTTCAGGAATGGAATGAGCCCTTCCTGAAGAAGGGCTCATGCCCGAAACATCGATTCTCCTGCTCCTTGGATGCTGCCTGACTGCTGCGCTTTTCTAGCAATATATTTTCAGCTCTGATCTCCAGCATCTGCAATCCTCACTTTCTCCCATTCCAGGTATTAGTTTAGTAAACCTTATTTGAACTGCCTCAAATGCATTTACATACTTCCTGAAATAAAATGAACAATACTGTGCACAGTACTCCAGATGTGCTCTCACTCATGCTTTGTCTCCCTGCTCTAGTATTTAATTACCCATGTGATAAATGATATCATTCAAGAACCTGCGTGCTGTAGCTGCATATCAGCCTTTTGCAGTTCATTTCTGTGTACACCCAGATGACCCTGCACCTCATACATTGTCAGTTGGAGCTGCCCTACCCAGTTCATGACATTTGCTTCAAAAGTAGAAAACAAGGGGAAATTTGTGTCCCAGTTTAATGTGGGGGTGGATGTCCTTTTCTCACAGGATCATCAGAGGATGTCATGCCATCAGACCCTGCCAACCTGGGTCATTGAGTTGGCACCTGAGTCATTGCTTTTAGCTATCTGAAGCAATGCACATAAGTGAAGAAGAAGGTCAATGACCTTCAGTCAGGCTAACTGTCACTATCTTGTCTCTGTGACCTGTACCCATCTCCCATCAAGGTTCATGTTTGATCACTCTGACTACTACATGCAACACCTTTCTGTGCTTGTTCTTATGCACTCCAAATCACCTCACACCTAATCCTCTCCAGTCTCTTTGCTGCCTACTCACTCACTCAGAAGAAAGTGAAGACTGCAGATGCTGGAGATCAGAGTTGAAGAGTGGGGTGCTGGAAAAGCACAGCTAACCAGGCAGCATCCAAGGAGCAGGAGAGTCGATGTTTTGTTATGAGCACTTCATCAGGAACTCACTCAGGACGCCACACCACCTTTCCCTTCCCCCACCAGAACCAGCACCAACAGCATTGCCATCCCACTTTCATCTCACTCAATCCTTCCCTTTCTCTAATTCCAGGAGAATCCAACCCACAATAGGGCAGGACAGGCCAATATGGATGGTGGGCTGCCCAGCATTTGGCTGCTCTCCCACTATGAGAAGAGGAGCCTGGCCGCCGGAAGTAGTTGGTTTGACCTTTGCTCAAACCTCTGAAGTGATATGGGAGACTGCCCTTGACTTACTGTCTTGGGACCTCCTGACTGAAGGCTGTCTCCTTGTACTGCTGACAATCATACCACACATTTTGTGTCTGTATTAAACAGCAAGGAAAGATGGAAATGATGCGAGCTTGGTTGAGTGACAAAAGGCCAAAAGGCAAAAAAATGAAAGAACTGTAGATGCTGGAAATCTGAAAACAAAAACAGAAATTCCTGGAAAATCTAAGCAGGTCTGGCAGCATCTATTAAAAAAAAATGCAAGAAAATGCAAAAGGCAAAGCAAGGCACGAAATGCCAGTAATGCTAAGGGCATACAGGTAGGTGCGAAGTGAGAAGTGCTAAAAGATTAAGCGAGCAACCCAGAGATGCAGCCTAGTCCGATCTGTGAGCTGGGTGCTGTCCCTTTGAGCAAAGTGTCCTTGCAACTTCATTACAATGCTAGCTTCCAGTACACCCTGAAGTGCAGGGTTAAAGTATAGAAGTGACCTGTAAGTAGATTAGACATGTGCCATGATGCTCCTGAGAGATGTGCTTTGAGATGTTGTTGCCAGTTGTCTAAGATGATGGCACATAATATCATAATCACTCTCCCACTTCTCTCAGCAATGGTGACTGTCTATCACAGGGCCCTCACCTTGCTTCCTCCCCTCAGTGATGCTAACTGTTTGTAACAGGGTCCTCACCTTGTATACTCCTCTCTACTCTCCTGTTCCAAAAATCTATCCTGAAAATGTTTATAAATTCCTCATATGGGCTACCTTTGCCCATCCAACTCTTCCAGTCATTATAGGAATTAAAATTCCTTGTGATTGCCACTTTTTGACAAGTTTTCATTGCCTCACCATTCTATCTGGTTACTGTTAGGAGCCCTGTATCCCCACTCTCCACACTCTCTGTGGGATATGAGTTGCAGACATTTCAAACATTTTTCAAAAAACTAAGATAAGAGTTATCAAATTTATTATGTACTTCTTGTTATTTCATAAATTTAGATTTGTAAATCATTTTCTTATCATAAATGATGTTTGTATAAACATTTGCTAATGAATGCTAGGTCACACTTCTTCCATTTTCCATTTGCTTCTTTCATCCTGTTTTTAAACTTTACAAAAGAAAGACCAGTTAAAAATAACACACATTTTGAGAGTTTCTTATTTTTACGAATTACCTCATGATGTTTTTGCCTTCTTGTTTGATTGAAGTTTAAGAGAATATTGTTTGCCAGCAATGCTGCCATTGATGTTTCATCAGGTGTTAAATCAATGCCACTCAGAACCTACCAGCTATTTTGGGCAATATTTATTATTACATAACCCTCTGGGAACTCCTTGGGTATTATTGGCTGAAGAGTTCGGAAGTCACATCTGAAATTTTGCTTTCATTTGCTGCAGTTTGCCAGTTTTGTCAGAGTAAAGAAGTGATGTCAACATTAGATACAAACAGATGACCTCCAGTCACAGAGATTTTCAAATACCAGTACAAAACACATTCCTGTTATACATTTCATCTCAGTGGGAACTCTATCTAGATTAGACTCAGGAGTACAATCCAGTGAGCATATCTATATCTCTGGACCAGGAAGAAATGCCCCAGATCTCTGGTGCTCAGAGAACTGCTAGAGACCAGGCATTTGCTCAGTTCCTGATGTAAGATGAACCCACAGTCGCAGCCATTCATGATCTCAACAAGATGCAAAAGGCATAGGAACAGCAGGCAGATCTGTTAGTATCACATGTAAACTGGATTGAAGAATGAACAGGAGTTCAGCCACATGATCAGTACCGTACTTGCTCTGGAATGCAAAGGTTGGGCAATCTCCATGGATAGGGTGGCAATAGCCATGGACGTATGAATACAGCACAGTCGATGCCTGCTTGATATGTACTCATAGGTGCATTCTTTTCCTGTGACTGCAAATACTCAGCATAATGGCATGGCAGGATGGGACATAAGGATTTTGATCTCACTCCAGGTGCCCTTTCTTCTCAGTGAATCATGGTGACCCAGCAAGCACCTATAGGGAAAAGGAACCATACACACAAAACCCAGTAGCTTACTCTCAGGGCCCTCCAGAGTTGCCAGCCCTTTCAGTTCCCTTCTGCCCTGGATCACAAAGTTTTCAGCAGTTCAAACCAAGGAGAGGGACTCTGTACCTAGCCCTCTAGGCACAAACGTCCTGCAGGATGACCACCATTTCTCCTAGATCAACAGGACCAAGAACAGTGCAGACACCCTCTACCCCAACTATGGACACATAATTAGATGTAGTAAAGGAAAAGGAATTAAATATTACCAAGGGCCCATAGGCAAAAGAGGAGATATATAATTATAAATAAACTTACACTTTTATAAATACAACTCCACTTTGCACTCATAAACTGCATGCTCATGTTTTTGTCACTATCTGATCTCATGAAGTTGCACCAATGTGAGAGAAAAGCAGCCTCTTCAGGTATCCCAATAATGAGACATTGTAGTGGGCAAGAATTGCCCACCTCTCATAAACAACTGACACTTTGACTGCAGATAACCTCAGATATCAGAGGCCCTTGAACTGTGATGTTGATGTTTAATGTGAACAGCCCTGAGGCTAAATGCAATGTTCAGGGATTGTGCAAAGGCCTGGCAGACAGCATTTTGTATTTAGGTGCACCTTGTAAGTGACGGTATAGAATCACTCATTCCTCATATCTCCGCAGTGAAGGGTGCATTCTATCGAGCAAATCCATCGGGATTATCCTGTCATCAAGGCTGGCCCTTGTACTGTAGGCAGCTCAAATTTATTCCTCACTCCCTCATTTCACATTGGTCTGAAGGGAATAGTTGAACAGAGCACTACTTCGTCCATTACTGTCCTACTTGATGCTTAAGCATTTCAAGGCAATGTAGCACTGTATACATATTCTGAAGGGTGATTCATGATGCTAGGCTCAAAGGAGTTACCTCAGGATTTCTCTCAATATGCTGTCTGGGAGAATCTTAAAGCCTTTTTGCAGAATACTCAGATGTCATATGCTGACTGAAACCTTAATTACTACCTAAACTTTACACTATGCAACATCACTTCACTGTCCGCATTAATGTGTGGATAATTAAATTGGGATCATCCAAAAATATCAGGCATTCAATCAGATCAATTATGCGATATTTATTCAGAGATGGTGAAAGACTGCAACAATAGCAATATCCATATATCCTCTGTACTAAGCAGGACAGCTTGGCATATAATCAACAGAATGATAAGTATCATCTGAGGAGCAAGAGGGTTGATGTTTTGAGCATAAGCTCTTCATCAGGAGTGTAGGTGGGGGCTGAAGTGGGCTGAGAGATAAATGGGAGTTGGGTGGGGCTGGGGGAAAGGTAGCTGGAATGAGATTCACTGAGATCCTTGTAGAGGGAGGAGGAGAACTTCTTCAAGGTGGGCATCCTTGGAAGAGGCTTCACAATAAGGTTATAATCAACTTGGAGAAAGTGAGGACTGCAAATGTTAGTGATCAGAGTCAAAAGGTATGGCACTGGAAAAGCCCAGCCCCACACCCCCCTCCCATTTATCACTCAGCCCCCTAGGGAAGCCCCCTTTCCCCCTTCCCCCTTCCAACCCCCATGCACTGATGAAGGGCTTCTGTTGGAAACATCAATCCTCCTGCTCCTCAGACGCTGCCTGAAGTCCAGCTCATGGGTGTCACAGTGGCTCAGTGGTTAGCACTGCTACCTCACAGCATCAGGGTTTGATTCCACCCTTGGGTGACTGTCCGTGTGGAGGTTGCACATTCTCCCCGTGTCTGTGTGGTTTAACTTTGGGTGCTCCAGGCTCCTCCCATGGCCTAACAATGTGCAAGTGAGGTGGGTTGGCCATGCTGAATTGCCCACAGTGTCCAAGGGTGTGCAGGCTGGGTGGATTAGCCATGGTAAACACAGGTTTATAGGATAGGGGGTGGGCCTGCATTGGATACTTTTTGGAGTGTCAGTATGGATTTGATGGGCCAAAAGGCCTGCTTCCACATTGTAGAGATTAGGTTCACTGTTGCTTCTCACACTCGATGATACATTTCCCTGTCTTGCTCTGTTAGATGTCTCTTCTGGTCAATGTCTTGATCCTTATCTTCATCCTCAAATGATTGCCATTGAGTCCCCACTTCTTCTGCATCTAAGACATACACCCTTCATCAGTTCTAATGATGAAGCACACAGTATGTGACAACGATGTAGAATACCCTTTGAGGGCCATATTGCAATGCCCCACCAAAGCAATCCAGGCATTAAAACATCACCTTATCTTCACGTGGGTCTGTTCCATTGTGGCGCTGTTAGAAGTGAGAGCAATATTGCCGCTTCATTCTGCATCAGTCAGATGAAGCTATCCTGAGTGTTATGACATACACATTGAGGAGAGCACTAGAAATTAAGTCCCACAATGACACAAGCCATGTTAAAACTTTACATGTCATGTTTAATCACCAAAAATCATTTATTTCTCCTTATTACTGTTTTCTAGAATTGTAGACTTTCACTAGATTTATTCAATGAACTCAAAATAATACATTATTATAAACAAAATTATCCTCTAGACAAGTATCAGAACTAGTAATCAACTAACCTACAATTCACACACACCAAACCACATCCCTTTTAACCCAATTCCCAATTTATAAGCAGACAAGAGAAGACAACATGTCTCTGCAGAGATGCCATGTGTTTGGAAAACTAATAAAGAAGAAGGAATACCCTATTGATAAAGGGTGCAGATTTAGAAGACAAAATTTGGAACAGTGGTTAGCACTGCTGCCTCACTGTGGGGACCCAGATTCAATTCTAACCTTGGGCGAATTCCTGTGTGAAGGTTGCACATTCTCCGAGTGTCTACATGGATTTCCTTCAGGTGCTCCGGTTTCCTCCCACAATCCAAAGATGTGCAGGTTAGGTGAATTGGCCATGGTAAATTACCCATAGTGTTCAGGGATGTTTAGGTTAGGTGTATTAGTCAGGGGTAAATGTAGGACTGAGGATTGGGTCTGGTGGGTTAGTCTTCGGAGGGTCGGTGCGGACTTGTTGGCCTGAAGGGTCTGTTTCCACAATGAGGAACCCTATGACCCACTGTGAAAATATGTTGACTTCTCATAATTTCTTCAATTCCCTATGGATAAGATCAAATTGTTGAGTTGTAGTATCTGATTTCAGATTTGGATTAGGAGTTCTGACATTTGAAAGATTATCAGGTGTTTAAGCTACTTGCAGAGAGAGGAGACTGCTAGTTTTAAGTGTTTTTTTTCTACTGACTGAGAATGAGAGGTGCTCTCCTCTACAAGATCCTTAAACAACTCATATTCCAGATATGTGAAAACATACAGCAACCATCATCCAGAGGCTGTTGCTCGGCAATGAACAGCACAGATCTGAGAGTTTTTTAAAGGCTGATTGGTTCTGCTATTAAACCATAAAATCCTTCCTGTATCTCTGCTCCTCAAAGATCACTTGACATTTTGTAAATTGTGATATACAACTGTTCTTTTTGACATTTTGACATTTTGTTTTGAACAAATCACATGATCAAAGTTCTTCAACTCAGAAGTGTCCAATCATTTACATATTCCTATTTCCCATAATCAGTAAATGTTTATATACTCTTAGTATGAGCCATTTTAAAGGCAGAATACTGTTCCTCATATCTCCTAGTTGCTATTCATGTATGATTCAGGGCCTTAGAAGGATGTAGTAAATTGTGAGTTCTATAGCGTTACACATTGTGTCAGCTCCTAAAGTATCTAGCTTGGATGTCTATAATCTGGTATCAATTGTCCCATATAATTTCACCAGTAATAGAGAGGTAGCCTTTTCTGTTAATGAATTTTCCACATTGGTCATAGGTTGCTTTCAAAGCCATAGTCTATAGTGTCGTGCACCTGAGGAATGCCAGCAATTGTGGAAAATCTCACTCGCCAGTAATTGTAAAAATTCTCACTCACTAAAGCCACCTGAGTCTCCTTGTCACGGGGGAAGGGTATGAATGAGAGAAAACGGCAGCAGTTACATCCTGGGTGGATTTGTGGATTGAGCATTGGAAAATGCCACACAGGTCCTCAGTTACTCTATAAAATGCTCTGCTTGAATAATAATTCAAGACAGCTGGATGGTCACATGGATGGGATAGTGTCCTAATCCTTCTCAGCACAGGTCCTGCTTGAGCAGATGACACAGTTCACTGATGATGGCTCAGACATCCTTAATTGGCAACTTTCTGAGACTGTAGAAAATGACAAAGTGGTCTAAAGTGGCAAAGTCATATCATTCTCTTATAGCTCTTATAGGGGGAATCTTCACTGGCAGGCATTAGTTTGCTATTCTTACTGGACTGTTGATAATGTTTTAAATGCCCTTTTCTTTGATGTTATCATTACATAAAAAGCAATGAATACAAGGAATCTAGCCGCAGTGATATCCATGTCAGATGTGAGCAGATAATTGGTGGGGAATATCAGAAATGGAACATCATTTCCTTATTGGTACTCCCAAGCTTTTGCAACAATCACAATTAAGCCTTGTGTTATTGCCTGACATAGCGTGCCATGGAGGCTTCTCAAGGTGGTCAATGTCATGCCTCAATAACGAACGCTGAGATTTCATTGAATGTTACACAGCCAAAGTATTCATGCTAAATTGGGAGAATGGAATTCTGTAAATAGGCCACAATAACTAACCCCATCCCTACTCAAAAGAAGGGCACCCTTGTACACCATTGACCATTTTGTTGCATTCATACAGTTCAGGGCATGAATGTGGCAGCTCCCATGTTATCGAGTACAGCCACATAAAATTGGAACATTTGTGGAGTGGAAGCCATTTCTGTTGATGAATTTTGCATGTTTGTGCTACTCAAAGCAATGTGAGTGCAGCCTATAGTGCTGCGTGCAGGGTAAAACCATTTGGAGTTTGGGTTACAATATTTAGTTTCTTGAGTAAGGAGTGGAGAATTGGAAATGGGATAATGCAAGTTGTGCAAATACATGTTCATAAGATAGTTGCTGCTCAGTGGTGAGATTCTGAAGTCCCAGCTGAAAGCTTAAGGGGAAAATCAGGTAACCTTTTCTCAATATTGAAATTCTTTTTTTCTTTCACGCCATGTTTTCCAAACTTCTTGCAAATGCCCATGTTGCTGCAGGAAGGAGAATATTTCTTGCTTTGTCCATATTTTGCATTGCACTTGCATTTTAAAATCGGAATTGTAAATAAATGGCCAAATTTACAACTGTTTGGTATTGAACAAATTAGAATTCATCTTATTGGTAAATTCATCTTATTGGTAAATATTCCACCACAATTAGGCCTGGGCAATTCAAAACTGCAGCATTATCGTAACTGTATAAAAGTTGTAATTAGAGTGTGACAAGTTTACATTAGCTGTTTCTGTTATAAGTGCTAAGATCAGAATTCATAATGGAAGTGTTACCACAAAAGTATAAATTTACAACAAGATGCAGACTTTTAAAGAAAAGATGGGCATGGGGATGCAATTTTTAATGTACACTATGGATCTTTTCTAAGCACTAGTGAACAGTAGCTGGATTCATGCTGCATTTGGGATCAACTATTATTTTCTCCTTGTGTTATGCAATAGTTTTAGCAATTTAAAATGTTAATCAATATGTTTACTGTCTTTTATTTCAGTTGCAATAAACAAAATTTTACAAACAAAAATATGACATGCTTTTTCAAAGCTCATACGTAGAAGAAGCACCATCAGAAAAATGGTAAGCGGGATTTGAACCTTTGTTTCCCCCCAAATTCTGAAAAGATTCAGAATCCTTTCTTCTCAATGGCTTCTGTAGTTTCTAATACCTTTTCCATAATATAACCCTGCCCCTTGAGTATTGCAGAAATTAATGATGTGTACCACTGGAATGTCACCCTCCAGGACTTCCCTCCAACCTCATTTCAATCCACGACTTTGCCCCGTTCTTTGGCTGACAGCTTCAGGGCATCTCCCCAGTGGGATGAGAATTGTCAGGGATGCCCGTCTACATTTAGCCTTGGCCTTCTGTGTGCCATTATGTTATCTTGTGTTATGATCCCAGCTAATGTCAACACTGGACAACCTACGAATGTATGAAATTTTAGCTTTCGAGCCAAAAATAATTAAGCTTTTTGGCCCTTCAAGCATACTCCATCATTCAGTAAGACCATACATTCCCATCTATCTCCAGTCAGCTTTGATTCTCCTCCCTTATAAGAATCTATCTACCTCCACATTAAAACTAATCAATGATCCCACTTGCACTACATTCAGATGCAGAGAGTTCTAAAGTCACACTCTCATTTGTCCTCAAAGGGTAACTTCTATTTTTAAAATAGTGCCAATTAGTTCTGGACTTCACTCAGAAAAGGAAACATTTTTCATATTCAAGACTGTTTTGGACCTTATAACTTAAATCAAATTACCTTTTGTTCATCTGAATTCTGGTGAAAACAAGATCAGCCTGTCCAATCTTTCCTCATAAGATAACCTTTCATTGCAGGTATCAATCTGGTATGATAGACTCTAACTTTACATTTTAAAACTGTGGCAGTCACTCATAAAAGTCTCTCAGTGTACTCTTGATATAAAGAAGAATTTCTTTTAAAAGAAAGCTTAACAAGGTTTGAGAAGATTTGTAGCTCAGGTTGAGGTTCTAGATGTAGATTCGCTCGATGAGCTAAAAGGTTCATTTCTAGACATTTCATCAACCGACTAGGTAACATCTTCAGTGGGCCTCCATCAAAACAATGCTGATGAGTTCTGCTTTCTATTAAATGTTTGGGTTTCTTTAGGCTGGTGATGCCATTTCCTGTAGTGATGTCATTTCCTGTTCTTTTTCTCAGGCGGTGGAAGTTGAGGTCTAACACTATGTGTTTGTTGATAGAGTTCCGGTTGGAATGCCATGTTCCTAGGACAAGCCAAACTGAGACATGCATGAGAATTCATAGAAGCATAGCATTCCAACCAGAACTCTATCAACAAACACATCAAGTTAGACCCCATCTACCACTGCCTGAGAAAAAGAACAGGAAACGACATCATCACAGGAAATGGCATCACCAGCCTAAAGAAACCCAAACATACAAATAGAAAGCAGAAATCATCAGAAGTGCTTCACCTGGAGGTCCACTGAAGATGTTACCTTGTAGAATGGCAAAATGTCTGGAAATGAACCTGCCAGCTCAGTGAGCAAACCTACATCCAGAGAAGGCTTAACATAACATTATGTAAAAACGTTGGAAAGATTTCATAACTAACATCAGAAAAGGAATCAGACCACAATGTATTTCCAAACACCGAAATCCCAACAAAGATTTATTATTACCTCTACACCAAGGCTTCTTGCTCAGGCTGGCACAGTTACAATGGGTTATTTTGCAACAAATTTCTGCATATTCACTAAATGCTATTTCTTCAACTGCCTGAGACAGCTCAAATAAACTGCAATTGAACTCAAAAATACCAAAGAAGCCCAAATGCTGGAAATCTAAAACAAAAACAGAAATTCCTGGAAAAACTCAGCAGATCTGGGAGAAACTGTGGAAAGAAAACAGACTTAACACTTCAGTGTGCGGTGGGGGAGTGGGGGGGTGGGGGGGTTATGATGGGAGTAGGGGGTGTGGGATGGTGGTGGTAGGGAAGGAGTAAATGATAGGTAGAGGTGAAACCCAGACAGAGGGAATAACAATTGAGCAGAAAAAGGAATGGGTAAAGGTTAGGCTAAGAAAATCGATAGCTGCTAGTGGGGACTGTTCGTAATTGACAGGAGGTTGTGTGTGGTAGTAGCCAATGTAATGACAAGGACTAGTTGCAGGGGTTGGGCTAAGGACACGGGAAAAGGTGCTCAGACCCTAAAATTGTTCTACTCGATACTAAGTGCAGAAGGCTGTCGTATCTCTTAATGAGGTGCTGTTCTTCCAGCTCGCACCTGAGCTTCACTGGTGCACTGCAGCAAGCCTGAGATAGAAACGTTGACCAGGGCGTGTGTTGAAGTGGCAGGTAACTGGCAGCTCAGGGTCATTTTTGTAGACAGAACATAGGTGTTCTGCAAAGCTGTTGCCTAGTCTACATTTTATCTTCCCAGCATAGAGGAGACCACATCATGAGCAGTGAATAGAATAATGGTCCCCATTATCAGCCATTGATTTTGCCAGACTGACTGTTATCCATTCCTTTGTCTGCCAGCTGTTCTTCTCTCTCTCAGGGCTCCATCTTATTGTTTACTCCTCACCTCTGCCTCCACACTATCTTCAACACATTGACCAACCTTTTCCTAGCTACGATCAGTTCAGAAGGAGGGGCGTTGAACCCGAAAGATAAACTCCACTTTCTTTCCGCAGATGCTGTCAGAGCTGATGAGTTTCTCCAGTACTTTCTGGCTTTGCAACTCAACTCACTGCTTCTTAATCTACAGTGAAAAAGCTTGAGTTCATCCATTCAGTTTCAGGCAGCTTTGTGGGATTTCCTAATGTGGAATTTATCACTCCTGTCTTCAATCCCGGCCTCACAAACACACCAACTGACTGTCACACTTCTGGATTTTTCTGTGTGCCTGGACCCCTTTCACTAGGTAACAGCAGTTTGGTTTTGTATCTTTTTTAAAGCCTTAAACTACTAACCCTTCTCTTCACTTCAAAGGCTTTAAAACTTTCTTAAATATATTCTGTACTAACAAACCTCAAGACATCTCAGTTCCAAGCTCACAAGAGCAACTCAAAATTTTAAACTGAAATCATGTCTTCAACTTTTTAAATACAAGATTACGAAATATATCTTAAACTATCTTATGGCCTGGATTTCTGATGACCAGAAAATTGTTATTCCAGTGTAGGGAGGGAGCTGCTCCTGGGGACCTCACAGAATCCCATTGAAGGAATTGCCCAGTAAATAGGAGATTGTACTGGACAATTCTCCTCTACTTGGAACCATCCAAAAATATCAGTTTAAGCCAGAGAATTGAGAGGTCCAATGAAATTATGTAAATAACTACTCAGGAAATACATCATCCAACTCGAGTATAGCTATTCGATAGATACCACACTTACTTCACATACCCCTAAGTACACCTTGCCCCCATCCCACCTTTCACCACAGGAGCAGCCACCCTCCCTCCCATGCCTGACCCACTCCCACCACCTTTCCCATACTCTGCCTCTACTCAACCAGGACCTGCCTCATCCCCAAGCCCATCAGCTCTGGAGTCAGGGTGGCCTCTGGGTGGCCAAAACCACCCCAGGACCCACTTCTCCTTGCACCCCTCTGCAGTTACTGCACCTCCCTTCTCCCATTCCAAACTTTCTGCCCATTTCGCCCTTGCCCTGCTCTGGACCCATACTGGATTAGTGGTGCTGGAAGAGCACAGCAGTTCAGGCAGCATCCAACGAGCAGCGAAATCAACGTTTCGGGCAAAAGCCCTTCATCAGGAATAAAGGCAGTGAGCCTGAAGCATGGAGACATAAGCTAGAGGAGGGTGGGGGTGGGGAGAGAGTAGCATAGAGTACATTGGGTGAGTGGGGGAAGAGATGAAGGTGATAGGTCAAGGAGGAGAGGGTGGAGTGAATAGGTGGAAAAGAAGATAGGCAGGTCGGACAAGTCAAGGAGACAGTAACTGAGCTGCAAGTTTGAAACTAGGATGAGGTGGGGGAAGGGGAAATGAGGAAGCTGTTGAAGTCCACATTGATGCCCAGGGGTTGAAGTGTTCCGAGGATGAAGATGAGGCGTTCTTCCTCCAGGCGTCGGGTGGTGAGGGAGCGGCGGTGAAGGAGGCCCAGGACCTCCATGTCCTC
Source organism: Chiloscyllium punctatum (assembly GCF_047496795.1). Taxonomy (NCBI): domain Eukaryota; kingdom Metazoa; phylum Chordata; class Chondrichthyes; order Orectolobiformes; family Hemiscylliidae; genus Chiloscyllium; species Chiloscyllium punctatum. Next base: position 58,863,199 of record NC_092746.1, on the reverse strand, counting down.
GGCAGAGTGGGAGGGGGAGTTGAAATGTTGGGCCACGGGGCGGTTTGGTTGATTGGTGCGGGTGTCTCGGAGATGTTCCCTAAAGCGCTCTGCTAGGTGGCGCCCAGTCTCCCCAATGTAGAGGAGACCACATCGGGAGCAACGGATACAATAAATGATATTGGTGGATGTGCAGGTGAAACTTTGATGGATGTGGAAGGCTCCTTTAGGGCCTTGGATAGAGGTGAGGGAGGAGGTGTGGGCACAGGTTTTACAGTTCCTGCGGTGGCAGGGGAAAGTGCCAGAATGGGAGGGTGGGTCGTAGGGGGGTGTGGACCTGACCAGGTAGTCACGGAGGGAATGGTCTTTGCGGAAGGCGGAAAGGGGTGGGGAGGGAAATATATCCCTGGTGGTGGGGTCTTTTAGGAGGTGGCGGAAATGTCGGCGGATGATTTGGTTGATGCGAAGGTTTGTAGGGTGGAAGGTGAGCACCAGGGGCGTTCTGTCCTTGTTACGGTTGGAGGGGTGGGGTCTGAGGGCGGAGGTGCAGGATGTGGACGAGATGCGTTGGAGGGCATCTTTAACCACGTGGGAAGGGAAATTGCGGTCTCTAAACCTGCTCTGGACCCAAACCACCTCTGACCCTCCATAATCACCAACCCACCCCCACCGCCCGAATCCACCACCTCATTCTCTTGCTCCAGATTTCAACTGCCTCCATACTTGCCCCAGCCCCACACACCCGATCCCCCCCACACCTATCCCTGGAACCTGACCCCATATTCTCCTGCTGCTATACTAGCCCCTCTCTCAAACCCACACTCACACTCTCCCAGTCTTAATGTCTCTTATCCACTCTCACCTGCCCCAAATACTGATTAATCTACCTGGCCCACTTGGCACCTTGCATGCTGGTACTCTATTCCTGACTTCCTGTACCTTACTAATTTGGTATCCTATCTCGCTTGGCAGCCTATTTACTTGGCACCCTACTCTATTGGCACCTTACCCTCCCAGTACCCTCATCGCACAGTTACTTTACGTAGCTACGAGCAGCTGTCTGTGAAGCTAGACCTTTGAATGTCAGAATACAGCAGGTGACCTCTGTGAAAAGGCAGCGTGGGCTGCCTTTCCTTGACAGTCTTGCACTACGAGAGAATAGTCAGAATGGAAGTACAGCTCCACATTTCTGAAGGAGCCATGATCAGAACCTCTTATTAGAAATGCAGAACTCCCTCATTACATGAAAGAGAATAGCCAAATGGTAAAATGAGTGGTGGGTAGAAGAGCAGAAATCTCGTGAATATGTGGTAGCAAAGGGAAGTTGGTCTCATTCATCTTGATGGAGCGGAGAAGGTCATTGATGTGCTTCCTACATTGCTGGATGTTCTTCATGTTGATCCTGTACAAGACATTGATGAGGCCTCTTTTCAGTTCTGGTCTCTCTGTTATAGGAAAGATGTTGTTAAACTTGTAGGAGTTTGTAAAATTTCCAAGGATGTTGCCAGGGTTGGAGGGTTTGAGCTATAGGGAGAGGCTGAATAGGCTGGAGCTGGTTTCTCTGGAGTGGCAGAGGCTGAGGGGTGACCCTATAGAAGTTTACAAGATCATGGGGTGCATGGATAAGATGAATACATAAGGTCTTTTCCCCAGAGTAGGAGAGTCCAAAAATAGAGGGCATAGGTTTCAAGTGAGAGGGAAAGGTTTAAAAGGTACCCGAGGGGCAACTTTTTCACACAGCCAGTGATGTGTGTATGGAATGAGTTACCAGAGGAAAAAGTTGATACAGTTACAACTTTTAAAAAGCATCTGGATGGGTACATGAATAGGAATGGTTTAGAGAGATATGTGCCAAATACTGGCAAATACAATGAGATCAATTTAGGATATCTGGTTGGCGCAGGCGAGTTGGACAAAAGGATCTGTTTCCTTGGAGCCGTATAACTCCAAGACTTGAGTATGACACATTGACCCCAGTAGTAACCTTGGACAAGTCTGGCAGGGCCTGGTCTTAATGGTTACCATTGCTGGTTTTATTGGACGATGGTGTCCCCTCGTCTGCACCATCCCCATTCAGGATAATGTGACACACTGTGCAGGGTTGCTTTGAATGTACAGTGCTTGGCTGGGTGCACAATGGCCTTTTAACAATGGTGTTGGCAACTAGGATCTTGGAACAATTCAGCAGTGATGAGTACTGCTGACTGCTGTGAGTGGGAGAATTCGGCTAGCATCAGTTGAGAGGGGCATTGTAGGAGTGTGGGGAGTAATTCATGAAGTGGGTTTGGGATGATAGTGTGAGAAAGCCCGCTTGGCCTTCCAAAGGAAATCCTTCATGGTAAGCTGCAACCCAACATTTCTGTGGCAGCACTCAACTTCAGAGAACCAGAAATTACAATTAAAATTATCCTGCAGGCTGTAAAGTACTCCAAGGTGACTAATGAATTTTAAATTTATTTTATAAAAACATTTTCGTACTTTCCCCTTGTGTCATACTGACGAAGGGTCAAGCCCGAAACATTAACTCTCTTGATCCTCACATGCTGCCTGATCTGCCGTGTTTTTTTCCAGCGCCACACTTTATCGACTCCCTATTTTTTTCATAATGCAATCTTTCCCTTGTCTCTCCTTATTTCTCCCCCTCTTTCAAAATCTAATTTATCCAATATATTCCTGCCCATTCCTCTGTTTCTTTCTCTATCCTTGAATTTCTTTGGTTAAGATGATTCCCTGTCCTTCCTGCATTGTTATATCAGCTCACAGTTTCAGCAATTGTTATTAAAAACTTTTGAAACTAAAGGGAACATGGTTCTAACAAATGATGCATGAAGTTACATGTGACTCCGCGGAAAGTTTTGGGCCCTCACCTTGTACTTTGATCTTGCTGTGATGTACAAGTTTGTGAAGAATTCTTGATACTATCCTGTGATCCAGTTTGGATCATCTTCGATCATTCAAAATGTTGTTGTAATTGTTCTGTTGTAACTTGCAGATATAATGGAAAATAATAGATCATGAAATGATCAAACGTGCCTGTCATGTTAGTGACAAATGCCTTTTTTTGACACATCAGTGCAGAATCAAGAGGATTAGGTAGGATTTCAGATACTTTGGCCAAGAAACTGATTGATGGTATATCCACCTTACATGTAGCCAATTCACACCACTGATTCCAGCCTCAGGCGACTGTCTGTGTGGAGTTTGTTATTACTCCCTATGTCTGCCTGGGTTTCCTCTGTGTGCTCTGGTTTCCTCCTACAATCCAAAGAAGTGCAAGTTAGATGAATTGGCCATGCTAACTTGCCCATAGTGTTCAGGGCTGTGTAGGTTAGGTGTGTTAGTCATGGTAAGTATAGAGTAATAGGGCAGGGGAATGGGTCTGGGTATTTTGACAAATCAGCACACTGCCTGAGGCTAAATCAAATTAAGAAGGGTCGGCGTGGACTTGTTGGGCCAAAGAGTCTGTTTCTACACTGTAGGGATTCTATAATCTATGATAACACAGGCTGCAATTTGTAAATTTCTCAACTCACTTGACTGGGAGTCAGCTTTGTGAAGTGAAATTGTGCAACTTATTTCTTAGAGGAGGGACAAATGTGATCTTAAACTAATTTAATATGTCAACACTGAAAGGAGATTGAAATTGGGTTCTTTATAAACTTCACTACAACTAAATTTATCTAAGCTACAAGGAATATAATTATCTTTCATGGAACATGCCTACAAGCTCACCTGAAATGCATAACTACATTCAAACAGGCAGCACTGAATATTACAATTTTATGAGCTACTTAATTTGTTTTAGCCTCAGGCAATATGCTGATTTGTCAAAATGCAGCAACAGCAAATGCCGCTGAACTGGAAACACCTTTTTGTCATTTTTTCAAAAGTTGTTTTATTGCATTTAATATAATAATAGTAATTTTTTGAAACATGGACTTATGAAAATACAGTAAAATGTCTATGTTACCAGAAACTGGCACCATTTGAATTACATTAATTAAAAGAAAAAATAAATCATACAAAGTTAGGACAATTTCATTTTTTGTTCTATCCGTGGATTCTTGATATCCTAAGGGGCTATGGGATGCTGCCATATTCTGCAGCCGCCAAAGCTGTCCATGAGGCTACAAAACCAAGGAGGAAGCACACTGAAGCAGCCCCTGCTGCTGCTGAGTGGACTCAGATTCTAGTTTGGATAAAGTCAAATTTCCAATATAGTTGCAGATCTCACAAAACTTGAATGGTCTAAATGCAATTCAGAGATACACAAAACATCTTGACATTAGACTCAGGTAAAGATATTCTCAGCAGATCTATGTAGGAGAGCTAAAATTAACTAGGAAGTCATGAAGGAACTAAATTGCTATTCCAAAATGGCAGCAGAGAACTTTGATATGGAGCACTGTCACCCTCAAACCTCCAATGCAACAAACAAATGCATGTAACAAACAACTACAGTACTTGTCAATCTTTAACCATCAACTTTGGCACTGAACATATATGGTGCAGCGTTTGAAGTGCCATTTTATGTAAGCATGAACAAAGCAACCCTTACTCATTATAACCTCTTTTACAAGAGCAAGGTTACTGTGAGGTGAGTAAGTGTGAATGGAATCATACCTTTAATCAAGTTCATAACTGAAAGCCACATTACAAATCTGTTGCACCATATTTTAAAATTATTTGATGCTATGTTTTTTTTTATACAACTGTCCCTGGAAATTCCTTTAAAAAGTGCATCTTTTTCTCCAGAGTAAATCAAGCGTTTGCAAGACTGAACCTGAATTTTTAAACCAAACAAATGGTGCCAAGTTGTCTGGGAAGCATACAATAGTAGCAATGTAGGAGACTATCACTTCAACATTTAAGGAGGTGAGGGAAGGTAAAGGAAAGAAGAATAAGCTTGATTTATGTAATGTCTTTCATGGACCCGGAATAGTTGATATCCTGATCTACCTACTCTGCGTTCTTCAGACAGTTGATTACTGTGTATGTACTAACAATTTCCCCAATATAACATCCTATTCAATTCACATCCAAAAGACACGGACATTGCAGACACAATTTTAGATCTCTAAGCCACTTCTCATGCTGACAGGTAAGGCACTATGCATCCAAATCTGTGCCAAGTGACTTAAGTGCCTGACCATTTACACAAACAATTTACTTTATCACCTCAGGGGTTTTTTTGAAGTGTAGTCACTGCTGCAGGCTTAGGATAGAAAAGCAGAAGGCTAATTTGTGTACGTTGTATTGGTTCCCAAAAACAAGGTCATGATAATAAACTAATGATCTGTTTACACTGAAGTTGTACTGCCTCACAGTGCCAGGGATTTTTGTTTGATTCCAGCCTGGGCGACTCTCTGTGTGGAGTTTGCATATTCTCCCCGTGTCTCCGTGGGGTTTCTCCAGGTGATCCAGTTTCTTCTCACAGTTCAAAGATGTACAGGTTAGGTGGATTGGCCATGCTGAATTTCCTATAGTGTCCACACGTGAGCAATCCAGGTGGATTAGCCATGGAAAATGCAGGATTATAGGGTAGGTGAATTGGTTCTGGGTGGGATGCTGTTTGGAGGGTTGCAGTGGACTTGATTGACCAAATGGACTGCTTCTACACTATAGGGATTCTATGATACTATGATTTTATTAGCCCAGAGACCAAGGAGAAATTACCTACTCTTCTTCAAGTAGAACATTGCAATTCTGCTCATAGCCAAACAGGTCCTGCTCTAGAGAGAATTAATGAGGCTAATATATGGCCTTGCAAAAGATGATCAATATAGCACCATGCAACAGAGTTTGAGTAAAGTTATAACTCATGGAATAAATGTTACAGTGGCAATGTAAAGGTAAAATTTATTAAGGGATAAGAAACAAAGAACAAATGTACATGCATTTTTTGAACTGGAAGAAGTTTGTAGTGGACGTCTTGAGGGGTCAGAGTTGTTTTTTTGGTTTTTCTTTTATATATATGATCTAGCTCTGGGTGTACATGGGACAATTTCCAAATTTGTGAATGATGCAAACCTTGGAAGTATTGTAAACTATGAGGAGGACAGTGTTAAACTACAAAAGCACATTGACAAGTTGGGGGGGATGGCCAGTAGGTGCAGATGAGATTAATATAGAGAGGTGTGGTTGAATGAACATGGAGATACAGTATAAAATAAAGGGTACAATCCTAAAAGTACGTAGGAGCAGAAAGGCTTGGGTATATAATGTGCAGAAATCACTAAAGTTGTCAGGATGGGTAGAGGCAGCTGTTCGTAAATAGAGATTTACTTAGCGTGGATAGAGATTTTGGTCGGCATGGGCCAGTGTGGATCAAAGGGCCAGTCTCCATGCTGCAGGACTCTATGAGTCTATAAGCTTCAAGATTTCTGTACATAATCGATCTTGAACAGTCATCCATGGAGGGTGAGAGGAGATATGGCTGGATATGAGGACTGTGGGAATGTGGTCTGGGAGTGAGGGAGTGAATGGGGACATAGGGACATAAGGAGTGAAGGGAGTGAGGATCAACATTAACATCTGCAGAACTGGACCAATGTCCGAGTGAATAGAGGTAGGCCTTCTAATATTCCCGCCAGCATTCACCCATCTCCATTTCCACCTTCCTCCTTCTTCAGGAGCCAATGATCCTGACGACAGTCTACCCTCATTACTTGTAGGGTGAACATACAATGACCAGATACAGCCAATCAAGAGGCAGGATCATGACTCCTGATTCTTGCCTCAATATCTGGCCCTTTGTCTGATTTGGTGCTCATTTAGTAATATGTGGCAAATGCAGGAATATGTTTGAGTCACTTTCTTTAACGTACAGCTTTCCATTAAGAAGAGCAGGCTGGTTGTTCTCAATGTTAGACAAACATCAGTGATGGGGGACTTGTTTTTAAAGCAAGCTATAGGCGACTTGTAGGACAGTGGAGAAGCACTGGAACCACAGCTCAACATTTCAAACCTACAGCTGAGATGGATATACTTATTGTGCCTATTGCTCACTTTAATTTAAACAGGCCCAGGCAGGATACGAATGTGGCCTATTAACCCGACCAACGTATTGTAATCTCACATCTGAGGTAATTCATATATCGAATAGAGAAGTGATGCACACATTGACCGTTCAGGGATAGCACTGCCTACTTCCTTCCAGTCTGCAAAACAGCCACCACCACTTCTCAAATATCAGTCCACTAGCCAATTTTGAATTCACACTGTCTCTGCCTCCTGTCTTTACTCAGCTGTGCCCTAAAAGTAAACCACACCATAGCTGGATTCATCAACAAAGACACACTGGTAATTGTGTTTCTGGATCAAACATCATTAAAACAATACACTGCTTTGCTCTGAAGCAGCCATTAGGAAAGTAACGATTTACATGTAGTCTGTGTTCTTTGCAGTTACAGTTAAGGAGTATGGAATCCTTGTTCCCTGAGGTAGCGACAGTTAAAGATGATCCCTGAGGAATGGTTGTGATGTTAACAATGTGTGTCTATGAGTTTTACTGTAAGACTGTTGCAGAATGTGGCACAATTCTATGCTGAACCACTAATTCCACAGCCCAGCACCTCCTAAATACCATCAGCAAATCCTTACAAGCTTTGTTCATCAAGCAGAAGTATATGCATCATTACCTTAGTTATGTATTCATGTGGTTTGCCACAGCATCTCAACTTGTGCCTAATCCATGTTACGATGGAAAATTTTTATATTTTAAACTGTCTCCATAATTTAAGGTAGAACATTATACCTTGGAAAGGCATTTGGTATGAGCTTGTATAACACTGCATGGCGACTGGCCAAGTGATTTGGTAACCATAGGGACAGGTGGGGATTTGCTGAGCAAAGTACAGAGTTGTCACAACTTAAAGGCAAGAGCAGCCAAGCAGTCTTCCTGTCTCTGTGAATTTGGACAGTAGAAGAGGAATCTCAAACAGAGACAAAAGAACACATTTTGGCATGTGATCATTAAAGAAGAGAGTTTTTCCTTCTGCAAGTTAGCAAAAAGGAAAATTCATCTTTGGTCAGAGACCCATCCTGCAACAATCTAAGGAATAAGTAAGATTTATTCTGGTATGGCTGGGTGGGAAAGAATTACTAGGATGGACCTTACCACTGGTTTTAGTTTGCAAATTCTCTGAAAACTGAAAAAAAATACTTTTTGATAGCCACTTGAAATTACCACTCAATGAAACAGTTTGAAGAAAACCTATTGGAAAATAGCAATGATGTTTATTGGTTCTTATAAAAACTGCCATTCTGAGAAAAATGGAGGTGGGCATGGGCATGATCAAGTTAAACGTTAAAGAGAAAGTATGTTTAGTTTGTGCTTTGGTTGCTTATTAAGAAGTGGTGTTCAGTCAATGTTGCTTCTAGTTCATTTGCCTTAGGGATAGTCTTAAAGCTAGAATCCTTGTTATCCTTAAAATAAGTTAATAGGGCACACCCCATTCACAAGTGAAAGATATCATGGCAGCAGGTGTAGAAACAATGATATTGTGCAGCAGTAGTCACAAAGGTCTTCAGTAAAGCCGGTAACCATACAGGATAAAATAAAGGGAAGCAAGCACTTGAATGGCTAAATAATATATAAGCACCTGTAAATGTTTTTTGCTTGAATTCTCAGTTTAGTTTTCAGGGGTATAGTGATTTTGTATGAAGTGGGCAGAATCAGGCCTATGGCATTATGATATAATATTACATCAGTTTATATGTGTTTTCCTGCATATGAACAGGTACTCTTTTCATCATTTCAAATCCAAATTGGAATAATGTTATGCAGGAAAAATGGGACAATGCTGATATGCCATGTCTGCATTCAATTTTTGAGTCACAATGATCAATTAATGTGTTAACAATAGGCTTCTGTGTGCACATTGCATTTTGAGGGAGTATCCTAATTGTTATCATTTTAGCCCCAAGCCTGCAGGGAGACCGTAGAGTGTATTTTTTAAAATTTATTCATTCACAGTCACTGGCTAGGACGACATTTGCTGTCCTTTCCAAGTTGTCCTGGAGATGGTCCTGGGAAGATATCCTTTTAAATCATTGCAGTCCCTTTCATGTAGGTACATGTTGGTGTTGTCAGGAAGGGAGTTCCAGGATTTTGAACCAGTGACACTAATGGAACAGTGACATAGTTCCCAGTATGATGTGTCACTTTGAGGGAAACTTAGTGCTGGTGTCTCACTCCATCTGTTGTGCTTTTAGATGGAGAGACCTGATGTTTGGAAAGTACTGACGCAGGAGTCTTGATGAGTTGTTGCAGTGCATTGTACAGCACTACCACTGTCCACTGGCTGGGGAAAGAATGCATATTTAAGGTGGTGGATTGGGTTCCATTAAGTGAGCTGCTTTGAACTGTGATTTGGAGGTGCTAGTGTTGGACTGGGGTAGACAATGTTAAAAATCTCATAAAACCAGGTTATAGTCCATCAGGTTTATTTGGAAGTACTAGCTTTTGGAGCACTGCTCCTTCATCAATAGACAATAGATAATAGACAATAGATGCAGGAGTAGGCCATTCAGCCCTTTGAGCCTGCACCGCCATTCAATATGATCATGGCTGATCTTTCCCAATCAGTATCCTGTTCCAGCCTTATCTCCATAACCATTGACTCCACTATCTTTAAGAGCTCTATCCAATTCTTTCTGAAATGAATCCAGAGACTGGGCCTCCACTGCCCTCTGGGGCAGAGCATTCCACACAGCCACCACTCTCCTCATCTCTGTCCTAAATGGTCTACCCCGTATTTTTAAGTTGTGTCCTCTGGTTCGGCACTCCCCCATCAGCGGAAATATGTTTCCTCCTGCCAGAGTGTCCAATCCTTTCATAATCCTATACGTTTCAATCAGATCCCCTCTCAGTCTTCTAAACTCAAGGGTATACAAGCCCAGTCGCTTCAGTCTTTCTGTGTAAGGCAATCCTGCCATTCCAGGAATTGACCTTGTGAACCTACGCTGCACTCCCTCAATAGCCAGAATGTCTTTCCTCAAATTTGGAGACCAGAACTGTACACAGTACTCCAGGTGTGGTCTCACCAGGGCCCTGTACAGCTGCAGAAGCACCTCTTTGCTTCTATACTCAATTCCTCTTGTTATGAAGGCCAGCATGCTATTAGCCTTCTTCACTACCTGCTGTACCTGCATGCTTGCCTTCATTGACTGGTGGACAAGAACACCTAGATCTCTCTGAACAGCCCCTTTACCTAATTTGATACCATTGAGGTAGTAATCTGCCTTCCTGTTCTTGCCACCAAAGTGGATAACCAGACATTTATCCACATTAAACTGCATCTGCCATGCATCTGCCCACTCACCTAACTTGTCCAGGTCACCCTGTAATCTCCTAACATCCTCATCACATTTCACCCTACCACCCAGCTTTGTATCATCAGCAAATTTGCTAATGTTATTGCTGATACCATCTTCTATATCATTTACATATATTGTAAAAAGCTGCGGTCCCAGCACGGATCCCTGCGGTACCCCACTGGTCACTGCCTGCCATTCCGAAATGGAGCCGTTAGTCACTACCCTTTGTTTCCTATTAGCCAACCAATTCTCTATCCAATCTAGTACTTTGCCCCCAATACCGTGCGCCCTAATTTTATTCACTAACCTCTTGTGTGGGACTTTATCAAAAGCTTTCTGAAAGTCCAGGTACACTACATCCACTGGATCTCCCTCGTCCATCTTCAGAGTTACATCCTCAAAAAATTCAAGAAGATTAGTCAAGCATGATTTCCCCTTCATAAATCCATGCTGACTCTGTCCTATCCTGTTACTATTATCCAGATGTGCCATAATTTCATCCTTTATAATAGACTCCAGCATCTTTCCCACCACTGAGGTCAGACTAACTGGTCTATAATTTCGTGCTTTCTCCCGCCCACCCTTCTTAAAAAGTGGCACAACATTAGCCGCCCTCCAATCTTCAGGAACCGACCCCGATTCTATTGAACTCTGGAAAATAATTACCAGCGCATCCACGATTTCCCGAGCCACCTCCTTCAGTACCCTGGGATGCAGGCCATCAGGTCCTGGAGACTTATCAACCTTCAGACCTAACAGTCTCTCCAACACCAAATCCTGGCAAATATAAATTCCCTTAAGTTCAGGTCCTTCAGCCACTGTTACCTCAGGGAGATTGCTTGTGTCTTCCCCATCTGAAGTACCCATTTAATTCCTCTGCCATTTCTTTGTTCCCAGTAATATATTCCCCTGTTTCTGTCTTCAAGGGCCCAATTTTTGTCCTAACCATTTTTTTGCCTTGGACATACCTAAAAAAGCTTTTACTATCCTCCTTTATATTCTTGGCCAGTTTACCTTCGTACCTCATTTTTCCTCTGCGTATTTCCTTCTTAGTAATCCTCTGTTGTTCTTTAAAAGCTTCCCAGTCCTCAGTTTTCCCACTTATCTTCGCTAAGTTATACTTTTTCTCTTTTAACTTTATATGTTTCTTTACTTCCCTCGTCAGCCACGGCCGCCCATGTCTCCTCCTGGGATTTTTCTTCCTTTTAGGAATGAACTGATCCTGCAACTTCTGCATTATACACAGAAATATCCGCCATTGTTCCTCCATGGTCTTCCCTGTTAAGGTATTGCACCATTGAACTTGGCCAGTTGCTCCCTCATAGCTCCATATTTCCCTTTATTCAACTGAAATATTGTCACTGCCGATTGTACCCACTCCCTCTCAAATTGCAGATTGAAGCTTATTGTATTATGGTCACTACTTCCCAATGGCTCCTTCACTTCGAGGTCACTGACCAATTCTGGTTCGTTACACAATACCAGATCCAGAATCGCCCTATCCCTGGTCGGCTCCAGCAACAGCTGCTCTAAAAATCCATCTCTGAGGCACTCCACAAAGTCTCTTTCTTGAGGCCCGATACCATCCTGATACCATCAGGTAGCTGCTTTAATGTATTCGGAGTTAAACTCATCCAAGTAAGTGGATAACATTCTGTCACACTCCTGACTTGTGTCTTGTGGATGGTGGACAGGCACTGCTTTGTCAGAAAATGAGTTACTCTTGGAGAATGAGGAGTGACCGTACAGAAGTTTATACAATCAGGAGGGGCATGGATAGGATGAATAGTCAAGGTCTTTTCCCCAGGGTAGAGGAGTCCAAAACTAGAGGCCCCAGGTTTGTAAGATGAGAGGAGAAAGTTTTAACAGGGACCTAAAGGGCAACTTTTTTTTATGCAGAGGGTAGTATGTGCATGGAATAATTTGCCAGAGGAGGTGGTGGGGGTTGGTACAATTACACATTTAAAAGGCATCTGGATGGGTATATGAATAGGAAGGGGTTAGAGGGATATGGGCCAAGTGCTGGCAAATGGGAATAGATTAATGTAGAATATCTGGTCAGCATGAATGAGTTGGATCAAAAGGTCTGTTTCCATGTTGTACATCTCTATGACTTCATGACACTGCAGAGTTCCCAGCTTCTCAACTGTTCTTGTAGGTAAAGCATTATATCACTGCTCCAGTTCAGCTTCTATTCAATGATAATCTCCAGAATGTTGATAATGAGAGATTCAACAATGGTAATGCCATTTGGATGTCAAGAGGAAATGGGTAGATTGTCTTGTGTTGACAATGGTAATTGTCTGGCACTTAAATGGCACAATTGTTACTTGCCAATTATCATACCAAGTCAGTTGAAACCAATTCTTGCTATATATGGACAAGAGCTGCTTCAGTACCTAAGGTATCATGAATAATGATGAATGTTATACAAATCTTCAGTGAGCATGCTTCCTTTTAACCTTATGATAGAGTGAACATCATTAAGTGCCATTTAAAGGCTTTTTTTAATGACAGCTTCTATCACTTTAATGATGATTACAAGTAGACTGTTATGGTAATAGTTGAATGATGAGCTCTGTCCTGCTTTGTATGGAAAGAACACAATTTCCCATAATTTCCCATAATCTCCAATAGATGCAAATGCTGTAGCTGTACTGTAGCAGCTTGGTGGGGACAAAAGCAAGTTCTGGAACACAAGTCAATACTATTACCAAAATATCATCATGGCCATTAACCTGTGGGCAGCATTGAATAGCTTCAGATGCTTCTTGATGTCACATGGAGCAATTCAAATTGCCTGAAGTCTGGCATTTGTAATGCTCGGACTTCTGCAGAAGGTCAAGGTGGATCATCCACTCAGGTCTTCTGGCTGAAGATTGTCACAGATACTTCAGCCTTGTCTTTTTCAGCGTTTGGCTGGACCGCCCTTTGTTTTCTAAATAATGATGGGAAATTTGTGGAACCGACTCCTCCTGTTACCTGTTTAATTGTCACTACCATTCACAACTGGCCGCGGCAAATGATGGTGGATAATTGCATAACTAATGGAAGGAAAGGTTGAAGCACATTAGCTGCATGCAAACATTCACCAGAATGAACTGAAAAAGCTTCTGCAATCAGCTGCTTTATTCAGTGGGCACACTAACAAGCTTAAATCCCTTGAACTGATGCTCAAATGTGCTTCTGTACTCCTGGTCATGCTACTCAGGAAACCTGTGCTGCTTAAGTTACATTTAAAATCCAGTTGAAATAATTTAGCATCCCTGAAGAATGTTAATTGCTCCAATTGCTACCAATCTACAACTAACTAGACAAGCCCACCTTCAAGAAGTCGGTTTCTCACTGGCATTCAAATGTGCCTCTGTGGAAAACCAGAAGTGGAAGACTGGTGCAACCGGGTGGCTCTTTCACTAATTTCCTCATTCCACCCAGTGCAAACCCAATGGTTCCTAGCTTTGGGTGCTGTCTGAAAAGAAACAACAGATTCACATGTCAGTGCATTAGATGGTTGTACCTGTTTGATCCAGCAGCCTCTGTGGTCTGATACCCATGGTATTCCCAGTTTAAGACACCATTTGTCTTATTCAGTTCAATACAATTTTGAAGTTCACAGAACATAGAACATTGAACACTATAGCGCTTTACAGGCCCTTCGGTCCTCAATGTTACGCCAACTTGTGGAACCAATCTGAAGCCAATCCAACTTAAACTATTCCATTTTCATCCATATGTTTATCCAATGACCATTTAAATATCCTTAAAGTTGACAAAGCTACTACTGCTGCAGGCAGGGCATTCCACGCCCCTACTACTCTCTGAGTAAAGAAACTACCTCTGACACCTCTGCCATCTGTCCTATATTTATCACCCCTCAATTATAATTATGCCCCCTCGTTCTGGCCATCACCATCCAAGGAAAAAGGCTCTCACTGCCCACTCTATTAACCCTGTCATTATCTTATATGTCTCAATTAAGTCACCTCTCAGATTTTTCTCTAACGAGAACAGCCTCAAGTCCCTCAGCCTTTCCTCATAAGACTTTCCCTCTATCCTAGTAAACATCCTAGTAAATCTCTTCTGAACCCTTTCCAAAGCTTCTACAGCTTTCCTATAATGTGGTGACTAGAATTGCATGCAATACTCCAAGTGTTTTGTACAGCTGTAACATGACCTCATGGCTCTGAAACTCAATCCCTTTATCAATAAAACCATATGCTTTCTTAACAACTTTATCAACCTGGGTGGCAATCATTTTAAAAGTTAGCACTTGGTACCAAGTGGCATATAAATAGTTACAGAGGGAATATTTGCTCATTACCGATGATGTTCACTGTTAATAACAGATCAGATTTAGGTCTAGTTATAGCTGGATTTATGAGCTAATGTCATGAGTAGACCCCATCATCCCTGCCACTTGCAGAACTCCATCAGGAGGTGAAATTATTCTGATGTATCTCCTCAAAGTTACCTTTTCTTGTGGCAAACATCTCATCCTCCTATGTAATCATAAGATTTGTCTTAGAATTTGTATTCAATTTCAGATTTACCACTATGCCAGATGATGCTGTGTTAACAACAAGGGCACATATAGTGCTGACTGGAGATTAGATTATTAAATAGCATGTATTGCACAGTTGGTTGCTAATTTAACCAACATTGCTGAGGTACAAAATGATATCCAGTTCATCTGTTAAGCACGTTTGAAATGGGAGGCATGAAGTCCAACATTGCAGGCCATCGTCCTACATTGGAGTGGCATCAGAGGAACATGTGGTACTATATTGGTTCGGGTGTTTGCTAGACATTCTTGGTAGCTAAGAGAAACAATTTCAAGTGTCAGCCCAGTGAGTATCCTGAATCAGAATCCTCCCTGTCTTCTGCCAGTCAGCTAATCCTCTATCCCTGCCAGTACCTTGCCCTTAACACTATGGGGGGTTGTTACCTTATTTGATGTGTGACATCTTATCAAAAGCCTTCTGAAATACCATTGGATGATGCCCACTGGCTCTCCTTTGTCTAAGTTGACCCTTAAAGAAATCTTTACATGTTTGTTTCACTTCACCTGAAATACGTTCGACGCAATCCTGGAGATATATTTATTTTAAGTCTGCCAGATCACTCCTCCTTTTTACCAATGCTAATTTCTTGAACTGTATCATAGGTCTCCTCCTTGATTTCCATACCCATATTGTCCCTCCCATTACTGGACACTGACAGTAAACATTCATTTGGAACTCTACCTACATCCTCTGAATCCATACAAAAATTACCACCATGGCCCAACTCTTATCTTTGTTACCCTTAATGTACCTGGAAAGCAAATGGGACTTTCCTACACTTTACCTTCAAACATCATTTCATATCCCTTTTTAGCTGTATCGGTATTGGCTTGGTATCTGCCAGAAGTATCCCTTTTTTACTTATGTCAATGCAGTATATTCCATGATATCCAGCATTCACCAGGTTTGATGGTCCTACTCCTTTTCATTATTTGAATATGTTGGCCCTGAACTCTCAATGTTTCCTTCTTGATGCATCACATTGTTCTGAGATAGATATACCTGAAAGTATCTGCTCCCTGTCCACTCTGGCTCAATCATATCTGATCTTATTAAAATCAGCCTTTCCCTGAATTGAGAACTTTAATTTTATGCCTATCCTTATACTTTTCCATACCAGTCTTGAATCTAATGAGTTATGATTCCTGTCTGTAAAATGATATTTAAATCACTTGTCTGACTTCATTACTTAAAATTAAGTCCAGGTCTGCCTCCTTTCTTGTCAGGCTATCTACGCACTGTCTTAATAAAACACTCTCCTGGATGCATTTTAAGAATTCTGCTCTATCCGAATCTTTCACACAATGACTACTGCAGTTGATACTGGAGAGGTTGATATCTCCTATTTCACTCCCCTGCTACTTTAACACTTGCTTGAAATTTGCCGACATATCTGCTCCTCTGTTTCTCTCAAAATGTCGGGGGGGCAGGCATAGTACACGCCCAGCAATGTGAATGCTCTTGTTTGTTTTTAAATTCTACTACCTCCTTTAAATTATCTCACTTTCACCATGTAAAAGATTTGGTGGGTATCCGCATGGATCCCAGTTATGCCTGTCTCTTTCTGGGATACATAGGATATTCTTTGTTCCAGTCCTACCGGAGCTTTTTCTCTGCTATGTCAATTGCATCATTGGAGCTGCTTCCAGCCATCACCCAGAATTGGAAAAATTAACCAATTTGCTTCCTATTTCCATTTGTCACGCTTTCACCTGCTCTATTTCTGACTCTTCCTTTACTGTTTCCATTTCTGTACATAAATGCTGGAGTACGATTTAAATTCATGCTTCTATTACTTAGGGGAAAGATTAATTTAAAGACAAGATTCAATGTGACAACTACTTTTATTCACTCGTGGGGCATGTGTGTGTCTCTGGCTGGTCAGCATTTATTGCTTGTCCTTAGCTACCCTCAGGGATTTGGTGGTGAACTGCCTTCTTGAACCGCTGGAGTTCACATGCTGTAGGTTGACTCACAATACTCTTAGGGGGAGAATTCCAGGACTTTGACCCAAGAATGGTAACGTATTTCCAAGGTGGGGTGGTGAGTGGCTAGGAAGGGAACTTGCAGGTGGTGATGTTCCCACACGTCTACTGCCTTTGTTCTTCTAGATGAAAGTTAATGTAGGTTTGGAAGGAGCTGTCTTAGGATCTTTGGTGAATTGACACAATCTTTTGCATAATGAAGGAATTAAATGGAGGTCTTGCATAGGTTCCAGGGAGTTTTCTTTCAGAAGATTTTTTTAACTATCGTATTATGAAGAAACTTATCAATGCCCTATGCTGTCAATGTTTGGAAAACCTGGTTTTTGCTGTTGACTGTTCTCCTGGAACTGTTGCCCCAGGATGGAACTGCAGTAGACGCTGGAGCTAGAGTCTTGGCATTTTATGGACTCCCTTGCCTGTAAACCCACCAGCATTGGTGGGGAAATGGGGGCCACAGTGTTGGGTCTGTACTTACTATAGACATAAATATGTGACATACTCACATATTGCAAAAAATTCTGAGACTGCATTTTGTGAGCACAGACGTGACTTAACAAGTCTCTGCTCCATCTCACTTTTCACTGCACTTGGAAATATTGATTTCACAGGCATGGACTGGAAGAAAATCACCCTGTAATGTTTTCTTACAAAAATCAGTTCATTCTTAAAAAGAATTGTTTATGTTAAACTTAAATTCAAATTATTGTGACTGTTTTATTTCACAAATTAAACTGTTGTCATAGATAATGTGCAATGCAACTGACACCATAATTATCCATAACTCTGAAAGTTATGATTGAAAAGTGACATCTAACTTCAGTGACCTTCACAGTGAATGCAGACAGCACTATCTGAAGTGATTATAAATGACAAGGTAATGTTCACAGCTGGACAAATTAGTAATGAGACAAATTATTTCACTATTCATGTTTGGTTACTCATCTGAGAACAGATTACAGGGATTCATTTAATACTGTTTTAAGTCAATGTTAAGCAATATATAATAAGACCACATCTTGTGGAAATAGTTTTTAAATACACTATTTTGAAACTGAATACTTAAGACATATATCAGTATATTTTAGTAACTTTCTTACTCCTCCTGTTTCCTGTATCCTTCACAAATCCCTCCCTCTTTTAATCTAAAGACTTCAAGATTTCAAATTTGGCATCTCTTGAAAAAAATTCTTTATCTTGTGTTATGTTTTTCACCCTTGATAGTGTCCAATATTATGACTTCACTGTGTCTTATCAACATTAAAAACATGTACAATTAATTCATATTACATCTCTTTTGGGAGGTGTGAATAAAATATGCTTTAAAACTATATTGAGCATTTGTATTTTAAGATCTTTCATGATTCTGTATAAAGTTCCCAAGTACTTTGTTTTATTGTAAGACAGTGTCTCTATCAAAGAAAATGTCCTTTATAGAGACTATTATCTCCAAGTATTTGTACTGATGTTCTGCCTTTGCATAAACAATGCAATATTTGTTGTCTCCTATAGCAGAAACTATCTTTTCCCAGAAATTCTGAATGTTAGAACTGAAGCTCTATGCTATTGTAGTGTAAATATTAAGTAGCTGATAATTCTACTGCTAGGACCTCAGAACAAGCTGTGGTCAGATCAAGACAACATAACTGAAAACATGAAGTCATAATCTATCGTTTTCATACTTCCTTTATGACCTTTTGTATACTTTACACAGTTACTTGGGTTTGAAATCATCTTGGTGGGATTTGCAGAACTGGATGATGGCCAAGAATTTAGTCTGAACAGGCCAAACATTTGGTCTAAATATTTCACTTGGAATGGGACCAAAATGACAGCAATTCAAGTCTCAGGGCTACTAATGGTCTGGCATGTGAGTGGCTATCCATGAGAGTGAAGACTATCATCTATAACATCTATATCATCAGGTGACATGTGCCATGAAAACTGTTTTTCGACCAATTTTGAATAAATGCAGCTTTGAAAACTTAAAATGTCACATCTATAATTATTAAAATGAATATTTTTATTTTTATACTATTGAATGCTCGGGCAGAATCTTACCAGGCTCTGAGTGACTTGAGCTATGGAGAAATGAATAGTAGAATCAGCAAAATGCTCAGCAAGGCTCATCTTGATGTAGAGATCATCTCAATGTGGTATCATGTACACTTTTCCCAAGCGGTGTGATGAGGTTCTCCCTAGGCAGTGGTGAGTTCCTAATTAATACTCATTATTACTTGGTAAACACCATGTTAACAGCCCAACTCACCACAGGTTGTGAGCTTACTAACCTCGCTGTGCTAACTAGCCAACAGGAAAACTCAATCAAGGAAACCAGGGCAGTTTTTTTGATGATTCAATGTTCTGCTTCAAAGACCTCCACGCTGACAAGGAGAATCAAATTTGATTAGATTACTTACAGTGTGGAAACAGGCCCTTCGGCCCAACAAGTCCACACCAACCCGCCGAAGCGCATCCCACCCATACTCCTACGTTTACCCTTTTACCTAACACTACGGGCAATTTAGCATGGCCAATTTACCTGACTTGCACATCTTTAGACTGTGGGAGGAAACAGGAGCACCCGGAGGAAACCCACGCAGACATGGGGAGAATGTGCAAACTCCACACAGTCAGTCACCTGAAGCGGGAATTGAACCCCGGGCTCTGGCGCTGTGAGGCAGCAGTGCTAACCACTGTGCCACCGTGCCGCCCAATTCTCAGCCATGTTCCTTGAGCACTGGCCAGTTAGGTAAATCTCATCCACAGATATTGACAACTGAAATGTACCATCCTATATGAACCATCATGGAATGTGTCAGATCCTCTTACAGGATACTACTGTACTTCAGTGATTCACCTCAGGTGATATTATCGTTATAATGCTGCAGCACAGGGACACATACCCAGCTCATACACTGCACCCGGTCGCACCTTCATTGACTGTCATAGCTTTCATTCACTCTGAGCCTAACTGGATAGTCTGGTTTGCTTTGCCTCCCCCTGTCAAACATTGCCCCCCCGCTCCCGTCAAACATTGCCTGGTTAGCCAAAGATAACAGGCTCATATTACAACTTTCTTGTCATGTCATTTAGTATAGACACAAAGCCAGGAAGATTGCTAGAGTTATAGGAGGGCTCAGTCCAGTAAAAGGGGGTAGCTTTCTCTCAGTGGCTCCTAGCTAAAGAGCAGCCTCTCATGCTCTGGATGGTCAGAGTCAGGATCCTCTGTTGATGAGACATCAGGAGCTGAATGATGGGCAACGCATCACCAGTCTTAATTCACTTTGCCCTATTGTGGAATATTTTCTTCCTGGAATGGGACAGAGGAAGAGATCATGGAATGTGAAAATGAGTGGCACAGCTGTCACTGTTGGTGGATCTGGGGAATTTTCCCAAGTGAGTAAGCAGCACATAGGGCATGCAGGATCAATGGGTCATGCAGGTTGAAGTGGGTGAGGGTGAATAGGGCAAACATGCAATAGTGAGAATGATAGAGCATTAGCCTTGGTGGGAGGTGGGTGCTGTAGCAGAGATAGAGTGAGTGTAAGATATCAGAGAGAAGAGGATGGCTGAGTGCAGGAAGATAATGAACTTATTTCCACATTCCTCCAGATGGCTGAGACTGCTCTCATTTTGATGACATCATCTTAGTAGGTTGACATGGTCAAGTGTCATGGTTCCCACTGCTGGCCCTGGGGAAAGACGAGGTCCTGACTGTACACCAGCCCATCTTACAGGACCTCTAGGATCATGCCCACAAAGTGAGGTGTCACTTTCCTCCTGTCTGCCACATCCAGGGCAAATATCAGGAACCATGCAAGGTAGCACACTGGCAGAGCTGAGTGCACAATGGCCTTTTACATCTGGCATTCATGCCAGGGATGTTGGTCAATTTCAGGATACCCAGAGAGTGGCATGTTGCTGCAGGAATGGCATGTGATAAGATGGAGCAGAAATCAGACTTGATACGCACCATAAGGGCCAGAGATGACATGTAGACAAAAAAAATACGTGAGTCAGTCATTGAGGGATGACAATATCATAAATTTGATTTTCATGAGTCACGCCCATTTTTCACAGTTGAAATTTATAATGCAAGTTGTCAAGCAGATGTGGAAGGAACATTTCATGAATTAAATTAAATAAAATTATTTTTAACACATTTACTTTGTGGCTAATCTACTTTAGATTACATTCATGATTGTATGAATCCTTTATCAATGATTAAGTAAGATGATTTAATAAAAATACATTTTCTCTTTTTGTGGCATTGCTTTGATTACTAAAAAAGCAAGGCCAAGCTCGCATCTCTTGAAAACCTAAAACCAACTTCTTAAGATGAGTATAACTATGTGTATAACATTGCATTTGGTTTATGTATCACACATATAAATATCAAAATCACAAAAGCACAAATCTATATTACATTCTGAAAAATTCATTAGGAAGGGATATAGGGTTGGAGGACAGGCAGAGAGTTAACATTGGTTCCATTTTTAAAAAGAGTGATAGGAATTGCCTATAGTGTGATACACCAATTACTTTCATACTCCTGATAGGAAAGACCTTGAAAGCTTTGCTTAAGAGAGATACAATGGAAAAATGTCAGGAAGCCAAAAATATAATAAAGTGTTTGAAGAAGTAACACTTGATAAGGGTAATATATCAACATATAGTAAACTCAAAATGAAGGCCACAGTACGTGGACTCAGGTATCCATTACAGAATAAATGGCAAGCTGATAACAGACCAGAAAACAGCAGGTGTTGTGATATTTACTCAGATTCAGGTGGAAAGTATTCACTATGATTATTATTCCTTTTATTTCAATATTTATAGAAATGGGTTGAACTTGAAAATAAGAAATACAAGCAGAAGGTTGTCAGGTTTTAGTCCAGTGTCATAGTGGCAGATGTACACTACATCTAGAGGAGGAAGAGTGGTTGACACTCTTCCTGCCCTGACCAACTGAGGCCTTTGAGTGGATATTTAATAAGAATTTAAAAGCTTCATCCAGTCATTGCTGGTATTAACTCAGTGGTGGGTCGGGCAATTGTAATGTTGGAAGTTCAAAAAGTAAATGCTGTCAGAGCTGCATGTGGATTTCCTGCCATGTGATGATATCTCATTCAAACACACTCATTGCCTGATCAAGAGAAGGGAGGAGCCTGATGGCAGCCATCCCCTTCCCTTACTGCCAACCCCATGACCTCCAACCCATATGCTCATACAAAGGTAAGAGGAGAAAGATTTAAAAGGGACCCGAGGGGCAATTTTGTTTTCACACAGAGGGTGGCTCATACATGGAGTAAGTTGCCAGAGGAAGTTGTAGATGCAGGTATAGTTACAACATTTAAAAACATTTACTCAGGCATATGAATAGGAAAGGTTGAGAGGGATTTGGGCCTAATGCAGGCAATTGGGACTACTTTAATTTGGGAAACTTGGTCAGTATGGATAAGTTGGACCAAAGGGTTTGTTTCCATGCTGTATGACTGTATGGCTCCATCTGTGGCCTGTACCACTTGTCAGTCTATAAATTTGCATCAATGCATTAATTATTGGAAGCAATCTGTACTCCCCCACATACTCAGTTCCAGACTTCTCATTGGGTTGATTAACATGAGTTTGACGAGGCAGAAATGGAAGCCCTCTTAATCCCTTTTAACTTGATAGCATAACAGTTAATGTGACCAATCTAACATGGCTCCTAATTACTGCAAACTAAGCTTTCAGGGATACTCATGAAGTTTATTCTGATTTTGCTGAGGAATGTGCCTCTAATTATGAGGCGGTTAAAAAAGACTACCTTAATCAAATAATACCAGAAGCTCACCGACAAACGTTTTGTATCTTCAAGAAATGCCTGACCAGATGTACCTGGAATTTAAAAAGTTTAGTCAGCTTCCTTTTGACCAGAGGGTACAGGCACTTAAAATAAAAGCTACTCCCAAAAGCCTCCATGAAATAATTCTTCTTGAGGAGTTTAAAAACTTCATCCCCCTCCCAATAAGAATGCATCCAGGAAACAGATGGTGACTAGATCAAGCCAGTCAGATAAACTGACTGATGGCTATGAGCTGATCCACAAACTTTCGTCATCCCCAACAAACTGGGTAGAGTTGGGGAAAGGAATAACAAGTTATAGTGCTAACCTGGATGTTCAATGGCCTTTTAAAGATTGCACCATGGCCAGGAATGTTAGTCAGTTCTGGGATGTCCAGGAAGTGATGGGTTTCTCTGGGAATGATGCAGGGTAAAATGTGGCTAACATTGGAAGTGTTTCTCTCCAGAGGGCTTCAAGTCAGGGCTCAAATCCCAATTAATTTGGGAGCTTTAATAAAATTCAGTGAGTCACTCCACCAAACTCAATGTTAGTTGCTTTGCCAAAAAATTTGCAAGATTCAGCTCAGCATTTAAAACCAGGAATGAGAAATTGGACTTGATAGTAACTGCAAGTTTGGAAGTAAGCAGATAGAAGGAGTTTTGGGTGGGAAACAAGTTTCCGATGCACCTCTAATTGGCTTGCTTCCAGATCACTAATTATTACAATACACATTATTCCAGGCCCACCTTCCTCACCCAACAATGTAGTACAAAACCTCACTCACTGCTAGACCTCCTGAGATTTTCCAGCAAATTTTGCCAGTGTAAAATCTCACCCACGTTTTGAAGCATGATTCTTACATAATACATCCACAAACCAGTAAGTATCACTAAAATGTCAGTGAGGGGTGTGTTGAACCTAAGAAACTGGAATGAAATAAAACAAATCCACAGTAAGAATAACAGCAATAAAACACAGAAGATTGGCAATTAAAAGTATGTACTGAAATTCAGTCACGCAACCATAAAGGACTGACTATTATGAGATGAGCATCTGCAGTCAGGTGTGGCCTTAAAGCATGAAGTGCGCAATTTCATTTTGAATCCACACAAAAGTAAATATGCTTTTATTGCTTGCCTTTTTAATTCTCTATTCCACTTCTCACATTGACTCCTCTGTCCTCAGAAACAGAGGCACTGTTCTAATGAAACTCAACTGATGTTTGAGGCATTGTATCCCATATTTCAATTGGACATTCACAGCTTTTTTGACTCAATATTCTGTCCATTAACTTTAGATTGCCTCTGCTCCCATTTTTGTAGACAAGGACTTCTGCTGCTGATTCTGTTCTTGCCATCTACTATGTTAGATCCATCTTTTGCCTCTTTACTTGTCTCATTATCATTCCCTTTTGCCTTGCACCATCATTCCTTTCATTTTTTTGTCACTACAGCCTTACACTCTGTAACATACCTTCCTTATTGCTCTTTCCTTCCCTATTCCCTTCTGATGTCTCTGCACTTGCTTAACACCTGTCACAAACATTTTATTCAATTTGAAGAAGAGGCCATGACTTGAAATGCTAACCTTGTTTCTCTGTTTGTATAGTTGCTGCCTACACAGAAAATCTGGCAGACTTTCAAGGATTTTCTATCGTATCTCATCCAGGAAATGTTAATGCAGTTTAACAGTGCAGGGTCTGCCATCAATGATGGAGTTTGTCATAATAACAAATCATAACTCTGCATTGCTTACGGACATGTTGAATTTTTAAGTAAGGAAGTTTATTTTATTAGAAATGAAGAAAAGCAAAGTATGGAAGCATCTGAGAATGTAAATTTTGAGAATGCAATCAGTGACTGGCTGGAAAATCCCTATGTAGATTATACTCAATGTCAGGAAAGAGTATGGAATATTACCCTGGTAGGCATCAAGGAACTTCGGACATAACCACTTGAAAGGAAGAAAGGCCATGTAAAAACTGAGCGGTTGCACAGATAATGGAGACCAGTTACCACCACTAGTTACCACCACAGCAGAAACCATTGTCTGTGACTTATATCCCAAACTGTGTGGACATAATGGAAGGTAAAAGAAAACAAATTAAAGTGAAAGGCATGTTTACTTTTTTCCCTTTTTAGGAAGACACAAGAAAAAGGGTTAAAAAAAAACCATTCTTAAGATCTAGTCTGGTGGTTATGGTTCTGTGGAGCCTGTGTGTTCTGTGTGAAGAAAATCCACTTGGCATCCCTGCACTTGTAGGTTAAAAAGAAATGCTTTCTCTCACTCACTGATTCTTGGAACAAGTTACAAGTCGGCAAAGCCCCCACTGAAAAGGAAACTGGCAACTCCCTTCAGCAAAGTTGCAGAACCAAACATCTCCAGACAAATTGCCCAACAGCCAAGATCTGTGCTACTGGGACCACCCAAATTAACAACCACAACATTTCACCATCTACTCCTTATGGGTAAGCCAAAGGCTGATTTGTGTATCTATTTTTTCTAACTTTTATGTGTGTTCTTACTTTTTATTTCCAATCCAAATGCATTTGTGTTGCATTTTATGACTTTTCCTTGAATTTTAGTAACTAATAAACTGCCTCTTCCCTTAACTCAAGAAAGCCTAGTTTAATTGTAAAATATAAACACGTTGAAACTGGGAAGGATATCCTTGAGTGAGTGGATCAGTTATGTTAATCTTGTTGTGATCAGCCAAAGTGAGGGGGTTTGGAAATGGAAATTCAGTTTAAAAAAAAATCTAGATCCTCCCTCCTCCTCCAGGACTCTAACTATCTGGGATATGTCCTTTCCAGAGTCATAACAAATTAAAGGCCCTCACCCGGGGATTGGTTGTAACAAGATTCGGCATAGTATTTTTCTATGAAGATTGTCAGTTTGTGCAAACTTCTTCCAGAGGCAGCAGGAGAGGCATGGTCATTGAGTTTTTTTTAAGGCAAAGGCCAATGGATATTTGACTAACAAGGAAGTCAAAAGACATAGACAGCAGGTAGGAAAATGGAGCAAAGGCCTCAATCTGATCTGTCTTTTCTTGTGGTAGAGCAGACTTGAGAGACTGACTAATCTATACCTGCATCTAGTTCAAATGTTTGTGTCGCTATTCATTATTAAGCCTTGGTTCAGTAAAAGATAAGAACAATTCCAGTTTTGGTCCCCAAAAATGTGATGGCAGATTCATTGGATATAATTCCAGTGAAGTCCTTGAGTGTAGAAATGTAAAAGTGTAATGTTTCCCACCTCATTGATAATTTATGACAAAGGCAAAACTGAGAGGTTACTTGACAACAAAAGGGAGCAGGTAAATTGTGTTTGATTTTGACTTTTAATAGAGAAGCTGTTTCTTATGAAACTTTGCTCCACATTGCATTATACATATAGTTTCTTCCAAAGATCCTGAATATCCTGCTACCTGACTCTATGTTCAGAGCAGCACACAACAGCATAAGAATAGAAGAAATAGGAACAAGAGTAGATCATACAGCACATTGAGCCTGTTCTTTGAGCCATTAAATATGATCATTGTTGATTTTGGACAACAACTCCCACCTTCCCGTCCATTCTCCCTGTCCATTCCCATCTCCCTTAATTATCTGAGAGACCAAAAATCTGTCTATTTCATCCTTAAATATACTCCACAATGCAAGATTCACAACTCACTGGGATCAACAATTCTAACGATTCATAGCCCTTTGAGTAAACAAATTTTGTCTCATCTCAGTTTTAAATAATTGATCACTCATCCTAGGACTTTGCTCCTGAGTTCTAGATTGCCCAGTCAATGTAAACAACCTCTCAGTGTCCACTTTCAGCATTTACCCTGTCAAGAGGTTGGTGCTTATATGGAATGAGCTAGCAGAGGAAGTGATGGAGGCTGATACAATTGCAACATTTAACAGGCATCTGAATGGGTATATGAATAGGAAGGATTAGAGGGATATGGGACAAGTGCCGGCAAATGGAACTAGACTAAGTTAAGACATCTGGTCAGCATGGACGAATTGGACATAAGGCTCTGTTTCTGTTCTGTATATCTATATGATATAGAGAATCATTTACATTTCAATAAGATCACCTTTCTTTCTTCTAATCTCCAGAGGATACAGGCTTAATTTATTCCATCTATCTTAGATTTATAAAATTATACACTGTGAAAACAGGCCTTTTGGTCCACTATGCTGACCAACAAACAGCAAATGATACAAATCCCATTTAAGTGCACTTCGTCCATAGCTTACTGTGTCTGGCATTTTAAATACCCATCCGGAAGCTTCTTAAATGTTGTGAGAGTACCTGCCTCCACCACCTTTTCAAGTAGTACATTCCATATTTCTACCGCACTTTAGCAGAAAAACAAATTCTCCAATCTCCTCTAAACCACTTGTTCCTCACATTACCTTATGCCCTCTGGTCGTAGACACATCTGACATGGAAAGAGATTCTCACAATCTACTCTGTCCTTGCCTCGTATAATTTAAGTATGCCTCAATCAGATTTCCCCTCAGCCTCCTCTGCTCTGAGGAAAACAAGTCCAGCCTATCCAGTCTCTCTTCATAACTTAGAACTTACATCCAGGCAGCATCCTGGTGAATCTCCCCTGCACCTTTCCAGTGTAATCATGTCCTGCTGATAGTGTGTCAACCAGAACTGCACACAGTATTCGATCTGTGGCCTAAAACTAATGTTTTATAAAGTTGTAACAAGACCTCCATACTCCCATATTCAATGCCCAGGCTAATGAAAGCATTCTGTATGCCTTCTTCACTACCCTTTCTACCTGAGCTGATACTTTCAGGTATCTAGAGACTTGTACACCAAGAATCCTTTTGTTCCCCAGTGCTCCTTAGGGACCAACCATTCATTGCATATATCCTTTCCTTGTTAGACTTCCCAAAATGATGACCTCACAATTATCACAGATTAATTCCCTCTGCCATTGCTGTACCCAATTTACCAGCTGATCAATATCAAACTGTGGCCTGAAACTGTTCTCCTCACTATCAACAATAACATCAATTTATGTGTCATCTGTATGTGTATCAATTATACCAACTAACAAACAGCAAGGATCCTAGCACCAATCCCTGTGGTACACTGTTGGTCACAGATTTCCAATTACAAAAAAAAATCACCATCACCCTTTGCCCCCTATTTGTAAGCCAATTTTGAATCCAGTTTATCAAATTACCTTAAATTCTATGGACTTTTATCCTTCAACATCAAAAGTCTTATTGAAGTCCATGTAAACCATAACAACTGCATTTCATAGGAACTGTTATCTCAGAGACCAATTTTGTGAGCCTTTGCTATTTTGCCTTCAATTCAAATGTGGAGTTGAGAGTGTGGTGCTGGAAAAGCACAGCAGGTCAGGCAGCATTCAAGGAGTGGGAGAATCGACATTTCGGCATAAGCCCTTTCTCAGAAAAGGGTAGTTTCAATTCAAATGTACCCTTCTTTAAGTATGAAGATCCAATCTGCACATTGTAGTCAGGACTAGTCTTATCAAAGTCCTTTACAATTGTAGCAAATGATTTTTAAAAATTATTTTTGTATTTCAGTACTATTCCATCAAAGATCTACATGCTTCATTATTGGTGAAATCTTATTGCATTTAGAATGTCACAACATGATCATACATAGTCAACATGGTTTTATGAAAGGGAAATTAGATCATATAAGACTGATCATAGAATCCCTACAGTGCTGTTGGACGCCATTTGGCCCATCAATTCCACACTGACACTCCAAAGAGAATTCCACACCCATAACCATGCATTTACCATAATTGCTTAGTTTAACAAATAATGAAATTTCAAGATTCTTCTTTGAGCACACACTCTGAGCAGTAGTATTTATAGGACTGATGCCTCTTTAAAAAGCATTCTATTTTTCTACTCTTATGATGAAAGTGATAATACCACACTTCTCCTCATTATATCTATCTGACATTGTGTTACACACTCACCTAATGTCCTGGCAGCTTCTGCAAATGTTTCTCACAGTTTATATTTCTAATAACTTTGCATTGCTGGCAAAGTTAGCCACATTGGTTTTTGTTTCTTTGTCTTGGTCAGAATATAGACTGTAATTAATTGAAATCACAGCACTCTTTCATGCTGTATTCCACAATCACAGTCTTGAAACTTGATAATACTATTAATCCCTCTCTATTTCATTTCTTCTCCATTAACCACTGGTAGGTGTGTATACCAATCTATTGTCACAAACGATGAGCTCTTATCTTGTTTATCAACCTTTTTGTGTAGTACTTTATTTAATACCTTTCAGAAATCCAGATATGCTACATCTATTGTTTCTCCTTTCTCTACCTTACTAATGACATTGTCAAAAAAACTAATAAATTTGTCAATTTCAACATTGGTGGCACAGTGGCTCCATGGTTAGCACTGTTGCCTCACAGCAAAGGAACTTTAGTTCAACCCCAGCCTTGGGTGACTGTCTGTGTGGTGTTTGTATATTCTCCCCGTGTCTGTGTGGGTTTCTGCCGGGTACTTTGATTTCCTCCCATAGTCCAAAGATGTGCAGGTTAAGTGGATTACCCATGCTAAATTGTTCCATAGTGTGCAGAGTTATCAGCTTAAGTGAGTTTACCATGGTAAATGCATGGTTATGGGTATGGAATTCTCTTTGGAGTGTCAGTGTGGAATTGATGGGCCAAATGGCCTCCAACAGCACTGTAGGGATTCTATGGTCAGTCTTATATGATCTAATTTCCCTTTCATAAAACCATGTTGACAATTATGATCATGCTGTGACATTCTAAATGCAATAAGATTTCATCAATAATAGATTCCAGTGCTGATGTTTGATTAACTGCCCTGTAGTTCCTTGTCTTCTTTTTCCTTCCTTTCTCAAATAACAATGTTATATTTACTAACATATTCCAGAATCTAAGCAATGTTAAAAACATCACCAACTATGTCAGTTATCACTTTTAGAATCCTGGGATGTAGGTCATCAAGTCCAATGTTGAACTTTGATTCCTTATACTTATCCAGTACATTTTCTTTGCTGAAGTTAATTTTCTTACTTCCCTCACCCTTTAAATCTTAGGTTACTCTAATTTGTGTGATGTGCCTTCTTCACCATGTTACTAATTGGACATCACATCTTAATAATATGTCATTTCCAACCTAACCAAATGCTATCATTGTTCAGTGAAAATCTAACTAACTGGATCAATATGAAGGAGTCAATTGACACAGTTTTCTTTCATGAATGAGGGGAATTTCACTATGTTCGACCCTGGAAACATCAAACACACACACAAATGCAGGTAATAAGCTTAAAAAAATGTGGTTTATCTAGTGTATCGGGAAGATAAGGCAATTGCAGTTTAAAGTTCTTCGCTATATTGAGTTGTGAAAATGACTTGATTCCCAGTTTTTTGGCTTTTGTCTCATTTCTTCATGCTTTAACAAGGTTTACAGATAGTTTTAAACCGTTAGTGAATGGTTTTTTTTCAGAAACACTGACTTTGTGGTTGGGAGAGAGAGTGTGTGTCTTCTACATCTTGCTCTCAAATCCATTTTTTTTCTTGTCTCTGCCTTGCTACTCAACAGCATCTGTTGAAATATAAGTCAGTGTATATTCTGGAGTCAGTTCAATTGTATTTTTAAAGATGATTGATCTGTAGATGACTTTTATCCCCATGTGTAACTTTCAGAAAGGTGTGGGGCCCTCTTGTGGTGTAATGGTAGTGTCCCTACCCCTGTTCAGGAGGCCAGGGTTCAAGTCCCACCTGCTCCAGAGGTGTGGAATAACATCTCTGAATAGGTTGCTTAGGAAAATTTGGTTAAGAAAGGTGTGAATCAAACAAGAGATATAAAGCTGCCTTTTATAACAATGTTAATTTTGGCTCAGACTGATCCTTGTTCACTAACATTTTCATGGGCTTGGTTCAATATAAACAGGTAACCAAATCAGCCATTTTAGATCAATGCTTCTCCTTCTTAAAACTATTTTCAGCAGGCATTGCAATCAGATGGTGCATGACAAATGTTAATCGTTGATTTTTACTATGATTGTAACAGCTGTTCGGATCATGAAAACCTAACACAGAGGATAGCTGATCAAAAGTATATATTAATGCAATTACCATCTAGCTGCTTTTATTCTTAGAAGAGTCAAGGGAAAGATTTTTCAATTCCTTGACTTGAGATGAAATTAATTGATTGAAGACTTTATTTCTAATCTTGGGGGGAAGAAAAAGATTGGTGAATCCAATGAACTTTTCATGTTATATACTTCCTTGTCTTGTTATCATTAACAATGATTGTTACTCTTCTCTGGTCTGAAGCACGGTTGGAATTGAAAATGATTGAAATTCTGTACTCAGGTTTGAAGTTCATGCATGTTATTGAGAAATGAATGAAAAATCTCTGTGGTTTCATCTGATTTTATTCAAATTGAACTTGACAAAAACAGACTATCTCAAAGCCAAACATGAGCCTTTTCAAGCCAAATTCTCCAAGACCTTTACTTTAAAAAATGCCATTAATGCGTATTGGCCACATTTCGATAAGTCTTGAAACATATTTCAACAATTATTCCTCTATAAGAGGATCAAAAAGAAAAATAAGGACATGCTTAAAGCAGACAAATTAAAAACAATTATAGAAACGTATAACTTTACAAAGAGCATATTCTACAAAGTTGTTTGGATTATAACCTATGGCAGGAGTCTTTTGTGGATATACCCATTTCAAACAGGTATGCTGTTTTGGAAAATGTAGGGGGTGATGGATTCTCAGGGGAACGCAGCATGAACTGCCAAGTTTCTGGTATTGAGACTGGCTCTAATGCAACGAGGGGTACGTCGGCTTCCAAGAGATCAATTGTGTTAGGGGATTCTATAGTCGGAGGTACAGACAGACGTTTCTGTGGCCAGCAGAGAAAAAGCAGAATGGTGTGTTGTTTCCCTAGTGCCAGGATCAAGGATGTCTCAGAGAGGGTGCAGAATGTTCACACGGGGGAGAGGGGCCAGCAGGAGGTCATTGTCCACATTGGAACCAACGACATTGGAAGGGAAAAGGTTGAGACTCTGAAGGGAGATTACAGCGAGTTAGGCAGAAATTTAAAAAGGAGGTCCTCAAGGGTAATAATATCTGGATTACTCCCAGTGCTACAAGCTAGTGAGGGCAGGAAAAGGAGGATGGAGCAGATGAATGCATGGCTGAGGAGCTGGTGTATGGGAGAAAGATTCACATTTTTGGATCATTGGAATCTCTTTTGGGGTAGAAGTGACCTGTACAAGAAGGACGGATTGCACTTAAATTGGAAGGGGACTAATATACTGGCAGGGAAATTTGCTAGAACTGCTTGGGAGAATTTAAACTAGTAAGGTGGGGGGGTGGGACCCAGGGAGATAGCGAGGAAAGAGATCGATCTGAGATGGGTACAGCTGAGAACAGAAGTGAGTCAAACAGTCAGGGTAGGCAGGGACAAGGTAGGACTCATAAATTAAACTGCATTTATTTCAATGCAAGGAGCCTAACAGGGAAGGCAGATGAACTCAGGGCATGGGACTGGGATATCATAGCAATTACAGAAACATGGTTCAGGGATGGGTAGGATTGGCAGCTTAATGTTCCAGGATACAAATGCTACAGGAAGGATAGAAAGGGAGGCAAGAGAGGAGGGGGATTGGCATTTTTGCTAAGGGATAGCATTACAACTGTGCTGAGGGAGGATATTCCCAGAAATACATCCAGGGAAGTTATTTGGGTGGAAATGAGAAATAAGAAAGGGATGATCACCTTATTGGGATTGTATTATAGACCCCCCAATAGTCAGAGGGAGATCTCAGCTATCTGTAAGAATAATAGGGTAGTTATGGTATGGGATTTTAACTTTCCAAACATCGACTGGGACTGCCATAGTGTTAAGGGTTTAGATGGAGAGGAATTTCTTAAGTGCATACAAGACAATTTTCTGATTCAGTATGTAGATGTACCTACTAGAGAAGGTGCAAAACTTGACCTACTCTTGGGAAATAAGGCATGACAGGTGACTGAGGTGTCAGTGGGGGAGCACTTTGGACCCAGCGACCATAATTCTATTCATTTTAAAATAGTGCTGGAAAAGGATAGACCAGATCTTAAAAGTTGAAGTTCTAAATTGGAGAAAGGCCAATTTTGATGGTATTAGGCAAGAACCTTCGAAAGCTGATTGGAGGCAGATGTTCACAGGTAAAGGGACGGGTGGAAAATGGGAAGCCTTCAGAAATGAGATAACAAGAATCCAGAGAAAGAATATTCCTGTCAGGGTGAAAGGGAAGGCTGGTAGCTATAGGAAATGTTGGATGACTAAAGAAATTGAGAGTTTGGTTAAGAAAAAGAAGAAAGCATATGTCAGGTATAGAGAGGATATATCAAGTGAATCCTTAGAAGAGTTTAAAGAAAATAGGTGTATACTTAAGAGGGAAATCAGGAAGACAAAATGGGGACATGAGATAGCTTTGGCAAGTAGAATTAAGGAGAATACAAAGGGTTTTTACAAATATATTAAGGACAAGAGTGTAACTAGGGAGAGAATAGGGCCCCTCAAAGATCAGCAAGGCAGCCTTTGTGTGGAGCCACAGAAAATGGGGGAGATACGAAATGAATATTTTGCATCAGTATTTACTGTGGAAAAGGATATGGAAGATATAAACTGGAGGGAAATAGATGGTGACATCTTACAAAATGTCCAGATAACAGAGGAGGAAGTGCTGGATGTCTTGAAACAGTTAAAAGTGGATAAATCCCCAGGATCTGATCAGATGGACCCGAGAACTCTGTGGGAGGCTAGAGGAGTGATTGCTGGATCTCTTGCTGAGATATTTGTATCATCGATAGTCACAGGTGAGGTGCCAGAAGACTGGAGGTTGGCAAACGTGGTGCCACTATTTAAGCAGGGTGGTAAAGACAAGCCAGGGAACTATAGACCAGTGAGCCTGACCTCGGTGGTGGGCAAGTTGTTGGAGAGAATCCTGAGGGACAGGACGTACATGTATTTGGAAAGGCAAGGACTGATTCGGGATAGTCAACATAGCTTTGTGCGTGGGAAATCATGTCTCACAAACTTGATTGAGGTTTTTGAAGAAGTAACAAAGAAGATTGATGAGGGCAGAGCAGTCGATGTGATCTATATGGACTTCAGTAAGGCATTCGACAAGGTTCCCCATGGGAGACTGATTAGCAAGGTTAGATCTCATGGAATACAGGGAGAACTAGCCATTTGGATACAGAACTGGCTCAAAGGTAGAAGACAGAAAGTAGTGGTGGAGGGTTTTTTTTCAGACTGGAGGCCTGTGACCAGTGGAGTGCCACAAGGATTGGTGCTGGACCCTCTACTTTTTGTCATTTACATAAATGATTTGGATGCGAGCATAAGAGGTACAGTTAGTAAGTTTGCAGATGACACCAAAATCGGAGGTGTAGTGGACAGTGAAGAGGGTTACCTCAGATTACAATAGGGTCTGGACCAGATGGGCCAATGGGCTGAGAAGTGGCAGATGGAGTTTAATTCAGATAAATGCGAGGTGCTGTATTTTGGGAAAGCAAATCTTAGCAGGACTTATACACTTAATGGTAAGGTCGTAGGGAGTATTGCTGAACAAAGAGACCTTGGAATGCAGGTTCATAGAGCCTTGAAAGTGGAGTCGCAGGTAGATAGGATAGTGAAGAAGGTTTTTGGTATGCTTTCCTTTCTTGGTCAGAGTATTGAGTACAGGAGTTGGGTGGTCATGTTGCAGTTGTACCGGACATTGGTTAGGCCACTGTTGGAATATTGCGTGCAATTCTGGTCTCCTTCCTATTGGAAAGATGTTGTGAAATTTGAAAGGGTTCAGAAAAGGTTTACAAGGATGTTACCAGCGTTAGAGGATCTGAGCTATAGGGAGAGGCTGAATAGGCTGGGGCTGTTTTCCCTGGAGAGTCGGAAGCTGAGGGGTGACCTTATAGAGGTTTACAAAATTATGAGGGGCATGGTTAGAGTAAATAGACAAGTCTTTTCCCTGGTGTCGGGGAGTCCAGAATTAGAGGGCATAGGTTTAGGGTGAGAAGGGAAAGATATAAAAGACATCTAGGGGGCAACTTTCTCACGCAGAGGGTGGTACATGTATGGAATGAGCTGCTAGAAGATGTGGTAGAAGCTGGTACAATTGCAACATTTAAGAGGCATTTGGATGGGTATATGAATAGGAAGGGTTTGGAGGAATATGGGCCGGGTGCAGGCAGGTGGGAATAAATTGGGTTGGGATATCTGCTTGGCATGGACAGGTTGGACCGAAGGGTCTGTTTCCATGCTGTACATCTCTATGACTCTATAACTAACACCTAACCATGGAACCAACTACAATACAACTTTTGCGAAAGCTTTTATTAATCATCCCAAAGAATTATAACTCAATTTATTTTCCCGCACCTTTCCTCTTTCTGAAATGTGCTTTGACAATGTTGATATTATTTTCATTTGTAATGGATTATCAAAGATGTCTGTGCTGTAACCTTTACCTACTCCAGTGAAAAATGGAGTAATCCAATATGGATTTTCAGTTCTACGACTATTGTCAATTAACTGCTTTCTCCCAACATATCAACATTTAATTATTTCTAATTTATGTCATTTTTCTTCTCTTTTCTCAGTCCAGTGCTGTCTTTAATTGTTTACTTATGTCCTCTTTCAGTGATTTTGCTTATTGTTTCTAACTTCGGCTATCATCTAATTCTATTTGATGCAGCTGTTTATTTCTCCAACTGGGTCTCTCCTGTAAATTTTCTGTGTAACTGTACAGTTTTATGAATACTTCTAGAAGACAAGATTATCCTAGGTTCCATTGTGAAGTGAAACCAAATTGTTCTAAAGACATGGAATACCATAACAGATGTGCACTATAGCATGGTAAAATGCAAGCTTTTAACTCTAAAAGTACAGCCATAAGATATACCTATCATGTGATTCCTGCTTATCTTAGCTGAACCACAGTATGTCAAACACCTCCTATGGTTTTCCACTTCAGTTCTGTCAACCAAATATTGTGATAATAAAATACATGCAAGTAGCTCCTCAACTATAAACAGTGATTTAGATTTGTGAAACATTGCATAAATTACCTCATGATCTTCAAAACATAACCATCACGAAGCAACCACAAGGTTACAAGCTACATGTAAATTCCTGACTTTCAAAACTCTTGAAAGATGATAATTTATCATGTTCCATAAAACTGTTGATGCTTGAGAATACAAGGTTGCAACACAATCTGACGGATCAGATGACTAAATGACGATTAATCATGCAAGCTTCACTGTTGCTAGAATAAATGTCATCTTAGTGCACTGAAAGTGCATTAAGTTAGAGTCAATTTTAATCAGTCTGCTTTTAAACTAAGGCTTACAAATTTATTCAGGGCATACTACTCAAAGTTCATTTGCTTGCAAGAAAGCATAACTAAAATGTTTGGGCAGAGTGTACAGTGGAAAATTGGACAGGCAGAAACCTTCTCCCTGGCCTCTGACCCTAATCTAATTTTCCATTATTTTGAAACTAATGGATAGAAAATTAACCAGGTTATTTCACAGACATCCAACTATTCGAGTCTTATTTTCCTCTGTGTTGCGCCCACACAATCCACATATTCTTAGATGAAAGGACTTTGGAAACTTAAGAAATCTACACAATGTTTCCCTTCTATAAGACAGTGAAAAACATGTGGACTGAAATGTCCAATTTATCAAAAATTCAAAACCAAGAGAAAAAGATGGCTGTCACAAGTACTGGATTGCAACTTAAGGATATTCAAGGAGAATTCCAAGATGAGATCACTGTGCCTGTTTCAACTCAACAAAGTAGGTGACAGACATTTCCTGTTTAATTTATTAGGGCAATGCCAATGACCAATCAATGACCTGCTTAGGTTAAAATTTAAATAACCCCTAGGCAGGTCACCACCAGTCATCATTAACTAGCAAGTGCATCCTCCATGGCACTGCATCTACCAATCAGAGTCCACTTCCCAAACAGCTGGCACTCTCCTCTCATAGAATGTAAATGGTGTTTTCCCTTTACATTGGTCTTTGCAAATTATCCTGATGAGTGCAAGATGAAAAGTTTCAACACGATGCATCTTTTTTCAGCAATATGAAAAATTCTGATTTTTGATATAGTTCTGAATAAATTTACATTCATACAGTGACAACTCAAAACATAATAGAAAAAGCTAGAGACTGTTTGTTGTGGCTTGGAGAGTGAGAAGCAGTGTTAATATTCACAATGTTAGTCAATCTGTGCTACCTGTCAATCCCAATCAATGGACTGAAGACGATCAATGTTGAAGTTAAAAGATTGATGCATGGAGCACAACCTGGATCAAGAATATCATCTTGACAACAGATATAGGGACATGTGAATGTTTACCTTAGAAAGATGGACACTCAGTAATATACAGCTATTTAGGTTGGACTCCTTTAGTGCAACAGAGAGTGCAGCTTAAAATTTATTGCAGCCATATGGGTCTGAATAATGAGTCGTGGAATGGAGATCAAAGCTGTTAGTTCCTGATGAAGAATGACTGTTTCAGAACTCCTTAATGGGCCAGGACAACCAAAAATGCACTCCTTCCTCAATAACTATTCAAGTCTCTTACAGCCCTGATTGCAGGCCTTCTCCCTTCGAATTGCTAGAGACTATCCCTAATTTTCTCTGTTAAAAGCCTTCTACTTTTCATCTGGCTGACTGATGGGCAAGAGAGATTTTCTGATGTAAAAAAAGGCCTTATACTTAAGTTACCAATGAGCCTTGTGACACTGAGGAATAAGCACAGCGATAGAAAGTTTAAACTTCCAATTGCTGGCTTTATCCTGCTCAGATATCTCCAAGATTGGCCTGAACTTCACAACTTTGGTAGAACTTTTTGCCCTATACTTACCTTGCTCTAAACATGACATTACAGAGGGTCGGGCACTGATCACTGTTGGGGGTTAGTGTCGGAGGTTGCTGATCACTGTCAGCTTGAGTTGTTGTGGGGTGTTCACATTAAATAGAGAAATGCAATCATAGAATAATGAATACGCATAACATATGGGCTTGTGCGATTTAATCTGAAAAAAGAATAGGACACCTACTGTTGTTTAAAGAAAGGAATGGTTTGAGTTCTCCTGACTGTGCAATATGAGGGAATGGTTGGATTTCGAATGCATTCCACATTTCTGTGGGATCCAGGATTGGACGTGAGAGTATAAAATGTGGAGCTCAGTCCTAATGCAAAAATGTAGGAATGGAGTGGCACTCCAATAGAAGACTCAGGCCAAGACATTAATAAGAGCCTGTTATTACAATGAGCAGGCCCCCCTGCTTCTCTGGCCTTGCCAGCTTTCCACACATTCTTGGCCTCACTTACACTGAGCCCTCTTCCCCAGAAATGGACAGGACAACATGTTGATCTTCCTGACAGCTGAAGAGAACACCCAAAATAGCTGAAATGAAGACATTGCAGTCATAAACTAGGGTAAAAGGTGATTTTTTTTTCAACTTTGGTTATTACTATACACAGGTCAAAATATCAACATGCTTCAAACAGAAGGATAATTGCCATTTAACCTAATAGGTATGATTAAAGACATATACTTTGTTCCGGCACTCTGCACGCCTTGGTCTGCTTCTGAAATGTGTACTCGATTTTTTATGGAAAATAAAATATCTCAGCAGTTTTGGGTGAGAATTCTCCAGTATGTAGTTTAAAACTTTCTTTGCCAATCAACTATTGCAGTTTCCTGTGCACATCCTAAACTACTTTCTATGTGTATAATTTGCTGTAACTTTGAATGATTTTACATTTGTTCATTTAAACCATCATGAATGTAAACAAGTTGAGAGAAGAGAATTTATGAAACCTGCCGTACTTCGAGTGAATATTGTGAGCTTCTTTAACAACACCAATTCCTCCTCATCAGTCTGGTTTGTGATATCACACACAGGCCGAGGTTTACTGCTGGTGTTGTTCTAACCCAGATGTTTTCCCTGCTCATCTTCAATCTAATACTTCAAAGTGATTTTGTATTTGAAGGAAAGGGTGGGTGGCTGGTTACGAAAGTTTTCATGGCAGCCTGCTGGGACCCAAGTGGCTTTTTGCCATACAGCTGAGTTAGCCACATGTGGTGCTGTCGTCCAGCTTGCATTCGGGTTCATTTATTGTTAACTGTTGAAAAGGATGCTTCGTGGATTTGAAATCCAGCCTAGCAGCTGTTGTTCTTCATGTCTATCCATCTGTGGGAGGTCAGTACTTCTGTGTGTTTGTAAGGTCCCAGAATCTTATTTGTACAGGAAAGTACCTTTCTGCAACAGCGCCCTGCTATTCGCTCATGGTGGGGGAAGATGTCAACAGCTTGGCAGAGGGAGAGAAACAAAGTTTGAAGTAGAAGGTAGAAAATTATTCAGTGAATGGAGCACACAGGAAAAGCAATCTGGAAAGTGGTCAACAAAAAAAGTTGTTCAGTGACCATTGGTCCGTCTTCAACATAAGGAATTCTGTAAATAGATACATGAAAGTATGATTTACAGCTGTCACTTAAATATAGCTGAAAGAAGGGTTGGAGTGACAACTCAATATTCTTGGTTCCACAGTATTCAGTTGGAATAGAAACGAGGATTTAAGAAAGGTTACAGAACAGCTACAGAAAGAAAGGTTGTTGAGGAAGGTTTGTCTACTGACTCAGTATGGGTGGAAGTTAGGAACAGCAAGGGAACAGCCACCACATTGGGGGTTTTCTACAGAGCACCTAAGAGCAGTAGAGAGCTTGAAGATCTCACAGGCGGGCAGATTCTGGAAAAATGCAAAAGTAGCAGGGTTGTTGTTATGGGTGATTTTAACTTTCTCAATATCAACTGGAACCTCTTAAGTGCAGATGGTTTGGATGGAGCAGTTTTTGTCAGGTGTGTTCAGGAGGGTTTCCTAACTCAGTATGTAGACAGGCCAATGAGGGGAGAGGCCATTTTGGATATGGTGCTCAGCAACGAGCCAGGACAGGTGTCAGTTCTCGCGGTCAGTTCTCCATCTGCCATGACATTCACTGAATGGGACAACAATGTACAAAGCCTTATGCCATGTTGAAAGACTTTGAATTTTTCTCTTCCACTCATTTAATGGTTATCTTGCCAATGATGCATTAAATAAATCAAGTAATGCTTCCTCTAAAACAGCAGTGGCAGTTTGTTCCACTCTCACAGTGCATAATTACATTGATGCATTAAGTCACCAAAAGCTCCACATTTCTGTGACACAGCTACTCTGATGGTCAAACAAGTCACAGGCAGCAATAAAAATTATAGAATTTCATTTTACAATACAATGTGGAATAGCCCTCTCAGAGGGTGTAACCTGGAAAATTGTGAGACATATGATGTTAAATTTTCTGTCCAGTCATTTCAATATTAAGTTTAAAATTTGAACAAAAGGGTAAAAGCAACTTACTGCGGATGCTGGAATCTGAAACCAAAAGAGAAATGCTGGAAAATCTCAGCAAGTCTGGCAGCATCTGTAAGGAGAGAAAAGAGCTGACGTTTCAAATCTAACTGACCCTTTGACAAAGCTGACCCTTTGACAAAGGGTCAGTTAGACTCGAAGCGTCAGTTCTTTTCTCTCCTTACAGATGCTGCCAGACGTGCTGAGATTTTCCAGCGTTTCTCTTTTGGTTTAAAATTTGAACAGTTGGAAAGTTGATGTATTATGTTCTCACACTTTTCTGAGCTGTCTTATTAAACAATAAGGTAAAAACAAGGACTGCAGGTGCTGGAAACCAGAGTCTAGATTAGAGTGGTGCTGGTAAAGCACAGCAGGTCAGGCAGCATCAGAGGAGCAGGAAAATCGACATTTCAGGCAAAAGCCCTTCATCAGGAATAGGAATTTTCCTGCTCCTTGGATGCTGCCTGACCTGCTGTGCTTTTCCAGCACCACTGTAATCTAAACTCAAGATAAAGTCACTAGGTCCCAAATGACTGCTCTCTCATCAGAGGAAGACAACTAATGTGCATTTAACCTCAGGGTCGCCGTGCCTCAGGTAAGACGGTCAGGTTGAGAAGACAGGACCTTCATAGTAACTTCAGCCAGCAGGGGAATTAGACACATGCTGTTGGTGTCATTCTACATTGCAAACCAACCATCCAAGTTAAATTACTCACATTTATATTTAACCTTATATCAAGCATTAGCAAACTTGACTTTATTGCAGAAATCAGAATGCAGCTGTCAAAGGCTAAAGTATCAGTATTCTGTGGTTTAGCGTTCCTGCCTTCACTGCTCAGACCATCAAGTAACGGATTTGGGATGTCATGTTGAGTTTGTACAGGATGTTGGTGAGGCAACTTTTGGAGTACTGTGTACAGTTCTGATCACCCTGTTATAGGAAGGATATTATTAAATTGGAAGGGTGTAGGAAAGATTTACAAGGGTGTTGCTGGGACTGGAGGGTTTGTGTTATTAGGAGAGGCTGGATAGGCTGGGACGTTTTTCACTGGAACATAAGAGGTTGAGGGGTGACCTTCTAGAGATTTATAGAATCATGAGGGACATAGATATGGTGGGGTAGGTGAGTTCAAAACTGGAGTTCATATTTTTAAGGTGAGATGACAAAGATTTAAAAGGGACCTGAGGGACAACTTTTTCACACAGAGGGTGGTTCATATGTGAAATAAACTACCAGAGGAAGTGGTAGATGCAGATACAGCTACAATATTTGAAAGGCATTTGATTGGGTACATGAATAGGAAAGGTTTAGAAGAACATAGGCCAAACACAGACAAGTGGCACTAGTTTAGTTTGGAAAAGTTGGTCGGCATGGATGAGTTGGACTGTTTCCATACTGTATGACTCCACAACTCTAATTGAAACTTATATAATGTAAGTTTTAGTACAGCTGAGTTCCTTTTCAGTGTTAGTCTTTAAAGCTGTATCTTTCTGATAAGGTTGGGAAAAATATGCCAGGATTGTTCCTGTATCCTGCACCCATCCTCAAGAGGAGACAGTCATTTACAGGGATTTTCAGAAAAGCGCCCTCTTAATTGTTATAAGAGTCAGGTTCCCTGCTCAGTTGTGGGGGGCATATAAGACTGGAAAGCACCTTCGGCTTCCAGCTTGAGATAGCACATAATGGCAGATTAACAGAAAATGTTCAACTTGGAGGTGTCCTTTGGCTGGGCTGAAATTTTGGGTTTATGGCTCTTTTTTTGCAAAGGCATTAAAATAATGCTGCTATGAGGACAAGGATACAGACCAGCTCATAGGAGGGTTGTAAGAGAGCATCTATAACTAAATTGAGAACATTTATATGGCGAAAAATGGTGATGTTAATTCAGTTAATAGAAATTGCTTTCAATGAAATGAACTACGTCCATTATATGAAATGGCAAGAAACACAATACACAATACACATGACTTTGAGGGACAGCTATGACAGAATCAAGACAGGAGGATCATTTGAATAATTTATATTTAACCTCCTATGAGTTGGGGTTTGGCATGATAGCTGCTCTGATTTCAAGGAAGACAAGGTGGGTCTCTATGTCTGTCTGAAGCCCTGGCTAAAACACACCACCCTCACCCCTCTCCTCACACTCTGCCAATGGGAGACCACCTTCAGGCACCTAAACTGTTCCTCCACCATTCATCAGAAACTGGAAGTTGATTGGACAATTCAGGACTGGAGTTTCAGGTAACCTCCTTTAATTGTAGTTTGAAATGTTGTTGGAGAATCAAATTGACTAATTCACTTAATGGAAGTAGGGACCCCTGTCAATCTCTACCTGCCTCTCCAAATAGCCAGCAATAGGAATTTGTCACTCTGGACAGTGCCAATGTTTTGAGGCCTTGCCCATCTCCATCCCTATCCTAGCAGACCTCAAACATCCTCCTTAGCTTCCACTGTATTTTTAGTTTGGTAAATCATTAACCGTATGCATGAACTAATTGTTGCTTACTTTGTTTCCAAAGTAATTTGGAGGGCGGGAAAAGATTTATTGACAGAGATTAATTGAAAAATCAACCCAATTTGTGGATCCTTCAATTTATTCCATTCGTGCGGCCACTGTGAACTGTAGCAATGAAAATACATGTCGATAGTTTATTTGTTAAAAAATAAACTAAAATAGGTTGAGATTTCCCTATGGGCTATGTAGCAGATTTACTGTTGGTTTTTCCTGGACAAAATCCAAATTTTTTTCTTTGAAGTGGAAATAAAAAAAATCAAATTCTTTAATGTTCACCAAGTGGACATTCCAAATAAAAAAAGCAGTGGTCATTGTCTTCAACAGCTGCAAAAGAGCTTGTTAAATCTACAAAATTATACCTTCACCCAGACAGCAACCATTCAGACATACAGAATGGTACAACATGCCTTTAATATGCTCAGAAGTCATATTTCATATTACAATGTACTGCTTAAGACACATATATAGTACTGTGAGCAATATTGGTTTCCGCATCTGAGGAAGGCTTCTGTCCTTATTGGTAGTGCAGCGTAAATTTATCTGGACTGTAAGAAAAAAATTGAGGAGAAATTACACAGCAGAGCACCGTCTCTAGTAATTTATAAATTTAAGAGTGGTTTAATTGAAGTTTTGATGTTATTGGGCAGTTGAAAAACCACCAAGATGAGTGTTCAGATATGGGTTGGGAGGTTGCTAAGGCAGAAAGAGTACAGGTTGGTGATACCACCCACCTCTCTTTTACTTCAGGTTGGAAAAGCCTAAAGTGTCTTCTTGCCCAAAAGCCAATTAACCAGCAGATGGTGGGGCTGCATGTTCAGTCAAACTGCCATGGATAGAATAGCATCCCTCCAGCCTGGTAGGTGGGTGTATGCCGTTATGGGTTACACATAAGTGAAAACCCCACCTGTCCAAAATACTAATTCCTGTCCCTTCCCTTGCCATTGGACCTTGGAATCCACCTTGATTACTTCTTCCCTGCAGTTTTATCACCAAACCTCTACCTTGGTCACACTGTGGTACTGGCAGTGGCCACCACTCCTGGTTAACCAGCTGGCTACAGCCGTTAAATTCCATTCATTAAGGTTAAATAATGGGGGAAGATTAAGAGCAACTAACTCTAGTTGGGAAATCTGGAATTAATGGGCATAGTCTAACAAGTAATGCCAGAATTTACAGGATTGAAATTAGGAAGCCCTTTTACAGACAAAGGGTGTTAGAGGCGTGGAACTCTCCAGTAGCAATTGATATTAGATGAATTATTAAATTCAAGTCTGAGATTGACTGACTTTTAATAAACAAAGTTATTTGGGATATAGGGGAAAGTAGAAAGTTGAGTGAAGTCACAGTTCAGCCATGATCTAATTGAATTACAGAGTGCAAATTGGGGAGGCATGGTGGCTCAGTGGTTAGTGCTGCTGCCTCACAGTTCCAGGGACCCAGATTCAATTCCAGCCTCAGGCAACTGTCTGTGTGGAGTTTGCCTGTTCCTCTGGAGGCTGAACACAATTCTGTTTGGAAGGTCAGTGTGGAGTGGATGGACTGAATGACCTGCTTCCACACTGTAAGATGTCTGTGAATGTATACTATTACGTGAAGCAGCTTGTAGCCAATTGCCCATTATACCTGTCTCATAGAAGCGGTTTTAATGTGTAGGCAATTCTTATGGTGAGACTTCATTTGCATGGCATTGGGAGG
The DNA here is from genome assembly GCF_047496795.1 of Chiloscyllium punctatum. Classification (NCBI taxonomy): domain Eukaryota; kingdom Metazoa; phylum Chordata; class Chondrichthyes; order Orectolobiformes; family Hemiscylliidae; genus Chiloscyllium; species Chiloscyllium punctatum. The sequence continues at coordinate 58,818,833 of NC_092746.1, read as the reverse complement.
CTTCTCACATTATCACATCAATGCCAAGCAGCATCCCCAACTGAAGTATGGAATTCTAAGTTTCCATCACTCATGTAAAATATAAATATAACTCTTCAAGGGAAGGTTAATTTAATTCAACTGATTTCTTTAAATGACTATCACAAGAGGAATGTAAAGTTTGAAATGACTTGGACAACACTACATTAGTCTGCTGACATGGCAACAGTAATGTCTGTGAGGCAAATGAGGACATGGAAGGAGATAATGGCTCCCTCAAATGTTGTATGATGTCCAAATAGATTCTGCGGCAAGCCTGGAAAAGGGCATCGACATTCTGGGTGTCTGTGGCATCTCCCCAGGATCTAGACTCAGTGCTGAATTGACCAGAACAACCAAGGTAAGCAGAACTGTTATTTATTTCCATTTCTCTGGAAGTATTTCTGCACCACCCAGCACTTCAAACAGATTCTTCTTTCACACAATACACCCAGAATAATGAGCCAGAGACATAGTTCAAATCCCAAGATAGCAGCTGGCCGAACTGAAATGCAATTATAAATTTGGAGCAAAAAAACGATTGTTTCAGTAAAAGTGAACATGAAATTATCTGGTGGTCGAGGAAATCCATCTGATTTGCTACTTTCCTTTGGTGAAGAAAATCTGCCATCCTTACCCAGTCAGAATTTGTGATTCCAGATCCACTATAATATTTTTGTTAATAACTGCCCCTGAGATGGTGACATAAGCCATTCAGTTGTGTGAAGCAACTGCAGGAAAAGAAAGGCACATTTGGCTTGTCTGCACCATGTAGGCTCAAACATTTGAAGAAATTAATAACCGCCAGTTTTTCAAGGGCAATTATGAATGGGCAATCAATACCAGCCCTGCTGAGATCCCATGAAAAAAATTTTAAAAATAAACCTTTGCACCAGCCAATTCCCCTTATTTAAGTTACACATTCACCTGTACTTCCCTCCCTTCTCTCGCAGAATTCTGTTTATATATGGTGGCAACTGTTACTCGCTTTCAACCTCAGATGTGGGAAGGTCTTCCTGATGATGTGGTTCCATGCACATTCCATACTTCCACAGCAATGCAGAATGCCAAACAAAAGCAGGGAGGTCTTTGTGGGCTGTACAGTAAAGTTCTGCGGATGCTGAAACAAAAAAAACAGAAATAGCTGCAGAAACTCGACTGGTCTGGCAGCATCTGTGGAGAGAAAGCAGAGTTAACGTTTCATCTTCCTTGTGCTGAAGAAGGGTCACTGGATCCAAAACATTGACTCTGCTTTTCTCTCCACTGATACTGCTAGACCTTCTGAGTTGCTCCAGTTACTTTTGTTTTTGTTTTTGTGGGCTGTCTTGCATAAATCTCTCGTAGTTATCTAGACAGCAGAATCATTGTGTGAGAAGCTGAAAAATATGTTGACTAATTCTGCTGGTCACATGTTATGGTTTTGTACAGTTCCTGCAGGTGGACCTGAGTGATGAGCAGGTCTCATGAGCCTGTATATACGTTGTACAATATGCAGTAGCTGAACAATAATCCACTGATTCTCTCACATGAATGTAAGAGTAAGGGTTTGCTGATAGACACAGAATGAAAGCATTGTAAAATCTGCCAGGAAAATAGAACAGCAGTCAACATGGTTCTGATTTGGAGATCACTGGGCAATTGCACACTGAATAAATGGTTACCTTTCTTGTTAACAAATACAAATTTGATTATTTGACTAATGGGTCCATCTACGCAATTTATAATACTTTGCTTTCATGGAAGCCAATTATTCTATTAAACCCCATAACTCTTTCCTGCCGATTGCTAGAATCTGTTAGAAATGTCATACTGGACGGAATCTTTTGGTGACATAACCGACATGGACTATGATGAGAATTTTGGCAGAATTCAGAAATTCAGCAAAATCTGTCTCAACATTGGTAAGAATTCACTGCATCTTCTGACTACGTTTCTGGCATCGAGGTGAGATTCTTGCTAAGCAGCAGAATGTTATCTATTAATGGTGATTATTGTTTGTTAACTATCTCATAAATATGCAGATATTTATCATATCATGTGCAAACTACACATTGACAAATCTCAACATTGAAGTCAGTATGGTTACCTGCCAATACCAGCTCTCCACTTGCTTGAAAGGCCATCCATGTTCAACATTAGGCACCAACATCTCAGCCACGGTCAATGGACATTGGCCTCATGCACCACGTGTCCATTTGGCATCATCATGTGCCAGCCTCGATGAATGTTCATGGCTCATCTCTGATCCACCAACAGGACGCTTCTGCAATTCAGTGCTGCATCTTGAGGTGTGATGATAACCAGCATTGTAATGCTGCATAAAGACCCTTTGCACTTAGGGACATGCACCCAGTTCACAGAGTGGACCAGACTGCAATTCAACCTCTTCACATGCTGTCATGGTGTTCACTCAATTTGAGCCTACGTGGAAGCTCACAGCATCCCTACTTTGCTTTTTTGTGCCTTGCCCTCAGTCAGAAAAAATATGATCATATTACTCCTTCCCTCCTCTTTGTGCTTTTTTCTCCCCTCTCCCTGTTTGTCCTTTCTCCTTCCCCATCTCTTTGTCCTTTCTCCTCCCCCCCAGTCTATCCCTTCTCCCCCCCCCATCCCTTCCCCTTCCCCTCGTCCCTTCTCCCCATCCCCACCCCAGCCCCTGTCTGTCCATTCTCCTCCCCCCACCCACACTCTGTTGGACTTTTACCTGGTGTTGTGTGATTTTTAACTTTGTCCACCCCAGTCCAACACTGGCACCTGCACATCAGGACATCTTGGCAGTGGCAAGCTCTTCCAGGAATGGGAAGGAACTAGGGATGAGGTATGAAGTGGTGGAGGTGGGAAAGGTTGGGCTCGAATTGGATATGAGGGAAGTCATAGCGATCGAGTAGGTAGTTAATCAAGCGAGTTCTGTAAAATACAGAATCTTCTAGGGCTTGCAGAATGAAATTGTCTGTGAAAGTCAGTGAAACTGACATTTTCCCCCAAAAAGTCTAAGATTCAGCCCATTGGCATTGATCCTGGCAAAGAGGCCTTTGACGCCCTGCTTTTAGCATACATGAACTATATACTGACTATGTAACTGATGTCTCCCATTGCAGTCTGGAAGCAACTGGGGACTAGGAATTTAATTAGTGTGGTCACTTTGACTGACATTGGCAACACATGACTGCCTAACAGAATGAATTACTTGCCTTTGGAAACAGTACAGTTGTGTTACTGTTTTTCTGGAGACATTACATTTCCTTATGTACTAACTCCCAAACTCTTCTGGGGTTACTGCCCCTCTGGGTGTAGTGTATTAGGTTAACAGCATGAACCTATGGGATCATGATGTAATGTTGATGTGAGATCACTATGCTGAAAGCAGCAGACTGATCCATGAAATGTACACTCTGGACTTGTGTAAACCCCTTACTGTGTAAGTATAATGTCTCACATTAATTCATGTTAGAATTAATCGTGAAAAAGATGATTAGATCCCCATCACCCTAACTAAAAGATAAAATACTGGATTGTTAGCTCAGTATTGTGATTCTAACATTCCCATTTACACTGCATGGAGGGAGGTAAAGTAAGCTGTACTGTATCACTGATTAATCACATTTCGCATTACACGTACAGTATTCCATTCTTGACATCTTGATTTCAACTGCACCAATTAGGGGACAGACTGAGTGAAACCTCACTTATTCTCCATGAGGAGTTGTCCTCGGCTACTGTTGCATAGAGAGTAGCAGTCAATTCAAGTGCATCATTGGTGATCACATTATCCATCTGTCCTCTTTTGTAGAGATACTTACATTGCATGGAGATCCTAAAGAAGCAAGTTGAATCTATGCCCAGAATGGGCAACATTAAACAGTATCAATTATCACATGTTGGCTGGGTCCTCATTTAATATGCTCTGAAGGAAAATTGTATTCACTTTGAGAGACTACCACCTGTACTTCAGAAGGATACATCCACCTCATACTAGACTGGAAATGTTACACAATTTAAATATGCTCTCCACTTTCTCTGTCTAAAGTTTCCTTTGGCATCTGGTGGAATTCAGCTGTTTATCCTGGATTCACATCTGAAGAAGGAAACAAGAAACATGGTAAGTGGGTGAAACAAGATTCAAATTAAAAGACATATGTTATAACAAAAAATATCATCAGCTGTAGCTGCTGTTAGAAGTTCACATCTGAATTGAAAGAAGTAAAATGCTATACTTGTTTTCATTTACAATTTATATGTATCTTTATTGAATGCCGGAGTTCTGTTGCTTCAGAGGGTAAACAGTTCTCACAACCTACTGAGTACCTGGTTCAGGGAACCACCACCGAGATTCATGCTATTGTGTTCAAATCACTTTCCAGATTCCTTTGAATATGAGAGGCCATCCTGACCTACTCAACAATTTCTGGCCAGATCCCTTTGCAGTTTTATTGAGACAAATTTATGTCATCCACTCCAAAAATTATCGAGCTGATCAAATCATTTTGGCTTTGAACACTTTGATGTTTTTAAAAAATCTAGCAGAAAACTGTTGTCTCCTGAATTGCTGTGCACTTTTCATTTCAAGGTTGAGACTAAGTGAGTTAATTGTATTGCAATAATTTGTTCATTGTTTAAATCCTTCCATTCTGTGTTTGAATGTCTGATTATTCTCTGGTCTTAAATGTGCACTATTTATGAATGGTTTAATTTTCAATTTTGGAGGAAATTATCCTTTGGTTGCCAATATATATATATGCCTCGAAATTATTCCACTCTATTCATGGTGCTTTAGTGGACACCTCCATTTGAGTGACATATCAAATCTGAACATCTCGACAATTTTTTGTTTTCATTTAAATCATCTCTTGTTTTATGTGTATGCTAACAAGACCAGTGTTTATGGCCATCACAAATTGCTCTTGAGAAGTTGATATTAAGCTTTCCTCTTGAACTGCTACAATCTATGCAGTGAAAGCATTTCCAAAATGCTATTAGGTAAGACGTCTGAAGATATTAGCCTAGGAATGAAGAAGGAATGGTATAATGTAAACAAGCCTGGATGGTGTGTAACTGATAGGAACTTGTTGGTGAAACTACTCCCATACATTTTTACCCAAAGCCTTCTGAACCCAAATTATTAATGTTTTGTGGGATATTGTTGAAGAAGCATCTTTTTCTTGCTGCAATGCACTCAATAGATGTTACGTTCTGTGACTATATTATAATGATGTTGCTGATTGTGGATGTTTAGGCTAATGGATTGAGTGTTAATGAACTTGAATCCTTTGTCTTAAATGATGTCCTGCTTCTTGAATGTTGCTGCAGCTACACTCACTCAATCAAATGTTGATTGATCCACCACACTTCTACCAATATTAATACAAGTTTACATCTTACAGACATAGAGTCACAGAGAAGAACAACATGGAAATAGACCCTTCAGTCCAACTCGTCCATGTCGACCAGATACCCTAAATTAATCCAGTCCCATTTGCCACCACCCAGCCCATATCCCTCTAAACCTTCCTGTTCACATACTCATTCAGTTGCCTTTTAAATGTTGTACTTGTACCAGCCTCCATCAATTCCTCTGGTAGCTCATTCTACACACGTACCACCCTCTGCAAGAAAAAGTTGCCTCTTTCGTCCCTTTTAAATCTTACCTCTCTCACGCTAAACCTATCTCTTCCAATTGTGGACACCCACACCCCAGAAAAAATACCTTGTCTTTTTACCTTATCCATGTCCTTCATGATTTTATAAACCTCTATAAGGTCACCCCTCAGCCTCTGACGCTCCAGGGAAAACAACCCCAGCCTATTCAACCTCTTCCTATTGCTCAAATTCTCCAACCCTGGCAACCTCCTTGTAAATCTTTTCTGAACTCTTTCAGGTTTCTCAACATCCTTCCAATAGGAAGGAGACCAGAATTGCACACAATGTTCCAAAAGTGGCCTAACCAATGTCCTGTACAGCTACAACATGACCTCCCAACTCCTATACCCAAGGCTCTGACCAATAAAGGAAAGCATACCAAACACCGTCTTCACTATCCTATCGACCTGTGACTCCACTTTCAAGGAACTATGACCCCACACTCCAAAGTCTCTTTGATCAGCAACACTCCCCAGGACCTTACCAATAAATGTATAAGTCCTGCCCTGATTTGCTTTTACTCACTGTTTATTAAATCAGCTAACACAGCTAAGTTAAGCTGCTCTTACTCAACTCACTGTGTTGTGGATTTTCTAACTTAATGAGAAACTTTTCTGTTTTTTGGTTCAGGATCACTGTGGATTAACTATGTGCTTAAATTGAGACAGCGAAAGAAATCATTAGCATAAAAATTGTAAGGTGGTGTTAGAACCAGAAAAATTAGTGCATTGATGCTCATTACATATTTTAACTTGGAACTTGTCACTTGTTATATTTATTGCCCAGAAAAAAGAAGCAGTTACGTTGTAACTGTCTTGCAGTTGGTCCACTGTTGAATGGCTTACTTTGTTCTTATTGTGGGCAGCTTTACTCTGTTCCAGCTTATTTTCCTAACAGTATTCATACCTCATTGTTTCCTATGTATCATCAAGGCTTCTACTGTGCTACAGGAAATGTAATATATATTGAGGATTCTCAATGGAGATGAAGAAAATGTGGAATAAATTGGAAGTGAAAAAGTACAGGTGATACCCAAGTCTTCCATAAATGTGTGACATAATCGTTGTTCCCAATACTGTATTGTGTTTACATTAGTAACATAACATTATAACATAGTAACAGCTTCAAGTTGCAGACTCCCACTCCATCTTGCCCCCACCTCAATCTAAAAATCAGTTTGAACATTTCTAATAAATCTCAATCCCGCTTATTGACAAAAATCTTTCTAGCACTGCACTGAAACTATTGGGAATCGGTTTAGTTCCGTTGGCTAGATTGTTGGTTTGCAGCGCAATGTGATGCTAACAGCATGGTTTCAACTCCCATCACTGATTTGAGGTTACCATGAAGGACTTTCCTTCTCAACCTCTTCCTTCGCCTGAGGTCTGGTGGCCCTCAGGTTAAAACACTACCAGTTGCTTGTCTCTAATAAGATAGTAGCCCCTATGGCGACCCCCGCTGAAACTATAAAGATTTCTTGTTGCACCACCTGTGCTGGTTAACTGACTCTTACATGCCTCAATCTTTTAGCACAAATGTTCCTCCATAATTTCTGGTTTTGATTTGTTGTCCTCAAAATTAAAATATGGCTTTTTGTACTTAAACTTTGTGCAAAACTGGAAAAGATGCTTGTACTCAACTTGTTCAAACATTTCAACTACATTTCCTCCATCTATTCTTTACAAGATAGAAAAGACACGGGGTAATTAAACTTTCTTCACATGTCATTCTCTTAAGAGATCTGTGATGAACTGTTTGGTCCCTTTCCATGCCCATCCCATTACTGAATAATACTGAATAAAATTGACAAATCAAACTGGAAACAGCACTCCATGTGGGCTCTTTCAAAAACAGTTCTAAAAGGTTTTCTCTAAATGTGTACTCTTTCTCTTTTGTCTTAATATTTGCTTTATTAACAAACAGAGAAAAGTGTGCTGATCATTTTGATGATCTATACAGTAACAAACCAAGATGTCCCCATTGGTCCCATGTGCCAATTATACTTGCAAGTAGCAAATGATCCATGGCAACTTTTCCTCTGCCAAATTTCAAAATCGCACATTTCCCTGTATTAGTTACCTCTGTCATTTGTACACTAACCAGTCAGGCATGTTAAGATCCTTTTTTTAACTTGCACAAATTGACATTTATGCATTTTCCCAAACTAGCATTATCTTCAAATTTGGACTTCTTTATGTAACTGCTTCTTTTAGATCACTTATAATCATTGTAAACAACATGACCCTTTCCCAACACTTAAATCTATCATCCTATACTGGTAACTGGCTGGCCATGCACTACATACATTAATAAGAAATAAAAAGAGAAAGTGCAATAGAAACTCAGCAAGTCTGGCAGCATCTACTCACAGCGGACTTGAAATGTTAATGCTGTCTTTCTATCCAAAGATGCTTCCAGACTTGCTGAATCTATCCAGCTTGTTCTGTTTTCATTTCAGATTTCGAGCATCTGTAGTATTTTATTTTTATTGCACTAACACTCATTGCTGTCTATCAAACAACCATTTGCAAATCCATTTGGGTACTTTAGAAAAAGTTCAACAAAAATTCTGTGAAATGAAGATTCAGCCATTCATAATGTTTTTAAAAGTTGCTCGGTAAATCACATGGGAACAAAGCATTGTATTTTAGATAGTTTTATTTTAGTCAACTGATTTTTTGTCAATGATTTTTATTTTCAGATTTCAAATGTAATAGAGAGAAAGCTGGCCAGAAATACCAGATTTGCGAGGTTAGATGAACCTTGTCTAGTAAAGGCTAGTTTCTTCAAATTAAAATTTGATTTCAAACTATTTTAAATCCAGAACTATTTTACCTGCCCCATTCTATGAGAATATTTTCTGGAAACTGTAAAACGTTTCAGTTGCAGTAGTGACTGTTCTACTTGGATTTCATTTTGCCTGCCTTGTTCTAATGGAATATTATTGAGTATTGTTTACGCTATTAAAAAAAACGTTCTTTTCCCATCTCTGATATGTGGGGCTTTATTTCAAACATTTTGAAGTAGTAAACAGCGGTTGTGTGGTTTTCTTTGATATTGCTCTGGTTTCAAATATTGACTGTGGTGGTTGATTGTTGCAAATCAAGACGTTACACAGTAAACGCAAGTCTTTTCTCTCTTTTACAGTTTTAATTAACATACTCTGTGTTCTCTGTTTGATGTAATAAACAGCTGTAAAAAAGCTATTTCCAGTTGTTGTCGTGGTTTTGCTGTATGTTTTGTCTGTTTATTTTAATATTAAATTGAGTTAGGGTATTTGACAAAATGTATTTTGCTTAGTTACTTAGTAAACAAAAGGCACTCGGATTTCTTCATTGATTTTCCATTGTCTTTTAACTTCTTTTGTTGTAATGAGCTGCTTTATGGAAAGTTTAGCGACCCTTTTAAATCATTGCTTCATCAAAAATGTATTCAGTTTAATTCTGAACACAAGGATAATTCTTAATTGTAAATAAATCTTAATTTCTTCTGTGTAATTTTGTTTATTTATTTTGTATATTTTAAATCAAAGTTCTGGCATATTATTCCCAGGCATCTTTTGTTCCTGAAGCATTTGTAGTCTATTCAAAATATTAAAGACAATGCTTCCTCAGTTAACATCTGTGTTCTATTTGCCATTTTGGGAAATGCATTTTCCAATCACATCTAATATTTGTAGCACAGATAAGAATGATGCCTAAATCACATATTATAACTGTTTTATTATTGTGTACAAATGGAAAATAGCTACCCTCATCTTGTCCAGGTCACATGTAAATCCATCTGCATGACTGGCTCTTAAATATCCTTTGAAATGAACTCACAAACTGTTCACTTATATCAACACCAGAAAAGAAAATCTAAAAATTGAACAAGATAGATTATTCAGCAATGATTTAAGTATCAAATTAAAAAGGTTTGGCCATGCCCAATGACCTGGCTAAGTCCTCCTCGTAAGGAAGGAGGAAATTGGAAACAATTGTTAAGCCATTCAGCTCCATGATACAGTTTGCTATTTAACGAGATCATGGCTGAATTGTGACCTCACTCCATATATGTGCTTTCTCAACACTGCATGTCATACCTTTTTTTCATAAAAGTATACCAATCTCAAATATTCCATATATTAGAATCATAACAACCATAAAGGATGATAGTTGTGATTTTTGGAGTCCCAGGGCATCACTTCATGATATTTTGAGGGCCCACATTGAGACTACTTTACCAATCACTCTCTCTCTCTATTACATGGTCAGAAGTGGGTTTGCTCCTTGAAGATTGCACAATATTCAAGACCAGGCTATTGAGAGATCAGCTGGGGGTGGTCAATTGGGACTGTACTGTCAAGTCAGTCCAAGGGCAAAACCAAAGTCAGTCCTGGAGGTTTGATGGCTGATAGTAAGATGCTCTTACAAGAGGAAACCCCTGTCATCCTGCAGAAAGTGAACAAATCAAGTCTGCAAACAGGCTCCATTGTGTTGCGTCATTGAGTGAATGGTCACAGTAAGAGGTGGCAATTGTAGATATTAGGAATGGGATCTCATAGTAAATATGAAGGGACTGGGAGCTTTCAAGCAGTTCCCAGGAACTCCATCTCTACATAAGGATAGTATGGTAATGTGATTATAGGTAACATATTCGAGGTAAGGAGGCTCTAAACTGGGTGAGGCTAAAAAGTTATCAGGGCCACAGGAACAGGAACACGAAGAATGGAAGAAAAGTAGTGAGTCACAGGTGGAGCTGGAAGTATTCTCACAAACACAAAGCTTGAAACTTGCCATGTCAAGGTCATCTGCACAGTAAGTTCAGAAAAAGGCTGGTGCCACATGCAAAATGGGAGGAATAAGTATTTTATTTTCTCTGTGAGAGCATCATTATTAATTTTATTGAAGAAGTTCTGAAATTGGCAATTGCAGGATTTGTGTCTTCACTGATTAAGAAACGTTTGACTTCAAGTCTCACTTCATCTGGAGGTCAGTTGCTGTTATTGAATGCAAACAGCAAAATTACAGCCTCAAGTAATCATTGGTTTTACATTGTGTGCACTGGTTACCTCCTTGCCATATAAGTGCAAAAGTCTTTTGTAACAAGGAATAGACAAGTGGAACTATATGTTCCTATTTGGCCAGATGGCCTACTCCTGCTCCTGTTCCTAATGTAACAGTGATATAGCTGCTGCCTGGTGCTGAGTAACTGCTTGGTCTCCAGCAGTCCTCCAAACTCCAGACACTTTGGGTGTTCCTTTCTTGACCCATCATGGATGACAGGCTCACCATACTGTGCTTTGAAGGTAATCAAGCAGTCTTCCTGTTCTTCCCCAACTAGATCCATCCTCTTCTCCTCAGAGAGCATGAGTAACTGGATGTCCAGCAGTACCAGCCCTCACTTACTTGGCCCTCTCAGCCCAATTTAAAGCCAATTTTTCCAGCAATCAAACAAAAGGAGAGATTGACTGTGACAGAAGTGGATTCGATAACAATTAGTGGTGATGCAGGAGCAGGAGAAGTAGTGAGGTTTGCCAATTTGCTAAAATTTCAGCAGTTATTGCTTCTGGAGATACAGCAAGAGAAGAAGGGAGGAAGCCTGTCATTGGAAGAGTTGAAACAACAACATTAGAGAAAGCATCTGTGACTGCAGCAGCAGTTCCTCACAGATTAGCTTCTATCTCCAAGGTTCACTCACAGCTACTCCTCTCCTTCTCTCCACACTCAAAACAGAGAGTGACTTTCTCCTATTCCATAGTCATGGGTGCTGAGGTGACTAACCATTCCAATGCTGGATAAACACATCCAGCAGAGGTAGGGCAGGATGTTTCTGATGAGATGGATGGGTGGGAGGCTCAAATTCCTTCCACTTGTTTGTCCTTGGCCTCGACCCGGGCCTGTCAGAAATGTTGGAGGTGGTTGCACCTTTGCAGCTGTTTCTTCTCCAGTTTGGGTGGTCTTGAGCAAGAAGTTTGCTGGAGTCAGTGGGAACATTGCATTTTTTTTCACAGAGGGTTGAGAACATTCTTGAAGCATTTTCCCTGGCCTACAGCTGCTTGCTATAATGGAGTCTGGGGTACAGAACTTGGTTTGGAAGCCTTGTGTCAGCCATATAGGCACTGTGGCCTGCCCAACATAGCTGATTGACAGCAATCAAATCTTTGGTATGGAGGATGTTAGCCCAAGAGGGGACATTGATATTAGAATGCCTATCCTACAGTTGGATTTGCAGGATTTTGGAGAGGCATTGACAGTGTTATTTGTCAAGGATCTTGAGAAGCCAGTTTCACATTCTCCATTCCTTTGACATATACAGAAAGATAGGTAGCACTACTATCTTGTAGACCATGAGCCTGTTCTTGGTTTGAGGTCTTTGTCATTAAATATAATATTCCTCAAATGTCGAAAGCTGGAAGAGATGCAGGAGTTCAATGTCTCCATCAGTTATACCAGACTCAAAATGTAAACTATTTTTCTCTCCACAGATGCTGCAAGACCTGTTGAGTTTCCTATTCAAAATTGAATGGTGGATGTTGATTGCAGCTGCAAGCCATAAAATGTTGAATACCATGTGAAGGAAATTTGGCAGTGGACAGAGGCATGGTGGGTGTTTCATGAACAGTAAGTGAGTTTGAGCTAGAGCTGCATATTTCCACATGTAAGTTGATGTGTGGGATTTTCCAACACCTGAGTGCAGAATAAACAGAGCTATTCATAACTTAGCTCATTAGACTTGTAATTAAATAAAAGTTTTTACTTTGAATATGACAAATATTATTAGCATCAAAATAAACCTAAAGGAAGACTGTATTTGAACTGGCCCTTCTTATTGCAGTGGAACATTTTACTTACATCATATAATGTTGTTGTGTTCTAGTTGGTGAATTACCAATGTTCAGATTTTCTTGAATCTTATAAACTGTGCTTTAATCATTTTCATTTCCTGCAGTGGGAGTTAAATTTTGGCTTTGGGACATGTTGGAGATTCTGTTCCAAAAGATACACAAGTGAAAGCTTCAACTGTTTCACGAAACTACTTTATTCTTATCTCTGACTCACTAGTTGCTTTGCCATTGACTTTTTCAGATAATGAAACTTCACTTTCCTGCATTTTTTTAAACTGAATATAAAAGATCCTTATGTTTGTTAAGATTTGCAGTAAAGTAGTCAAAGGAGAAACCCTATTCAGAATTGTCTGTCTTGGACACGTTATAAAGGGGAGTTAATTAATAAAGAGCCAAAAGGTGACATTGCATTGTGATGCATGGTTCACCCACCCCTGTTAGTTGTGATGCAGACAACAGGCAAGCCTTCCCCTGCCTGCTCATTTAAATGATAGTGGTATGCAGCCCAGCACTAACTGTGTTGCTGTGTAGCTGCACACCTCAGCAGAGGGCTTAAACTCCTGCAATTATCACCATTTAAACAGGAGGGGCATTCTGGATGAAGTATGTGCTGCATGTAGTTGAGGCAGTATCTGAGTAGACAGGGTGGCACAGTGGCTCAAGGGTAAGCACTGCTGCCTCACAGTGCCAGGGACCCAAATTCAATTCCAGCCTTCAGCGACTGTCTGTGTAGAGTTTACACATTCTCCCTGTGTCTGTGTGGGTTTCCTTCCGGTGCTCCGGTTTCCTCCCACAGTCCAAAGCTGTGCAGGTTAGGTGAATTGGCCATGCTAAGTTGCCCATAGTGTTCAGAGATTTGTGGGTTAGGTGCATTGTTCAGGGGTAAATGTGAAGCAATAAGATAGAGGAATGGGTCTGGGTGAGATACTCTTTGGAAGGTTGGTATGGACTTGTTGGGCCAAACAGCCTGTTTCCACACTATAGGGATCCTATGATTCTGTGAAAACCATGCAGGTGGAGAAACAAGGGTAGACTTGCTCCAAGGTTTTCTGATGCTAGATTGGCAGTCTCAGTGCAATTGACAAGAAGAAATTTCCTCATATGATCAGGAGGCTCAGCTAACAGATACTGAGAAGGCAATGAATGCAGAAACTCATTGCTGTCAATTCAAACCGTCTCATGTCTGAGGCCTGGGGTGCAGAGCAGGAAGAAGTTTAATGACCTCACACAGTTGTTGCACAAAGAAATGGTTGGGAAAGAGATATTGGTGAAGTCTGCATTAAGTTCCACCTAATCTGATTATTTCATAATAACTTGGGTGTGGAGATGTAGTAGTGCTTTTGATCTTGTATAATGAACATCTGTATATCTACATCTATGTCCATGGGCAGCACAGTGGCACAGTGGTTAGCACTGCTGCCTCACAGCGCCAGAGACCTGAGTTCAATTCCTGCCTCAGGCGACTGTCTGTGTGGAGTTTGCACATTCTTCCATGTCTGCGTGGGTTTCCTCCGGGTGCTCCGGTTTCCTCCCACAGTCCAAAGATGTGCAGGTTAGGTGAATTGGCCATGCTAGATTGCCCGTAGTGTTAGGTGAAGGAGTAAATGTAGGGGAATGGGTCTGGGTGGGTTGCTCTTCGGAGGTTTGGTGTGGACTTGTTGGGCTGAAGGGCCTGTTTCCATACTGTAAGTAATCTAGTACAACTTGTATTGTGCAATAAAATCTATCTTATTTAAGCTAAGAGTCTCTGCTTTATTAAGAACAAAATATGAGATCTGTTTAGGTGGAGCTAAGAGATAGCAAGGAGAGCAAGCGTTGGTAGGAGTTGTCTGTATCACTTTCCTGATGAAGAGCTTATGCCCAAAATGTCGACTCTCCTGCTCCTTGGATGCTGTCTGATCTGTTGTGCTTTTCCAGCACCACACATTTCGACTCTCACTGTTCAGCATCTACAGTCCTCACTTTCTCTCTGGAATTGTCAAAAGCCCACCAAACAATTGTCTGAGCATAAAAACAAATTACTGCTGATGCTGGAATCTGAAACCAAAAGAGAAAATGCTGGAAAATCTCAGCAGGTTTGGCAGCATCTGTAAGGATCTGTAAGGAGAGAAAAGAGCTGACGTTTCGAGTCTAACTGACCCTTTATCAAAGCTGACCCTTTGACAAAGGGTCAGTTAGACTCAAAACGTCAACAATTGTCTGAGCATGATGGTTGTGTGGAGACTGGTATTAATCAGGAGATTAGAGAAGCATGCAATAATGGTAATACAATAATCACGGGAGAGTTCAATCTACACATATACTGGATAAATTCAATAACTTCTAATATTGTGAAGGATGCTTCTGTAATGTGTTAGGGATCTTTTTACAGAACAGTATGTTGTGGAGCCAATTAGAGAACTGATTATTTTTGATCTAGTCTCACAGAACAAAAAGGGCTAAATATCAATCTTGGAAAAAAACCGTTTGGGATGAGTGACCAGAATATGGTAGAATTTAGCATTGTGTTTGAAAATTATTTATTTCAATCTGAAGCCAGGTGGGTAAATTTGAACAAAGTTCAGTTTGAAAGTATAAGTGGCAATTTTGCTGAGGGGAATAGGGACAAGGCATAACAGTCATAGGCAATGAATAAGTTGTAAAGAGTTATTATTTAGTTTAGCAACAGCTACATTTTATATCAAGGCACAAAATCTCCAAAAAATGTCAACTATGGCTTACAAAGGAAGTTAAGGATTTTGTAAAATTAAAAGAAAAGGCCTCTGAAATTGCCAGTGTTAGGAATAGCATTAGTAGGGTCATAGAATGCAGCAAAGGAGGACCAAGAAACTGAAAAGGAAATGGTGAATAGAATATGAATGTAAATTATCAAAAACATTTTTTAAAAAGTATAAAAGCTTCAACGAGTATGTGCAAAAGGAATTTTTTTGGACAGAAGTGGGTCCATTATAGGCAAATTCTGAAGAATTTATAATGGCGACCAGAGAAGCTAAATGATTACCTTGTGTCTATATTCACTGAGGAAGATACAATAAATCTTCCAGAATTAGAGAACCAAGGGGCTATGGATAATAAAGAATTGCAGGGAAAGTATGAGTGAGAAAGTTGTTTTCGCGAAATTGATGGTTGCTAAGTCCCTGGGGCTTGCTATTGTGCGGAGGCATGGAATTAAGGGTGATTTCGCTGTTTGAATCAGAAATTGACTAGCTGAAAGAAGACAGAGGGTGGTGGTTGATGGGAAATATTCATCCTAGAGTTCAGTTACTAGTTGGGTACTGCAAGGATCTGTTTTGGGTCCATTTATATAAATGACCTGGATGAGGGCATGGAAGGATGGGTTAGTAAATGTGCGGATGACACTAAGTTCAGTAGATTTGTGGATAATGATGAAGAATATTGTAGGTTATAGAGAGACATAGATAAGTGGGAGAGCTGGACTGAGAGGTGGCAAATAGAATTTAATGCAGAAAAGTGTGAGGTGCTTCACTTTGGAAGGAGTAACAGGAACACAGAGAATTGGGCTAATGATAAGATTCTTGGTAGTATAGGTGAAAAGAGAGATCTTGGTGTCCAGGTACATAGATGCTTGAAAGGTGCCACCCAAGTTGATAGGGTTGTTAAGAAGGCATACAGTGTGTTAGCTTTTACTGGTGAAGGGACGGAGTTTCATGTTGCAGCTGTACAAAACTCTGGCGTGGTCGCGTTTGGGAGCATTGTGTACAGTTCTAGTCACTGCATTATAGGAAGGATGTGGAAGCTTTGGAAAGGGTTAAGACGAGATTTACTAGGATGTTGTCTGGTACGGAGGGAAGGTCTTATGAGGGAAGGCCAAGGGACTTGTGGCTGTTTTCATTAGAGAGCAGAAGGTTGAGAGGTGACTTAATTGAGACATATAAGATAATCAGAAGGTTAGATAGGTTGGACAGTGATAGCCTTTTTCCTCAGTTGGCGATGGCTAGCATGAGGGGACATAGCATTAAATTGAGGAGTGATAGATATAGGTCAGATGTCAGAGGTAGTTTCTTTACTCAGGGAGTAGTAGGGGTGTGGAACGCATTGCCTGCAACAGTAGTAGACTCACCAACTTTAAAGGCATTTAAATGGTCGTTGGATTGGCATATGGACAAGAATGGAATAGTGTAGGTTAGATGGGCATCAGATTAATTTCACTGGTCGGTGCAATATCGAGGGCCAAAGGGCCTGTACTGCGCTGTAATGTTCTATGTTCTACGCCAGAGTTTTGAAAGAGGCAGCTATGGTGAAAATCTCTGCATCAGAGATCATCTTCTAAAATTCGATAAATTCATAAATCGTTTCTGTATATTGAAAAATAACAAATGTCACCGCACTATGTCAAAGAAACGGAGGAAGAAAATAGAGACCTACAAACCTGCTAATCTTACAGCAGAAGAAAAGAAAATGCTAGAGTCTATTTTAAAAACCACTTAGATAATAATGGTCTGATTTGGCATAATAAATTCAGATTTGTGATTGGGAAGTCACTTTGAAGGACCTGTTTAAAGTTTGAGTATGTTATGAGTATATGTTATGGGTATGTTATGAGAATCCATGGACATAGTATATTTGGACATCAGAAAGGTTTTGACAAAGTCTGTCCCAGGAGGTTAGTTAGCACAATTAAAGCACATTGGATAGGCTGGAAAATACAGCAAGCCAGACAGCATCAGAAGGTGGAGAGGTCGACGTTTCAGAATATTTGCCAACAGGATGCAAGGAGAATGTAGAATGACTGGGTAATTCTCATGTGAAGAGTAGAATACGATAAGCATCAATACATTGACCCTAGTTGTTAATAATGTCTATCAATGATATGGATATGGGGACCAGATGTAATATTTCCATGCTCATTTATGACGTAAAGCTGGTTGGGAATGTGTACTGTGAGGAAGATACAAAGTAGCTTAGAGAGGTTATCAACAGAATTTGGACGAGAACATTACAGATGGAGGTAATGTGGAAAATCATGAGGTTATTCACTTGAGTAGGAAGAACAGATGTGCAGATTGCCTGAAAGGACCTTTTAAATAAGTCACTGGGGGCTAATATAGAGGTGTAGTGGTCTGTTAGCAATGCAAGTCACAAGAGGGTTTGAGTGCAAGAATGATTAAGCTGTGTTTCAATTCTGTAGAATCCTGCTTAGATCACAGCTGAAGTATTTTGTGCAGTTTTGGACTCCTTACGCTAGGAAGGATAGTAATGCCACAGAGGGAGTGCAATGAAGGTGCACCAGATTTATGGTAGGACTGTGTGATGCAAAGAAGTTTTGAAAACTAGGCCTGTATTCTCTGGAGTTTCAGAGAATGAAATGTGATTTCATTAAAGAGGGGTGGACAGGGTTGATTCAGGTAAGTTTTGTTCCCCCTGGCTGGGGAACATGAAAGTACTTCAAATCAAACTAAGGAGAGACCCTCTTTATTCAGAAAGTGGTGAATCTTTGGAGTTCTCTATTCCAGTGGACTGTTGGAGCTCAGCCATCGAGAATGCTTTGGGATTGACAGATTTCTAAATACCAATAATGCGAAAGGGTTAAGGAATAGTGTGAGAACAAGGCCTTGAAGAGGTTGATCAAGCATGGTCATATTGAATGCTGGAATATGCTTGATGGGCTGAATAGCATATTCCTGCTTCTGTTCCCATTATTGGTCACCATAGCTCCAGTTACCTGGCCCCAATCTCTCAAATTCAATCCCTACGTGTCTCTCCATCACTCTTTCCTCCTTAAATACAAAATTTAGAACCTATCTCTTTCGGAAATTCAGACAGGGGCTATTTAGATAAGTTAAAGTAGTTCAATTTACTTGCTAATTGATGAATCCTGAATTAAGCCCTCTAAACCTTTTGAAATCACATGTTGTAGACTTGACAGAAAATAAACATCAAGCAAGATTAGACACTAAAAAAGTGAATGATGTGTCAGAATCTTGGCGTGCTTGACAGTCTGCACAAGACCTCCATCTGCTTGCAGATTAAATTAAATTCGGAGGAAAATAGATCTTGCTGCTTTCTTTTTATACTCAATGCTGGATATACAGCCCCCAACTCACACACAGACACTCCACACTAACCCCATGGAAAGCTGACAAAATTAAATTTGTTCAGGACATATAATAGTCAACTTGATTAGATCTGTCCAGGTATTCACATGGCCTTAAATATGAAGACAATAGTTTATTTTAGTACGGTTGCCTTTATCTTTACAACATGGCTCCAGACCTAAAGTTGGGTGATAAAACTCTGGAGGTGTCTTGGTTCTTTCTTTCAGTTTGTTGCAACAGTACTATTAAAATATAGACTATTAACATGGAAATGATTAATTAAAATCCAGCTTTTATTATGTATGGATATTTAATTATTTATTACTTCAATTTAATATAACAGAGTTAATTCTGATAATCAATCATCTGTTGCTGGTTGGAAGCTACTCATCATATGAGTAGTTCATGTTCTAAAAGTGAGCTACTGTTACAGAAACCTTTTTTGCTTTGTAATATCAATATCAACGCAATGTAAAAGGGCACCTAAAAATGACTAAGTTAAGCAATCTAAATCTAAAAGTTAAATATAAAACTGAGGTCTACTTACACTGTGACCACAATTTTGGTCTTTTGACATCTGCTTATGTTGCTCAGTGTTATACTTTGTATGTAAATGATCCTGTGAAGGAGGTCAGGGTGTTTGAGTACATTTACATTGTGCCATATAAATATGAGTTTTTTTTTCATGACTAGCTGCAAGACTAGCTTACTGCTCCCATTGCATGAAGTCCTCTTCAATGCTGGCAAGAAGGAGCTGTACCACAGGCCATGCGGGATGCCAAGATCATTGCCCTCAGCAAGAACAAGGGCAAGAGAAGCGACTGCAACAATTACAGAGGCATCTCTCTCCTCAACACTGTCGGCAAAGCCTTTGCTCGTGTCATCTTGACTCGCGTGCAGAAACTGGCAGAATGTGTTTACCCAGAGTCACAGTGTGGCTTCAGAGCTAAAAGGTCAACAGTAGACATGATCTTGTCCCATTGCCAACTGCAGGAGAAGTTCAGAGAACAGAAAATGCTTTAGTATGTTGCTTTCATTGACCTCACCAAGGCATCCGACCTAGTCAGCAGAAATGGCCTTTTCAGGGTTCTCCTGAAGATCTGCTGTCCACCAAAACTGCTGAACATGATCGAATCCTTCCACAGTAACATGAAGGGGACCGTGCAGTTCAATGGCAACTCTTCTGAGCCCTTTGACATCCACAGCAGCATCATACAAGGCTGCATCCTCGCTCTCACACACTTGGGAGTATTTTTGCAGTGCTCCTGAACCATGCCTTTGGCACCGTAACAGAGGGGGTTTAGATGACAGGCACTTCAACCTGGCCCGCCTCAGAGCCAAGACAAATGTACAAGCGGCACTCATCAGGGACATGCTGTTTGCCGATGATGCTGCAGTTGCAACACACACACAGCAGGAACTCCAGTTACTGATTGGCTGCCTCTCTCATGCATGTAAGGATTTCAGGCTGACTATCAGTCTGAAGAAGAAGAGGGCCCTGGGACAGGACACAGATGCACCGTCTGTTATCACCATTGATGACTGTGAAGTCAGTGTCATCCATCTGTTTACTTACCTTGGCTCTACCATCACTGATAACCTCTCCCTGGTCACAGAGAGTGACAAGAGGATCAGGAAAGCAGCCTCAACTCTTGCTCGCCTCATGACTCGAGTATGGACAAGTCCCAAGCTGACAGTGAAGACAAAAATGTCAGTCTACAATGCCTGTGTCATAAGCACAATGCCATATGGCAGTAAAACATGGACTACATATACCAGATGAGAGAGAAGACCGAACACCTTTCACTTGAAGAGCATCTGCCTTATCATGGGCATATCCTGGCAAGGCAGAGGATCCAACGCAGCGGTCTTATCTCACACTGGCCTTCCCAGCATGTACACTCTGCTCAGGCAGTAGAGACTGCACTGGCTAGCCCAAATCCACAAACTCACCAACACACTAAAACGGCAGCTAATGAACTTGAAAGACTCTATACAGGCAACATGCAAAACTAATGTCATTTATAAAATATCATGCAAGAACTATAACAAACATGATATTGGACAAACAGGCAGAAAACTAGCCACCAGGATACATGAACATCAACTAGCCACAAAAAGAGGTGACCCACTCTTACAGATAAGGAAAGACACCACTTCAAATGGGACAACACATCCATCCTAGGACAAGCCAAACAGAGACACGCATGAGAATTCCTAGAAACATGGCATTCCAACCGGAACTCTATTAACAAACAAATCAAGTTAGACCCCATATACCACCCCCTGAGAGAAAGGGCAGGAAATGACATCGCCACAGGAAATGGCATCACCAACCCAAAGAAACCCAAACATATAAATAGAAAGCAGGAATCATCAGCAGTGCTTTGCCCAGAGGCCCACTGAAGATGTTACCTATTAGGTTGACAAAATGTCTGGAAATGAACCTTCCAGCTCAGTGAGCAAACCTACATCCAGAACCTTAAACTGAGCTACAAATTTTCTAAAAAACTTGCTAAGTAACTAGTGCCATTTCATAGCTGATGAATCCATTTTTTTTTTCCATGTTGAACAACACTTGGAAGAGGCATTGAGGGTAAGAGGAGAATAAAAAGTACTCTGGGTGGAGGAGGTCCATCACTGGGAGTGGCTGTGCAGCACCACTACTGACTCAGCTGGCCAATGCTAAAGGATATAGATGCTACACTGGGTCTACGATAGGTTGTGAGGGAAACAACTGGAGGAAAATAATCTTGTCCTTACCTATCTACAGATGCAACTGTCTGTGACAGAAGTAATTGGAGAATATTTTAATTCGTACAAGAGATGTGGGTTTTGCTGCCTGGGTGAGTGTTTATTGCCCATCACTAATTGCCTTTAGAAAGATGGTAGTGATCTATCTTCTTGAACTTCTGTGTTCAATTTATTGTTGGGATATCGACAGTGCTGCTAGGAAGGCAGTTCCGGGAATTTGGCCAGGTCACAGTGAAGAAACTGCAATATAGCTTTAAGTAAGGATGGTGAGTTGTGTGGAGAAGAACTTGCAAGATGGTGGTGTTCCATTGTATCTATTAACAATGTCCTTTTAGTTGTGGCTTTGGAAAGTATTGCCTAAGGAGCTTTGGTAGATTTCTACCATTTACCTTGTAGATGGTACACATTGCAGCTACTGAATGTCAGTGAAGGGGTGAGTGGCTGTATATGGATCTGGTATGGGCTGCTTTGTCCTGGATGATATTAAGTTTCTTGAGTGATGTTGGAGCTGCACCCATCCAGGAAAGTATTCCATCACACTCCTGATCGTGAATTGTAAATAGTAGTCAGGTTCTGGAGTTACTTACTGCAGGATTCCTAGCCTCTGTTTTGTTTTTGTGATAGAGGTTGAGCGTGTGCATGACATGGTGCATGGCACTGAGTGTGGATCTCAGTGAAAGAACAGCTGTCTGAGGAGCATTGTACATCATGGAGATACCTGTGATCTGGGTCGATTTAAAACATGAAGGATGAAACTTCAATTGGAGTCCATGTTGGGTGAGTTTGAGCCAGAGGCTGTCACTGAGGAATGAAACACAGCTGTGGAAGGGAGTTTTGACAAAATCTGTAAAACGCTTGAAACAAAAGCAAAAATAATGACGGTGACCAAGAAGAAAGATTAACTGAAATTCTGTTGGACACAGAAGCAGAACTTCTTCAAAGTGGAAAAGATGTGGCAGTAAAATAACCATTAAAATAAAGCAAAGAGCTATGGAGATCTGAAACAAGCAAAAACAAATTGCTGGAGGAACTCAGCAAGTAGGCAGCACCTCTGAGTCCAGTGACCCTTCATCAGACCAGGCCCAGTGCTGAAGTAGGATCACTGGACTCAAACGTTAACTCTGATTTCTCTCCACAGATACCACCAGACCTGCTGAGTTCTTCTTGCAATTTCGATTTTCTTTTATTTTGATCAATGCTGCACAAACAGCTGTCATTAACAAATGGTACATAGAGTTATAGAGGTGTACAGCATGGAAAAATACCCTTCAATCCAAACCGTCCATGCCCACCAGATAATCTAGTCAAATTAATCTAGTCCCATTTGCCAACACTTGGCCCATATCCATCTAAACCCTTCCTATTCCTATACTCATCCAGATAAATGCTGTAAATATGCCAGCCTCCACCACTTCCTCCGGCAGCTCATTCCATACACGCTCCACTCTTTGCATGAAAAGGTTGCCCCTAAGGTCCCTTTTAAATCTTACCCCTCTTACCCAAAATTTATGCCCTCTAGTTCTGGACTCCCCCTCCTCAGGGAAAATACCTCAGCTATTTATGCTGTCCACGACCTTCATGTTTTATAAACCTCTCAGCCTTTGACACTCCAGGGGAAACAGCCCCAGTCTATTCAGCCTCTCCCTATAGCTCAAACCTGCAAGCCTGGCAACATTCTTGTAAATCTTTTCTGAACCCTCTCAAGTTTCACAACATTCTTTCTAAAGGAGGGAGACCAGAAATGCACACAGCACTCCAAAAGTGGCCTAACCAATGTACTATACAGTCGTAATATGTCCTCCCAACTCTTATATACTCAATGCTCTGACCAAAATGAAAGCATACCAAATGCCTTCTTCACCATATGTAGCAAAAAAACCAAACTATAATGAGCAGAATAGGTGATATAAAGTGTGAAAGAAATATTGGCACAATGCTTTTGTGTCATTAAATTCTTGTCAGCCAGTTGGTGCTGCCACTTCCAAGAATGCCACACTCAATTACATGCCAATCAGGCAGTGACTCAGCCACCCATGCCCCTTTGTCTGGAATCAAGACCTACAGGGCTGGCTGAGGTGGACATTCTGCCCAAAAAGAGCTTACAGTAGATCCTTTGTTCTCAGCAGCATCACAAAAGAGGCTAGCGGCTGTCGGAAGATCACCTCTAGAATCACAGCTTACAAGTTTATAAGGAAATAGGAAAGTTAATTAGAATCAAAAGCAAAAACACAAGTTACTGGAAAATCTCCACAGGTCTGGCAGCATCTGTGGAGAGAAATCAGCATCAATGTTTCACATCCAGTGACCTTTCTTCAGAACTTAGCCTTTATTTCAATAAGTTTAAAGATAGGGGATCTTGCTAAAACAACTTGAAAAATACACTAGTAGACGACTGCTGGCATGCTGTGAACAATTTGCGGCCCCTTACCTCGCCATCCTGATTTGGAAGTATATCACCATTCCTGCAGTGTTGCAGTGTCAAAATCCCGGAACTCCTTCCCTAATGGAATTATGGTTCATACACAGTATATGGACTGCTGCAGTTCAAGAAGACAGCTCACTACCCACCTTTTGAAAGGCAACTCGATAAGGGCTGTAAGTGCTGGCCCAGGCAGCAATGCCCATATCCCAAGAGTGTATAATAAAAAAAATTGAGTGATGTGATAAGATACAGTATAAATATCAAGTTTTTGTCTTTACAGAGTTGCTAGAATAGATAACCATCTGGTCTGAATTTTCTATGAAAGTTAAAATTGGGTTTGATGTATAACAGTGGCTGATCTGCAACTATTCCATTTCCAACAAACAACAAAAGTCATAACAAGTCCTATATGCTGTCAAATGCAATGCAATCCAAATGTCAGAAGGTATTCCTTAATCAGGTTGTGATCAGACACTGGAAACAAGTTAAATACCATGTGAGTCTTCTAAAGGAACTTGCGAGCAATAAAATATGGTAACACAGTAGAATGTATGGTGCTTAGCTACTAAATTAGACTTGGTGGTGAATACGATAAGAACAAAGTGGTTGCATCTGTGAAATTACTTATGACAAAATATTGCTGCAATGTACGACCAGCTTTCCTACTTACAAATCAGAAATTTGGAATAATGTGATTGTAACTCAGCCTGAATGTTATAAGATGCTAGCTACATCTTTACATCTCTGCTATATAGAATATCAAACTGATAATGTGGTATGACTAAAATTCTTGGACAGGATGATAATGAATGAATTTGCATTCACATTGCATTTACAATACAATGATGATGCACAGCACATCAAAGATTCCTTCACCTGCAGAAAGATGCTATTCAATCTTTCATGATTATGTCAGCTCTCCTAAGAAATATCTCACCTAGTGCCCATGCCTTGTCCCCATAATCCTGCAATCAACTGATCATTTAATTCCATTTCAATCCCTCAATTACATCTGCTTCCCCACTGTACTCTGAGACAGTGCATTTCTGAACCTAATCACACGCTGCGTGCTTACCTCACTTTTGCTTCTTTTATTAATTACTTTACATCCTGTTGATTTCTCATTATTAATTATTTTACAAGTATTTACTCTCTACTCTGTCTGGATCTCTCATGATTCTGAACATTTCAGACAAATCTCCTTTCACGCTTCTCTGAGGAAAACAAAAGAATGAGAGACAATCTTATTGAAATGTACAAGATTCTTGGCGGGGAGCTTGACAGGCTAGAGGCAGAAAGGCTGTTTCACCTTATGGGAGAGACTATGACAAGAGGACGTAACCTCAGGATAAGGAATCACACATGTGAGAGGAAGGATTTCTACTCTCAAGGGGTAATAAATCTGTGCCATTCTTAACCACAGAGGGCTATCACACATGGGTCATTAGATATATTCAATTCACCATTCACTGAGCTGATAATCCTGCACTCCATTTTTCTGCCTTTTCCCTTTGACTCCTGATTCCCTTACTGATTAAAAATCTGTTAATTTCAAATAAAATCATATTCTTGCACAACAACTCACCTCCTTTTTAAGTGAGTAAGTAGTACAATCCGCTTATGATATTGTGCCACCTGCTGATGAACAGAGCCAGTGAACAGCATGACTAATGCTGGTACCATGCAGAGGTACCATGTTCGAACCATAATCCCAAACCCCAAGGAGTATTGTGTGCCGTTCTAGTTCCCACACTGTAGGAAGGATGTGATTGCACTGAAGTGTGTGCAAAGAAGATTCATACGATGTTGCCGTGGATGGAGCATTTCAACTATGAAGAGAGGCTGGATAAACTCAGGTTATTTTCTTTAAAGCAGTGAAAGTTGAGTGGGGGACCTGATGGAGATGTATAGGATTACGAGGGGCATGGCCAGCATGGATAGAAAACAACTGTTCCCTTTGTTGAAGGATCAAGAATAGGGGGCACACTTTTAAAGGGAAAGGCAGGAGGTTCAGATGGGATATGAGGATTTCTTTCACCCAGAATGTGGTGGGGGTCTGAAATGCACCAACTAAAGGGGAATTAAGGCAGGCAATCTCACTATCTTTAAAAAGTATTTGGATGAACACGTGAAGTGTCATAACATTCAAGGCTATGGGCTTAGTGTGATTAAGTGGGACTTGTGGGATGTGGTAGTACAGAAAGGGCTGAAGTGCCTCTTCTGTATTGTATGATTCAATGGTTCTAAGTTCTTCATTCAGGGTTAACTCCTTTCTCCTCTTTGTAATATTGTACAACACCAATTTTATTGAAGTAACAAGGAATGATTGTGCTCTGAAAATTCACACAAATTTAGGCACAGCGTAGAAGTGAGGGAAAAAAGTAGGGCGCAAATCGGTCTTGCAAGTCCTTTCCTCTGATACTGCTTCTCGCAGGATTATTGTTAAACATATGGTATATCTATTCCAATATGTCAAAAATGACAGGTTGACATTTTATGATCATCATTCGTACCACAGAAACACTGAGGGTGGAGTCATCCACTCTGTTTCCAGCATCAGGCATAGCCGTAGGCCACGTGGGCAATAATGAGGGCAACTCCTCAGCATAAACAATGACAGAATGAAAATTCCCCAAGTTTACTTCAAAGAAAACTCCCATGTCATGAATTTTCATTCTTTAAGAGGCAGAAATCATGTATCCTTTTCATGGAAATTCAAAACCTCCAGTTGAAACTTCTCTTTGTCAGATTTCTACTTCTTCCTCATTGCATGAACAGTACGCAGCATCTGGGATGTGTTTTATCTGTTCAAAAATATTTATGACAGTCCAAATAGTAGGATTTGGGCTCTCTTAGAAATCCCAGTGGAAATGTTTATTAAAATGTGTAATATGTCTTTTGCTAAAGAGTGGAGGTGCATTCCATATACTGTACGCATGATTTTCCCATAGTGAAATGTGCAAATGAAAATGGATCCCATTGTTGATTTTGCTGATTGAATATGTGAGAAACAGTGAGGGCTTGAGCAAAATTCACAAATAAACCAATGCACTGAGATCTTCAGGCTGATCAGCCAGTTCCTCCAAAAGCAGAGACCGAAGCTAACACTCAACCACCCTTGTAGAATTGCAATGGGAGCTGGGGAGCACCTTGTAGAGGCTGGTGGCCCTGGCACCTGCCTCTGATTTGTGACTGGCACTGTCCTTCAAATTTGCTGGGCCATGATTGATGGTTGAACATGACATATTGTTGAATATTCAAGCAGCACAACAGCACAATGGAAGGAACCACAATGCTCCATCTTCTTTGAACATGACACCATTGGAAAACTGTTTCTTTACCTAATACTTAAGAAGTGACTGGATTATTAATGCTACTGACTCAGACAACTGCACAAATTATAGTTTAAAAAGGTCCCAGAAAAGTAACCAGAATCAGGAAGTCACCCATGGAGTTGATAGATGTCATGTAATGCTGCGTGTCTGCATTGGAACAAAGAGCAAGTCCATTCCAATTATTCTAGATGAAGTGTGACGAAAGGAGAAGAATTGCTCTTCAAGGTGACTTCTTTTGTTTGGGGTGTTCATCAAAGTCTTTGCAAATTAAATTTCATATGAATTTGCCAAAAGGAAATAAGTGAAAAATGATGAATCCTAATTCCTTGTGGTCCATCTAGCTCCAAGAGATAGTGAGGCCTGCAAATGCTGGAGATCAGAGTCAAAATGTATGGTGCTAGAAAAGCCCAGCCGGTTAGGCAATATCTGAGGAGTGGATTAGTGGTGCTGGAAGAGCACAGCAGTTCAGGCAGAATCCGAGGAGCAGTAAAATCGACGTTTCGGGCAAAAGTCCTTCATCAGGAATACAGGCAGAGAGCCTGAAGGGTGGAGAGATAAGTGAGAGGAGGGTGGGGGTGGGGAGAAAGTAGCATAGAGGACAATAGGTGAGTGGGGGAGGGGATGAAGGTGCGAGTTTGTTTCAGGACATGGTTGAAGAGCTTCAGGGCAGAGGAAATGACCTGGGAGTTGCAGTGGGAGAGGGACTCCATGAGAGCCTAAACTGCTGTGCCCTTCCAGCACCACTAATCCAGAATCTCATTTCCAGCATCTGCAGTCATTGTTTTTACCTAGTTGATTTTAACCCTACTGCGAGTCCTCTTGCAAGGATGTCTGCCTTGAAGAAGTTTTCCTCCTCTCTCTACAAGAACCTCAGCGAGTCCCTCTCCCACTGCAACTCCCAGGTCATTTCCTCTGCCCTGAAGCTCTTCAACCATGTCCTGAAACAAACTTGCACCTTCATCCCCTCCCCCACTCACCTATTGTACTCTATGCTACTTTCTCCCCACCCCCACCCTCCTCTCACTTATCTCTCCACCCTTCAGGCTCTCTGCCTGTATTCCTGATGAAGGGCTTTTGCCCGAAACGTCAATTTTACTGCTCCTCAGATGCTGCCTGAACTGCTGTGCTCTTCCAGCACCACTAATCCAGAATCTGGTTTCCAGCATCTGCAGTCATTGTTTTTACCGAATATCCGAGGAATGGGAAACTCAACATTTCAAGCATTAGCTGTTCATCAGGCTTCCTGATGAAGAACTTATGATCGAAACATCGGCTCTCCTGCTCTTTGGATGTTGCCTGACTGGCTGCACTTTTCCAGCGCCACACTTTTTAAAGTCCATCTAGCTCTCTGTATTAAATTAGGTGAGTGAATTAATGGGTCAATCTCCTGGGTAGAATCTATACAAACACAACTTGCCTAATAAGCATCTCCACAATAAAATTTTTAGCTGATCCTGGAAAGTCAAACATATTTCTTTTTAACAGACAGCAACTCTACATACTCACCTCTGCATCGACAAGTCACTGAAAATGTGCTGATGACTTTGATTCTATAATGTAGGTGTTCAAAAGCTAAGATACAGAGTCATTGAAAAGGACAATAATATGTTGACATATATACATGTTAAATTATCTCAATAAACTGTGAATAATGAGGTATTCCACGTTCAAAATGCTGATCAAAGTCAACTTTTTGAGTCTTGTTATGAACTTTGTATTGCAGTAGATTTATTTGTCCTTTATTAAAGATTACAATGTTAAATACCACAAAACATATGGAACATCTAGAATTTATTTTGGGAAGCTTATATTTTTCATGCCTTTAAACTGGAGAAGATTACTCGGTGTCAGTTAAAACTTTCCATCCACAGTTACGGATAAATATTTTGCTGTCTCCTGTCGTATTATATTACATTATTTAGGAAGGCTATTGTTATCGGTCGTCTCGTTGACTAACAAGGAATGGGAACATGTGTAACCTCCCTCAGTCAGCGAGGTAGAAAGAAAACTGCTGCATGAGAAAAGACCTGTTTTCCCAGCAGGCACTTTGGTGTAAAACTTTGCCTACCAGCCGAAACATCTCAGGAAATCATTGCTCAAAGCATCCAATTTACAGAAAAGGCATCTGATTCAACTTGTATTGCTGATCTGCATTAGGGTCCAGAGGAAGAATTTTGTGGCAAGATTAGCCTTCTGATTGCTAATTCAACACTCTCCAGTTTGCTTATAATGGGCCAAAGCTATGCAAACTTGTATTGCCTGTCCCAGTACACACACGAGTTTTATACAGATTTGCAGCTGGTTTTTCAGAGCAGATCTAAAGCCTGCCGAGCACTGTAACTCTTAAGTAAGTAAGTCGATGTGTCTGAGAACTCCAGCGTTCCTCAGATTCAGTCCCAATGTCTTTTATGATCCCCTATTGTTCACACGCCACCATTCCCTGAACCAGGACAATTCTCAGCCATTCCTTGCCCCATGACAGTGCCCAGTTGTTCCCATACCTCTCTCCCAATTCACCTTTCAGAATTCCTGGTTTTTGTTAGGCTGATATCAGAAGAGTTGATGATGCTGGGGATAGGTGGGGGATAGTGTGTTAGGCATTTTTGTAGGATGAGGGCGCAAAAAGGTGAGGGAGGAAGGCTTTATGAGTTGAGGAAAGTGGGTGACCACTGTTGGGCAGGCAGCAGAGATGGGTAAACATTACAGGGGGATCAGACAATGGTGTGATCATTGCCAGAGCGATAACGAAAGGGGGTGATTACATTCGGAATGTGAGGAAGAGGGTGAACACTTTTCAGGGTGAGGGAAGGGGATAATTATAGTTGGGGGGGTTATGAAAGGGAAATAAAGACTCTCTATGGTTTATGGAAGAGAGAGTTCACTGTTGGAACTGATGGGGTGTTCGTATTTGATAAATAAACACTGGCATATAATGAACAATCAGACACAATATTTTTGAATATATCTTCGACTGTGAAACAGAAATAGTAGCATTCACACAAGCCTTGGAACATTTAAACTTAACAGAATACAGCATGTATCTTTTGTAATTAACCTGTTCAAATTTATCATAGCACACCTCTGGAGAGGATGAGCCTTGTTTAGATTAGATTCCTTACAGTTTGGAAACAGGCCCTTTGGCTGAACCAGTCCACACCGACCCTCCGAAGAGTAACCCACCCAGACCAATTTCCCTCTGACTAATGCACCTAACACTATGGCAATTTAGCATGGCCAATTCACCTGACCTGCAGATCTTTGGACTGTGGGAGGAGACTAGAGCGCCCAGAGGAAACCCACGCAGACACAAGGAGAGTCACCCAAGGCTGGAATCAAACCTGGGTCCCTGGCACTGTGAGGTAGCAGTGCTAGCCACTGAGCCACCGTGCTGCCCCCGTGAATCTTGGCTTCCTGGATCAGGCAGTACCCCTGAGCACTAAAATGATTACTGCAAGTCTCGAACCTGCAGTCTGCTGACAACAGGCCCAGCCAGATCAAAGTCAGGCACTTTATCCATTATGTTAGACTAATGCTGCTGGAATATAGCATATACTGTCCTTAAAAAGGAGGTGATTTGCTTTTCTTCCACCCCACTACCGGGGAGTTTAGTTAAATTTCTAATAGGTTCTGTAATCCTGAAGGTTTGGGATCAGATGTCATAACAAAAAGTGCAGAGCTTGATCCAAACAGCAATACAAAGGGATGAAGATAGAATATGAATGTGATTGCCACTCCTCAGAAGAACTCCCAAGAATACACTTCATTTTTCTATGACTATATATGAGTGGTCATGTTCCATGATCAGCGCAGCACTAACACATTCAGAAACCAATATTGATATCAGTGTGTTATAACAGTGAAAAAAAAGAGAAGTTCCCCTCTTTATCACTTCTTTTATAGGTTCATCAAAGGAACAAAATGAATGGATTTGGGTCGGGTAGGAGGCAACACCTTTTAAAATCTCAAAACTTGTTCCCAGTCACCTGTCGCCTGTCCACTGCCAACAGATATTAAACAAGGGGACTGTGATAAATCCACAATCAGGAGGAATATTGCAGTGGGACGGTAGGCTTTAGGTTATTTTCTATTTTAGGTTTGAACTCTGGCCAGTCAGATATCCTAAGCCTCAGGCAATCCAATTGACAAAGGAAGGTGAAGATCTTTCCACTGGAATCCATTCTAGCACTGTTTATGAAGAGGAGAAGCTGGAGTAGTTCCACCTGTCTCCCAACCTACTCTGCTTCCCTCCCCACATTAGTATTATTTGTTCAGAATATCACTTCACAATCACATCCACACACTGCTGTGATCACTGATCTTCCACATGATCAGACACACGCTTCATGTATTTGCTGATCTCCCCCACAATCTCTGCCCTGAGCAGTCTCCAAAGCTAAATCAACATTACAATATAAAACTGATTATTTGGTCATTGTCATATTGATGTTTGCAGGAGCCTTCTGTTCACTAATCAGCACCTGTGTTTCTGACATTGTAACAGTGACAACACTACAAAAGTACTTCATTGGCTGTGAAGCACTTTCAGATGTCCAGTGGCATTGAAAAGCATAAAATTTCTGCAAGTTTTTAAATATCTTCTTAAAATTCTTCATGTAGCACTTATCAGTTCCTTAACAATACACAATCAATCTTTATAAATATCTCTGTGATTCTTTTCTAAAACATTTTAACTGTTTATTCTATCTTTCTTCCTGATGCTATACACAGCATCGTTGGTTAGCCAAACAATTAAAGTCATAGAGTCATAGAGATGTCCAGCATGGAAACAGTCCCTTCGGTCCAACCCGTCCATGCCAATCAGATATCCCAACCCAATCTAGTCCCACCTGCCAGCACCCAGCCCATATCTCTCCAAACCCTTCCTATTCATATAACCATCCAAATGCCTCTTAAATGTTGCAATTGTAACAGCCTCCACCACTTCCTCTGGCAGCTCATTCCATACACCATACCAGTCTCTGCGTGAAAAAGTTGCCCCTTAGGTCTCTTTTATATCTTTCCCCTCTCACCCTAAACCTATGCCCTCTAGTTCTGGACTCCCCGACCCCAGGGAAAAGACAATGCCTATTTACCCTATCCATGCCCTTCATAATTTTGTAAACCTCTATAAGGTCACCCCTCAGCCTCCGACACTCCAGGGAAAACAGCCCCAGCCTGTTTAGCTTTTCCCTGTAGCTCAGATCTTCCAATCCTGGCAACATCCTTGGAAATCTTTTCTGAACCCTTTCAAGTTTCACAACATCTTTCCAATAGGAAGGAGACCAGAATTGCATGCAATATTCCAACAGTGGCCTAACCAATGTCCTGTACAGCCGCAACATGACCTCCCAACTCCTATACTCAATACTCTGACCAATAAAGGAAAGCATACCAGACACCTTCTTCACTATCCTACCTACCTGCGACTCCAGTTTCAAGGAGCTATGAACCTGCACTCCAAGGTCTCTTTGTTCAGCAATACTAGTGGGCGGCACGATGGCACAGTGGTTAGCACTGCTGCCTCACAGCGCCAGAGATCCGGGTTCAATTCCCGCCTCAGGTGACTAACTGTGTGAAGTTTGCACGTTCTCCCCGTGTCTGCATGGGTTTTCTCCGGGTGCTCCGGTTTCCTCCCACAGTCCGAAGATGTGCAGGTCAGGTGAATTGGCCATGCTAAATTGCCCGTAGTGTTAGGTAAGGGGTAAATGTAGGGGTATGGGTGGGTTGCGCTTTGGCGGGGCGGTGTGGACTTGTTGGGCTGAAGGGCCTGTTTCCACACTGTAAGTAATCTAATCACTCCCTAGGCCCTTACCATTAAGTGTATAAGTCCTGCTAAGATTTGCTTTCCCAAAATGCAGCACCTCACATTTATCTGAATTAAACTCCATCTGCCACTTCTCAGCCCATTGGCCCATCTGGTCCAGATCCTGTTGTAATCTGAGGTAACCCTCTTCGCTGTCCACAACACCACCAATTTTGGTGTCATCTGCAAACTTACTAACTGTACCTCTTATGCTCACATCCAAATCATTTATGTAAATGACAAAAAGTAGAGGGCCCAGCACTGATCCTTGTGGCACTCCACTGGTCACAGGCCTCCAGTCTGATAAACAACCCTCCACCACCACCCTCTGTCTTCTACATTTGAGCCAGTTCTGTATCCAAATGGCTTTCTTGTCATTGTATTTCCGACTTCTTTCTGAATTACTGCCCTTTGAAGATGAGCTCACTCACCTTGACAACTCACCTCAAATAGTTAAATTCTTTCTGCACTGCATCCATAAAGCAACATTCCTGGCATTGGCAGAAATACAATTCAAGACTCTTGATAGAGTCATAGAGTCATAGAGATGTACAGCATGGAAACAAACTCTTCATTCCAATTTGTACCTGCCGACCAGATATCCTAAATTAATCTAGTCCCATTTGCCGTCACTTGGCCCATTTCCTGCTAAACCCTTCTTATTCATAAATCCATCGAATTGCCTTTTAAATGTTGTAATTATATTCTGCTTTTCTAATTATTCTTAACCAAGAGCCAATTCTTCATTCCTCTCCCATCCTCTTCTCTCCAGTCAAATTGCACATTGCCTTCCCATTAGGCTCATTGTAACTGGCAGCCCGCAAGCTCTATACTGCTGGTCTGCCGCAGATACAACAGGGGGCTTAATATCATGCTGAGCCAGCAGGTGTTCCAGCCAGTCTCCATTTCTTGTGAACAGTAGGTCCCATTTAAAGGGAAGCTGCATGAATCATAGTATGCTGCTCATGAATTTTATTGCTGCAATTCTGAATAAGAGAACTGGAACATAGGGCAGAAAGTGAATTCTTACATTGACCCCCTATGTCGTTAGAGTCAGTGATGAATTAGTGGTCTAGTAGACAGCAAAGAAGGTTATCTCAAAGTAAAATGGGACCTTGATCAGGTGGGCCAATGGGCTGAGTAGTGGCAGATGGAATTTAATTTAGACAAAGGTGAGGTGCTGTATTTTGAAAAGGAAAATCAGAGTAGGACTTATACACTTAATGGGAAGGTCCTGGGGAGTGTTTCCGATCCAAGGGAGCTTGGAGTGCAGATTCATAGTTCCTTGAAAGTAGAGTCACAGATGGATAGGATAGTGGAGAAGATGTTTTGTATGCTAGCGTTCAGTTGGTTAGTGCATTGAGTATAGAAGTTGGGAAGTCATGTTGCAGCTGTATAAGACATTGGTTAGACCACTTTTGGAATATTGCATTCAGTTCTGGTCTTCCTCCAATAGGAAGGATATTGTGAAACTTGAAAGGGTTCAGAAAAGATTTACAAGGATGTTGCCAGAGTTGGAGGATTTGAGCTATATGGATAGGCTGAATAGACTGGTACTATTTTCCTTGGTGCATCAGAGGCTAAAGGGTGACCTGATTGAAATTTATAAAATCAAGACCGCATTGGTAGGGTGAATAGCCAAGGTCTTTTACCAGAGTAGCAGAGTCTAAAACTGGAGGGCATAAGTTTAAGGTCAAATGGGAAAAATTTAAAAGGAACCTAAGTGGTAATATTTCCACACAGAAGATGCTACATGTACGGAATGAGCTGCCAGAGGAAGAGGTGAAGGCTGGTACAATTACAACATTTTTAAAGGCATCTGGATGGGTATATGAGTAAGAAAGGTTTAAGGGGATATGAGCCAAATGCTGACAACTGTGACTAGAGGAATTTCAGAGATCTGGTTGGCATGGATGTGTTGGACTAAAGGGTCTGTTTTCATGTTGTACACCTCTTTGTCTCAATGGGTCTACTACGCTGGCTTTCCTTTGTCTAACTAGTTTGACACCTCCTCAAAGAATTCTACCAGATGTGTCAGGCATGAACTCCCCTTGACGAAGCCATGCTGGCTCAGCCCTATTTTACCATGCACTTGCAAGTCCTTCACAATCTCATCCTTAACAATGGACTCTAAAATCTTACCAATCACTGACAGGCCTGTAATTATACAACATAAAACATAGAACATTACAACATAGTACAGGCCCTTCGGCCCTCGATGTTGCACCAACCTGTCATACTAATCTGAAGCCCATCTAACTACACTATTAATGGGCGGCATGGTGGCACAGTGGTTAGCACTGCTGCCTCACAGCACCAGAGACCCGGGTTCAATTCCCGCCTCAGGCGACTGACTGTGTGGAGTTTGCACATTCTCCCCGTGTCTGCGTGGGTTTCCTCCGGGTGCTCCGGTTTCCTCCCACAGTCCAAAGATGTGCAGGTCAGGTGAATTGGTCATGCTAAATTGCCCGTAGTGTAAGGTAAGGGGTAGATGTAGATGTAGGGGTATGGGTGGGTTACGCTTCGGCGGGGCGGTGTGGACTTGTTGGGCCGAAGGGCCTGTTTCCACGCTGTAAGTAATCTAATCTAATTCCATGTACATCCATATGCTTGTCCAATGATGACTTAAATGTACTTAAAGTTGGCGAATCTACTACCGTTGCAGGCAAAGCATTCCGTACCCTTACTACTCTCTGAGTAAAGAAACTACGTCTGACATCTGTCCTATATCTATCACCCCTCAATTTAAAGCTATGCGCCCTTGTGCTCACCGTCACCATACTTGGAAAAAGGCTCTCCCTGTCCACCCTATCTAACCCTCTGATTATCTTATATGTGTCTATTAAGTCACCTCTCAATCTTCTTCTCTCCGTTGAAAACAGCCTCACGTCCCTCAGCCTTTCCTCATAAGACCTTCCCTCTATACCAGGCAACACCTAGAAAATCTCCTCTGAACCCTTCCCAAAGCTTCCACATCCTTCCTATAATGCGGTGACCAGAACTGTACACAATACCCCAAGTGTGGCCGCACCAGAGTTTTGTACAGCTGTAGCACAACCTCATGTTTCCAGAACTCGATCCCTCTATTAATAAAAGCTAAAACACTGTATGCCTTCTTAACAACCCTGTCAATCTGGGTGGCAACTTTCAAGGATCTGTATACCTGGACACTGAGATCTCTCTGCTCATCTACACTACCAAGAATCTTACCATTAGCCCAGTACTTTGCATTCAGGTTACTCCGACCAAAGTGAATCACCTCACACTTGTCCGCATTAAACTTCATTTGACACCTCTCAGCCCAGCTCTGCAGCTTATCTATGTCTCTCTGTAACCTATAACATCCTTGGTCACTATCCACAACTCCACCGACCTTTGTGTTGTCTGCAAATTTACTAACCCACCCTTCTACGCACTCATCCAGGTCGTTTATAAAAATGACGAACAGCAGTGGACCCAACACCGACCCTTGCGGTACACCACAAGTAACTGGATGAACATTTCCCATCGACCACCACCCTCTGTCTTCTTTCAGCAAGCCAATTACTGATCCAAACTGTTATATCTCCCAAAATCCTATTCCTCTGCATTTTGTACAATAGCTTACTGTGGGGAATTTTATCGAATGCCTTGCTGAAATCCATATACACCACATCAACTGGTTTACTGTCATCTACCTGTTTAGTCACCTTCTCAAAGAACTCAATAAGGTTTGTGAGGCACGACCTAGCCTTCACAAAACTGTGTTGACTATCCCTAATCAAATTTTTTTTTCCAGATGATTATAAATCCTATCTCTTATTACCTTTTCAAACACTTTACCAACAACTGAGTAAGGTTCACTGGTCTATAATTACCAGGGTTGTCTCTACGCCCCTTCTTGAACAGGGGAAACCATATTTGCTATCCTCCAGTCTTCTGGCACTATTCCTGTAGACAATGACAATTTAAAGATCAATGCCAAAGGCTCAACAATCTCCTCCCTGGCTTCCCAGAGAATCCTGGGATAAATCCCATCCGGCCCAGGGGACTTGTCTATTTTCACACTCTGCAGGATTTCTAATACCTCCTCCTTGTGAACCTCAATCCCATCTAGTCTAGTAGTCTGTTATTCAGTATTCTCCTCGACAGCATTGTCATTTTCTAGAGTGAATGCTGTCGAAAAATATTCATTTCGTGCTTCCCCTATCTCCTCTGACTCCACACACAACTTCCCACTACTATCCTTGATTGGCCCTAATCTTACTCTTGTCATTCTCTTATTCCTTAAATACCTATAGAAAGCCTTAGGGTTTACCCTGATCCTATCCACCAACAACTTCTCATGTCTCCTCCTGGCTCTTCTGAGCTCTCTCTTTAGGTCTTTCCTACCTTGTAACCCTCAAGTGCCCTAACTGAGCCTTCACATCTCATCCTAACATAAGCCTTTTTCTGCCTCTTGACCAGAGATTCCACTTCCTTCGTAAACCACGACTCCCGCACTCGACAGCTTCCTCCCTGTCTGACAGGTACATACTTATCTAGGACACACAGGAGCTTTTCCTTGAATAAGCTCCACATTTCTAATGTGCCCATCCCCTGCAGTTTCATTCCCCATCCTATGCTTCCTAAATCTTGCCTCATCTCATCATAATTGCCTTTCCACCAGCTGTAAATCTTGCCCAGTAGTATACACCTATCCCTTTCTATCACTAAAGTAAACATAACAGAATTGTGATCGCTATCACCAAAGTGCTCACCTACTTCCAAGTCTAACACCTGGCCGGGCTCATTACCCAATACCAAGTCTAATGTGGCTTCGCCCCTTGTTGGCCTGTCTACATACTATGTCAGGAAGCCCTCCTGCACACACTGGACAAAAAATGACCCATCCATTGTACTCGTACTGTAGTGTTCCCAGCCAATATTTGGAATGTTGAAGTCCCCCATGACAACTACCCTGTCTCTCTCACTCCTATCGAGAATCATCTTTGCTATCCTTTCCTGTACATCTCTGGAACTATTCAGAGAATAGAATAGAAAACTCCCAACAGGGTGACCTCTCTTTTCCTGTTTCTAACCTCAGCCCATACTACCTCAGTTGACGAGTTCCCAAACATCCTTTCTGCAACTGTAATACTGTCCTTGACCAACAATGCCACACCCCCGCCTTCTTTTACCATCTTCTCTGTTCTTCCTGAAACATCTAAATCCTGGAACCTGCAACAACTATTCCTGTCCCTGCTCTATCCATGTCTCTGAAATGGCCACAACATCAAAGCTTTTTGCCTTCTGCATCCTCCTTAAACAGAGATGTTACTTTAGCAATTTTGCAGTCCCCTGGCACCCTCACTAATTCCAGTGATTCCTGAAAGAGTACCACCAATGCCTCAATAATCCCCTCAAGCTTTCTCCTTAAAATCTCTGGGGTATCATCATCTGGTCCAGGTGATTATCGACTTTAACATCTTTCAGCTTCCCCAATATCTTCTCCTGAGCGATGGCCACTATACACACTTCTCCCCCAACCAAATCTTTTGAAGTTCTGGGATGTTACTGGTGTCTCCAATGATGCAAAGTACCTCTTCAGTTTCCCTGCCATTTCTTTGTTCTCCATTAGTTCTTCTCCAGCCTCATTTTCCAGTGTTCCATTGTCCACTCTTGTCTTTCTCATACCTTTTACATATCCAAATAAACTGTCACAACCTTCTTTTATATTACTCGCTAGCTTATCCTTATATTTCATGTTCTCCTATTGCTTTTATAATTATAACCACCACTTATAAAAGGAGTGGTTTTTATGGGCTTCCCACTCCTTTGGTACCCATTAATCTTCACCACACTCTAAGCTTGTCCTTTGTTTTTATTCTGTCCCTGACTACCCTTGTCAGCCATGGTTGCCTCATTGTTCCCTTCATATTTTTCATCTTTCTTGGAATGCATTTCTGCTGCTCGCACTGTTTCCAACACAGACCACAGAACAGGTTGTGTCACAAGCTACAAGGAGGACTAATAGCACCATATTTTTCTTAACTTAGGATTTCCATTGCCCATGTACCAGATTAATAGTTCAGGACAGTCAGAGCTACCAGTGCTTTTCATTATTGCAAACATCAATTTCACCATTGATCAGCATTACATAATGCCAGCATAGACTT
Organism: Chiloscyllium punctatum; assembly: GCF_047496795.1. Classification (NCBI taxonomy): domain Eukaryota; kingdom Metazoa; phylum Chordata; class Chondrichthyes; order Orectolobiformes; family Hemiscylliidae; genus Chiloscyllium; species Chiloscyllium punctatum. The sequence continues at coordinate 58,779,842 of NC_092746.1, read as the reverse complement.
CTGAATGAGAAGATACTTTGTCGTTGCTAGAATTGGTGGGGCTGAATCTATTTTGTAATCGCAAACAAGTGAGTGTACGTCAAGATTTGCTGGCAAAGCTCTGGAGGTCTTTGTGCAAGGTTTAGGGAGAAGGAGACAACACTTAGTGCCACAGACACTTGTGTACTAACAACGAAATGGAGATATGTAGCAGTAGTGGAGTGTAGATTCAAGAAATTGATTGAGTTTCATCTTCAAATTGCTTCTCCTATTTGCAGCCTTAACCTCTGCTCATTTCTGTACATCCCTAATGTCCACCCAGCAATCGATCAGTATTTGACAATTTAAATAATTTGCTTTACTTAATCCTCACATGTCATGTTCGGTTGCAAGTCTGGTTCACATGCACAGCCCAACTTGTGCACACTGGCAGCTATTCAACCATCACTCAACAATATTACTGATGCTGCTGCTGCTTGCAGACAATGTTGATGCATTGGAGGAGGCTGGAGTAAAGAACTGGAGATGGATAAGTAGGCCTACATTAGTGAAGTCACTTGGAGGACACACCATTGGATTTCTCAAATCGCTAAATTGTTACATTTTACACTTAAATTCAACTTAAAAATGAAGTAGAGCAGAGATACTACAGGAGGATGCCAAGGTTGCTCTGCCCTATTAAGATCATTCTTAAGAAATGTGGAGCACAGCCAGCATCTAAAAGCACCACTGGATCCCTGTAACGCCCACTTTTTTACGGTACCAGTTCCTTCAAAGTATGTTTGATTGTCCAGTGTAAATGTTAGTAAATGGGGGAGTGGATGAAGTCTTGAATGTGTGAATGGTAGAGTAAGTAGGTGGATGAGGTAAATCAGCAGGTTTGGTGAAATGAGTGATTCTTGCCTGCTGGGTGGACAATTGGCAAAAGACCCACACTGCCTCTTCTACAGAAAGGCTGACACATCTTTTGCCAATCAAACAATTCCAAGGACAATTGGGGTCCTTCCTCTAAATTAGGTCCCGCTCTCATAGACCTATCAGTCAATCAGAAACTGGCAACCCTTTCACTTTGACATTTCATGGAGGGGAGTGGAAATTCCAGGGGTAAAGGAAGGGAAGGGCAGTGAGTCAGTGGGAGGGGCAAGAGGATGTCACCCAACAGGCACTCCATGTCTAATATCTGTGCGCTCAATCAACCAACTGAGTGGCTTCAACTGACAGCCTGTTCCTCAGCTGACAAGTAGCCTTCACTTTTCTTGCTTCCAGGAATGCAGCAAGTTGTCAAGTCTGGCTGCAGCAAGGTCTACCATAGCTGTAGTCAGGTGAGGCACATCACTGCTTCTTTTGAAGTCACGGGGTTACAGCATACAGAAGTTAAAGTAACAAGTGATGACATGAAATGGTGTTGTTAGTTTCTTGATTCATTAAAGCACATTGTTGTAGATTATGAAACTGGACTGCAGTGAAAGTGTGCTGATGCTGGTACAAAATGACATTAGCTGTAATCAATGCCTTGTCTCTTGCAACAGAGAACCACATCTCACAAAGCGCAAAACCTGGGTCCACTTTACTTTGCAATCTTTCTGGAAAGTACAATCAAGATTACAAAAGATTTTCACAGCTGAGTTTGGAAACAGATTACTGAAACCATCAGAAACATCCATCAAGCTCAGCTACAGGGATGTGGAACAATTTAACCAGGCTATATACCTCAATGCATTCAAAGGATCAACAGACCCTTGCCCAAAAAGCCCTAAGCAGAATTTATGATGCAAAACGTCCTTGCAAAATCTGTTAGAATGTACTAACACTAAAATTTGTCAACCAGAAAGAGTATTTGACATAGATGGACAAAAGTTCACTTTAATTCAGGGACTCTCTCATTTAAAGATAGATTACAGCTGCTCCTGATTTGGCTAAATCCAAACTAACCATACTCACTGATTAAGACAATTTAATATGCATACGACTTTTACAGATGATTACACAATACATAAGAGTGCATTAATCATCAAACACAGCCTCATTTAATCTTCTTGTCATATCAGAAAACAGGCCCAAAATCGCTTTGCCTAACTTGAAATGTCTGATCTTATCAAATTTCTTGTGGTTTCTGTATCAGAGAAGTATGTGCCAACAGAGTATATCTTGTAATTTCATCCCACACAACAGTGTTTGTTTCATTTTGTGCATTCCATTACAGCTGACCTCCACATAACCTTTCTTGTAACAGCACCATTGCTGGAAGGTGAATAATTCAACTGCAGTCCTTCAAATTGCTGATAAAATGGGCAAACGGACATTGACATTTTGTGGCAATGGGACATTAAAGCAAAGAACACCTTGAACAGGGGATGCAGAGATCTCGCTTTTCTTTTACTTGTTTTCCTATTTTCACATTACTCCCCTTGGACAATGCCATAAAATAGAAAATCCACAAGTTCAGATGACAAGGCTGTAATCTGAAAGCATAGTTGTCAACCATCTCTATACTTGCTGATGAACTGGTTAGATCTACAGTATATGAAAACAGTGTTCTCTGGGGTGTCTAAAAGCCATAGAACCCATATGATGAAGATGGCCCCTCAAATTCTCCTTATGTGAGTATTTCACTGGATGTCAACCCCAAATTTGAACCAGAACTCCAGGCTTCACTCACTCTTCATGAGTGATACAATGTTGTTCTATTCTAATATTTGGCTGATCAAGGTTGTCCTGTGGAGGGAAAATTAGCTTAGGCAATATTGATTTTGGATATGACCAAGATTTGTGAGGGAAAATGGTTGGTAGTGGAATTATTAACTCGTACTATGAGAAACAAATCTTTTTCTCTTGGAGATTTGTACTCAATAACAACTCTTTCTCAATCTCTATTTGAGGGCAATGACTATTACCGAGGAGGAGTTTAATAGATAGATGCAGCCCACAGTTATCTCGTTGAAATGGTGATTGCTCAAATGAGTGAGGAAGTGTTAATATCCTAATTAATCAAGGAAGCATCACAACAAATCCAATCATGTCCACACTCAATGCTCCCATGCATATACTTGGATTCATGAGTGGGATCATGTATACTATCAGATATTTTTCCTTCTAAGCTTGCTTCTAAACTATTTAGAGTGCTTCAGTCCTGTGTAAATATTTTATACAGAGCATTTAATTTTGAAAGTTAGATTGTGATCATCTAAATATTTAAAGATTTGTCCAAATTCAATGTCTGAAAATAAAATTCATGGCGCTTTGATTGATAAGCAACCTCCCTTAATGTTTGAGGAATTTTCTAGGGTATGTCTTCTCACTAGACCACCAGAATACTTGGACATTCTCCCTTAACATCTCAGGCACTGGGAGTTGGACACCAGACACATTTCTGGAGCCTCTTATTTTAAAGGTTTGGGAAAACTCTAAATCTGTAACAATAGAATTTTTGCATTCAAAATAACAGGAACAAGTGGAATTTGACAGAAAGACTGAAATGCCAAGAATTACTACTATGGTATATTTAATGGACACTTACAACTGATTTTTTTTCTACTTGCTGTATTTCTAGTTTATGGAGAAGCTTGCAACTGCTGCACCTTTTATGGAAGAACTTAACTCCAAAACGTTACCTTCCTATAAAACATTCCCAATCCCTCTGTCTGAGTTGTATCCAGTAACCTCTGACCTATTTACTGCTGCATTGCAGTTACTTTAAAAATAAACCGATAGCTGGAGCAATGATCAACTGAGACTAACTGGAATGTAACATCGACAGCAAAAAAGAGGGGGTTTACCAAGGAATTACACTGAACTGAATTATAATTTAAAATAATTCTAGATTTTTTGGGTTAAAATGGAAGTTGATTCACGAATCAATTTATAGATTTCAGCACATAGGTAAACACACCTGCATTAACGACATCACAGGATTCCATCCATTGAAGCTAAAGAGTAATCCTGCATCTGGCTATGCACTGCAATGCTGAACTGTTTAAACAGTTTCAATAACACCAGTGAGGTAGGAAATGCATGAACTGACCACTATTGTATGAAAACAGAGGGGAGTAAAGTGGAGAAAGTTAGATCTATGACAAGTTGGTAGGATTTCTACTGAAAAGATCAGGGAGAAAATGGGCATGCTGTATAAAGTGTATTACCTGTACCTCCATCCTGTGCAAAGCATCATTTTACAGCAGGCATAGGAGAAATAGTGATTGGAATACCAAGACTGATAAATCATAGACATCAAAGAATCATACAGCACAGAAGAGGCCCTTCAGCCCATTGAGTCAGTGCTGACTGATCTCAATTTACCCGACCTTCCAACAATTGAGTCATAGCCCTCCATGTATGACATTTCAAGTTCTCATTCGTACAGTTGTTAAAGGTTGTGAGGTTTTTCACCTCTGTTGCTCCCCCCCCCCGAATATAATGATCCTATTGTTATTGCATACCTTAGTAAATGGTCTCCATATCTGATCCTCTATAGCTGACTGTTTGCTGGCCTATAATGCACTTCCAGCAATATGACTACATCCTTTTTATTCCTATGCTCTACCCACAAAGCTTCATTTGAAGACCTGCCAAGATATCATCCCTTTTTAATGCAGTAACTGGGTCTTAATTAATAAGGTATCACCACCTCTTTTACAAACACCTTGCCTTACCTAGAGATCCCATAACTCCAGAATTTCAAATTGCCACTCTTGCTCTTCCCTCAACCACATCTGTGAGATGGCAATAATAGCACAATTACATATGTCAATCCACAGCCTTCATTCATCAGTGTTACTTATATTAAAATCAGAATAAAAAACAGAACTTTCCATCTTGCATCAACTCCTGAACTATGCATTCATCTGCCTGATTCTCCTATTTGTGTATTCAGGTGCACTAAAGTGGAAAGTTGTCAGAAAAGAGACTTAGAGTAATTGCTACACTTATGTAGTTATGCTGTTTTGTATGACAAACCACTGGCCCAAATAACTATGTAAAATTAGACAACAGTTCAATTCTTCAGTGCTGGAAATTGGTAAACATAAAGATAAAATCGTTTTAGTGGTGCCATTGTTGGAGGAAAGTGAGGAATTCTTTGAATGAAGGCAGGGATTCTGAAGTGAACAGCTGCACTGTCCTCACCATCATTATTCTACTGTTGAGGTGGCTCACAATTAGGAACAACATTTGGCCATCACTGTGCACAGCAACAATTCATGCATTATTATTGTTTCCATGACAGAGTGATTTGGACTTAGTAAATCAAGATAATATTTAAGTTATTGATTCTTTTAAGAGGCCATCTTCAAACTTATCTGCAAATTACTGCAGATGCTGGAATCTGTACTGAAAACAACAAACGCTGTTGTTAGAGACACAGAGGTTAGAGACAAAAATAACTACAGTTGCTGGAATCCAAAGTTAATAAGCCGGAGGCTGGAAGAAGGAAGAATTTTACGTCCAAGGTGGTTATCTCCGGTTTGCTTCCAGTTCCTCGGGCTGATGTGACCAGAAACAGGGAGATAATGGATTTGAACGTGTGGGTGGGGAACTGGTTCAGGAAGCAAGGATTTAAGTTCTTAGATCACAGGGGTATATTTTGCGGTAAGCATAAATTCTACAAGAGAGACGGTTTGCACCTTAATAGGTTAGGGACCAGCATTCTGGCAGGCAGGTTTTCTACATTTAAATTAAGTACCGGTGGGGGGGGGAACAAACTGGATATTTAAAAAGGAAATTGAAGGGAAAGTTAGAACAAGAGAAGTCAAGAAAGACAACTGTATCAATGAGGCAGAAAACTCAGAAAGGGACCATGCTGTAAGGTTGAGTGAAATTGGGGTTGATGGGAAGGGTGAGAGCAGTAACAAATTAAAAATACAGTACATGAATGCACGAAGCAATAGACATAAGATGGATGAGCTAGAGGCTCTTTTGGAAATTGGCAGATACAATATTGTGGGGATAACTGAGACGTGGCTTCAAGTGGACAGGGCCTGGGAAATGAATATTCAAGGCCACACATGCTATCGTAAGGACAGACTGATGGGCAGAGGGGGTGGGGTAGCCTTGTTGGTAAGGGAGGATATTCAGTCCCCTGCGCGGGGGAACCTAGAGTCAGGGGATGTAGAGTCAGTGTGGATAGAGCTGTGAAATACTAAGGGTAAAAAGACCCTCTTGGGAGTCATCTGCAGCCCAAACAGTAGTCTGGATGTCAGATGTAAGTTGAATCAGGAGCTGAAATTGGCCTGTTGCAAAGATGTTGCTACAGTTGTTATGGGGGATTTTAACATGCAGGTAGACTAGGAGAATCAGGATGGTATTGGACCTCAAGAAAGAGACTTTGTGGAGTGCCTCAGAGATGGATTCTTAGAGCAGCTGGTGCTGGAGCCGACCAGGGAGAAGGCAATTCTGGATCTGGTATTGTGTAATGAACCAGAATTGGTCAGAGACCTCGAAGTGAAGGAGCCATTGGGAAGTAGTGACCATAATACATTAAGCTTCAATCTGCAATTTGAGAGGGAGAGGGTACAGTCGAAAGTGACAGTACTTCTGTTGAATAAAGGGAACTATGGAGCAATGAGGGAGGAGCTGGCCAAAGTTCAATGGTGCAATACCTTAGCAGTGATGACAGTGGAGGAACAATGGCGGATATTTCTGTGTATAATGCAGAAGTTGCAGGATCAGTTCATTCCTAAAAGGAAGAAAGATCCCAGGAGGAGTCTTGGGCAGCCGTGGCTGATGAGGGAAGTTAAGAAACATATAAAGTTAAAAGAGAAAAAGTATAACATAGCAAAGATAAGTGGGAAAACTGAGGACTGAGAAGCTTTTAAAGAGCAACAGAGGATTACTAAGAAGGAAATACACAGAGGAAAAATGAGGTACGAAGGTAAACTGGTCAAAAATATAAAGAAGGATAGTAAAAGCTTTTTAGGTAAGTGAAAGGCAAAAAAATGGTTAGGACTAAACTTGGGCCCTTGAAGACAGAAACAGGGGAATATATTACGGGGAACAAAGAAATGGCAGAGGAATTAAATGGGTACTTCAGATCTGTGTTCACTGGGGAAGACACAAGCAATCTTCCTGAGGTAACAGTGGCTGAAGGACCTGAACTTAAGGGAATTTATATTTGCCAGGATTTGGTGTCGGAGAGACTGTTAGGTCTGAAGGTTGATAAGGCTACAGGGCCTGATGGTCTGCATCCCAGGGTACTGAAGGAGGTGGCTCGGGAAATCGTGGATGCGTTGGTGATTATTTTCCAGAGTTCGATAGATTCGGGGTCGGTTCCTGAGGATTGGAGGGTGGCTAATGTTATACCACTTTTTAAGAAAGGTGGGAGAGAGAAATCAGGAAATTATAGACGAGTTAGTCTGACCTCAGTGGTGGGAAAGATGCTGGAGTCTAATATAAAGGATGAAATTACAACACATCTGGATAGTAGTAACAGGATAGGACAGAGTCAGCATGGATTTATGAAGGAGAAATCATGCTTGACTAATCTTCTTGAATTTTTTGAGGATGTAACTCTGAAGATGGACGAGGGAGATCCAGTAGATGTAGTGTACCTGGACTTTCAGAAAGCTTTTGATAAAGTCCCACATAGGAGGTCAGTGAGTAAAATTAGGGCGCATGGTATTGCGGGCAAAGTACTAACTTGGATTGAAAATTGGTTGGCTGATAGGAAACAAAGGGTAATGATAAACGGCTCCATTTCAGAATGGCAGGCAGTGACCAGTGGGGTACCGCAGGGATCCGTGCTAGGACTGCAGCTTTTTACAATATATGTTAATGATGTAGAAGACGTATCAGCAATAACATTAGCAAATTTTCTGATGATACTAAGCTGAGTGGCAGGGTGATGAGGATGTTAGGAGATTAGAGGGTGACCTGGACAAGTTAGGTGAGTGGTCAGATGCATGGCAGATGCAGTTTAATGTGGATAAATGTATGGTTATCCACTTTGGTGGCAAGAACAGGAAGGCAGATTACTACCTAAATGGGATCAATTTAGGCAAAGGGGCAGTACAGTGAGATCTGGGTGTTCTTGTACACCAGTCAATGAAGGGAAGCATGCAGGTACAACAGGTAGTGAAGAAGGCTAATAGCATGCTGGCCTTCATAACAAGAGGGATTGTGTATAGAAGTAAAGAGATTCTTCTGCAGCTGTACAGGGCCCTGGTGAGACCACACCTGGAATATTTTGTGCAGTTCTGGTCTCCAAATTTGAGGAAAGACATTCTGGCTATTGAGGGAGTGCAGTGTAGGTTCACGAGGTCAATTCCTGGAATGGCTGGACTAACTTACGCTGAAAGACTGGAGTGACTGGGCTTGTATACCCTTGAGTTTAGAAGACTGAGAGGGGATCTGATTGAGACATATAAGATTATTAAAGGATTGGACACTCTGGAGGCAGGAAACATGTTCTGGCTGATGGGTGAGTGCCGAACCAGAGGACACAGCTTAAAAATACGGGGTAGACCATTTAGGACAGAGCTGAGGAGAAACCTCTTCACCCAGAGAGTGGTGGCTGTGTGGAATGCTCTGCCCCAGAGAGCAGTGGAGGTCCAGTCTTTGGATTCATTTAAGAAAGAGTTGGATAGAGCTCTCAAAGTTAGTGGAATCAAGGGTTATGGAGATAAGGCAGGAACAGGATACTGATTAGGAATGATCAGCCATGATCATATTGAATGGTGGTGCAGGCTCGAAGGGCTGAATGGCCTACTCCTGCACCTATTGTCTATTGTCTATTGTCTAACACAGCAAGCCAGGCAGCTTCAAGAAGTGCAGAAATCCACATTTCGGGTGTAACCTTTTTTCAGGACCAGCGGCAAGCTAATGTTTTGAGTTTAGATGACTCTTCATTTTAATTGATGGGATGTGGTGCCACTGTCTAGGTCAGCATTTATTGCCATGAGTCAACTATATTGCTATGGGTCTGGAGTCACATGTCATCAAGACAAGGTGAGGATGGCAGATTTCCTTCTCTAAAGGGCATTAGTGAACAAGATGGATTTTTACAATAATCAATGATGGTTACTTGGTCATAATTATATTAGTGATTTCATTCAATTCCAGTACAATGTGATTCAGATTAATTTGCTTGGGGTACTGGATTACTCGCCAAATAACATACTACTACGCTTAACACCTCCCCCTTCAAAGCCTACTTTGTAAAATTTTTTGCCTAGTTTTCAAATCCATCCCTGGCCTGGCTTATCATTGTTACTGTATTCATCTATGACCATTAATGCTGAGATTTATCAACATTTTCTGTATACATCAAATTTTATATTTCCCCAGCTATAAATACTCCACTACAGACTGCAATAGCTTCAACCCTGGAATTTTCTCCATTAACCTCTTCGTCTTTCATAACTGGGTTTCCTTCTTTAAGATATGAACTGTGAATGAATTTGAATTAGAATCCCTTCTGTGTGGAAACAGGCCCAACAAGTCCACACCGATCATCCAAAGACTCAGCCCCCTTTGCTTACCCCTGACTTATGCACCTAACCTACACATCGCTGAACATTGGAGGCATGTTAGCACAGACAGTTCACATCTTTCGATGCTGGGAGGAAACCGGTTCACCCGGAGGAAACCCCACACAGACATGGGGAGAATGTGCAAACTCCACACAGACAGTCGTCTGAAGCTGGAATTGAACCCGGGTCCCTGGTGCTGTGAGGCAGCAGTGCTAACCACTATGTCACCGTGCCACCCATAATATATATAGACACCTACATTTTTGATCATGCTTTTGTTATCTGTTCCAAAATATTTCCTTGGATGAAGTACTCCCATTTCTGAGGTGTTAGACAATAAACAATAGACAATAGGTGCAGGAGTCGGCCATTCTGCCCTTCGAGCCTGCAACACCATTCAATATGATCATGGCTGATCATCCTTAATCAGTATCCTATTCCTGTCTTATCTCCGTAACCCTTGATTCCACAATCCTTGAGACCTCTATCTAACTCTTTCTTAAATTAATCCAGAGACTGGGCCTCCACTGCCTTCTGGGGCAGAGCATTCCACACAGCCACCACTCTCTGGGTGAAGAAGTTTTGTCTCATCTCTGTCCTAAGTGGTCTCCCCCATATTTTTAAGCTGTGTCCTCTGGTTCGGCACTCACCCATCAGCCAGAACATGTTTCCTGCCTCCAGAGTGTCCAATCCTTTAATAATCTTATATGTCTCAATCAGATCCCCTCTCAGTCTTCTAAACTCAAGGGTATACAAGCCCAGTCGCTCCAGTCTTTCAGTGTAAAGTAATCCCGCCATTCCAGGAATTGACCTCATGAACCTACGCTGCACTCCCTCAATAGCCAGAATGTCTTTCCTCAAATTTGGAGACCAGAACTGCACACTGTACTCCAGGTGTGGTCTCACCAGGGTCCTGTGCAGCTGCAGAAGAATCTCTTTACTTCTATACTCAATCCCTCTTGTTATGAAGGTCACCATGCTCTTAGCCTTCTTCACTACCTGCTGTACCTGCTTGCTTACCTTCATTGACTGATGTACAAGAACACCCAGGTCTCTCTGTACTGCCCCTTTTACTAAATTGATTCCATTGAGGTAGTAATCTGCCTTCCTGTTCTTGCCACCAAAGTAGGATAACCATACATTTGTCCACATTAAACTGCATCTGCCATGCATCTGACCACTCACCTAACTTGTCCAGGTCACCCTCTAATCTCCTAACATCCTCATCACATTTCACCCTGCCACCCAGCTTAGTATCATCAGCAAATTTGCTAATGTTATTATTAATACCATCTTCTCTATCATTAACATATATTGTAAAAAGCTGCAGTCCCAGTACTGATCCCTGCGGTACCCCACTGGTCACTGCCTGCCATTCCGAAATGGAGACGTTTATCACTACTCTTTGTTTCCTGTCAGACAACTAACTTTCAATCCAAGTTAGTACTTTGCCCGCAATACCATGCACCCTAATTTTGCTCACTAACCTCCTATGTGGGACTTTATCAAAAGCTTTCTGGAAGTCCAGGTACACTATATCTACTGGATCTCCCTCGTCCATCTTCCGAGTTACCTCCTCAAAAAAATCCAGAAGATTAGTCAAGCATGATTTCCCCTTCATAAATCCATACTGACTCTGATCTATCCTGTTACTACTATCCAGATGTGTCGTAATTTCATCCTTTATAATAGACTCCAGCATCTTTCCCACCACTGAGGTCAGTCTAACTGGTCTATAATTTCCTGCTTTCTCTCTCGCTCCTTTCTTAAAAAGTGGTACAACATTAGCCACCCTCCAATCCACAGGAACTGATCCCGAATCTATCAAACTCTGGAAAATAATCACCAACGCGTCCACGATTTCTCGAGCCACCTCCTGCAGTACCCTGGGATGCAGAGCATCAGGTGTTAAGAATGATGACAAGTGGGTTGAAGTGTTGAAAGAAGTGTCCAGGCTAGACCTGGCACATTCCCTGAACCTTGCATTTAGCATCAGTGTCATCCACTGTCACAGGAAATACTTTGGCTGCAGCCCTCAAAATTGAGGTTCAAGGATCCTCAATAAAAGAGGCTAGCTGCAGCCAAAGACTTGGTTGCTTGTGAGAGATGAGCAGTGCATGATGATTACATTCTTCATATGAATGGAGCGGCTTTGCGTCTCTCATAATGACTCATCTTAAACAGGCCCTTTTGTGAAACTATCACTGCAGCAGACATTGTGACAGTATAAGTCAAGGGAGATGAAGGGGGAGGCCTGCTGTGTCCTGACTCCTTCACAACTAGCTTGCCGTGCACTTCACTGAAGTTCCAACCGGAATATGAGGTGCAAACATATGATTGCATGCAATAACTTGTCTCAGGTCACAGTAAAAATGACTTATGCAACTTGCTCACCATCCTTCTTTACATAAAATGTGAAATCATGGCCTTTTATTCCATGTGAAATTTTGTTCTGTAATATCCTGTGAAACATAGAACATAGAACATACAACATAGAAAAGTATAGCGCAGAACAGGCCCTTTGGTCCATGATGTTGTGCTGAGGATTATTCCTAATCTAAGTGCATGTCCAGCAATCACTTAAATGTCCCTAATGACGCTGCTTCCACCACCACCGCTGGCAATGCATTCCATGCATTCACAACTCTCTGCGTAAAGAACCTACCTCTGACGTCTCCTCTATACCTTCCTCCTGAAAACTTAAAACTATGGCCCCTCGTACCAGTCAATCCTAACTTGGGGAAAAGTCTCTGGTTATTAACTCTATCCATGCCTCTGATTATCTTGTAAACCTCGATCAGGTCACCTCTCTTCCTCCTTCTCTCCAGAGAGAAAAGTCCGAGCTCAGTCAACCCCTCTTCATAAGACAAGCCCTCCAGTCCAGGCAGTATCCTGGTAAACCTTGTTTGCGCCCTCTCCAGGTACAAGTTGTTGCCTTATGTCATCCGCTTAATTGGACAAAGTTAAAAATCACACAACACCAGTAATAGTCTAACAGGTTTATTTAGAAGTACAAACTTTCAGAGCGCTGCTCCTTCACCAGGTAACTAGTGGGGCAGGATCATGGACACAGAATTTATAGTGAAGTCCAAATAAACCTGTTGGACTATAACCTGGTGTTGTGTGACTTTTAACTTTGTCCACTCCAGGCCAAAACTTGCACCTTCACATCTTGTTTAATTGAAAGAATTGACCATTGCTTTGGCTGATAGCTTCAAGCAGGTCAACACCACCAAGCACCAGCACAGTTTCACATATCCCATTTCTCAATAATAAAGTTCATGATTTAAAACAGAGTGAATCACTGAGCTTAGGGAAGGAGAAGCAAAAAGTGATGACTGCTGCAGTAGAACGTCCTGCTCATTAGGGGTGGAAAAAATTTCTGCCTTTGCCTCAATACTTGGAATCCACACATCCTGCTTACAAGCAAAGATTACCATCTGAACAGTATTGTCTACATATGCTATTTGTGTCTGTGAAAAATGCACACCAAGGTCTGGAAAGGAGAACAAAGGAGTGTGGTAAATAGATCTGCATATTCATGGTGAAATTGTTCCCTGCATCACTGACAATGACAGGTTAGGTCTTCACAACTCCTATAAACTGACCTTGTTCCAAGCTTGGGCAAATATAAACAATGGTATCAGGCAATAATTTCCTCAAACAGACCCACCAGGTATGTTTGCAGTGAGAGAATGATGCAAATACATTCTGGGAAATATGCAGACGATGGCAGTCCCCCAATTGAAGGTAGAAAGGAATGGTCTTTAATCATGTGCAGTGGAGGGCCACAGAAATTCTGCTGTGCCTGAGCATCTGATATAACAACTAAAGTTGCATGCTCATTATTGTTGTTTCCTTTGACCACTTTGGCAAGGCTAAAACAAACTTTCCACACCATGCCTAACATTCTCACATGCAAAATTGATCTCTATATAAAATGGTGTTGCACTGAATGTACTTGGTGCTGCATTGGCTACGTTCACGGAACTGTACTCCACCTGCACCTATAATGTATTGTAGACAAGCAGTAGGCTGGGTGAACACAGCATGCCAGACAGCATTAAGTAATGGAGAAATCGGCGTTTCAGATATAACCCTTCTTCAGGACTACAAGTGAGTGTAAGGAGAGCTGCAGATAAAGGGGGTGGGGTGACAGGGTTGTGAGGTGGGGATAGGTAAAGATAGGTGGAGGGTAGGTCCTCGTTTGGTCGATGGGAGGGCTGGATCTGCTAGGTGGCTGAGAGGAATGGAAGAGAGGGGGAGGGGCTGAGAAAGGAGTTGGGGATGGGAAGGGAGGTTTCTTGAAGTTGGAGAACTCAATGTTGAGTCGTTCGGGCTGCAGGCTGCCCCAAGTGGAAGATGAGGTGTTGTTCCTCCAATTTGTAGTTTGATTCGTTATAGTAATGGAGGAGGTCACGGATGCTCATGTCGGTTCCTATTCCCTTTCTGACTTGACCATCCTTGGCCTCCTCCACTGCCACAATGAATCAAACTGCAAATTGGAGGAACAACATCTGAGCTTCTGTCTGGGCAGCCTACAGCCCAGGGGACTCAGCATTGAGTACTTCAATTTCAAATAACCTCCCTTCCCATCCCCCAACTCCCTTCCTAGCCTCTGCCCCTCCCATGCATTCCTCCCAGTCACCTCCAGATCCATCCCTCCTATCAACCAACCAGGTTGCACCCATTACCTGTGTTCATCTATCCCCACCTCACCACGCTGTCCCCACCCCCACTTTATCTGCAGCTCTCGTACACACCTGCAGTCCTAAAGAAGGGTTACACCCGAAACGTTGACATCTCCACCTCCTGATGCTGCCTGGCTTGCTGTGCTCTCCCATCCTCCTGTTTGTCTACCTTGGATTCCAGCTTTTGCAGTTTTTCTTTTGTCTCTAACCTATAATGTATGCTTATGGTAAAAAAAAACTCACTTTAAATTGGAACTGATATAACCTTCCAACTCAATTGCTGGGCTAAAGGTGATTGCCAGGCCCCACTCCATTTTTTCCTTCCTTTCTTCCAGACAGTATAAACCCTCACCAATCACTCTCTAACTCCTCGGCATTCTCCCCCCAGCTCCTAGTCATTATGACCCTGCTTTCTTATCTTCCAAATGTCTAAGGAACCACTACCATGAAGTAAACCAATACAACAGATATCAGATGATGATATGACACAAGTTCATGTTTCAATCCTTAATTTTTGAAGGTAAACCTAAGTATCAATCCTCTAGTGCAATGATTGAGGAAGGCATTGACAGAGGGTGACAGAGGAAGGTGTTCTACTTTTTAATAAATTGAAGTAGAGAACTGACTTACTTCAATGTAGATATATCAACAGATTTGGATAAAGATTTGTTTGAGCAATATGTAGATAAGCTGTGTACACTGCCAGGGGAGCCAGACCAAAACTCATAGATTCAGGACATGAAGAAAACTACAATATTGCAAGAAAGAAAATAAGTATTTCAGCCTTCCGTGATGGACATTCATGAGATTAAATGTCTCTCAGATGATATTATGAGGCAATTACCTGAGTTAGAAGTGTAAAATTCCATCACAAAGGGAATTCAGGATTTCAAGGGTGCACCATAATTGGTGTTGAATCAACTCTTGAGTTTATCAGAAATGACATTCTCTATGAAGGATATCTGAGAAATGATAGATTCTCCAACGTAGAAATGGCGGAAAGACAAATTAACAGTTCTCAAGCCGATACTCATCATCTTCAAACATTCCGGAAGATTGTGAAAGTTCTCGGCTGTCGGAGAAGTCAGAGATTTGGACAGAATTGGGGTAGTGTTGGATGTAAAGAGAGTTTTATAATTGAATCTCTAAGTGCTAGCGATGGGGAAAATGTTATGTGGGACATATTGTATAAAGTAATGATTCGGAAAGGGTAAATGTTAGAGACTGCATTAGGCTCCACACAATCTTATGACAACATACTGTCTTGGGAGGAGAAGTAATGAGTCAAACTCAAAATCCTGACAATACCATAAGAACATAAGACTTGGGAGCAGGATTAGGGCATTCAGTCCATTGAGCTTGCTGCATCATTCAATGAGATCATGACTGATATGATAACCCTCAAATCCACTTTTCTGCATTTCCCCTATTCCACTACCCTCTGAGAGAAGAAATTCCTCCTCATCACTGTCTTAATTGTGTGACCCCTTATTCTAAAGTTATGTCCTCTGGTCCTAGATTGTCCCATAAGGCGAAATAAGCTTTTTGATGGGGTCAGATGTGACATCGCTGGCTCCTGATAGTATTGATAATTATCTCTAAGTAGCTAATTAAACTTGAGCTTACAGCTTTCTTGTAATGAACGACAGCTTGTCATAAAGACAAGTGTCTCTTCTTATTAAAGCTCACTAGTGGTTCATCTTCTACCACTGCTATCCAAAAAAAAACCATTAGAACAACTATAGAAAGAGGGATTGGTGGGATTCTACCCAAACTATTAATAGCTAATGATTGGTATTGCAAGCATACAACACCCTTAACATTAAAGGCATTACCACCTTGAATCTGACAACTTTTTGCCCATTTAGTTACACTATCCAGTTCCCTTTGCATACTATTTATGTCAACTTGACAAGTGTCTTTCCTACCTAGGTTTGTGCAATCAACAAATTTAGCTGTTTGCAATTTGGTTTCATTATGCAATTTTTTTATGTTGCTTGTTCTGGAAGTTAGCAACCTTGAAAGTGGAGTCACAGGTAGATAGGATAGTGAAGACGGCGTTCGGTATGCTTTCCTATATTGGTCAGAGTATTGAGTATAGGAGTTGGGTCGTCGTGTTGCAGCTGTACAGGACATTGGTTAGGCCACTGTTGGAATATTGCGTGCAATTCTTGTCTCCTTTCTATCGGAAAGATGTTGTGAAACTTGAAAGGGTTCAGAAAAGATATTCAAGGATTTTGCCAGGGTTGGAGGATTTGAGCTACAGAGAGAGGTTGAATAGGCTGGGGCTGTTTTCCCTGGAGCGTTGGAGGCCGAGGGGTGACCTTATAGAGGTTTACAAAATTATGAGGGGCATATATAGGATAAATAGGCAAAGTCTTTTCCCTGGGGTTGGGGAGTCCAGAACTAGAGGGCATAGGTTTAAGGTGAGAGGGGAAAGATATAAAAGAGACCTAAGGGGCAACTTTTTCATGCAGAGGGTGGTACGTGTATGGAATGAGCTGCCAGAGGAAGTGGTGGAGGCTGTTACAATTGCAACATTTAAGAGGCATTTGGATGGTTATATGAATAGGAAGGATGTGGAGGGATATGGACCAGGTGCTGGCAGGTGGGACTAGATTGGGTTGGGATATCTGGTCGGCGTGGATGGGTCTGTTTCCATGCTGTACATCTCTATGACTCTAGAAACTTAACTGGGTAAGTCAGATGAAAGCTATGGTTACAAAAGCAAGTAAGAGGTTGTGGATTCTGTGATGAGTAAGTCATCTCCTCATCAACATTTCTTCTATTTTTTGTACTAACTGTGCACACCTCCAGGTGATATCAACTTCTGAAATCAATTTTATGATCAGCATGCCAACATCTATTATCATGCACAGAACACTGGAGTGGCTGCACACAGCCTACAGAGAACATTGCTCCGAACTGCTCAAAGCTTGCTTACTATCCTCAAAGCACAAATCAGGAAGATGATGCTCTCTATTTACTAGGACAAATGTAATTCCAAAGTCATGCAAGAAATTTGATATGGCTCAGAATAAAACAACTCACTTAATCACAATTTTACATAATGTTCAACTCATCCACCACTGTTGTAGAAGTGGCAGCAATGTATAGCATTTTTAAGATGCACTGCGGCGGATCCTTCAACCCCTCAAGGCAACAACATCTGCCCAGTAGGACAAGGTTCCCCTCCATACCACTCGCAATTCTAATTTGGAGCTAGACTGTCATTCCTTTAGTATCACTAAGTCAAAAATCTGAAACTCCTTTCTAAACATCACTGTGCATGTACCTACACCTCAGTCACTGCAGTGATTCAAGAAGGCAGCTCATAACCAATTTTGCAAGGGGAATTAGGAATGGCATAAATGCTTGCCTTGCCAGCAACGTTCACATCCTGTGTACTAATGAAGAAATTTACATTAAGTGATGATTACTTCTAGAGTGGAATTTACTGTTTACAATATTAGTGTCTCGGATGCTCAGTATATTCATCTGACATTATTCTGTACCTTATTTGGCAATTTAAATGAAGGCAGTAATTTAAATTGGACAAAGCTATTTATGGAGTCATAGAACTATACAGCATGGAAACAGACCTTCAGTCCAACTAGGAGAAAATGAGGACTGCAAATGCTGGAGATCAGAGTCAAGAGTGTGGTGCTGGAAAAGCACAGCAGGTCAGGTATTACCCGAGGAGCAGGGGAATCAACGTTTTGGGCAAGAGCCCTGCATCAGGAACCGATGTAGGACTGTTGCCCAAAACGCCTATTCTCCTGTCCTTCATTCCAACTAGACCATGCCAATCTTGTTAAAATAGTGCATAAAGAAATTTAAAATAATTGTGGCAAATGTAAGTATGCGATAATGGTAAACAGAAATCTTCAAGCTTACATTTGTTAAGCTGGTCTCTGACTATTTAAGAAGACAGTAGAAATATGACACTATAATAAAACTTCCATGTACCATTTGATCATGGATAAGTTTTACAACAACATTTTAGTAAGTCTAATATTTAAACTTAAAATCATATCATTTTGCGAAATTCTATAAAATAATTTCTTTATGAGAAGACTCTAAATTTTTATGTTTGTTGATTTATGTTGCCCAACAATTATATAGTGAAACATATGTGTTAATTTCCCAGATGACTGCTGCTGGGGTATTTGCCAACAATCAGAACGTGCTAGTATATTAGTGTTCTTTATCCTCCTTTGTCTTTGCTTTGTCTGGGACTAGCTATTATTAGTGGTTGTGAATATATCACATAGCGTATCTACAGAAGATGCTCTGTACTGAGATAGCAAGGAAGCTTCTTGCATGATAACAGTAAGTACAGCAACACTTGATCAGACATAATTACTAGGAACTTTGGGAACAGGCACTTTTCTTCTGTTCCTCTTTCACTTCCCCATTTTTTAGATCTCTCCAAAACTAGAATAGAACTCTTTGTCTCCACTACAGACTGCGTGTGGCATTAGTACAAAGAATGAAGCAAATGTAAAATGGACACAAACTGCATTGGGAGCATTACCTTATGAAGCAATATGGGAACAGTCTGAACATGCTGATGTGGTACCGTTGAGTGGCATGTCATTCCATTACCAAATAAGTCTCTTGGTTGATAATAATCAACAAGATGACAGAACATATGAAATATAACTACAACAGGTGGGGAATGGATACCAGCAATTCCAAAATTGCTTTCACAGTTTTGAATATATAATACATTATTTCATTTATTCATCAGCACAGATATTGTTGCTTACAATGACATAAACAACTCATTCCCATTATTACTACCTTTTGTTCCAATAGGTGCAAGGCATTCTGAGAATTTTTAAAAATAGTTTTAGGTTTATATACTATGGTTTTCTTACCTGGACTCCCTTCCAAAACTTGTTGTTCTGTATAAAATGTTCCTATAACTTGTGGTATGCCAGATTTACTGCTGCCGGTGGAGTGTTAAAGTGAAATGACCAAAGGATTAAAAAAATGAATTACACAAATTGCTGGAAAAACTCAGCAAGTCTGGCAGCATCTGTGGAGAGAAAGTACAGCTAATATTGCAGGTTCAGTGACACTTCTTCATAGCTGATTGTAGCTCGGAGAGGGTTGGTATACATGCTAAAGATGGGATAGAGGGAGGGGGGAGGAGTAAAGAATAGGTGGGGATGGAGTCCAGAGAGAAAGAAAACAGCAGCTGGGCTGACAAAGGAATGGGTAAAGGACAGCCTGGGAGAATCAGTAGCTGCAAATAGGTTAGTGACTGACAATAGTTGTTTGTGATAACAGCCCATGTGACGACAAAGTCTGGTATGTAGGGATTGGGGTAAGGACTTGGGAGAAGGTGGTCAGGCCCTAAAATTATTAATTGAGTCTAGAGGGCTGGACGGTCCCTAAGTGGAAAATGAGATGCTGCTCTTCCAGCTTGGGCTGAGCGTCCGTGCAGCAAGCCTGAAACAGATATATTGGCCAGGGAAACATCATGGTGTGTTGAACTGGTGGGCAACAGGAAGCTCAGGGTCATTTTTGCAGACTCTTGCAAAGGAGTCACCCAGTCTGTTTTTCATCTCTCCAATGCAAACTCAAAGTAGTTGTTAACAGCAGCTGTTAATGTCAAAACAAAGGGCAGTTCTGGGAGTAAAACACAAAACCAGATGCAGACATTGGTAAGCTGAACATAGAGCATAGAACATAGAACAATACAACACAGAACAGCCCGTTCGACGCTCGATGTTGTGTCGACCTATGAACTAATCTAAGCCAATCTCCCTACACTATCACATCATCATCCATATGCTTATTCCAAAGACTGTTTAAATGCCCCTTATGTGGCTGAGTTAACGACATTGACAGGCAGGCATTCCACACTCTTATCACTCTCTGAGTAAAGAACTTGCCTCTGACCTCTGTCTTAACTATATCACCCCTCAGTTTGTAGTTATGCCACCTCGTACAAGCTGACGTCATCATCTTAGGAAAAAAACTTTCACTGTCTACCCTACCTAATCCTTGTAGGACTCTTGTATGTCTCTATCAAATCCCCTCTTAGCCTTCTTCTCTCCAATGAGAACAGCCTCAAGTCTCAGCCTTTCCTTATTAGACCTTCCCTCCAGAACAGGCAACATCCTGGTAAATATCCTCTGCAACTTTTCCAATGCTTACACATCCTTCCTGTAATGGAGCAACCAGAGCTGTACACAATATTCCAAGTGAGGCCGCACTAGCGTTTTGTATAGTTGCATCATGATATCACGACTCCAGAACTCAACCGTCTACCAATAAAACCTAACACACTGTATGCCTTCTTAACAGCACTGTCAACCTGGATGACAACTTTCAGGGATCTATGTACATAGACACCTAGATCCCTCTGCACATCCACACTGTCAGGAATCTTTCCATTGACCCAGTATTCTGCCTTCCTGTTAATTCTTCCCAAAGTGAATCACCTCACATTTATCTACAATAAACTCCATTTGCCACCTCTCAGCACAATTCTGCAGTTTATCCAAGTCCCCCTGCAATCTGCAACATTCTTCCACACTGTCCACCACTCCACCAACTCTAGTGTCATCTGCAAACTTACTAACACATCCACCTATGCCTGTGACAAGTCATTTGTAAAAGCGATGAACGGCAGTGGTCCCAAAACAGATGCTTGTGGCACACCACTAGTAACTGGACTCCAAGCTGAATATTTTCCATCAAGCACCACTCACTGCCTTTTTACAAAAAGCCAGTTTCTAATCCAAACTGCTAAATTATCCTCAATCCCATGCCTCTGCATTTTCTCCAAAAGCCAACCATGTGGAACCTTATCAACCATGTGGAACCATGTATTCCACGTCAACTGTTCTACACTCAGCCACAGGGTTGGTCACCTTCTCAAAAAAATGCAATGAGGTTTGTGAGACACAACCTGCCCTTGACAAAGCCAGGTTGATTATTTCCAATCAAATTGTTGTTTGCTAGATGATTATAAATCCTATCTCTTAAAATCCTTTCCAAAACTTTTCCTACAACAGACGTAAGGCTCACTGCTCTCTGGGGATTGGAAACAAATTGAAGAACAAAGGTTGAAATTGTTGAACTCAGTGCTGAGTCAGAAGACTGTAAAGTATGTAAATGGAAAATGAGGGCCTCATTTAAATGAATTGGGCTTCATTTAAACACTGCAGGATGGCTAAGGCAAAAATGGGACCCTAAGACCAAATGGCATACTAAAATGGCAACTGGAAGTTCGAAATATCTAAAACTGATTTTTAAAAATATTCCTTTAAGAGATGCTAAAGTTTGATTATTTGTTGTTATGTGTTTTGGGGTAGCTCACCACAACTTTCTCAAGGGGAAATTGAATGTTGCCCCAGAAAGCGACACCCAATCCCATATTTTAATATTATTACAGAGAACACCATGGGCTAAATAAATGGGCTATTTTAGGGTGTTGTTTTGTATGTGAGGGCACAGCCTACTATACTGCAAAATGATGTAGATGTTGAAAACCTGAAATTGTCATTGTGAGCTTCCATGGAAATAATTGCATTGATGTAAAAGTGATCATTTTATTCCACTGGAGCCACTCAATTACTATATGTTTGTCTGGTAACCTCAACTGGAGAAAAGCACGATGCAATTTTTAATTCACTACAATGCTGAAGGGGTCCACCCTCAATGATTTCTCCCTACCTGAAAGCAGAGTTAATAATTAGCTACTTGGAGACAGCATACTTGCTTAAAATATTATTGATAATATCTTGCAGAGATATGAGGCCTACTAGTCAGAAGTGCTGTGATGAAAGCCATTTTAGCATCAGACGTGATATTGACCAAGACTCCTCCAAAGAAGCCTTCTTGATTTCTGCAAGAATATATTCTTCCTATTTCTGGAAAATGGCACATCCCTCATGCTCCCAAAGCCTCCAGTGGCATGTTCGTTGAGGCACCTTTAAGCCAAAGTAAAATCTTCGTGTTTCTCTCTTTGGTTTTTCCCTTTCTTCCTTTTTTTCTCAGAATCCTAAGTCCTACAAATTGGATTTTTGGATTGTCCATTTAAACGCTGGAATAAAAATAGCTTTGTCTGTATGATTATCACTCCTGCTACTGTTGACTGAATAGGAAACACAGAAGTAAAATGATAATGTGGTTGCTGCATTAAAAAGCTTATGGAATTTTAACAGAATTCTGAGGCAACAAATGCCTTATGGTCTTATTAAGGTAGGCAGTGGGACTGTGGGAAGTAATTTAATATTTTTGATATGAATTCCTAGGCCAAAATATGCCTACTGTGCAAATGTGGAGCCATAATATAGCTTCTGTATACATAATCAGCAATAGATTTGTCATTTCTTCTATGCCTTTGTGGGAAAGCAGAGCAATTATGATTTTTTTATTAATTCGTTCACGCATTCATTTATTCACTCACTCACAGGATATGGACTTCTCTGGCCAGGCCAATATGCGTTGCCCATCTCTAATTGCCCAGAAACCAGGTAAGGATGGCAGATCTCCTTCCTTAGATAATATTAATGACCCAGATGGGTTTTCCAACAATTGGCAACATATTCATGGTCATCATTAGACACTTAATTCCAGATTTTAAAGAAAAATGAATTCAAGTTCTGACATGACAGAATTTAAACCCAGGTCATCACTTTCTGAAATTTCTAGTAAATAATCTAGTGACAATACCACTAGGTCATCACTTTCTTATGTTTAGGAGCTGGAGTGCAAACCCTGGACAGAAAGTGCAAAGAACACTCTGCCAAAATTTTAGATCACAGAGACAGGAACACATTTGCACCCATTCAAGGGAATAGAGGCAGTGAGTATGAGGGCAATACTGACCAATGAGAGCAAGAACATCAAAAGTACCACGTGAGAAAGAGGCACACCATTGAAACAGATATAGTTCAGAGCAGATACTTTAATTTTATTACTTGAGTTAAGTCATTCTGAAATGAAATCAGGAAGTATTTTTCATACTAAATCCTGGGGGAATCTGGAACTCACTCTCCAAAATGCTGTGGATGTTTTCTCAATTAAAATTTTAATTTTATTGCATACAATGTTATGTGTGTGAATTTTCATATGATGCCTTGTTTGAACTTCTTTTAATTCAAGTTTAATTGGAATATGTGACCTGCTACTACTTCTACCCAGCTTTAAGCACATATGAGCTGATTACCATGGACTGAGAGGACCCATGTAAGGTCTTCTTGAAAGACTGAGCAATTATCAAGGACTTCTTGCTGCTGGATACTAATTCAATTATATTAGGGAGTATTGATTGGGGGGCAACTAAAAATATGTTGAAAGATCTAGGCTGGTGTTACATGGAAAAGTGCATCAATTGAATTGCTGAGAGGTATTCAGAACTTTTAAAAGATGACTAAATGTCTGCTGGAAATGCAGCATAATTTATGAACATGATGTGGGATAAATTATTATGTTACCAAAATAATAAGGGATACATTTTCTGTAGTTTATTTTATCACTTGCCTACTAAATAATGTTCAGTCAGTTGATGTTAGTTTATTCGCTTCAGTAAAAATCTTAAAATAGGAAAGTCTTTTTGTGTGATCCTTGTGTCAGTTTCTGGGAATTCAAACCTCTAGTTAAAATAAAATATCAATCCCTGTACAGTTTTGACTACAAGCTGAAACCCATCTGACTACATAGCCTACTTACTGATTTGCAACCATTTTTACACACTGTGCTGAAAGCTTCAGGGCTGTTCCATCAATATTTCTGTGTTGTGTCTTTAAAAATAATATGTAGCTCTTACTTCTATTATTTATTGCCTTTTCACAGTTCCATATTTTTGTATTTATTGAGATTAAATGATGAGTGCCCAAACTCTTTGGATTTGGTCATCCATTCTTTGCAAACTTTTTTAGTTTAGCAATATCTGCAAACATGTTTTTTTCTCTCTATATTGTCTTCCAGGTTTGTTGTTTGCTTTGTAAACAGCAATGGCCCAAGTACTGATCCATGATACTCCCTGCATCAGTAAATCAGAGTTATGTGGGAGCAGCCTTTACTCCAGCGAACATTTGGTGTCTTTTCAGGGCAATTCACATTTTAAACTTGTAGATCAACCTCTTATTTGATCCATGAAAAGCTTTGCTGAAATCTACTGACACACTGAATTCCCCTTCCAGGAGGGAAAGTTAACTCCACACAGACCTCTGAAAAAAAATCAAACAGGGATGATCTTG
Source organism: Chiloscyllium punctatum (assembly GCF_047496795.1). Lineage (NCBI taxonomy): Eukaryota > Metazoa > Chordata > Chondrichthyes > Orectolobiformes > Hemiscylliidae > Chiloscyllium > Chiloscyllium punctatum. The sequence continues at coordinate 58,755,485 of NC_092746.1, read as the reverse complement.
TATCCATTAAGCTGGAATTTAAATATTTATTTCAAATTCTGTAGACATTCCAAAGCACTTTACAACCTATGACTCACTTTGGAAATACAGTTAGCACTCGCACGTAGGCCACAGGCAATTGCACAACTGAGGTGTCACAAATGGTAAATGAATGAATGATTAAATGGTCTGTTTTTCGGTTGTATTGATTTAGGGCAAACATTGCCCAAGACAATTTCATGCATTTCTTCAAACGATGCTATGCAATCTTTTGCAATCTTTTTTCAACTTGAGGATACAGCAGGGCCTAATTTATTTTTTGTCTGAACAAAACCACGCAACAATATAATGATCCCTTAATACCACAAAAAAAATGTCAGCCTCTACTGTGTGCCCATAACCGAGAGCAGAGTTTGAGCCCACAACCTTATGACTCAAAGGCACGAGCAAAGCTATTAAACTGAAATGGTGCAAGTTTACCGGCAGAAATATTCTTGATCCTGTTCTGCTACTGTAGGTTATAGAGGAAGAATGCAAATTTTGGTGGCCAAACAGACTCAACAACTGATCCAGCTACATTTTCCAGATTAAGAAAGAGTCAGCAGTTCATAATCATCAGTATTGGTTGACCTATTGGAGGAAGGGGGGTGAGAATAGTATGTGGAATTTGGTGCTAGAAAGTAATTTGAAGAAGATACTGGAAAATCCCACACAATAAGCACAATTGAGGGAAACAGGGGAATCAACCCCTTCATCAGTGCATGAATTTAACAGTGCAAGTTTTTGATGGCTATTTCAGACTATAACCTTAGCCTGAAGTAGCATTGTGGTTCTCCTCCTGTTCTGAAGGCTGTCTGTAGCTTACCATGTTATCACAATGAGATCTTTTAGTTTATGCCACTTAGCATAGTGCTAGTGCCACATTACTTAGTGGAGGGTGTCCTCACTGTAAACACAGCAGTCATTCCTGTGGCATTTAGGATGGTGAACACATTTCAAACAGACCTTTCTCTGATCACCCCTCACTCAGAACCATATCCTACAGCAAAACATATCTTGTGCCCTTTCTTCTCTCAATTCATCTCATTAGTGACATTTGGCTTGACACTGGTGATAATCTTTAAGAAATCTCCTCACCTGACCCTGAACTATGTGTCTTTGCAATAGTTAGAATTAAGGAGGACCCACAAGGCTGCAACCATCAGAGTCACTAAGGAATAATGATCATTGCATTCAATTTCACTATCTCTCTTATACATTGTTATCTGCTACTCTGTTGTTATCAAGAGGCCACGAAGTAGTTTAGAATTGGAAAACCAACTTCACATTCCATCATTGCTGTGCTCATTTGGAGAATGTAAATGCTTCTTCTACAGATGTTTACAGTCTATACAACATGTTTTCATTCTACAGGCTTGCTTTATTGCTACGGCAACAAGTAATTTGAATTACATTACATTGAGCTTTCAATTTTTTTAAACTTTCAAGTGAAATGTCAATAGTGAATATTAGGTTAAACTAAATGCCTTTTAGGCTTCCAAATAAATGCAAAGACGTTTTAGTGATGCAGTTATGTCCAGCAGTGTTAGACTCTGAGCGTAAGGAAGTATGAAGTATACAAAAACTTCTAGAATAAGTGGAAAAATGATTTTAACTCCTTCCACGTGGCAGGAACAAAGAGGGGGCTAGTAAAAAAGAGCAAGGAACTTAACCACTTCTTTCCTGCACTTGAATTAGAATCAGCATTAAAAATAGATTTAGATTAGAACTAGAATTAGAATATGCTTTATTGCCGCATGTACTCATACGAGTACAGTAAGAAGTTTACAAGTAGCTACTTACGGCACCATCTTAGGGACCAAAGTGCCTAGGTGCAAATTCTTAAGGAAAGAAATAGAGCTGAGCTTGTGGAGCTGGGATTTCTTATGTCCCTCTGCAACTGATCTGAAAGCAGAAATCTACACCTTACTCAGGATTTTGTGCTTACATTGCTGGAGTGGGACTTGAACTGACAACTTTCTGACTTAAAGGTGGATGGATTAGGTATGAGTGTTCATTGGGATGAATATATGGACATAGAGCATAAGAAGTCATAGGGTTTTCATAGATTGGCACAGAGATATGATGTGGCTTGGGAGATGGGTAGATTAGATTAGATTAGATTACTTACAGTGTGGAAACAGGTCCTTCGGCCCAACAAGTCCACACCGACCCTCTGAAGAGCAACCCACCCAGACCTATTCCCCTACATTTACCCCTTCACCTAACACTATGGGCAATTTAGCATGGCCAATTCACCTAACCTGCACATTTTTGGACTGTCGATAGGAAATGTGTAGATGTGCATCATAAAGAGCCATGGGGGATTTGCACAGGGCACAGTTAGGTATGGGGGTATGGAAGATCATGAGCACTGGTTGGCATTGATGGGATGGGGTCAAGGAAATGGGTACAGGACATCAGATAGCTTGGTGGAACATAGAGAGTGGGGGATCTTATGCGATAGGCCGGACCCCCTCAAAACATTTTAAGAATTTAACCCAGAACCTAAAATTTTACTTGTTTTAAGCAGATGTAAGGTGAATATTCCAGGAGCGACATAGCTGGTCAAATTGCTCGGTTTTAAACAAAACGGAATTTATTTGTGCACGAACGAAAGGAAACCGAATTTAGAATAACATAACTATTTGAAAACCCAACTGACACAAAAACACATCTTAATAAAGAGTTGTTCCAATTTCCTGCAACATCCCATAAACAAACCCTGTGGCAAAAAGGTAAATTCAAACACAGGTTCTTACAGGACAGAGATGTCAGAGAGAGAGAGGATCAGCATGGAGTTGTTTATTTGGGACCCCAGCTAAAACTAATCCAAAACTAGAAGGAACCCTGAACTGGCCACTACCCTTTTATTGCACAAGTGTTTTAAACAAAAAAACCTGAAAGTCTTTTCTGATTGTTGACTTCGGCAGCATCTGTTAGCCACTATTAAATTGGCCAGTTCAGACATGTTGGCACCTCTACCTTTAGAAACCCTCTCAAAAAAAAGGACAGAATAACCTTGTTAAAGAAGCAGCATCGGCACAGGGGAGTGAGAGGAAGAGGGGCATGTTGCATTTAATTTTTATTTTTAAGCTTTGAACACGATGCCAGAATCACAAGGGCAGGCTTTCTGCCTCGCCTGAGTTAGTAAACAGCAGCCTTCCCTGTTCACCTAGGGCTTCCCAGCCCTCATTCCTGTGTTGAAACTGGGAAGCACAAGCACCCTATTTTAAATATTGGATTTGCAAAGCTGGGGTTTCTCTTGCCTGTGTTTACCTGACCCAGGAACAAAAATCTGGGTCTTAACTTTTTTTTGCTCATTCACAGGATGGGACCATCACCGGATAGGCCAGCGCTGACTATGCATCCCTAATTTCCCAGAGGGCAGCTAAGTGTCAACCACATTGCTGTGATTCTGGAGTCACGTGTAGGCCAGACCAGATAAGTCAGCATTTTCCTTACCTAAAGGACATTAGTGAGCCAGATGGGTTTTTTCCAACAATTGGCAATGGTTTCATGTTCACCACTAGACTCCAAGTTCCAACAAAAATATTGAAATCAAATTCAATCATCTGCCATGACAGAATTCAAGCCCAGTTCCTGAACATTACCATGCTCTCTGGAATAATAGTTTAGTGACAATCCATTGGACCATCACCCCCCAAGTCTGGATTTGTATACTCAGCTTGCTGGAAAGGGACTTGAACTAACATTTTTCTGACTTAGAGGCAAAATCACTCACTGAGGCTTGGCTGATGGACATAATCTAGGCACATAAGTGAGGCCTATGAGTTATAATGATAGTCATATGGATTTGAACTCAGTTTTAGCAATGTTTTGAGAGACAATACTTCTGATTATAGAGAATTGGCACAGTTGTGCACTCAAGTATCAGTATAGATTATGTACTCAGGTCCTGGGGTGAGCATTAATTTCTCATTGCCTCACCACCTTTCTCTGTTCTTCTAAAGCATTCCTAAAAACCTACTACTTTGACTAATTTTGAGTACATGAAAAGGAAGGGTTTAGAGGGATACATGGCATATGATGGCAAATGGGACTGGGTTAACTTAGGCTATCTGGTCAACATGGATGAGTTGGACCCAAGAGTCTATGACTGTGTGTTCTAATATATCCTATCTAATTTTCTGCTTGATATTACACATGCAGACCTTTTACAGCAATTTCTGTTTTTGTTTCTCTAAATTAATTTGAGAAATTTTAATACATTAAAGTCACTATGTAAATACAGCTTCAAATTGTTTTCTTCTTAACCAAAGGCAAGAGTGTAATTCATTGATGCATCTAACACATCAAGATCAGAGCCTCAGGTATCTCGTGAAGTACAATGGTCATTTTTATTTAGATTTAGCTGTGGGATACCTCATATATTTATCATTAATAACCTGCAATAAATAAGCCCTAGTGTTTATTCATCGCACCGATTTTTAACAGACATCACTGCTCTGTCATGATAAGTGAGCCCATTACTGTTATTTTGTGCAAGAAGTGGAACTACTTGTTAGAATTTGAAAAACGCCACATTCTAACAAAAACCAATGTAAAACAAGCTTCATCAAGTACAACAGTAGAAATCACTCTGCTGAAGTCCTAATTTTAGAGAAAGTACTTAAACATCTTCTTTATTCTGCTCCTTAAAGCATAAATGCTGTTTTGAAAGCCACTTGGCAGGCAAAAAAAAAGTTAAGGGCCAAATGGGTCATTTTGGTTTTTAAGATTGTAAATGACCACATTGTTACCTAAATACCAATTACATTCACTGGCTGTAAACTGTCAAGTGAGAGAATAGACGGTGTCCATAATCTGCAGAAATCCTATTATACATCTTGATCTCAAAGACACTATGGTGAAAGGGAAAGAATTTCAGATTAAAGAACGCATACACCCTGATAATTTTACAGCTTGGTACTTATTGTGAGTGCCTCACTTCCATGTCAAATAATTTCTCCCAATTTAATTTGCAAAATTAAATATCCTGAACAGTGTAGAATCCTGGTACATGAATACAGAGAAGCAGAGCCAACTTTGAAGTATGAAAGTATTTGCAAACTAAAATAGATTAAATTCCTTCAATAGATTTTGTTCTATTTAATGCAAGGTCCAGCGTCCCTAGAGAGGTTTCATATATAGCTGGTCTTAATGGATTGTAATATAATATATACAGAGATATATCGTGTGGCTTCTAAAAGCTGCACATTTAATTAGGTAATTAATGTTATGGACTTTTAAATTGTTAAAAACTATTCATTTACATTTAGTTAAATTCAATTATGTAATTCAATACACTTTGGTTTACAGTATACTTGTATTTCTCTAGTTGCACTCATTCAGAAGAAAATCATGCATGGTAAAAAGGATTTGTGCAAGATGAATCCTCCAGATAAGTTTTATTCAGCTTTTGTATTCGATTTGTTGTGATCACAGTGAAAATGGACGATTGATATTTAGTATTTATCATTTGACTGAAATATCTGAGACTCTCGTAGACTAAGAATGGTTTTAAAATGGGCACTGCTGACAGAAAATAGCTGTTGAGACATCAGGCAGCCCACGTGGAAAATACAAAGCCACCTGTATCAGAATTACAATGTTACAGAGGCAATTATACTCACTCAGGTGTCAAGAAATTTGCATCTCTTGTTTTGTTCCGATAAGTTTGCAGGATAGGTTCACATATGAGGAGGTGGTGGCGGATTGGTTAAGTCACTGGGCGAGTAGTCCAAAGCTCCATGTTAAGGTCCTGGAGCCACATGTTGAAATGCCACCGTGGCTGATGAAACTAAAGATTTTTGGGTGGCTCAGTAGTTAGCTCTACTGGGGACCGGGATTCAATTCCAACCTTGGGTGACTAAAAGTGTGGAGTTTACACATTCTCCCCGTGTCTGCGTGTGTTTCCTCCAGTTGTTCTGATTTCCTCTGACAGTCCAAAGATGTGAAGATAGGGTGAATTAGCCATGGCGAGTTGTCCAATAGTGTCCAAGGGTGTGCAGGCTAGGTGGATTAACCATGGTAACTGTGGGATTACAGGCGTGGTACTGAGGTTTGGTGGGATGATCTTTCGAGGGTTTGAGCAAGCTTGATGGGCTGAATGGTCTCTATCTGCACTGCATGGATTCTATTGAAAATAAATGTTATCTGTGGAGTGTTCAGTTTGAAAAAAAATCAATGAAACTAGAGAGGGAATATCCAAATGAGCCATATTCTAACAGCTTAATTTGAGCAAAATGTCAGAGAATGAAACAAAATGGACTGATAATAGTATGGGTACTTAAAGCTCTTATTTCTCTCACTGTCTCAATATCAGCTAACCAGGATTAGTGAAAAGCCAACCAAGGAAAACCACTGTAGATTGAGAAAGCAAAGATATCAGCAAATTTCACTGGTCCTGGAGAAGTTGGACAGTAGCCAAAAAGTTCAGACTCAAGTTTCACTATCACAGATAAAAAAGTTGAAAAACCTGTAAACTGCAACTGCCTTTAACATTCTATCTGAATTGACAACCATCCTCTCCCATCGTCTTTGTATTCTCATTATCTGTGTTTCTACATGTGCCTTTAATGTCACATTTTGTTATTTTTCTTGGATAACTTGGTAACAAAACTCCACTCTATTTCACTCAAGACAGCCTTGAAATTGGTTCTCCTTCATTTTTGATCTAGTTATCTTACTAAATGAAGTATGGTAGCTGCATGCTAAAAAGAAACAGTAGTTTTGTGACTAACCTCTTCATCTGATTGTAACAGATTGAAGGCTGAAGCATAATTATTCTCACACAATAGGAAAAAAATTAATCTTAACCAGTTTGAATGGGAAGAATACACTTAAGTGACCAAAATTTCAAGCCTTGGCTACTTTCACTCCTTCCTTCTATTTGAATATCATTAGCTATCTTCCCATATTAAACAGGTGTAGAAAGGGTATGCAGAGGGTGCTGGCAGGTGGCAATGAATTAGTACATTGCTCCTCACTGGTTTTCTGATAAATTGCAAGAATGGATTTCAAGAAGTTATGCAAGAAAAAGATAGATAGAACTGACTGGATGAAAATGAGAACATATTATATAGTGTGTATCAGGCTTGACTTTTCTTGTGGGACCCAAGGGGATATTCTTGTTCCTACAAAGATGATTTTAGATTCCCTAACTCCTTGACAGCCTTAGACTAACTGCAGACTGCAGAGCAGGAAAATGATAGAAGTTTCCCTGCTCAGGACCCTCTTTGTGTTTGTGGATACATATTGCTTTAGAAACTAAGGTCAGGAGTAGCCGTTCAGTCATTTTAGCCTGTTGTGTCATTCAATATGATCATGGCTGATCCTCTACTTCAAAGCCATATTCCTGCTTTCTCCTCATGCTCCTGCTTGTCTTTCGAACCTGAAAAAGTCCTTTCTCTTTCTTGAATATATTCAGTGACTTGGCCTCCGCAGCTTTCTTTGAAGAGAGTTCCACAGGTTCACTATTCTTTGAGTGAGGAACCCATTTCTCATGTCAGTTTATATCATCTCCCCCATAGCCTGAGACTGTGTCACTCAGTTCTCGAATCCCCATCCAGGCAAAGCATTCTTTCTGCATCTAGTCTAACCAGCCCTGTTAGAGTTTTATACATTTCAACCAGATCCTCTCTCATCCTCCTGAACACTAGAGAATTAGAGCCAGTCAAACCAATCTCTCCTCAAAAGACAGTCCTGCCGTCAGTGATTGACAGTGGCTAGCCATTGGGTTAGCTCTTTTATTTAATTCAAATTTCACTGTCATGGTGGGATTCAAACCCATGTCACTAGAATATTAACCTAAGGCTCTGAATTAAGGGTCCCATGACAATACCACTATTCCTCCATTGCCCTATATCCAATGTGGATGAATTGGTACTAACTACACCTGATGTCTCCCCATTCCAAGAATGTTCACTGTTTGTGGATTTTGAGATTTGTAGCTCAGGTTGAGGTTCTGGATGTAAGTTTGCTTACTGAGCTGCAAAGTTCATTTTCAGATGTTTATCACTGTACTACCTAACATCACCAATGAGCCTTTGGTGAAGCACTGATGTTATGTTCTGCTTTCTATTTATGTGTTTAGGTTTCCTTGGGTTAGTGATGTCATTTCTTTTTCTCAGATGGTGGTAGATTGGGTCCAAATCAATGTATTTGTTGATAGAGTTCCGGTTGGAATTCTCGTGCGGGTCTCTGTTTGGCTTGTCCAAGGATGGATGTGTTGTCTCAGTCAAAGTGGTGTCATTCCTCATTTGTATGAAAGCATACTAGTGATAGTGGGTCATGTCTTTTTGTGGCTAGTTGATGTTCATGTATCCTGGTGGCTAGTTTTCTCCTGGTTTGTCCAAAATAGTGTTTGTTACAGATTTTGCAACGTAGTTTGTAAATGACATTCATTTTGCTTGTTATCTGTATCGGGTCTTTTAAGTTAATTAGCTGCTGTTTTAGTGTGTTGGTGGGTTTGTGAGCTACTGTGATGCCCAGAGAGCTGAGTAGTCTGGCAGTCATTTCGAAGGTGTCTTTGATGTCGTAGAGAGTTTCTGGATGTGTTTTGACTTCTTGTTTAGGTTTGTTGCTGAGAAATTGGCGGATTGTGTTCATTCTGAATATGCTGTTTAGATGGTTTTCTTCTGCTCTTCATAGGTTCTGTGTGCTGCAGTATGCAGGCAGAAGGCTGGCCTCCAGGATACGTGAACATCAACGAGCCACCAAAGGATTAGAGTCAAGATTAAAATGGTGCTGGAAAAGCACAGCAGGTCAGATAGCATCCGAGGAGCAGGAAAATCAACATTTCATGCAAAAGCTGTTCATCAGAACATCCTGATGAAGGACCTTTGCCCGAATCGTCGATTTTCCTGCTCCTCGAATGCTGCCTGGCCTTTTGTGCTTTTCCAGCAGCACTCTAATCTTGACTCTAATCTCCAGCATCTGCAGTACTCACCTTTGCCTCCCCACAAAAGGACGTGACCCACTATCACTAGTATCCTCACATACAGATGAGGAAGGACACCATTTTGACTGGGACAACACATCCATCGTAGGAAAAGCCAAACAAGAATTCTAGAAGCATGGTATTCCAACCAGAACTCTATCAGCAAACACATTGATTTGGACCCCATTTACCACCCTCTGGAAAAAGAACCAGGAATGACATCACTAACCCAAGGAAACCAAAACACATAAATAGAAAGTGGGACATAACATGGTGCTTCACCAGAGGCTCACTGATGATATTACCTAGAATGGTGACAAAATGTCTGAAAATTAACCTTGCAGCTCAGCGACAAACTTACATCCATATTCACTGTCACAGTGAAATTCTGGGTGCAATTTTAACTTAACACACTGAGTGGAAAACCCGTGGGAGCAGGAGAAATGGTGATTTAACTCCTCGCCCCAGAGGAGTTATTTCTTTCCACTGACTTTGATAGAGATTAAAATAAGGCAGGGTATAATGCCAGCTTTGTGTCTGACCCAGTCACCCTCCCTTTGGGTGGCTGAAGCTACAATTAGCATAAATATTGTTTCTGCTCTGTAAGACATAAAAAGCAGAAGCAGACATAGGTCATTCAGTCCATGAGTGGACTAGAAAGAGAATGCCCACCAAGAACTTTTCATCAAGGGATGAAAATGTTTAAAATTTCTTATTTGCATTAACAATTCTGAAGCAATTAGAATCAAAGAGAAATTTGAGTTTACGGGTTTTTTATATTTTCTCTTACTGCCTATAGTGTGATATGGCTGCTTAATAATTTGTATCCATCCCAGCATAGTTTCCAGGAAATCTTCTGAAATGTTGGAAAAACGTAATTGACACAATAAGGTTAGGAAGTTGAGTTACAAGGCTTGCCAATTACATTGTTCCAATTATATGTTGGGCATGCATGTAATCAGGTGGTTTGAAATGCAGGGTCATGTTAAAGAACTGAATGGGAATGCTCTGTAAACCAATCACCAAATCTGTACAGTATTTGCAAGCTCTAGATAGAGTGGATAAGTAAGCACTACTCCACATATTTGAGGGGTGCATACTGATGCACATAGATTTATCATAAGGGGTAGAACGTTGAAAGAACAAATAGAATAAGTTGTATTGATGAGATAATTTTAAATAAATATGTCTATCAGAAGCTAAAGATGACAACTGTCTGACGATCCATTGGCTGGATGGCTGGTTTACAATACAGAATGACAACAACAGCATCAGTTCAAATACTGCACCGGCTGAAGTCATAGTGAAGGTTCTACCTTCTCAAACTTGCCTCTTGCCTGAGACATGGTGACCCTAAGGTTAAACTCACTACCAGTTGTCTCTATGTAATGAGATAGTGGGACTATGGAGACATTGCTTTTTATTGATTAAGAGACTCTGATTGGAAGGGTTAATCACTTCAGGTCACTTTTAGCCAGTTTCTGAAACAAAGTGTGAAGCTACAGCAACCTTAAGGTAGTTTCCTGCACGCTTAGTCTATAGCAGGGCCTGAAGTGAACCGAAACAGAAACAAAATATAGACGAATCAACATTCATTTTAGAAAAAAATCTCTTCAATTTTACTTGTGAAAGCCAGCAGGTCTGGTAGCATCTGGGGAAGAAAGCAGAGTTAACATTTTGAATCCCAGATTTAAGAGTCACCAGATTCGAAATGTTAACTCTGCCTTTTCTCACAGCTGCTACCAGACCTGCTGAGTTTTGCTGGCACTTTCTGTTTTGTTTCCGATCTCTAGCATCTGCAGTTCTTCGTTTTATTTAAATTTTATATTTGTGGTGTGCTGTAAAGCTTTCCAGGTTAACATCATGAATAGGTAGAATCTGAATGGATTCTTTAAACTAATCTAAACCTTATCATTTTTTTACTGTACACATTCCTGACTTCAGCCTGTTCCAAAAAATAAGCCCCATGAACTATCAGAGGCAGTGATGGTATGCATGTCTATCAATGGAGTAAAAACAGATTAATGTAAAGTTTATCCATGTGCTCAAACCAGTTAAATGCATTTCTAAATAAAGTTTTCAATTGGTTCTGAAGCACTTGTCATTTCCAGAGAATGTGGAGTGGTGCTAATACTTTGATAATGGTGTACCTTCAGTTAATTCTAATTGTTTCCACATAGCAACAGGAGAAGGAATTTCGTCGTAAGGCAAAAGTACAAAGAAAGAGAACAAAAAGGGTGAATGAGATTTGTTTTCTGTCCAACCAATTAGAATCTTCATCTAGATTTCGATTCACCCTTTTATCCTTATTCAATAGCTCAGAGAAAGCCGTCCAGAAATGTGAATGTCTCCATTGAGAGGTTTTCACTGGATAATGTGAAAAAGACATTTTTGTTTAGTTGTTACATAGGAAACACTGGATTAACATCAGCAAGATGAGGTTCTATAGGTGTCATCATATTGATCTAGTGTTTGTAGACTCAGATCTCCAGAGTCTTCTCAAAAAGAAGAGTGCTGGATGAACACTGCATACATATTAAGGACGTCACAATGGATAAAGACATCACAATGGAGGCCATTGCCAGTGCCGTTATCCAAGAAGCAGATCTCAAATGACCACTATGTAGACCAGCCATTACAGACAGCATAATAAATACATATGATATGGTTACTTTCAGCACTAACCTTACACAGACCATTTAGAAATAATGGCTAATAGTTTCTGAGACCTAATTAAATTCATTCTGCCGCGTTGAGTGGGCATCAATTACACAAGCCAGTACAGGTAGCATGACAGGATTAAACTTCCCAATGCAGACTTTTCTCCTGTAGAAATCTGGTGTGATCTATCCAAGTCCTTCCATTTCCAGCTGAAGTTTGAGTGTCAGAATATTGTACGTTCTCCTGTAGTGAATGTGATGGTGGGAAGGGGAAACTAATCAGTTGGAGAGAGTGGATAGACCTCTCACCTCAACACCAGTTGAGGCCCTTGGGTAGCCAATCATACCCATTGACAGGATTTAGCCTGTTGGCATTAATGAAGTAACAGCCAGGGGACTCATGTAGGGAGCATGACAAGCAAACCAAATGTAGTTGTTAGCAGGGTCCCCAAGCAGGAGTGGGGTGTTCCCATATTTAAAGGCACTCAGTGCTTCACCAACAGACCCAGTAATGAGAAGAAGTGGAGGTTCTGGGAGCCAACTCCTCTGCATGTGCTGCTGACCTCCTTTCCTTGAGACTACATATCTATAATACTATATCATTAATCATTAAGCGATGGCCTGTGATCAGAAACAATACTGGGTCTTGGGTAGGTGTAGTACCAGAAGTAGTCACCACCTCACTGTTAGTGCTATTGTTCAATAGACCAGATGCTCTCAGAGACCTGGACGCCTGTCCCATGGTTCCTTGTTCCCATGGGGTAGGTCCACACTGGCCTAAGTGGAATAATTTGCAGCCAGCCTTCCTACAAAGAAGCAGCACTGGGCTCTTGCTGAACCTCCAATTAGTAGCCAAGTCTATTTCACCTTCATAGAGTATGGGGTTAACATCAGAGAGATACTTAATGATGATAATGTATTGGTGATTACAGAATTTCAGGAATAGGAAGAGATATCTGGAAAGGAATGGATAGTCTAATCTTGTGTGAAGAAAATGTATGTAAAGATCTAGCTATAAGAACAGAGCAACTGCAAAATATGACAGACACTAGATTTCTGAAACAAACAGAGAATGCTGGAGAAACTCAGTGGGTTTGATAGCATCTGTGAAGAGAGAAATAAAGTGGTATGAATCTTCTTCAGAATATTTTTCAAATAAATAAAATAGGTTTGTATAAAAAGGATTGTGGACCAAGCAGTGTATGGTTTGGAGACTAAACAGCCTTAAACCCAAAATAGAAAACAACAAAAAAATCCAAAAATATTTCTCAACAAAATAATTACATTCTACAGTGCTGTCCAATTCTGATTCATGGAAGATTGCACAAATAAATTTGAGCAAAGCAAGAATGGTAATTTCACTTCCGAAAATCAGAGAAATTCTGAATGAACCTTACACCTGGTTTGCCATTCAAAAGGGAAACTCTACTCTACTACATTTAAGAAAATTATACAGTCAATATTTTCAACATTTAATGTCACTGATGCCATATTAAAAGGTAGAAAGAGAAAATACAAGGTACTTTGTGCCACTTGTTTTTTTGGTCTGACCTGACAGAGTCATTCTCTAAATTTTTGGGTTAATAGAGGGGTACAGCATAATTTACTTATAAAGGTACTTCCTTAATCTTTCATGTTTGGAATATAGGAACATGAGTTAGCCATTTGACCCCACAGGTAGTGCTTTTGCCCAAAACGTCGATTTTCCTGCTCCTCAGATGCTGCCTGACCTGCTGTGCTTTTCCAGCATCACTCTAATCTAGACTCTGGTTTCCAGCATCTGCAGTCCTCACTTTTGCCTTGTAATTAATGATGGACTGTGGTCTTGTCACATCATCGTAAGCAACCACAATTTGGTTGTGATCTCAGCTCACTTTCCTGTCTGTGTCCACCTCTTGTGCCAGATTATCAGGAAAGTGCTGTGAGGAATTCATTAACCTGACATCACAGTCAGTCTCTTTTTGCTTCATGAGATACCATGGATACAAACACAACCTTAAATAGCCAAGTACCCTTCACACTGCACTCTGGTTAGAGGAAGTAATAGCTTGGGTTTTTGCAATGTGCATGTTAATATGAGGTGAAATTTTTGTCTCATTGCAAGATATGTTGGGTGTTTTGAAGGAATTCTCACCATAATGCCCAGCAAGATTTCTCAACATACCTTACCAATTGGGGAAGTAATTATCGTTGAACCATTCTGGGGACCTCGGTTTAAATCCCACCATGGCAGATGGTGGAAATTGATTTTAATAAAAATCGGGAATTAGGAATCTAATGATTACTAGGAATCCATTATCCATTGTTGAAAAAACCTGTCTGGTTCATTAATGTTTCTAGGGAAGGAAACTTCCATCCTTAACTGATAGAAGGCATCCCTGTAATTCCAGACCCACAACAATGTGGTTGACTTTTAACTGCCCTCTGAGCAATTATGAATTTTTAATAAATGCTAGCATGACTAGTAACACCCTCATCCCATAAATGAATTTTAAAAATGCGCCTCCAGGTCTCTATTAGAGAGTCATGGTGTCAACTTCCTCTTCTCTGACATTGAGTCAAAGAGTCATAGAGATGTACAACATCTTCAGTCCAACTTGTCCATGCCGACCAAATATCCTAACCTAATCTAGTCCCATTTGCCAGTACTTGACCCTTCCTATTCATAGAACCATCCAGATGCCTTTTAAATGCTGTAATTGTACCAGCCTCCACCACTTCCTCTGGCAGCTCATTCCATACACGCACCACTCTCTGCATGGAAAGGTTGCCCCTTAGATCTCTTTTATATCTTTCCCTAAACCTATGGCCTTTAGTTCTGGACTTCCCCACCCCAGGGAAAAGACTTTGTCTATTTATCCTATCCATGCCCCTCATGATTTTATAAACATCTATAAGGTCGCCCCTCAGCCTCAGATGCTCCAGGGAAAACAGCCCCAGCCTATTCAGCCTCTTCCTATGACTCAAACCTTCCAACCCAAGCAACATCCTTGTAAATCTTTTCTGAGCCCTTTCAAGTTTCACAACATCCTTCCAATAGAAAGGAGACCAGAATTGCACACAATTTTCCAAAAGTGGCCATACTAATGTCCTGTACAGCCGTAACATGACCTCCCAACTCCTACACTCAGTGCTCTGACCAATAAAAGAAAGCACACCAATTGCCTTCTTCACTATCCTATCTACCTATGACTCTACTTCCAAACAGCTCTGAACCTGCACTCCAAGGTCTCTTTGTTAAGCAACACTCCCAAGTACTTTACCATTAAGTGTCCTGCTAAGATTTGTCCCTTAGATCTCTTTTAGATCTTTCTCTTCTTTCCCTAAACCTATACCATCTAGTTTTGGACTTCCCCACCCCAGGGAAAAGACTTTGTCTATTTATCCTATCCATGCCCCTCATGATTTTATAAACATCTATAAGGTCACCCCTCAGCCTCTGACACTCCAGGGAAAACAGCCCCAGCCTATTCAGCCTCTTCCTATGACTCAAACCTTCCAACCCTAGCAACATCCTTGTAAATCTTTTCTGAACCCCTTTCAAGTTTCACAACATCCTTCCAATAGAAAGAAGACCAGAATTGCACACAATTTTCCAAAAGTGGCCATACCAATGTCCTGTACAGCCGTAGCATGACCTCCCAACTCCTACACTCAGTGTTCTGACCAATAAAGGAAAGCACACCAATTGCCTTCTTCACTATCCTATCTACCTATGACTCTACTTCCAAACAGCTCTGAAACTGCACTCCAAGGTCTCTTTGTTCAGCAACACTCCCGAGCACCTTACCATTAAATGGATATGTCCTGCTAAGATTTGCTTTCCCAAAATGCATCACCTCACATTTATCTAGATTAAACTCCATCTGCCACTCCTTAGCCCATTGGCCCATCTGATCAAGATCCTGTTGTAATCTGAGGTAACCTTCTTCACTGTCCACTACACCTCCAATTTTGGTTTCATCTGCAAACTTACTAACTATACCTCCTATGTTCCCATCCAAATCATTTATATAAATGACGAAAAGTAGTGGACCCAACACCAATCATTGTGGCACTCTACTCGTCACAGGTCTTTAGTCTGAAAAGCAACTCTACCACCACCCACTGTCTTCTACCTTTGAGTCAGTTCTGTGTCCAAATGGCTTGTTCTCCCTGTATTCCATGAGATCGAACCTTGCTAACCAGTCTCCCATGGGGAACCTTGTCGAGCGCCTTACTGAAGTCCATACAGATCATGTCCACTGCTCTGCCCTCATCAATCCTCTTTGTTACTTCTTCAAAAGACTCAATTAAGTTTGTGGGACATGATTCCCCATGCACAAAGTTATGTTGACTATCCCTAATCAGTCAATTAGCTGTGGGAGTTGGTGGGTGTGTTGAAGGTTGAGTTGGTCACCATTAATGGAGATGAAGACATCTAGGAAGGGGAGGGAGGTAGCCGAAATGGTCCAGGTGAACTTAAGGTCAAGGTGGAATGAGTTGGTGAACTGTTCAACCTCCTTGTGGGAGCATGAGGTGGCGCCAAGACAGTTATCAATGTAGAGGAGGAAAAGTTGGGGAATGGTGCCAGTGGAACTGCGAAGATGGACTGTTCCACATCACTGACAAACAGACAGGAATAGCTAGGGCCTATGTGGGTGTCCATGGCTACGATCTGGAGGAACTGGTTGAATTCAAAGGAAACACTATTGAGGGTGAGGACCAGTTCAGCCAATCGAATGAGAGTGTCAGTGGAGAGGTACTGATGTCAATGCCAGGAGAGGAAGAAATCCCTAATCAGTCCTTGCCTTTCCAAATACGTGCAAATCCTGTCCCTCAGGATTTCCTCCAACATCTTGTCTAACACCGACGTTAGGCTCATCGGTCTATAGTCCCCTGTCTTGGCCTTACCACCCTTAAACAGTGGCACCACATTAGCCAACCTCCAGTCTTCTGGCACCTCACCTGTGACTATTGATGATACAAATAACTCAGCAAGGGGACCAGCAATCACTTCCCTAGCTTCCCATAAAGTTCCAGGGTATACCTGATAAGATCCTGGAGATTTATCCACCTTTATGCATTTCACAATATCCAGCACTTCCTCCTCTGTAATATGGACATTTTTCAAGATGTCACCATCTATTCCCTACATTATATACCTTCCATGTCCTTCTCTACAGTAAACACTGATGCATCATTTAGCATCTCCCCCATCTCCTGCAGCTCCATACGAATGTTGCCCTGCTGATCTTTGAGAGACTCTATTCTCTCCCTAGATACCCTTTTATCATTAATGTATTTGTAAAAACCATTTGGATTCTCCTTAACCCTATTTGTCAAAGCTATCTCATGTCCCCTTTTTGCCCTCCTGATTTCCCTCTTAAGTATACTCCTACTGCCTTTATACTCTTCTAAGGATTCACTCAATCTATCCTGTCTATACCTGACATATGCTTCCTTCTTTTTCATAGCCAAACCCTCAATTTCTCTTGTCATCCAGCATTACCTGCACCTACTAGCCTTTCCTTTCACCATAACAGGAATATGCTGTTTCTGGATTCTCGTTATCTAATTTCTGAAGGCATACCATTTTCCAGCCATCCTTTTATCTGCCAGCTCTGTCCTTGACTGAATAGGGCAGTTTTGAAATGCCAATGCAGGTACACAGAAAACTTTTAAAAAGGGTGCTCGATGGCAGTGTAAAGGGCAAGTGGAGGAGGTCATGCCACCAGATCTTGGTAACTTGGTCTGGGGCAGCCTTGCTTGCAGAAGAATGCTAACAGTGTCGGAAAAAGTTCAGTGTCTTTCTCTGTCCCATCAGTGTAAGTGCCGCACTCACCTGTCTGACACCTCAGACTCTGTTTCTGCTGTCACACTCAACTCCCACCAGGACTCATGGTCTGACACTCTCACTGTGGTCTTTACCTAAATCACTCAATCTTGCCTCAGGAGAAACTACACAAAACATTTGCGAGAAGTAATGGAATTGCAGGGGGCACATTCAAAATTGGTTAATGAGCACACAACTGCCATTACCATAGTGTCTGTGTGAAGTAGCAGATAACCACAAGTCTCACCTTTTATCTTCCTAATGTCAGCTCAGTAATCTTATTCAATTATAGATGTCCTGCAGCACTTCACAGCAACATGGGGCAGAAAAATAAAGTTGCTCTTTACTTCCTTTCAGTTTTCTCCATTTTGCAATCAGCAATTCCAAAATGTTCCACTGTGAACAGGGTTTTGAGTCATCTACCATCTTAACTGTACTTTGGTAAAAATCTAATGCTATGTTGGTTAGTCAAATGTTTTTGTGTACGGCATACAGATTCCTCATTGCCCTTGAACTGATTGGCTGCCTCAGCCATTTTAGAGGGCAGTTAAGGATCCATTGAATGGCTGTCGGTCTTCTGTTACATATAGGCCAGACTGTTTAAGGTGGCAAATTGCCTCCCCCTAAAGGGTTTTAGTGACCCAGATGGTCTTTTACAACAATGGTCAACTGGTCATCATTAGGCTAACTTGTAATTCTAGATTTTTGTTTATCAAATTCAAATTTCACGATCAGTCATTATTGAATTTGAATCCATGTCCAAGAAATTGGGATCAGGATTACTGGTCCAATGAGGTTACCACTGTACTATTCTGACTGTGCTATCACTACTTCAGAATGCAGTGGACACTGAACACAATATAAATTTAAGAAGGAGACAGACAGATTTTTAACTAGTAATGAGCTAGAGGGTTATGGGGAGAGGCAGGGAAGTGAAGTTGAGGCCTAGATGAGGTCAACCATGATCATATCAAATGGCAGAGCATGCTCAAAGAGCTACGTTGCCCACTTCAGCTCTTAGTTCTCATGTTCATATGCATTTTGCCTCCTCTAAATAACTTATTTACTGTATGTCTTATAAAATTTTAGTACTTTATTTTGAAATGTTTCAGTGCCTAAAGCAGTAGCTAGTTCTATGTTCTGAAGTATGAAACAGCTGAGGTGGTAGTTGCTGATGCAAGTCATGTATCTAAACAGGGCAATGGTCTCCTGCTAAAAATAGATTAAGCCTGAAGTGGGTTGGTGCCAACATTTTAGATTTTATTTGCTCACCAAAAACATTTTTGAAACCTTTCCATGTCAGCTTGCAAATGTAGACATGACACAAAGCACTGGCTGAAGAGGCTTGGAGTCATCGCACTTTTGGAAAATATCTTCACATATAAATTAAGAGCAAAGTCAAAATAATTTGTTGAGAATTGCATCCATAAAGCTTTTAATGTCAAGGAATTTGAATACAAAATAACATTTTTACTATTTCATTTTATTTATAGTGTATTTCACAGACACTGATAATGTCTGTGATTTGTTTGTGTTTGCCAATCTATTTTAAAGTTTGTGGCGTCCTCAAGCCGCATTTTTACAGATAATTTGGAATAGTTGCACATTTCTAGCAATAAATAAATAAAAAAGTTATGGAGCAATGCCAGTTCAATTTTTTTCTCTCTGGTTTAGGAAAAATTGCCACATTTATAACTAACAGCAGGAGGCAGAAAGGTTGTGTTGTATACTGCAGATTTATGAACTGAAATGCAATTAAATTGCTCAGACAGTAAGGACTTTGATTTTACTATCAACTGAACTATTTATGCAGTGGCAGCAATACACACAGTAACCAAGGCTTGGGCATGTTTTAACACTGAAATTTTTTTATAACATTGAAAATTTATGTATTTATTCATTTTGGCTACTGTGGTATCTTTACTTGGGTTGCTTTTTTTTTAACTGAACCAGTCACCAGTGTGTTGTGGATAGCATCTAACAGATTTTACTTAACACCAACTTAATTTAATGACTGAAGTTCCAGTGTGACATTTGGTTGTTGTACAATGACAACCTATCAACAAGGATATTTTCACTCCTTGTGAGGATTCCAGGTTGTTCCCAATTCTTGGTAAAGGCCTCAATTTTGACTGTTTCAGCTTTAACTGCATTTGCGAAATCATGGCAACATTGCTTATTCTGTGATAGGCATTTTGAAAAGCTAATTATTAAAGTTATCATTTCCTGGGACAATGAAGGTCGCTAGGCTGCTTCAAAACTTACTGACACCAACCCATGATCCCATATGTAAAATGAAGTTAAAATTTCATCATATCGGTGTAATTATTATCAGAATTTAAAGAGCCTTTCCCTACCAAGACGTGTGCTGATAAGCTGTACATTTGTTATGTATTTCAATATGATTTAGGAATTATTGGCTGAATTTTTTTTTTGGTTGTGCCAATCTTGTTTTTCTCCATGAGGCTTAACAGATTTTCTCACGCTATAATCTCGAACCTGCCTCCTTAACAATCTACCATTCCCATATGGTACCCTCACATTTGATGCCAGCTCAATTTGACCACTCACCATTCCCATAAGGCTGACCACTTTCCAGAATTGGACAGGCATATGTGGCGCCAGCTCCATCTTTGAAAGGTTCTTGCACACCCAGACAAGCACTGTCAGTTTGGTGCTGTCCTGCATGGCTTGTCATATTTGCCCCTGACGTGGCAGATAAGGAGATAAGGAGATGGTAGATAAGGTGTACCACTTTGTGAATAAACATTTGGAGTTCCTGGTGGATGGAGTAGTTCAGAAGGAGAGGTCCTCTTCAAACAGAACTAGCAGAGGATGCCATGACATCAGACCCTGTTAGCCTGGGTCCAACATTGCCATGTGGTAATTGTGGTCTCACCATCTGGAGGAATGACTAACAGTGAAGGGAAAAGATCAATGGACTTTTCCACTCAGCTAAGGTTAGGCCCACATATTTCTCTTTGCTACATCACACTCATTCTATCTCTCCTACTGACCAACCTCCCACCAAAGGCTCATTCGCTACCACTTTCATGAGGTCATGAATCATTGCACTCCTGTTGGTTTCAGCTATCCCAATCCTCATCTCTCCTAATCCTTCATGGCCTTTGTGCTACTCTCCCCACAGATGCTACCAAATGTCCTGAGTTTCTCTAGCATTCTCTGTATTTGTTTTGAATATAGCAGTGCTTGTCTATCAAAGATGAGATCTCATTAGAAAATGGTGCTCTGTTAGCAGGATCCAGAATTATTGTATACAATTGATCAAGAGAGAGCATTTCCAGAAGATACAGGGAGGTCACATGGGAGTGAAGAAGTGTAAGCTTACAGCCTGATCAACACTGTACATATATAGTGGAGGATGGACCATGAATCAGATTTAGTAGAAGAAGCACAAGATGTAATTTGTAATTGTATATAGGTTACCTGAACTCATAGGCCTATTAGTTGTTAGTAACCATGTGTGTCTCCATCGGGAGACTGTGCCAGATTCCAACTGATTCTCCACGCAGAGAGTGTGATGTCATTAGAACAAGTAGAGCTCAACATACTCCAACCATAAAATATGTTAGAACCATTTCTTTACATAACATCTCCCCCGTGCTTTTTAACCCTTAGTTAACCCATTCTGCCATCATGTATATAATTATATTGCATTGATGACTATCCATTCTTGTGCCATGTCTCTAACTTTACAGATTTAAGGGGTTTGGACATTTCATAATTTCTCCAGAAAGCATTTCTTTTGGGTATGGAACATTTGTAGATCTTTGGCAAGATGATTGTTGACCTTGATTATGACATTTTGCCATTTCTCCACCAGAGGATCCTTTATGTCATGGGTGCCTTTTTCAGAGGACATTGTTTTTTGTGAATGTTAATGTCACATTCATTTTTCTGAAGTGCATTTAATTGACTAATGTCCATCATGGAAGACAGATGCATAAAAAAATCATGAAACAAATACTTTCTTCCTTGTTAATCCCTTAGATTTCTAGATCAAACAGCTGGTTTGAATTGGCAGATTCAATCTCTTTTTTGTGGTATCTTGGACAGTTAGACAATGCAGCTTCTTCCGGTAGACCATGCCCTGGATATGCAACTTCCAGGAGAATTGTAAAACATGTTATTAATACCTCTACAGATTAGTTGATACCTGTGAATATGGAGCCTTGCAATTTGAATTTGAGTAAGAAACAAAATACGTGTTGAATTTTTTGATCCACCTTTGTCAGATCTATTGCCAACCAAAGAAGATTTGACTATGAAGAAAGCTTGACACATCAAATAGGTCAAATCATTGGTCAGGAAAATAAGGCAAAGATCCAGAAAGGCAAAGAATAGCATAATCATAGAAAAGTAACAGAATATCTTAACTTTACTCGAAAAGTAGTTGGATTTTATAGACCAAGCAAGAGTGGAAAAACAGATGGCTAGACCCTTTAAAATAGGGTGGCATGCCATTGGCAATGTGCCCACCACCCAACCATATCTCCTGTGATTTTATTAATGACAAGTGAGATGACAAGAATGCTGCCCACCTGGGGGCTAATTGAAATGCTTCAAGTAAGTAATTTGCACCCACTTCAAGATCTCAACATGTTAGTGCTTTGATTTATTGCACAAGAGAAGTTGCTCTGAAAAACCAACTGTGATCTTTGCCAGCACAAGTCATCAAGTCTTCAGCAGCCATACGTGCATCCCAGAGGATTGTTCTGTCATAGTTTGTTTGGCAGCGTGACTTTCATTGTATCTGTCTTTGTGAGCCAGAGTCCGAAGTCATGTGGTCAGAGAAGGGCTTGTCATCAGTAACCACTGAGGTGATGTGATGACTCAAATGCAGTTGTTACAATTAACTGCTACAGAAAGAAGGCATATGACTAATATCTTTACTGGACTTTGATCATGCATAATATGTTACATATGGTTGGATTCTGTAAAGATCTTGAGGAAATGGGATGCATTTTGATAGTGGTACATATTAAAATTGACACGCAGCACCTGCAAAAATGACTCTCCACATCATAAGGAAACCTGATATCCTCACAAAGCTATGTGCTCACTCCATCTGCTCGTCCCTTACAAGAAACAATGACATGCATTCAACTCTATTTGCAGACACGATTTTAATTATTTCCCTTATGCAACTGTGAATGATGAATTGTGCGTGATTAATGTTCATTGTCACCATGACTTTGAGTCACTTGGACAGCACATGATAAATTTCAGTGAAGTTCGCTCAAGCGAAGCAGAGATATGTGAGAGGCTACTTATCACGATAGTTTAGGTCGAAGAATCACTGGGAAAATAGGAGCAAGAGTAGGCTATTTGGATCTTCAAACCTGTTCCACCATTCAATATGATCATGGCTGATCGTCCAACTTTAGCCCTAACAACTCCTCTTGAAAACATTGAATGATTTGGCCCCAACCATTTTCTGTAGCAGAGAATTACACAGCATCACTAATGTTTGAGTGAGAAAATGTCTCTCATTCAGTCATAAATAGCTTATCCCCATATCTTTAGACTGTGACTGGTTCTGGACTCTCCAATTATTGAGAATATCTTTCCTGCATTTGCCTTGTGTCATCCTGTTAGACATTTATAGGTTTCTGTGAGATCCCCCCTCATTCTTCTAAACTCCAGTGAATATAGCCCAAACCAATCAAATGTTTCCTCGTATGTCAGTCCTGCTATCTCAGGAATCAATCTGATAAACCATCATTGCATTCCCCCCATAGTCAAAACGTTCTTCATTAGATAAGAGACAATACTCCAGATGTGGTCTGACCAATGCACTGTACAATTGCAGAAAGACATCTCTGCTTCTGTATTCAACTCCTCTAGTTATGAAACGCAACATACCAGGCCATTTCACCTGCTAAACCTGAATGTTTGCTTTCGGTGACTGGTGTACAAGGACACACAGGTCTTGTTGCACCTTCCCCTTTCTCAAACCATAATGATTCCCATAATAATCTGTTTTCCTGTTTTTGCTATCATAATGGGTAACATCACATTTCTCCACATTATACACATGGAAACACCACTACCTTCAAGTTTCCCACCTTTCAACCTGCCTTGGAAATACATCGCCATTCCTTCAGTGTTGCTTGGTCAAAATCCCGACATTCTTTCCCTAATGAGTCTAGCTACAGCACATGGACTGGAGCAATTTAAGAAGGCAGCTCACGGTCATCTTCTCAAGGGATGCTAGCTCAGCTAATGATGCCTACATCCCATGTGTGAATTTAAACAAAGAACTAAGAAGGAAACTTAAATTAAAGTGAGTGACTTGAATGCCAGAATAGGTGCAGGAATAAAGAGAAGGCAAGATAGATATGAATTGAAAAGAGGAACAGGAATTGACAATAGCTGACAATCCTGTAAGAACAGGAATTGACAATAGCTCCTTAAGTCATTTTTACTTGGAACTCAGTTAATATCACAGAGTGCATCTGATAACTTATTGAACAAAGATGTTAATGTCTGCTACAGATCTTAACGACCTTACAAACTCCAGTGTAAAAATTCCAGGATTCGTCCCATATATTAAGTAACTGAAGAATTTTAGCTGAGCCTTCTCCCAATTTCTACTGATTGCATATGGTTAAAATTGCAACCATGATTTTGATTCTGTTTCTAAGCTAATATCAAGACTGCCAATTTGACCCCAAATATGTTTGATCAGGAAAAAAGACACATGTCTTGGAACAATTTGATAGCTCATCTTACTGACAAGAGATTATGCATAAAATTAATAGCAGAAATGAAGGAAAAAATGTTATTGATGAAAAGGAAAAAAATGAATATTGTACACATTAATGCATACCCAGTTATTTTGCTCCTCTTGCCAAATGAAATAATAAAATATTACCAGTGCAATTCAAGATCATTACTTCACAGTGTCATGTTTATTCAATTATTTAAAAATATACATTTTTAAAGGTCTTTTCCTATTATACATACATTTGGGAAAGTAATTTTATTTCACTCCCTAAAAGAGCTTGCAAATGTATCAAAATATAAATATATATCTGTTGTCTAAAATATCTCAATTTCTTTATGTTGTTCTGAACAATGTACTGGGGGTTTATATCAGCAATTGATTTTTCTTTTTGATGTGCAATTGTATTTGAGTTTGGAATTCGTTTGGTCAGCCAAACGTCCAATATATGAGGATTCATCACCACATTTAAGAGACTTCAAATCAAACATCTGATAAATTGCACATTATTAAAACTAAAGATCTGTGTGTTTCAAGCAATCAAATTAAATCTCAAATTCAGAGAAAACGGGTCTGAACAGGCAGAGGAAAGGCTTATGGTCCTCTATGGTGTTGCAGGGCGTACAGTCCAGAGTTTAACCAGTGAAAACTATAGTTTATCAATACTGAGAATGGGGAGCATTTTATTATTTGTTCCACCAACCCCACTTTCCTCATTTTTTTGAAGTCAGTTGGGCAGAATCCCAGTCTCCCTTTTATGAGTCAGATTGTTTGATCTCTCATGAACCGTCGAAGGAAATTCTGTAGGCTACAGTGTAGCAGCTGAAGGAACTGCAGCCAATAGTAAGGTAAGAGTACAAAATGCCAATATCAGAAGCGGAGCTAAAAGGCAGGGGACGAAAAATAATACAGAGTTCGAGAAGGAGAGTTCAGTAATTATTTTAAAAGCAAAGGCAATAGAGCGGTTGGAAGAAGTGCTAAAAATAGAGGTGTTTATTATTACAAAATATATACAACATGATCCCATATTACCAAAGGAGGTGAGGAACAATACAGACCTTTGCAGGAATCTTGAGGAGACAGCATGGTTGTGTGAAGAGAAGTTTTTGCTGATGATGCTGTGACTACAATTAGCTCAATAAGCATGGACCAGGAAAAAGCAGTCCCCAATGATCTCTGGATAAGGTGTCGAAGGACTGCGGAGGAGGATTTGGAGAGATCCAGAGAAATTGAGGATGGATCATGGTCATAGTATCTGAGTTGGCTATTAGTTACACTGCAGAACTTTATTATAGTGAAATCAATACAAACTTCTGCTTAAAGAATTTTAAAAATAGAGATGCATGAGAAATGATCAGAGAATTAGAAGGAGACTTTGGGTAAAATGTAATGGTCACGGCTCACCCATCTACCAGCTGATAAAATTGTTACAAACCCACCATGCTGAAAATGTGTTGCTGGAAAAGCGCAGCAGGTCAGGCAGCATCCAAGGAGCAGGAGAATCGACATTTCGACAGGAAAGGCTGAAGAAGGGCTCCTGAAGAAGGGCTCATGCCCGAAATGTTGATTCTCCTGCCCCTTGGATGCTGCCTAACCTGCTGCGCTTTCCCAGCAACACATTTTCAGCTCTGATCTCCAGCATCTGCGGTCCTCACTTTCTCCTAGAAGACAAACCCACCGTGGCCTTTTCCAGGAGCCCAGTCAGGCAACCCACTGGCTAGCATGAGGGTGTCCATTTCCATTGGGAGCAGTTTACCACTGGACCTCCTGGTGCAGGCTAAATGTCTCACATAAGAGAGATGGTATCCCAGTGGTATTGTCACTGTGCTAGTAATCTAGAGGCCCAGGTTAATATTCTGGTTCAAATCGCAGCATGGCAGATGGTGAAATTTGAATAATGAAACTGATTTCATGGTGACCATGTAACCACTGTTGACTATGATTTTAAATATCTGGCTCACTAATGTCTTCAAAGGAGAAAAACAGTCATCCTAACCCACACTGGCCTATGTGTGACTCTAGCCCATAACAATGTGGTTAACTATTAACTATCCTCTGAGCAAGTAGGGATGGGAAATAAATGCTGGACTAACCAGCAATGTCAATTAAGAAGAAGAATCACTACTATGAGGAGGAATCTCTTCTGTAGAGTAGTGGGATTGATGATGAAGCTCCCAGGCCAAAGTGAATGGTGTAGGATCACCGAGCCAGGTGGGGAAATCCTTGCAAGTTGGGTCCATATGTATGTTGAGGCAGTGGGTTCTTGTGGTTTCCCCTCTTTCCAACAACAGGACTCTCCATTGGGATCAGGATAATAGAGAAGAAGATACCTAATTCCCAATCCCTCTCAGCATGCAGGTAAATGTCTCATGCTAATGTGGTATATTTGCCCATGGAATGGTCCTGCTCACCAATCATTTCATTCCAGCACTTAAAGTCCTTCAGTGCACTTGAGGGTCTCATTTGGTTTTCAGACAGAAAGCTGCTCTTAGTCTTTCCTGCCTTGAAGTTATTTGCTGGGAGGATTGAGAAGGTGATTGGGTCTTCTCATTCCATTATATTCACCTCCACCTCCCAGGTGGACTCCAGTAGAACATTGCATTCCTCCCAATGAGGGGAGATACATTAGAAAGATGAAGGGAGTTTGGAGGTGGAATAATATTTTACAAGCCATCAAGATTGCAAGTGGTTTAAGAATGAGACTTTAGAAAACCAGGTAAAATGTTAGCTAACTTGTAAATAGAGAAGAAAAGTTAGACAATTAATAGATCAACGAAAATCGAGTTTAGGTGGAAAGAATTAAATCTAATGGACAAGATCAGCGAGTACATAAGGGATGATCAGACGGGAGGTGAAAACATCCTCAAACGCTAAAGTACAGCATTGACAAGTTTGAAAGGCAGAAAGCAGAAGAATGGAGGAGAGTATAGAAACAGTTAAATGGTTCTCATTGTTAGTGACAATGAACTCCACGAGATCCTTGGTGTAAGATGCCACAAATAGGAATATCATTGTTAGCCCAGTTACCAATTACCAGGCCAAAACAAGTAACTAATGGTTAACTAACCTTCTTACACATGATTATGTAGTACACAGCATCACTGCACAGTGAGCTTGGATCTACACCAAACGCTTTATTAGCCGGAACCCATGGGACCAGGGGTTTACTGGATTAGTGGTGCTGGAAGAGCATAGCAGTTCAGGCAGCATCCAAGGAGCTTCTCCTCGGATGCTGCCTGAACTGCTGTGCTCTTCCAGCACCACTAATCCAGAATCTGGTTTCCAGCATCTGCAGTCATTATTTTTACCTCAGGGGTTTACTGGTTGATCAAGAGGTCCATCTGAGCAATGTCAAAATGCACACTAAGTATTAGAAACATAATGCACAGGATATGCATCACTGTTATCCTTTATTTACAGCATAAATCACTTAAATAATAATGCAACTTTGCCTTAAATAAAACTTATCAGCAGACAGACTTCTCACTCATATTCTCAACTGACTACCCGGACATCATGGAGATTGTAATAAAACATAAACATTGTGGTATTTGAGGTACATAATTTTTGCTGGTTGATCGACAGTGCTGATTCATTAGGTGTCAGTTAAAACAAAGTTTGGTCCACTACTATTATAATAAAAATTCATTACAATGAAGCCTCCATGCACGTTAAATCGCTCAGAAATAAAGTGATGTCATTGTTGAATCACAGTCAGGCAAAAGCAGAAAGTCCTACCTTCTGTGTACAGGTGTAAGGCCAGTAAGATTTGGACAATTTGAGATTATTTCCATCCATATTATTGTGAAAATTTAAAAAGATCTATCCTAAACCAGTGGTTACTATCTAATTGAGCATTTCTCTCAGCAGAACTTTCCAACTCACCAAAGATTCTATCCTCATAGCAATTCTATAGTTTCAAAAGCATCATGGAGACCTTTGTGGGGATAAATGCAAAACAAGAAATTTAAAAGTAACTTTTGACCTTGAATACTATAATAAGGGTTTCTTAATTGCCACTTTGGATTTAATTCTTCTGTTTTCCTGTGATGTGTAAGATAAAAGATCTGAAAGGTTCTAACTGGTTCTCATGTTCATGTGACATTGGCTCCATCCATTCTGCTGCTGTCACACACAGTCTATGGATGGTGCTGTATTCTGGCTTTTAGACAGAGCTGACCTGTCTGTACCAATTCCTTAACGTTACCATAATTATAAATGCAAAGTTCACAGATGCTGGATATCTGAACAAAAAATCAAAAAGTGCACCAGAAGCTCAACAGCTCCGAAGCATTTATGGAAAGAGAAACCGAGTTAATTTTTAAGTCCATTATGACTCTTTTTCAGAAGTTATTTAGATCATTTGCTTTTGAACACTGCAGAAATTCTTCAACGAGTGCTAAGTATGAGCAACATGTGGTGAAACATCCTTCTGTCCATGTAAAATGGTAAATGTGGACATGACAGATCCCATGGATTTCTAAGCAGCATGCCCCAGAGGTTAGTGATGCAATGGGTCATCAAATCATATTAAAACATTGTCTTTTTTACAAGGGGTTCCAATTATTCACTTTCAGACATTTTTCTTTGAAACTCCCTCATAAGCCAAGAAATGCAAGAACAGCAGTTCATTCTCTCCTCTAAGACTGTGTTGCACTGAATTGCTGCATTCCAGCACCTATTTACAGGACAGTTCCAATTCCTTTGCAAATGGTTTTATTGTGCTAAGCCAACTGTATGCTGGGTTTCTCAAAGCTCCATGACCTCCAAGCTGCATCGTGCAAATCCCGCTTATAGGTTAGAGATAGAGACAGAGACAGCAAGAGAAGGATAGTGAGAGAAAGAGAGAAAAATGGGAGAAAAGAGAAAAATAGAGAGAGGAGGAAAGAGTGATTATGCAGGGAAACAGGCACCAACTTCTTGGGAGAAGACCAGGAATTTACCTACATCAGCCCAAGGGAAAAATGAATATTGTTACTTCCAAAGATCAAAAGCAATAAGGGAAGAAAACTCCACTACTCTAGAACTATAGGGATCTACTGGCCCTGGTCCTCTATTCTACGGGATGGCTTTAGGATATATAAAGCATTCTGATCTGTCACAGGTTACGTATTACTTTTGTTTGTCCAATTAAATAATGTACCGTATTTGCTTCTTAACAAATTCAGTAAGCTGTCTGAACATGATTTACAAATGCTCAAACAACCTATATTGGGTGACTGTGATCACAAATTCTTGAAATGAAAGGCTTGTCATATGAGGAGAGATTCAGCAGTTTAGGTCTTTTCTCATGTGAGTTTTGAAGATTGAGAAATCTAACTGAGCTATATAAGATGGACAATATAGACATAGAACAGGCATTTCTCCTTGTGGGCAATCTCAAATAAAAGTACATGGTTTTCGCCTAAGGTGTGGTAGATTGAAAACAGAGATGAAGAGCATTTATTTCTTTTAAAGGGTCATAAATTCCTGGAATTCACTACCCCAGGGTGCAGTGAATGCTGGGAAACTAATTAAATTTATGGAGGAAGTAGGCAGATTTTTTATTAGTAACAAGTTAAAATGTTATGGATAGCGGTCAGGAAAGTGGAGTTGAGGCCAAGATGGCATCAGCCATGGTCATATTAGATAGCACAGTAGGCTCAAGGGGCTGAATTGCCAACTTCTGTTCCTAGTTCTTTTGTTATTGTTTTCTTAGGAATCTTCAGAAATCAGCACAATGCGGGATCTGGCATTGTGAGGGGCCAATGGACAGTAAAAGGAACTTTCTCTGTCATCTTAATTCAGATAATTTAGATAATCTTCCAGACAGTCTTTGCTTTTCTCTTGTGATCTGTCCAAAACTCTGAATTGCCACTCACTGCAAAACAAACTGCTTTTTTCTTTCTGTTTGATATTAGCTTTAATTTTTCTAGTTAATCATAGGTGGTGAGTTCTTCCCTTGTAATTTTTATTTCTCGTTGGAATGTATGTATTCTGTGTATTTTAAAATTTCCCCTGTAAATATCCAACATATCTCTATTAATCTATCCCTTAAACAAATCTGCCAGTTCATTTTAGCTAGATCTGCTTTCACAATCTTATAATTACATTGAATTAAGTATAAAATATTAGGTTTGGACCAACTCTTTTCATCAAACTAAATGTAAAATTCAGTCATATTATCCTTGTAGCTCAAGTTAGAAACATAGAGTATAGGAATAGGAGTAGATCAGTCAGCCCTTCAAGCCTGCTCCACCATTCAATATGTCCATGGCTGATCATCCAACTCAGTACTCTGCTCCAGCTTTCTGATCCCTTTAACCCTAAGAAATATATCTATCACCTTCTTGAAAACATTTAATGTTTGGCCTCAATCACTTTCTTTGACAAAGAATTCCACAGACTTGCCTCTGCTTGGGTGAAGAAATTTCTCCTCTCTGTTCTAAAAGACTAACTCTTATCCTTAGACTGTGACCCCTAGATATGGTCTAACTAAGGCCCTGTACAGATATATATCACCTTCTCTTACAAGTAATTACTACGTTCCATTGACCTTTTAATCACTAGCTAAATAATTTTCTTCATGATTCATGTACCAGGACATGCAGATCCCTCTGTAACACTGAATTGTGCAGTTAAATAAGATCCTGATTTCATATCATTTCTGTCAAAGTGAACAAGTTTGCATTTCCCATGTTATAATCCATCTGCCACCCACTTAACCTATCCAAATCCCTTCGTAAAATTTTTACTTCCTCTTGACAACTTACTTTGCCAGTTAGCTGAGTACCATGAGCAAATTTAGTTACAATATATTCAGTCCCCACATTCAAATCATTGATAGAGATTGCAAGTTCAAATTGATGGAACTTAGCATGGTGGTATGTTTCCCTGTTGATTGCAGGTATCCACAGAACTATATGCATGCATTTGAGAGCACCATGTACCAATAGGGAACCTATTGAATTGGCACAGCTACTGATCTATTCCAAGGCACAGAGGCTCAGTGATCTCTTGGATGTACTGCTGCAACTACCTGGAAAGAACCCTGCAAGATGATCAAAGTTTCAGCAGAGGAGCATTTTGGGAACAGCAATCACAATTCCTTAAGTTTTAACTTAATTATGGATAAGGATGAGAGTAGTCCTCGGGTGAAAGCACTAAACTGGGGGAAGGCTAGCTACAACATTATTAAGCAGGAACTGAAGAATGTAGATGGGAGCCAGCTGTTTGTGGGTAAATTCTCATCTGCCATGTGGGAATCTGTTAAAAGCCAGTTGATTAGAGCCCAGGATGAGCATGTTCCTGTGAAAATTAAGAACAAGGATGGCGAGATTCTTGATCCTTGGATGACAAGACAAATTGTGAGCTTACTCAAAAAGAAAACAGAAGTATATATAAGGTTTAGGAAATGAAAGACAGCCAGAGCCCTCACAGAATATAAAAAATGCAGGAAAGAACTTAAATGAGGAGGGCCAAAAGGGGCCATGAAATGATCTTCGCAAACAGGATTAGGGGAAATCTCATGCCTATTTATACATACCTAAGGAGCAAGAGAGTAGCTAGTGAAAAGGTAAGTCTATTCAAAGACAAAGGAGGAAATGTATGCATGGAGTTGGAGAATGTGGGTGAAGTCCTTTACAAATACTTTGCATTGGTATTCACAAAGAAGAAGGTTATGGTGAATGGTGAGTCTAGAAAGGACTGTGCTAGTATTCCAGGGCATGACAATCAGACTACTCTGGCCCCTTGGCATCATGGTAGCCCACAAACCTACCAACACACTGAAACAGCTCATGATGAATCTAAACCAACAACCAGCAGATTGAATGTCATGTACAAAATACCCTGCAAGGACTACAGCAAACATTACATCAGACAGACTGGCAGGAAACTAGCCACCAAGATACACAAGCACCAACTAGCCACCAAAAGACATGACCAACTATCATTAGAATCTTTATACACAGACAATGAGGGATATCAGTTCGACTGGGACAATACATCCATCCTGGGACAAGCTATGCAAAGAAATGCATGGGAATTCCTGAAGGCCTGGCATTCAAATTGGAACTCCAACAAACACATCAATTTGGACTCCGTTTACCAAACTCTCAGAAAAAGAACCGGAAGTAACATTGCCTACCACAACAGACCAAGGCAGATAAATAGAAAGTGGGAAAGAACACTAGTAGTTCAACAGAGTCTCCTTAATGATGTTACCTAGCATGGTGATAAAACATCAGAGAACAAATCTTCCAGCTCAGCGAGCAAACTTACAACCTGAACCACAGTCTGAGCTACAAATCTTCACAAAATTCTAGGGCATGTACATATTAAAAAAATGAGAATATGCTGGGTGTTTGGACATAATTATGGTGGACAAATCTCCAAGACCTTGATCCAGGGATATTGATCAAATGTATCAACGGGCTGAAAAATGTCAGATGGAGTTCAATCTGGATAAATGTGAGGAATTGCATTTTGGTACAACAAACAAGGGTAGGGCTTATAGAATTAATTAGGAGACTGTGAGGTCTGCAGATGCTGGAGATCAGAGTTGAGGGTGTGTTGCTGGAAAAGCACAGCATGTCAGGCAACATCTGAGGAGCAGGAAAATTGACATTTTGGGCCAGAGCCTTTCATCAGGAACGAGTTGTCATTTCCCTAGGATGGGGGCATTTCAGAACTTAAGGCACATTTTTAAAGTGAGAGAAGAGAGGTTTAAGAACGAAATGAGAGGCAATTTTTTTTACACAGAGAGTGGTTTGCTTGGAGATTGAACTTCCTGAGGAAGTAGTGGGTGGGGGTAGTAATACAACCCTTAAAAGACATTTGGACCAGTACATGAATAGGAAAGGTTTGGAGGGATATTGACCAGGAGCAGGCAGGTGGGACTAGATTAGGATTATGTTCAGCATGGACTGGTTTGACCAGAGTCTGTTTCCATGCTGTATGACTCTATGACCTGATGGGATCTACGATAGAATACTGAGGGAGGTAAGGGAGGGATCTTGTACAAAATGTTTGCATCCTCTTTCATCACAGGCAAAGTCCCAGAAGATTGGAGAATAGCCATTGTTGCTCCTTTGTTTAACAAGAGCAAAAGGCATAATCTGAAAAATGACAGGCTGTTAAGCCTTACATCAGTCGTCAGGAAATTCTTGGCAAAGACAGCTAGGGAGAGGATTTGTTCACATTTGAAATAGTATTGACTTATTAATGACAGGTAGCATGGCATTGTGTGCAGATCTTCGTGCCTCACAAACTTTATTGAGTATGTGACAAAGATGTTTGATGAGGGTACGGTGGTGGATGATGTTTACATGGATTTTAGTAAGGCTTTTGAGAAGGTCCCTCATGGCAGGCTGATACAGAAGATGAAGTTACATCAGATCTGTGGTGAGCTGGAAAGATGGATACAGAACCCACTTGCTCATGGAAGAAAGAGAATAACAATGGAAGGGTACATATGGTGTTCAGCAAGGGTCAGTGCTGGGTTGCCTATTGCTTGTTTTATGTATAAAACATAAATGGTTTGAAGAAGAGTGTAAGTGGCCTGATTAGTAATTTTGCAGATGACATAATGATTGGGGGTGCTGAGGATAGTGAGTAGGATTTCAAAAGGATAAAGCAGGATACAGATAGGCTGAAGACTTAGCAGATGGAACTTTTAGTCTGACAAATATGAGACACTTTAGAAGATAATAGACAATAGTCAATAGGTGCAGGAGTAGACCATTCTGCCCTTCGAGCCTGCACCATCATTCACTATGATCATGGCTGATCATCCTTAATCAGTATCCTGTTCCTGCCTTATCTCAATAACCTTTGATTCCACTATCCTTGAGAGCTCTATCCAACTCTTTCTTAAATGAATCCAGAGACTGGGCCTCCACTGCCCTCTGGGGCAGAGCATTCCACACAGCCACCACTCTCTGGGTGAAGACGTTTCTCCTCATCTCTGTCCTAAATGGTCTATCCCGTATTTTTAAGCTGTGTCCTCTGGTTCGGCACTCACCCATCAGCCAGAACATGTTTCCTGCCTCCAGAGTGTCCAATCCTTTAATAATCTTATATGTCTCAATCAGATCCCCTCTCAGTCTTCTAAACTCAGGGTATACAAGCCCAGTCACTCCAGTCTTTCAGCGTAAGATAGTCCCGCCATTCCAGGAATTGACCTCGTGAACCTACGCTGCACTCCCTCAATAGCCAGAATGTCTTTCCTCAAATTTGGACACCAGAACTGCACACAATATTCCAGGTGTAGTCTCACCAGGGCCCTGTACAGCTGCAGAAGAACCTCTTTGCTTCTATACTCAATCCCTCTTGTTCTGAAGGCCAGCATGCTATTAGCCTTCTTCACTACCTGCTGTACCTGCATGCTTACCTTCATTGACTGGTGTACAAGAACATGCAGATCTTTTTGTACTGCCCCTTTACCTAAATTGATTCCATTGAGGTAGTAATCTGCCTTCCTGTTCTTGCCACCAAAGTGGATAACCATTCATTTATCCACATTAAACTGCATTTGCCATGCATCTGACCACTCACCTAACCTGTCCAGGTCACCCTCTAATCTCCTAACATCCTCATCACCCTGCCACCCAGCTTAGTATCATCAGCAAATTTGCTAATGTTATTACTAATACCATCTTCTATATCATTAATATATATTGTAAAAAGCTGCAGTCCCAGCACTGATCCCTGTGGTACCCGACTGGTCACTGCCTGCCATTCCGAAATGGAGCCGTTTATCACTACTCTTTGTTTCCTGTCAGACAACCAACTTTCAATCTAAGTTAGTACTTTGCCCCCAATACCATGCGTCCTAATTTTGCACACTAACCTCCTATGTGGGACTTTATCAAAAGCTTTCTGAAAGTCCAGGTGCACTACATCTACTGGATCTCCCTCGTCCATCTTCAGAGTTACATCCTCAAAAAATTCCAGAAGATTAGTCATGCATGATTTCCCCTTCATAAATCCATGCTGACTCTGATCTATCCTGTTACTACTATCCAAATGTGTCGTAATTTCATCCTTTATAATAGACTCCAGCATCTTTCCCACCACTGAGGTCAGACTAACTGGTCTATAATTTCCTGCTTTCTCTCTTCCACCTTTCTTAAAAAGTGGTATAACATTAGCCACCCACCAATCCGCAGGAACTGATCCCGAATCTATCGAACTCTGGAAAATAATCACCAACGCATCCACGATTTCTTGAGCCACCTCCTTCAGTACCCTGGGATGTAGACCATCACGCCCCGGGGACTTATCAACCTTCAGACCTAACAGTCTCTCCAACACCAATTCCTAACAAATATAAATTCCCTTCAGTTCAGGTCCTTCAGCCACTATTACCTCAGGGAGATTGCTTGTGTCTTCCCCAGTGAACACAGATCTGAAGTAGCAATTCAAATCTTCTGCCATTCCTTTCTTCCCCGTAATATATTCCCCTGTTTCTGTCTTCAAGGGCCCAATTTTAGTCTTCACCATTGTTTTGCCTTTCACTTACCTAAAAAGCTTTTACTATCCTCCTTTATATTTTTGACCAGTTTACCTTTGTATCTCATTTTTTCTCTGCGTATTTCCTTCTTAGTAATCCTCTGTTGTTCTTTAAAAGCTTCCCAGTCCTCTGTTTTCCCACTTATCTTTGCTATGTTATGCTTTTTCTCTTTTAACTTTATATGTTTCTTAATTTCCCTCATCAGCCACAGCCACCCATGCCTCCTCCTAGGATCTTTCTTCCTTTTTGGAATGAACTGATCCTGCATCTTCTGCATTATACACAGAAATATCCGCCATTGTTCCTCCACTGTCATCCCTGCTAAGGTATTGCACCATTGAACTTTGGCCAGCTTCTCCCTCATAGCTCCATAGTTCCCTTTATTCAACAGAAATATTGTCACTTTTGATTGTACCCTCTCCCTCTCAAAGTGCAGATCGAAGCTTATTGTATTATGGTCACTACTTCCCAATGGCTCCTTCACTTCAAGGTCCCTGATCAATTCTGGTTCGTTGCACAATACCAGATCCAGAACTGCCTTCTCCCTGGTAGGCTCCAGCACCAGGTGTTCTAAGAATCCATCTCTGAGGCACTCCTCAAAGTCTCTTTCTTGAGGTCCAATACCATCCTGATTCTCCCAGTCTACCTGCATGTTGAAATCCCCCATAACAATTGTAGTAACATCTTTGCAACAGGCCAATTTCAGCTCCTGATTCAACTTACATCCGACATCCAGACTACTGTTTGGGGGTCTGTAAGTAACTCCCAAGAGGGTCTTTTTA
This sequence comes from Chiloscyllium punctatum, assembly GCF_047496795.1. Taxonomy (NCBI): domain Eukaryota; kingdom Metazoa; phylum Chordata; class Chondrichthyes; order Orectolobiformes; family Hemiscylliidae; genus Chiloscyllium; species Chiloscyllium punctatum. Next base: position 58,719,024 of record NC_092746.1, on the reverse strand, counting down.
CCCTTAGTATTTCTCAGCTCTATCCACACTGACTCGATATCCCCTGATTCTAGGTCCCCCCCGTGCAAGGGACTGAATATCATCCCTTACCAACAAGGCTACCCCACCCCCTCTGCCCATCTGTCTGTCCTTACGATAGCACGTGTGGCCTTGAATATTCATTTCCCAGGCCCTGTCCACTTGAAGCCACGTCTCAATTAATCCCACAATATCCTATCTGCCAATTTCCAAAAGAGCCTCAAGCTCATCCATCTTATTTCTAATGCTTCATGCATTCATGTATAGTATTTTTAATTTGTTACTGCCCTCACCCTTCCCATCAACTCCTATTTCATTCAACCTTACAGCATGATCCCTTTTTGAGTTTTCTGCTTCATTGATACAGTTGTCTTTCTTGACTTCCCTTGTTCTAACTTTCCCTTCAATTTCTTTCTTAAACATCCAGTTTGTCCCCTCCCCCCTGCTATTTAGTTTAAACGCAGCTGTGTTGCAGTAGCAAACCTGCCTGCCAGGATGCTGGTCCCTAACCTATTAAGGTGCAAACCGTCTCTCTTGTATAATTTATGCTTACCACAAAACATACCCCAGTGATCCAAGAATTTAAATCCCTTGCTTCTTGCACCAGTTCCCCAGCCACACGTTCAAGATCGAATGCATAAAAGAAGTAAATGGCAGAACCCTATGAAGCATTTGCATACAGATGAATCTAGGCTTACACATCCATAATTCCCAGAAACTGAGAACACAAGGTGGTCAAGAAGGCATATGTCATGTGCGTCTTTATCAATCAGGGAATAGAGTATAAAATTGGCAAGTCACTGGGTGGCCGTGTAGAACTCTAGTTCAGCCACATTCGGAATATTGTGTACAATTCTGGTCACCACATTACCAGAAGAATGTGGAGGCTTTGGAGAGGGTACAAAAATGGGGTTGTAACAAGATGTTGCCTGATTTGGACGGCATTAAAAATTAAATAAACTTGGCTTGGTCTCACTTGAACATTGAAGTCTGAGGGGTAAAACTGATAGTGGTTTACAAAATTATGAACAGCATGGATAGAATGAATAGTCCATCCTCACCATCTGCAAGTTCCCTTTCAAGCTATTCTTCACCCAGACTTGGAAATATATCCCTGTTGCGAGACTGTTGCTGAGTCAAAAGCCTGGAATTCTCTCCAAAACTTCATTGTGGGTCAACCCACAGCTCATGGACTGCAATGGTTCAAAAAGGCAGCTCACCACACTTTCACAAGGGCAACGGATTATGGACAATGAATGCTGGTCAGCCAGCGATGTCCATGTCCCATGAATGAATAAAAACAATTGACTTTCAGGAGGCAGTTGATAAACTCTTTCATAACTGGGTGCTTGCTAAAGTTGGAGTTCTTAGATCACAAGGCAAAATATTGAGCTGTTTAGAAAAGCAGCTGAGAGACAGGAGATAACAGGCTTTCATACAGATGGGCTAGTAGTCTAATTGGCTGGAAGTGACTAATGCTGACTAATAAGTGTCTGTGTTGGAGCCTCGACTATTCACCTCACTTATTCATAAGTTAAATGAGAGTAGAAAACCACAGATTCACATTTGCTGCCTCCAGGAAAGATGCAAAAAAGTATTGTCAGTAATGTAGATAGAACCTTAGAATTTTAGAAAGAGATACGGAAAGAAGAATGAAGTGAGCAGAATTGTATCAAATTTCAAGAAATGTGAATTTGTCCAAAAATGTGAGTTTAGACATCAAAGGGATAGGCCAGAAACTTTCTAAATGGCACCAAATGAGTAGACTCAAAGAGACCCTGGGGATCTATTACATTATATAGACCATTAAAATGTCACAGGTAGGTTCAGGAAATAATCAAAAAGCTAATGGACTGCTGGTTGGAATGTGTGGGAGTGAAAGTCATGCTTCAGTTATATAAAGCCCTGGTTAGAGTACACCTGGAGTATTGTGTCTCGGTCCAAGCACCATGTGTTCGAGAAAATATATTTACTTTGAGAGAGGGCAGACTAGAATAAGCAGAACGTTACCTGAATTCCAAGAGTTGACTCTGATCTCCAGCGTCTGCAGTCCTCACTTTCTCCCAGTCAGTCAGAATAGACTGTTTAAATGCCATGTTTAGTGCAACATGGATATCAAAGCACGAAAGAAAGTGGGAAAAGGTTTCATAAGGAATTGAAAAGATGCAACTATGGGGAAAGATTGAGAAGGATGAGGCTGTTTTTCTTGGAAAAAAGATGTGAACAAGAGGGAGACACAACCTCACTAAGAAATGTCTGATTTAGAACAGAGCAGGTGGAGGCTAGCCATTAATACATCCTGTTCCAAATGGTGTTCCAATACATCTTGTTTCCCATGGAACTGTCTCAGCATTTTTCTGGCTTTCACAGAGTAACAAGTCATGTTATTAGTTTTAAAATAGTATCCTTTAGAAAAATATTATAGCTTGGAAACTGCTGTTGGTACATTATTTTGGGGCTAGCTATTTATTCCATTCAATTTTCTTCAAGGAGACCAACCTTTAACCTATAAACCCCAAAATGTTACATATGCTGCAGAAGTGAATCTTGGGCATGAAAGGTTGCTCCAATGAAAGGGCAGAATCTGAGAACTTCGATGGTGTGGAAAGAAGCCACTCCGTCAACTACATTGAGGTTTAAATTTATTTTCCTCAAAGCAATAGCCTGGTCCATTGGATTAGTCATTCAGGATCATTACCCCTTCTTCACATCCCCTCAGTCTAGTACTGAGACTAAGCAGCTGTCAATAGTTAATAGTCAATTGTTCTGGGCCTGTGTATGCCCAGAACAGAAGACGTAGAGGATTATTCTGCAACAATCTGAATATGAATCTGTAATGTCTTTATTGCTGAGCCAGGAGGCCTGAGTTCAATTCTCACTTGCTCCAGAGCTGTGTAATAACATCTCTGAACAGCTTGAATACAAAATATCTAAAAATCTAAGATCCATTTTGGTGATTGTGCATCATCTGAGAATTGAATGACAGGAAAATGCTCCATAGAAGTAAAGGGCACAATTTCCATAAATGCCTCTGGATTTTCTTAACTATTCCAGCAGCTGTGATCAACTGGTATGACAGCATGTATTCTTCTCCTGCAAAGAAGCATCAGAATAATTGGCCTAGATTTTCCAGTAGTCAGTCATTTCTGCAGTGTAAATGGGAATTGTGAATGGAGACTCTGAAGAATCCCTGGCATTGCAGCCTCTGAGGGATCTCTGAGGAAACTCAGGATTCCACTGAACAATTCCCAATGCTTGGAAGCCTCAGAGAGAATTAATTTAAATTGGTGAATTTGAAGGGTTCAGCTGCAGTTAAGGAAATAGTTACTTAGGAAAAATTAAAAACCTTATCTAATTTCTAGGTAGCTATTAAACTGAGCTCAACTTACCACACACCCTTCAAATTACACCTTATCTAGATCCCTTACAACACCCCACTAGACTTGACACCCCACACCCCATTCAGGATCAAACATCCCAGTGCCCACAACACTCCCTGATACCAGAAACAGATGTCCCTCTACCCAAAACCTGACACAATCCACTAGTGGTCCCAATGCTGTCCTTTACCCCTAGAACCCAATACCATCACCTACTACTGGGCCTGGCCCATTTGACCCTGTCAAATCTGATACCAACTTGCTTTAAAATCCTGGCACCAAATCCTTGCCAGGACCCGCTCCTCTCCTCCCCTATGGGATCACACACCAACCGGCCAGGCCCAATATCTCCCATCCACCCTAAATTGCCTTAAGCACAGCATTGCTTATCTGGTACCTTACCATCTTATCCACCTGGCACGCTAACCTTTTGTAATTTCCCTTTCACAGGAGCTGTCAGAGTGGATGTCTGTGATGCTGGATCTTTAAGTCAAGCAATAGGTTGCCTTGAGAAAAGGGTGGCTGTGGTGGCATTCTTTCACCTGACTGCCCTCATGAGGGAGCTGTCAGGTTTAAAGTATAGCTCTGCATTTCTGAAGGATATGAAGATTCCTGTTTGGATTGGGTGGGCAGAGTTGAAAAGCACACAACCCCAGGTTATAGTCCAACAGGTTTATTCAAAAATACAATCTTTCAGAGTGCTGCTCCTTCATCAGGTAGCTAGGGGGCCCAGGGCTCTCAAAGCTTATATCTTCAAATAAACCTGGTGTCATGTGATTTTCAACTTTCTGAAGAATGCCTGATCAAAATCTCCAATCAGAAATACAGAACTTTTAACATCTAAAAGGGGAAGAGTGGTAATCTCCTTGTGATAGCCATTCCTTGGAATACTCACCCCACTTCAGGACCCATTGATGAACTGTGACATTCAACTCCAGTTTGATACACTTTGTCAGAGAACATGTTCTGTCAGATTAGATCAACCTTCTGCTGTAACAAATTATTGATACACCAGTCAAATTGATGGAACACCCTATAGCAGAGTCCAGCTACCTCTGAAACACTAAAAACCCAGTGTCTGACAGAAATCTGAAATAAGGATGTTTCACAAACTTGATTGAGTTTTTTGAAGAAGTAACAAAGAGGACTGATGAGGGCAGAGTGGTGGATGTGATCCACGTGGACTTCATTAAGGTGTTTGACAAGGTGTCCCATGGGAGACTGGTTAACAAGGTTAGATCTCATGAAATACAGGGAGAACTAGCCATTTGGATACAGAACTGGTTCAAAGGTAGAGACAGAGGGTTGTATTTCAGGAGTGGAGGCCTGTGACCAGTGGAGTACCACAAGGATCAGTGCTGTGTCCATCACTTTTCATCATTTATATAAATGATTTGGATGGGAGCATAAGAGGTATAGTTAGTAAGTTTGCAGGTGACACAAAAATTGGAGGTGTAGTGGACAGAGAAGATTACCTCGGTTTACCTCAGATGGGTCAATGGACTGAGGAGTGGCAGATGGAGTTTAAGTGCTGCATTTTGGAAAAGCAAATCTTAGCAGGACTTATACACTTAATGGTAAGGTCCTAGGGAGTGTTGCTGAACAAAGAGACCTTAGAGTGCAGGTTCATAGCCCCTTGAAAGTAGAGTTATAGGTAAATAGGATAGTGAAGAAGACATTTGGTATGCTTTCCTTTATTGGTTAGAGTATTGGGTACAGGATTGGGAGGTCATGTTACGGATATACAGGAGATTGGTTAGGCCACTTTTGGAATATTGTGTGCAATTCTGGTCTCCTTCCTACCAGGAGGATGTTGTAAAATTTGAAAGGGTTCAGAAAAGATTTACACGGATGTTGCCAGGGTTAGAGGATTTGAGCTATAGGGAGAGGTTGAACAGGCTGGGGCTGTTATCCTTGGAGTGTAGGAGGCTGAGGGGTGAACTTATAGAGGTTTATAAAATCATGAGGGGCATGGATAGGATAAGTAGACAAAGTCTTTTCCCTGGGGTGGGGGAGTCCAGAACTAGAGGACGTAGGTTTAGGGTCAGAGGGGAAAAATATAAAAGAGACCTAAGAGGCAACTTTTTCACGCAAAGGGTGGTATGTGTATGGAATGAGCTGCCAGAGGAAGTGGTGGAGGCTGGTACAATTGCAACATTTAAGAGGGATCTGGATGGGTATATGAATAGGAAAGGTTTGGAGAGATATGGTCGAGTGCTGGCAGATGGGACTAGATTGGGCTGGGATATCTGGTTGACATGGACGAGTTAGACCTAAGGGTCTGTTTCCGGCTGTACATTTCTATGTCTCTAAGAAAGGGCAATGATATTATAAAACTGCATACCTGTTGGCAAGAGAAAACAGTACATGATAAATGGGAGACAGACAGAAATTGGAAGAGATCCCAAGTTCTTTAACCTCTTGATGCCATTTAAGGGTACAGCTATGGACATAATTAGATACGAGAATATTAAGGGAATAGCAGAGAGTAAAGCTGTAGGTCTCCATTACTTTCACAGTGAACTGGATTTTTAAAAAAAATATGTTTTGTCTCCCAATTTAGCTGCTGGCATTTGGACACAAATTCACTTTCAATAACATCCCACACACAATGTAGCAATACAAAGATTATTCTAGCTATTTCTTTGTCGCAGCATTTTAACATATGTTTCTCTTCTAAGTCATGGTGACAGCATCCGAGACTGAAAGTTTATGTTCAATCCCCATTGCTAAGGGTTGAGAACATAATTGAGTGTGACACACATGCATAAATGAGAGCTGCACTGTCAGAGGTGCAATATTTCTGTTAAGAATGTAAACAGTCTGACCAACACGTCAATATTTTTTAGTCAAGAATTATTAGACGTATTCTGACACATCTCTGGAACAGGTGGGGCTTTAAACCAAACATCCTGGTCCAGAGGTGGAAATATTTCTCCTGCACTTCTAACCAACATTTTTCTATCAATTAATATTAGTGAAAAGAAATGAACTGGTAATTTATTTCATTCTTATTTGGGGATTTTACTGGGTGGAAATTGGCTGCTTTGATTTCTTCCATTAAGAAGGCAAGAAGGCCGGGCAGTTTGCACTCTCCCCATGCTGGGCGGGTGAACTTAATCTGGTCAGAGGCTAACATTCAGATTCTCACTCTTAAAACAGACTGCAAGAATTCAGTACTCCCCTCCCAACATGACAGGAGGAAAGAAGCCTATCTGCATGCATTTGCATCTCATTACAATTCATTGTAATTATTTTACCTTCCCAATTAACCTCCACTGACTGAAGAAACCTAATGCCTCAGAGATCTGACAACGCTAAGTAAAAGCTCCACAATAAATGGATGTATTTTCACAGGCATCCTACTTTGATTGATGTAACTTTGTGAAGAAAGCTACAAAAACAAAGAAAAATTGAATAAGCTATGTTATTTTAGCATCATTTAGAGAACTTAATTGCTTTCCTTAATAATTTGACTGGGATATTCTTTCTGCCTCTGTAAGGTTCACACACACCAAAGAAAATTAGCATTGTTTGTTGAGATGTGTGTGTGTGTAGCTAAAACTTTCTCGTTTGCGATTTTGCCAAACGTATCATCTTTGCTATATTTATGTCTTGAGACCTGCATCTTCATGGTGAGTGTCTGCTTCCATTGAACCAAGTTTGAGCTCCTCCTCTCTGATTCAGTGCCTGGGGTTTGAAGTGTACATCTTGTCTGGTCTACCTGTAAGATATTTCAGATCTGGAGCATAACCTCAAAATGTCAATAGTATGTGCGCTCAATAATGTTGGTCACATTGGATTCATTGCATAAGTGCCAATCATTAGCTGAGGCTGAAAGGAGAATTTTGATCAATGAAAGATCAGCCTGCCAAATTACCTTTTCCTTCACATAATCAGTAAAACAAAAGTGTTATGAGCATGTGAGTGAGGAAGAAAGTTTTGCTGTCATGTTATGATACTGGTAATCGCAAATCAGCTGCACAACAGTCAGGTAAAAGTCCTTTCAGATTAAGTTGGCCATTTCTTTATGATAGTAAAACATAAGATTTGGACACATGGACAGCTCAAATTTCTGAAAAGAAGATTCTTTATTCCACTGGTATCAAGTCATTACAAACATGAAGAGAAATTAAGGTTAAACAAGAATATATTTACAATATTTACATGGAATGAAGCTTGTGGTTTACATTGGGTCAAGGCTGAGTCTCCTTCCCAGGATGTCTTCTCCCTTCAAGTAGACTTTTTCCTTTCCAGAAAGGGTCCATTTGACAGCTCCAGCTATTCTTACTGAACATCGTTGTCAATGTTGGAGGTTCAGGAACAACTGCTCAAGCTTCCTTGTTTGGTGTCCTCCCTCACATTGCTAATTGCTGTTGGAAGTTTCATTACAACAGAAATCCAGATACCATCAAGCACAAAACCACTCATGGTCCATATACTTTGTTGACAAACAGTATTCTGGTGAAAGAGGGTAGACCAGTTTGACTGCTGTTGCTGGTGCAACAATATTTAAGTGGAAAAATAACTCAGATCACTGGGGCATAAAGCAAACACATTTTTAACATGACAACAAAGGAGTTTGAAAGAGAACATTTTTTTTCAAATGAATACTATATATGGGATATAAACATCAAATAATGATGAAGGCCATTATTATTGAATGAGTTCTCAGTATAACTGTTCCTTTTCTCGCCTAATGTCATCATTTTAACATTTTCTCATTGTAATCAGTAGCTAATTCTGAGCCCTAACTTTCTACATCCAGTTGAATGGGCAATTAGTGAGAAAATCCAGCAAATGTTTATTAATAATAGGTAGGTTAATGGCAAGATGTCTTTTGTACCAAGTAAGTCATGGACTGCCTTTTGTGGATCAACAAATTTTGTCCATTCACTACATTTCTGCAAAACCCTTTGAACATGCTGGCTAAGTTGCTCATTGACAACGTCATCATTTTTCAATGAAGATTTTGGTGCAATAAGAATAAAATTTTTCAAAGAACGGGTAGTTCTCCCAGTGTTTTTACCAATATTCACCTCTCAACCAACACCAACATAAATGATTAATTGATCATTCACTTCCGGTACTTGTGGGATTTTAATGCCATCAAACAATTAATTTTATTGCATAACAGCTATTGTTTTACAAGCGCGATTCATTGTGTAAAGACCTTCAGAAATTCATAAGGTATTAAGTTAAAACAAATCTTGGGACTCGGCAAGATGGCGGCGATTCATTAGAACTGCCTTGGATGGCTCTGCTTAACAGCCAAGACACATTGGTGCTTTTTGCCATCCCTGGCTAATTTCTATGAGAGAATTGTTAATTTAAAATCTTGAGAACACCTATTTGTTCATATTTTGGACTGGAAGAATACCAAAGGGAAAGGGAGCGAGCAAACAGCACCAGGGAGGATTCTCCTCTGCAGCATCAGGCCGGGCACGCTGCGGCCTCTCCGGAACCCTCAAAGGATGTCACGGACCCGCAGGAATTAGCGACAGTGATGTTGAGACTTACCATGAAGGTTGAAGCTGCGTTCGAGGAGATCTGTGCCCAGATTCAACCCATTGCGTTCATGCTGCAAAAGCATGAACGGGAGCTCCAGACTCTCGGGACACGGATAGAGGAGGTGGAGGGTCGAACCTCGACCTTGTTGGACGGATCCAGGCCCTGGAACAGCCATGTGGGCCTTGCGGGGTCAGCTCAATGACCTCAAAAATCAAGGTCAAAGGACGAATCTATGGATTGTTGGGCTCCCGGAGGGTAAATAAGGTGGGCAGCCAGTCAGCTTCTATGAATACTGGCTGCTGCACTTCCTGGGCCTTCAAAAGAGTCCGAACAACTGGACAATGAAAGGGCCTATCGAATGGGGGTGCGCAGGTCTTAGCTTATACAGCGCCCCTGCCTGGTCCTAGTGCACCACCACACATACAGGGAAAAGCAAAGAGTGATAGAAGCTTCCAGATCACTGGGGAAAGATCCACAGGCACTGCAGCACAAGAGGTCAAAAATCATGTTCTTTCAAGATTTCTTGGCAGCTGTAATCTGAAACAGGAAGTCCTTCAATGAAGTTAAGAAGAGGCTGAGGAATCTGGGCATCCAATACTCCATGAGGTACCCAGTGGTGCTCCATTTCAGCCATAAGGATTCAGTTTATACATTTTGACTCAGTGGATAAAGCCAAGAACTTTGTGGATACTTTAAAATAGACTGACTGATCTGAAGAATACAGTTAGTGTTTGTCCTCTTTTCCTTCTTTCCCTGTGTTTTCCCTTTCCCCTTTTATTTCCTCTCTCCATAATCATTTTTAAAAAATAAAATCTTGGAATATTTTGTTCCTATTATATTTTTATAACTATTTTATCATGGGAAATTTTATGGGTGCCCTTTGTTGTGTTCCTTTTTTTGTTCATTTCTCTTTTAGTCATAATTGGGGTTGACATGGAACCAGGGATGGGCAGAGTACTTATCCTGACTTTGTCTTCTTCTGTTGATTTAAGGATCATCTCCTTGTTTACTTTTTTATTTTTGCCTAAGGCTGGGGCACAGTCTGGGCCTGAAGGAGCTACGAAGGGGGAAGGGTAGGGTGAGTGCCCCCTATGTACAGGGATGAGAGTCTCCCATACAAGGTTTTACAGTAGGTTTTCTTTGTAGCTTTTTTGGTGGCAACAGTCATTTGTAGTTACATTAGAGTAGTTTTTGTATACATAATTTTATGACTCTATGAGCGTTCATTTACTTGTGCTCGGCACATTACAAGCATGGTTCTCCCTTCCAGGGGTTTAAGGGTCTCTGAAAGGGATATGGCTACGTGTCTTGTTAAATGGTGCACCTGGAACATCAAGGGAAGTAATTCACCTGTTAAGAGGAGCAAAGTGCTTTCTAGCCTTAAGAGGGAAAGGGTTGATATCACCCTTGCAGAAAATCCATCTTGATGATGGAGAACACCTGAAGTTATAACAGGGAGTTATGACTGGGTATTCTTTTCATCCTTTACTACTAAAAGTAGGGGAGTGGCGGTACTTATCCAGAAAAATCTTCCATTCACATTATTAGAGCAGGTGAAAGATGAGCAAGGGTAGTTTATGATTCTTAAGACCCTGATACATGGGGAGAAATATGACATTTTAAATGTCTACTGTCCTCCAGTGCATCCCCTCAAATTTTTGATTAGTGCCTTCTCTAAGCTGAGTGCCTTTGGAACACGGCACATTAATATGGGGGGTGGGGTGGGGTTTCAATTACCATGTGGATCCAACAGTGGACAGGATGCCTGGACCCCCAACTATCTCTTTGCAGGCCAAACAAGTGACTGACTTATGCGAGGAGTTGGGGTTGGTGGATATTTAGAGATGTCTTTCACCCTACCGGCAAGGACTTCATCTTCTTTTCAAACCCGCATAAATGTCACACAGGGATTAATCTCTTTCTAGCTCCCTTGGCCCTTCTGGATTTAATTATGGGTTGTAAAATTGGAACATAGCTATTTCTGATCATGTGGCGATATATTTGGAGGTTAAGGCCAAGAGTGAGGGGCTAGGTTCACGGCACTGGCATCTGGATCCTTTTCTCCTCAAGGATTCCAAATTTGCTGAATACTTTTTAAGGGAGTTTCAGGAGTTATTGACTGTCAACTCAGGCACTGCTAGTAGTCCACCTGTGATATGGGAGAACGCTAAGGCCTTTGCTAGGGGATTAGCTATTTTCTATTTGGCTAGCGGAAACAACAGAAGGGAGAACAGCAGTGTCTACTTGAGACGCGGCTGAAATCCGCTTAGGCGGCCCATTTTGCGAGGCCTTCGGAGACCAAGCTACAGCCTATCACAGCCCTCCTGGTTGCCCTGAATTCAATACTTACACAAACTGCAAAGAATGAACTTGCTTTTGCAGACAAAGGCTGTTCGAATATGTGAATTGTCCAGGAAAGTATTTAGCATATCTAACGAGGAAAAAGCATGCTCTCCAATCCCTTACTGCAATTAGAGAAAGCGCCGTGGGCCTTACATACGATGCCATAAAGATTAATGAGGCTTTTCAGAGTTTTTACTCTGGATTGCATCGGTCTGAAGTTTGTGAGTGGAGGTGGGCCAAGATGGAAGCTTTTTAAAGAGCCTGGAACTCCAGGGGGTAACCCTAGAATAGGCCTCTCTCCTTAATGCCCCTTTGATGGTTCAGGAAATATTGGCCGCAGCTAAGCTACTTCAAAGTAGGAAAGCACCTGGCCCTGATGGTCTTCCAGGTGAGTTTTACAAGGAGTTTATAGGGATTCTGTCAGGGCCGTTGCTGGAGATGTACAATCACTCCTATATGCATGAATGCCTACCACCATCTTTGAGAGAAGCTAATACTTCCTTCATTTTTAAGAAGGGAAGGATCCTGAGGATTGTACCTCATACAGGCCCATCTCTCTATTAAATTCAGATTTTAAGATTCTGTCTAAGATTTTGGCACTGAGATCAGAGAAAGTGTTGCCCTATATTGTCAAAGAGGACCAGACAGGTTTAATAAGGGGCCGTAGGTCCTCTAATAATATTAGAAGGTTGCTGAATATGATCCAAGCATGTCTGCAACAATCAATCTAGGGGTTGGTGATTTCCTTAGATGCAGAGAAAGCATTTGACCGGGTGGAATGGCATATCCCTTTTATGTCTTAGAGTGGTTTGGGTTGGGTGAGGTCTTTGCTAGCTGGGTGGAGCTTTTATATCGCCACCCTCTGGCTATAGTCATCACCAACTGGGTGAAGTCTGGGAACTTTAGGATTGGTAGGGGTAGTCATCAAGGCTGTCCCCTTTTCACCGTTGTTGTTTACATTGGTGACAGAGCTGCTAGCAGAGGGCATTCGTCAAAATGTCCACATTACTGCTCTGGAAGTGGGACCGAGGATACACAAGATTACATTGTACACAGATGACATCCTTCTGTTTTTATTGGACCCGATGACCTCTGTACCCCGTCTGATGCAATATATCCATTCATTTGGGCTATTTTAGGATATAAGATCAACTTTGCAAAATCGGAGGCTATGCCTTTGGGTGGTCTGAAGAAAGTGCCAGAGGTTGAAGGTGGCCCTAGGTTCCCCTGTCAGTGGTCACGGGACAGTTTCTGATACCTAGGTATTTTTATTACTTCCATGTTTGATTGGTTATTTTGGACTAACTTTGTTCACCTGCTCGACAATATTAGGCAGGATCTCCAGAGATGGGAAGGCTCTTCCAAATTCATTGTGGGCTGAATAGCCCTTATTAAGATGAATGTACTTCCTTGCTTGCTTTATCCCATGCATATTCGCCCTATAATGTTTCCTGGGTTAATGCTGCGAAAACCTATTCTTTTGTTTGGCGTCATGGGCAGCCCCTCATCAGACTCCTTGTCAAACACCTGATGAAGGAGCAGCACTCCAAAAGCTGCTGCTTCCAAATAAACCTGTCAGACTATAACCTGCTGTTGTGTGATTTTTAACTTTGTACATGCCCGTCCAACACTGGCATCTCCAAATCATTTGGATTAGCTCAGATTTCAGACCAAAGTCCATTCTCAGACTCAGCGTTTACCTAATCTTCAAACATGTAAATGCAAAACAGCAACGTTATTTCTTTCCATAGTTTAACCAATTTTTGTTTTTGATATTGTGTTACAAGTAAATGAGGCAGCCATTCAAACATTTTTAACAAAAAAAAATTAGGACGTAGACAATTCTATCAAAGACGAATTTTAATGTTTGTTCATTTTTGTTGCTCCAAGAATGTGCTGCTGTTGAATTATCTCCTTAAACCCTGCAGTGCCAAAGGACTCCTATAATCATTTTAGAAATGGAACCTGAAGATTAAAAATCAGCAATATGAAGAAAACTGTGATCATACATTAAAATAAGGGTCGCATTTCAACTCACAAAATAATCCTTTCATTACTATATATTGGTCATTTACAAGTTATAATAAGTCTGTGCGCCATTATTTTAGCAGCCATTCTATTAATCATCCTTATTATCTGCCTTCTTCAATGCTCAGAAAATCCAGAAGCAGAAAAGATCGAGAAAAAATTCATCTATAGAAGTGTGGCACTGCTTATGATCAAGAGGAAAAGGTAATCTTCCAGACCAGCAGATGAAATGATGAACTTCCTCACCTTAGTAATGATCTGTTTGTTTCTCTTTTCTCACAGTTCCAGCACTGATTAAAATCTCCCGACCATCATCCAATTCCTCCATGACCTACAATTTATGACCCAAGCATTATTAGACCCTACCCCCAATGAACATTCAACAAATCTCGCTGACTACCATATACTTCCTGCAATCACCACATTCATTCCTTTGGCACCATCACAGACTAGCACTTTCCACCCCCAACCAACCTGTGAACACTCCACCAAAACCTCAAAAGATCTTCCAAACACCATTGTTTCCTCTCAAAAGTTATCTGCTTCTGTTTACCACCAACGGGCATTTTCTCACACCTACAGCATTGGAATCTTCCTGTGAACAGGAGCATTCCTATAATAGGGTTATTCCAATACCCCACAATGAGGATTTCCTCTCTCCCATGAGATCTATTTGCTTTTTTCCTGCATATGGCCATGCTACAAGCATCCCCCTAACAAGACCCTAGCCATCAATTAAGGTGTCAGTGTACAGGAAGTCAATAGAAAAAGATGTGTGAAAGGATTCTGAATTGAATGAAGTTAATTATAGAACAGGCTTTGAGCAAGTAGAGAGACTGGGGAGAAGAAAAAAGAACAAAAAGGATGATCTGTAGGTTTATGATAGAGAGGAAGACAGAAGGCAGATATAATGGCAAAAGGCTACATGTACAGCAAGGAAGCAGACCCTATAGTCCAACTCGCCCATACTGATCAGATATCCTAACCTAATCTAGTTCCATTTGTCAGCACTTGGCCCATATCCCTCTAAACTCTTCCTATTCATATACCCATCCAGATACCTTTTAAATGCAGTAATGGTACTAGCCTCCACTACGTCTTCTGGCAGTTCATTCCATACACACGCCACCCTCTGCGTGAAAATGTTGCCTCTTAGGTCCCTTTTATATCTTTCCCCACTCACCCTAAACATATGCCGTCTAGTTCTGGACTCCCCCACCCCAAGGAAGAGATTGTCTATTTACCCTATCAATACTCCTCATGATTTTATAAACCTCTACAAGGTCACCCCTCAGCCTCCAACGCTCCAGGGAAAACAGCCCCAGCCTATTCAACCTCTCCCTATAGTTCAAATCCCCCTGACAACCCTGGCAACAGCCTTGTAAATTATTTTCTGAACACTTTCAAGTTTCATAATATCTTTCCGATAGGAAGGAGACCAGAATTGCACACAATATTTCAAAAGTGGCCTAAGCAAAATTCTGTATAGCTGCAACATGACCTCCCAACTCCTGTACTTAATACTCTGACCAATAAAGGAAAGCATACCAAATGCCTTCTTCACTATCCTATCTACCTGTGACTTTACTTTCAAGGAACTATGAACCTGTACTCCAAGGTCTCTTTGTTCAGCAACACTCCCCCAAGACCTTACCATTAAGTGTATAAGTCCTGCTAAGGTTTACTTTTCCAAAATGCAGCACTTCACATTTATCTAAATTAAACTCCATTGGTCAGTCCTCACCCCATTGGCTGATCTGATCATTTGTCTTTCTGGAATCACCGCCAAAAGGTATTATCAGGAAAAGAAAAAGAAATACTTATGAATTGAAGGTATTGAACAGTGTTAAGGCCAAAATATCACAAAGTGACTTATCAGAAGGAATGATACTCTCCCTTGAACATCCATTGAGTTCCATTGGAAAAATTTAGGTGTCTGAGGATAGAGGCCAGAAAGGGAGAAGGTGTATATCTTGACAGTGAACTTGGGGATGATGAGTTTTGTACTATGGCTCTGACACACTTGTCCTTATCAATGAGCGAGAAGAGAAATGCACTGTAATCTTGGTGAGTTGGTATAATGTCTCCTCTGGATCAAGCATAATGCAATCACCATTGATAGAAAAGGAAAATTCTACACTAATCACACACATTGCTCTGTCAAGGATGGTGCTGACATTCTTGAATTATCTTGATGATTTTATCATCTATGTGACTGATGAGCATTGTGCTAAAGAAACTAATCATGAAATGATTGCCCCATTTCACAGGTCCTACTCTCTTCCAGTTTCTCGAAACCATGGTATTGTTAAGGCTAACCCCCTCATGAATGACCTCCACGATGTTGATACCAGAGTTTAAAATGATAGTGGTGTCATTGAAGGTCAGAGAATTTTGTTGGAGATGATTACTGCTAAGTGGTTTAGGATGCTTTCACATTGTGTGCTACTTGTCATCTAGGTTTGGATGTTTTGGGTTCTGCTGTTGTATGTTTTTGAGTCGGAATTAGCGTTACTGAACTTGAATCAAAAATGCTTTATTTGTGAAGCAACTGAAGATTATTAACAAAGAGGTTTCTTTGATAAATCCCTTTCACAATGTCTTTGGCCTGTGATGATTGGCTTCAGTTCTATGACCATCTTCCTTTCTGTCAGATGTGACTTTTCCTACTGAGGCCTTTCTCTTTGACCCCTGTTTTCTTGGGGTTTGACATTTCTGATTGTCTTGCTCTGCTGGTGGACATGAACTGAAGCAGGCCATCAGGACATATTTGCCCAATTTAGTATTCCATTCCAAGACAGGGAATGTTATTTGCATAGGTAAGACAGGTCACTGGAACTAATAAGGTGCAATGAGCATGAAGCCATTCCACACCCATTAGATACATGCAGTTCACTGGATGCCAACTCCAAATGTAACTTTCATTTCTGTTAACTAAGGCTATCTAGAATGAGACTTTAAACTTTGACTTTTGTAATTTTACAGTTAATCATAAAATCTAGTTTCCAGAACTCAACAAAGTGGAGATTGTTTGACTTCTTTGAAAGCATGGCTTAGTTTTTACAAGAACATTTAAATTGAAATTTATAGTTGTTGTAAATTATTTTCCTGTCCTCCGCCATAATTATTAGGAACATAGGGACATAAGGTTTTGGAGAAGGAGAAGCCCATTCATTAAGATTGTAGTGGTTTTAACCTGTCAGCTGCACAAAAGTGGATTTATCTTGTGCCACAAATGGGAAAACAGTGATAATCAAAGCCTTCTCAAAAAGACTGTTTATGTTCTTTCAAAATTGTCGAGCAGAAGGTATACTTTTGCAGTGGGCTTGCCCCTGTGCACTTCATTTCCTCCCAACAATTTCCTTCCTATCACTGATCAATAGCAGTTAACCTGCTAATTGTCCTTTAAATCCTTCATCACTTGCACTGGGTAGAACTTTTGATATTTATATAATACCAAAGACCAGGAGACATGGCAAGTATGTTGAACAATTCCTTTCCCACCTGTCCAAGCAAATGTAGCCCATAATATTTATAAAATATAACACTGCTTTAAGCTCACTCAATTTCTCTTCTAGATCCTGCCAACATTAGTAGCTAGTGGTATGGCTATGGGCCCATTGGCTCTATCATATATTAGCATAAACACCTTTACCACATGCTTTATTCTGAACACAATAAACTGAAGGAATTGATTGAATAAATTGGTGCTTTGTGTTTTAATTCACTTTGTCTTATTAAGTTTTTCATTAGAAGGCTGCTTTTAACATTTTTTGGTTTGAAACAATAGAAAAGGGACACTGAGAAAACATTCAGTCTATGGTCACTGCAGGTGCAATTGCATTCATAGCTACAATAAGAAGCAGAACACTTTCACTTCATGTTGACAACAGTCACACAAGTCACAGCACAGAACAACCCAGAAGTGTATGTACTTCAACATGATGCTGCCGTGTAAAAAATCACATTCTGAGATTGCTGTTGCTCATGAGTTGGTTCTGAATAGAAATATTGCCTACGTTAATAAACCTCCTTCAAGCAAAATAGAGCAAAAGGCAATCTTTCATAATATACCTTCAGTGTAATTAGAGGCATAAAAACAGCATCAGATTTGATCACACTGTGGGCATACGAAGTATTATATTTTGGTTAGAAAAGGAATATCAAAATCTGCAAAATGATTGATCTGATATTATCTACCCCGTTTTGAGTTCTAGACTTAGCCAACTATGTTGGTGGTTTTGAAAATAAATCTCTTTGCTACGTCAGCAGAAGTAAAATAAAAATTTATTTGGTACTTCGTGTGCAACCATAGTAAATTATTGCAATATAGGCCTGTGCTTCTTGGTTTCTGTTGCACATTTTATTTAACCTCTCTCTATGGGTGGAATCTTATGGTGTCTGAGCAATGTGAGCTATGGTGAGATTTGTGGCAGACTTGTATGAGATGCCTGGTGAGGTCTAGCGTGACATCAGGAGCAACCCATTTCATGTTTAATCCAGTTGCCGAGTGGCTTGTTTCTCATGAGTGATGAGTTGCCAGTTAAGGGATTACAGCTTCTTAAATGCCTTATGAATACACCATTAATACTCAGCTCCACAAATGTGCAGAACAAGCTAGATATCAAAAATTCCCAACATGGTCATCGAAGTGGGTAGCTGGTGACTTTGGCTTGCCATTGGCTGTCAAGAGCCTCCATGTTCCTCAGCTTCAAAGAGCATCCCAGGGATGAATCATGGGTGCTATCCACATATGCTTCCTATCCATAGATGATGAGATCTGACATTTGTCAACGCGTTAAGAATCGATATTGCATTTCTCAGATTCACTTGTATGACAGTCAGGAGGCACAGACTTGCATTGCACAGTGCACCAGTAACTGGTACTGAACTCTGCTGCTGCAAGGACACCTTGCACATTGGGACACTGATTGGACCATGCCACATCTAAGGTTTGCCTGCTTGCTCTCTTTGCACTCACTCACTTGGCACCACTTGCATGCATGCAGCATCAACCTTACCTTGCCTTGCCTTACTGTGTGAATTAGCACAACTACATAACCAGGCAGCTTGCCTTGTTAGTGAGCTATTGTTATTTCTTGCTGCACAGCAATGTACTACATAAATATCACATCTGTTCCATGTTCCAGCAGTTTATGTGGGAAACGCACTGCACGTGCAACAAGCAGATAGTCATGTCTCAGTCTCGGGACAGTTGCCCTCAATGTTTATAGAACCACCCATTAATCTGGGGGGTTCCAGCACAGTAAATCCAGGACAACCTCCCTATGGGATTGATTCTGGTCAGGCCTCCATTCTGGGTGTTCTCAGATAGGGAGTCCATGCCTCTGCAATATGAGGAATGGTCACAGTGAGTCCTGTGACTCCATAACAGTCAGTCTAGAGGTGGGCAGTGGAGGACCTGAGTATTACAGCCAGGGCAATGCACAAGAATCCATGTTCTTGGCACGTCTTGTCCACAGCTGTCCACTTAGGTGATTCAAGCCATATAAATTCTACAGTTTCAAGAGCGGATCAGAAACTCAGAATTCTATGGTGAATAATTCATCTTCTGACTCCCCATAATCATCGAGGAGGTACAAATTTGGGAAGTGATAGAACATTATCGACATGCTTGGATGAGTGCAGCTCTAACAATACTCAAGAAGCTTGATACCACCAAGGCACAGCAGCCATTTGATTGGCACCCATCCATAAAGTTCAACCTTCACTGCCTTCATCACTGACAGAAAATGGCAGCAGTACATACAATCTATTAGAGGCACTGCACTACAGTTCCTTCAATAGCATCTTCTAAAGCAATGACCTCTATATCCAGAAGGGCAAGGGCATCAGGCCCAATCCATTCTTAGCTCACACCATCCTGATGTGGAACTGTACCACCATTCATTCACTGTAACTAGGTCAAAATCCTGGAATTTCTGACAGAAGTAGTGCTTCATCCTCATACAATGCAATCCCTTAATCTGAGATTATGTCCAGTGTTCTATACTCTGCCACAAAGAAAAACAACTTTTCAGCACCTATTCTGTCAAATACCCATTGGACCATCAGGAGCAAAATTAGACCATTCAGTCTGTCAATTCGGCTCCACCATTTGATCATGGCTGATATGTTACTCAAACCCATTCTCCTGCCTTTAGCCCTTGATCCCCTAACTAATCAAGAACCCATCTGTCTTTGTTTTGAATGATTGGCCTGGGTCATTAAACATATTTAAGGCTGAGATAAACAGATTTTCTCATTCTCTGAGGGTCGTACGTTCCCTTTGGTCTCCCTTTCTTATTATATATTTAAAGAAGCTCTTGCTGTATGTCTTGATCTTGTAAGACATAGGAGCAGATGTGGGCCATTCAGTCTATCAAGTTCCTTAGAAGTTTATCCTCAAATTTTATTTTCTTACTTTTTTTTGATAATCTTTTGTTGGTTTTTTAAACTTATCAAATGCTCTGGTGCCCAAATTGCTAAAATAAATAAATGAAAAAAAAGGGATAGATTTAGGTGAAAGTCAAATATAAAAACAAATAAGGGTAAACAATTTTTTTTTAAAACTACAAAAAGTGAACATGTGAAGAAATCAAAATAGAGGTTGTTGGAGAAACACAGCAAGTTTAACAGTAGCTGTGGAGAGAGAAACAAAATTAGCGTTGAGAGTCTTCTTCAGTATGTCCTTCCTAGATGCTCTCAGACCTGTTGAGTTCCTCCAGCACTTTGGTTCAATTTAGATCTTTTAATCTGTGGTATTTTTCTTTTAGCAAGAGAAACAAGTATTCGGGGAACAATAAAAGCAATGTAAAAAAACTTATATTTAAAACGATCAGAGAATGAGCATTGATTTACGAAGGTTGACCCTGAATTCTAGATTATTAAGGGGTGAATTGATTGTATTTTTTTTACAAGTAATCAACTGAAATCACAAATGGTAAAGAAAAAGAGTATTTTCATTCAGTGAGAAATGTGTTATACAGAGACATACGTGAAAAATAGAACCAGTCCTTTCATGAATAAAAAGAAGAAATATTTCTATACACAAATATTGGTCAAAATTAGAAATGTTAAACGACAGTTCACCTTCAGACAACTGCTAATGTTGGCTATGAGATTGATAGCTTTCTGTTCAGTGTAAGTATCAAAAGAAGTAGGGCAAAGGTATGTACATGGAGTTAGTGTGAAGACCGTATCTTTTTATTTTTCTGTATTTTTGATTGTGGACTTAAATGGGAAAAGGATTCTTTTAAATACCATGGAGTGGAAAGGATTGCCACACTTTTAAAGTAAGTTACCCGACACTCATTGTAAATGATATTTATATTGTTGTTGCTCAAGCAATGGGGGAAGTTACTACAGAAAAGCTGGAGCCAGAGGTGGAGAGTACAAAGGGAGATTCAGCCAGCAACGAATAGCTGATTGATCTATGCAGCAGTGACCAGTTGTCCATGACAAAGGCTTTCTGCTTCCAAGGAACTTTGTGATTGGTTCCCAGATAGCTGCATAACTTGTAAATGGTAGTGTTTGATTAGTTCCTTTTCTCTACAGAAAGGAAAGCCAGATTGTTTTACCGGCAATGTTCCACCATCAATTTGCAACAATGTCCACTCCAAATTGTATCAAAGTTCACACTTCATTTTATCAATGTCTACTTCCCTCTTGGCAATGGTCAGTGCCTTCATGTGTAGAACCCAAAGGCAATGCTTGTACCTACTCCAGAGCCCTGCTCCTGATAATGTTCATCCTCCTCCAAGCAATATTCACCCATTGTCCCAGTAATATTTATATCCCTCCTGCCAATGTTCAACTTCACATCACCCTGCAAAAGTTCACCCCAACTCAGAAACATGCCCCCTCTCCCAGCAATATTCATCGCCCTTACAGCAATGTGAATCCTTCCCTCACCTCTGACAATGAACACCCCTCCCAATCATGTTTATTGCCTTCCTGGCACACCAACAGTCTTTTGCCAGTGCTCACCTCCTCACACATCACTCTCTCCCAACTCACTACCTAGAATACCTGGCTTCTATCTCCCCAAGAGTCACCATTGTTGGGGATTGGGTATGGGGTCGAGCATTTTGATGGGATGGAGGAGGTTGAGCACCATTGGAGATGTGAGGGAGGGGGATGGCTTTGTCAGTGAGGGGAAGCTGTACAGTGTTGGCAGTGACATGCCCATTTAAAGTCAATGAACTGACAATTGACCTTAAGGCACACGCCTTCAGTTTATGATCTGAAAAAGGTAGCCCAGTAATGCTTGCTATCATGACTGTTCCCTGCAACCCTACTGGAGCTGACACTCGAAGATACAAATTTTCTAGCTTCAAGTGATGAATGAGCTGATTAAATCTCAGAAAGCATTGAACACATCCTTTCTGAAGTTGACTGGAAGGTCTGGACAAATATACCATTGTTTACGTCGAATAACATACTGAGATTTAGATCTGGCAACTGATATTTTGTGTTCGGCAAATGGTGAATTGCCAATAAACTTCAGGTTTCATCCTTCACTTCTGACAACTTTATTCATTTTACTGGTTCAAACACTTGCAGCATTTAATTTGGTGGAGGAGGCCTCTGTGCTTAAAGTTGATATGGGCATTTATGTGTATGTGTCATTGGAGTTGGCAGAGCAGGTTCAGAAAATAATCAATAAACCATATACCATCCTGGGCTTTATCAATAGAAGCGTAGAGTACAAAAACAAGGAAGTTATGTTGTAAACAAATATCCACAGGTGGATTATTGTATTCAGTTCTGGGTCCCACACTAGAAAGGATGTGAAGGCTTTAATGAGGATCCAAAAAGGTTTCTGAGAGTGGCTCCAGAGCAATATGAGGTACTCCTGTTATGGAGAAAGATTGGAGAAGGTGCAATTTTTGGTCCTTGGAAAAATAAAGGCTGACAGGAAATTTGAGAGAGGTAGTCAAAATCATGAGGGGCATAGATGAAGTGGATAAGGATAAAGGGTGCCATGCCAAGAATGGAAAAGCAAGTGTCATTGCATGGCTAATCCGATTTTCCTGAATTATGAAAGGAATTATTTATTTTATGGGAATGCTGTATTTTTCTGCATCTCCCTGAAGTCACACAAAGCAAAGCATTATACATCATGGGAGCAGAAACAGCAACAGTAAATTCTAGAAATACTGGTAAGAAAAGGCAATGGAAAGGCAAGACAAAATATGAAACATTAAAAGTATTTGAAAAGGGAACAGGATAGGGAGGCTGGGTGGACAAACACACACACACATAATACACACAAAAATAAGCAAAATGATCTGCAAAGTGCTCAGTGCAAACCAAAGGATGGTCAAACATCAGAACTTACTTTAGCACAAGACAACAGAAGGAAAAATGAAAGAAATCAAAGAATTGAAAGGTGTATAGCATAGAAGTTGCAGTGAGTGCCTGAATTGTTCTAAAAGATAGAGAGATGGAGTATAAGCAAGGAGATGTCAGTGACCTAAGAGTCTGATAGAAGGTAAAAACTCCAAAGATCCCAACAATTTAGACAACATGGTGTTCCACTTGAGAATCCTCACCCAGAATTACAGCTCTCTCCTCACATGTTTCACTTTAGCATTGACTTGTACTAGGTTACAAACCATTTCCTTATAAAAATCCTTGTAAGAATTCAGCAACAGAGGTGAAATAACAGTTGTTAAACCTGTTAAAATAGGCCAGAAATCTCTAACTGTCCATATTTATAGTTCCCAAATTCAATATTTAAGATCAAAAAGAATATTTGTGGGAATGTTATAAATAATGTGGGAAACCAACATTTAATTCCAGCACACAACCATTGTATGACATGCAAACTGTGGTTGCTAGGGCGGATGTGAGGTTGAACTCATTGACATTGAAACAGAACTGAGTCAGATTTGAAAAAAAAATCAAACAGCAATATTCTACTCGATCCAGAACACCAGGCTTTTCTTTTTCCATGTGTTGCAGTCGTATCTGGATGCAATTATACCTGAAAAATAACAAGATTAGTCTAACCGCTATTTTGCAACATTCTTTGCATGACTTGGCCACAGCACTAACACATCATTTCAAACCACTGCTCCCTCCTTATGTGCTGAATTTCTTGTGCAACTTGTGATACACTCATTTCCTCTTGAGTGAATACCTGAGAGTGAACATTTCTGTTAAGTGGTCTGAAAGTTAGAAGCCAAAACACATTTCTTTAGGCACTCATTTTATGATTCCAGTTAGCAGATTACTTTCAACGTAAGTTCCCAGAAGGTGAAAATATTGTATCCAGACTGTGCATTTTACAGTGTTTGGACTGAAATAGAAACAGATTTGCAATGCCAAACTTGCTGGAACAGCAAAATTGTTTCCTATCTGCTCCCATTTAATTCCCGTTAACGAAAATCCATGAGCTGCAATTGTCTGTGAAATAAATACCTTTTTCTCTTTTTACCATTTGAAACCCATATTCACATATCTGTAGCTCTTTACAATATATTGTTAGTCTCAATTAAAATAAAAAAAAGGAAAATAGCAAAGTTCTGATAGTGACAATAAAGAACATGAACTTTGATGGAAATTTCATGGTCTAATTCTTTAGGGGTTAATTAGGCTCTCTTGGATACAAAATGGTGAATTACTAGTTCAAGATTAGTGCCAAGAAGTGCTTCATTACATTAAAGTGATCCATGCCTTGGAATAGTATTCAGATAGACAAAATCTTTGGACTCCCTCAAGAGCCAATTCAATGCTGTGACATAGAAGAGGAAGTGACAGGTTTCTACTGAAGGATAGTTTAGATGGTCCAAATAGCTTTCTCTCATTCATATATCTTTGGTTACTTGCATCTCCATATCTTTGTTTCCTTGTCTTCATTTACTTTGCTCAAAATGGCAATTGTGACCAATCCTTCTGGAAGCAATTTTGTCCAAAACAGAGTTGAAATTGGCAATGACACAAACTAGCCAATTATACTCTAACTCAAAATGGCATGTGACCAGCATGGTGATGAATATTTTAATCACCCAGCTGTGCAAAGCACAAAGCTGAGTCAAGGTGGGATCTTTTATAGAGATGGCCATAAAAAATCTTGTCCTGAAGTACCACAGGATTATTTATACAAATGTTACCTTTCAGGGGCAGTATGTTCACCATCCTCCTCCATCAGAAGCCACAAAAGCATCCCAGTGCTTTAGCATTGGCTTTGAGCATGATCATTGGCCTATTCTGTTGAAAGCTGCACAGATGCAGCTTTGAAAGAGCACAAAGGAGCTACAATTCGCTGCAGCAGGTTTGCAGAAACAGCAGGTAAATAGTGACCATTAGCTCAGACACGGGTCACTATAGCTGGTCGGACAGATTATATGCTATGGTACTCCTAAATTATTTTGTCAAGTGAAAGATCTGGCGGAGACACTCAAAGAAGGAACAAGGGCATGAAAATGAAGTAGGGAAAAAAGGCACAAAACTTTTGATGAATCTGGGCTTCATATTTCCCTGAACAAAATGTGACAAAGTAAATGAAGGTGTGGATTTTCATAGAGTCAGGGTGTCTCCGTGGCAGGATGAAAATGGTGGCCAGGATCAGATTCCAGGATTCCCAACCCTGACCGTGGGGTTTGCAATTTTCATCAGTGCTGTTCAAGCTTTTGGGCTGGATTGGGCTGTGAATCCACACCCACCCCCCTCAACCTGGCAGGCTGCATTAAAGAGAGAGTCTCCTTTTAGATTTCTGTAATTTTCATGAAGTGTGGCCATCTTTTTTAAAGAATGATGGTTCTTCTTCCATCATGAGCTGTAGCCTAGTTGAGATAAACTTATGAAGGATAAGTTCAAAAGCCAAACAATTGGAGCAGTAGCTTGTTATGGAGAAGGAGTGGCCATGAGGGGTGTTGGCGATGGGGGAGAGGGTTCATGTGTCAAGGGATGTGAGGTGACTTGAATTGTGCATGGGGAGTGCTTGGTAGTTGAGGGCTAACTGGTTTAAATTCTAACTGGGATTCAGTCCCACAGTGCCCACCTCAGTACCCAGCAGCCCCTTTGGTTCCCTCTGAAGTTCTTCCAGGGTTGGCTAGCCTCACTGCAACCACTCTCCCACATGGAAATGCTATCCTTGTAGGTACTTCCTCCCAAGCTAGGCTCCCTGTGTGGGAAATTTCCCAATTGATGCTCTGCCTCAAAGATGAAAATTCAAGCCAAAATATCAATGGTAAGACATAAATATAGGGCTTTCATGTCTTCAGCCGTTTTGCAGCTAATGAATAGCTTTTAAAGTATGGTTTCTTTTGAATTGCAGCCAAATGATAAATTCATTTTTGTGCAACACAGTGATACAAAAACAACGAACTAAATGATCAGATAATACTAGTTTAATCCTGTTGGATAAGGGATCATTATTAGCTAGGACAGCAGGAGAACTGGTTACATTTCCAGGTAGTCGGAGATCACATATTCGACCAGAATTCCACATCTGGACCTTGTAAAAGTCCTAACACATTGAGTCCATTGGAATTGTGCAGGAGGTCAGTGGACTCTATGGATTAACTGTTCCTCTTTCCGCAAACGTTAATAGGCTTGCTGAGTTTCTTCAGTACTTGCTGTTTTAGTTTAGATCTCCAGCAATTGCAGTATTTTACTTTTGTTTAAGTTTGAACTCCTGAAGGGTAATTCCCCTGCTCCCTGGCATCCTCTGAAAAGCAGAAAACACCACTGACCCTAAATCTGAAATGGAGCCTTCAAGCACTTCTAACTTATTTAACTGGATAGTTATTCAGAAAGTATTAGACAGAAAAATCCTATCTGACTCCATAATAAGTTAACAACTGACCATCCCAACTGTCCTCTCTCCTATCTGAAGCAGGCATGCCATTTTATCACTTTTTCCACTTGCCTCACCTACTACACACTTACACACCTATTACTTAACTAGGGGTTTGTTTGCAAAGCAGTATGATGCCAACAGCATGTGTTAAATTCCCATCATCAATTGACGTTATCATGAAGGGCTCTAGTGCAGCAAAAATGGGACATGGTCGATTCTCTTCATTGAAATATGAAGCTTCCTATTCTGAAAGACTTTTGAAGAATCCTCCACTGAAAGATTGGCTTGGAAAGTTGGTTAAGATAAATTGATGATTTTTTTTGTCTGATCAGAAGATTTAGGCAAAAGTATCATCTGACGTATGAAACTATCAATAATGTATTGAAATGCCAATATTGCTAATTGCATGGATTTTCCTTTGACAACAGTGATGAATTCTGAGATGTTTGCCATTATTGAGGCCTGCAACAATACCGCACTTTTGGTGACCAGGAAGTTTTGGTGTTCCTTACTGGTCTCCAGAAGAGACCGACATAAGGGATGCCTGCAGAAGACATCTGGCTCCACTTGGATATACTTTGGGCAAACATACTGCTGCAATTGGCACTCAGTGTTAAGTGCTAAAGGATTGACGACTACTAAGTCTTTGGCAGAAGAGGCACATACTCAAGCAACAAGAACTAACTTATCACATAATGTTAAGGTTACTGATTATATTTGTTTCAGGCTAATTAACTACATTAACACTATGTGAAAGATATTGTTATCTCCTAGGAGGTAGTAGTTCGGTCGAAGTTACATAGCTGTAGGATGTAGAACTAACAGCAAACAAATGGACTAGCTGCTCCCAGACAGTTCTGTCTTTTATTGGTAGGCAGAGCTATAATAAAGATAAACTTTCCAGCCAATTACTTTATATACCATCTCTCCAAGCTTTTCTTTTTACTGTTTTAACCCATTATATACTTGCTGGAACAAGTACATTAATTTTGCCACCATCACTTCTTCTTCTAAGTCTAAGCTAACAAATTCCTCTTGACACAGATGAAAAGGTGGCTCTTTGCTTGATGATGATCACCCAGATGTTACTTTGTTGGTCAATGCTGTTGACATATCTTTTGTTTCTTGAATGCATTAGACTGAAAACATCTTTGGTGTTGGCATTGCTCATAGACCATTGTCTGTTGGGAGGGCCTTTTGTTTCCTTAAAATGTATAATGGAAGATAATTGAGTTAATGAAAGAAGTGATTTTAGGACATCGAACTAGGACAGTACAGCACAGTACAGGCCCTTCAGCCCTCGATGTTGTGCCGGCCTTTTATCCTACTCTAAGATCAGACTCCATTATACTATCTTCCATGTGGGCAAAAGTAAGGACTGCAGATGCTGGAGATCAGAGTCTAGATTAGAGTGGTGCTAGAAAAGCACAGCAGGTCAAGCAGCATCCGAGGAGCAGGAAAATCGATGTTTCGGGCAAAAGCCCTTCATCAGGAATGAGGCCCCACATCTCCCATGTGTCTATCCAAGAGTCACTTAAATGTCCCTAATGTATCTGGCTCTACTACCACAGCTGGCAGTACATTCCATGCACCCATCACTCACTATGTAAAGAATCTACCTCTGACATCTCCCCTAAACCTTCCTCCAATCACCTTCAAATTATGCCCACTCATCATAGCCAATTTTTGCCCTGGGGAAAATGTCTCTGGCTATCCACTCTATCTATGCCTCTCAACATCTGGTACACCTCTTTCAAGTTACCTCTCATCGTTCTTCGCTCCAGTGAGAAAAGCCCTACCTCCCTTAACCTTTCTTCATATGACCTGCCCCCCAGTCCAGGCAGCATTCTGGTAAAGCTCCTCTGTACCCTCTCTAAAGCTTCGATATCCTTCCTATAATGAGATGACCAGAACTGAACACAATAGTCCAAGTGTGGTCTAACCAGGGCTCTATAGACCTGCAGCATAACCTTGTGGTTCTTAATCTCAATCCCCTGTTACACCTTCTTAACAATCCTATCAGCTTGGTTGGCAATTTGAGGGATCTATAGACATGGACCCCATAATCCATCTGTTCCTCCACACTGCCAAGAATCCTGCCTTTAACCCTGTATTCTGCATTTAAATTCGACCTTCCAAAGTGAATCACTTCACACTTTTCCAGATTGGACGCCATCTGCCACTTCTCAGCCCAGTTCTGCAGCCTGTCAATGTCCCATTGCAACCTTACAACAGCCCTCCACACTTACACATCCACCAACCTTCATGCCATTGGCAAACTTACTAACCCACCCTTTCACTTCCTCAGCCAAGTTATTTATATTCTTATTTTGATTTTTTTGATGAGACAGATTTAAGTGAAGAATATTCACTCTGCTGTCTGTTCTTTAAACCAACATCAGCCTTTTCATTGGTTTCATTGTTGTCATTGGCATTGGCTATGCAGTATTAGCAGTCTCTGAACAATTGTGTTCTCTGAAATGATTGTTGTCCTTACTAAGAATTCACCAATGATTTCAGATGGGGGTTCTACCAGAGCTTTGGTAGAAAGTGCTGGAAAAGCACAGCAGGTCAAGCAGCATCCGAGGAGCAGGAAAATTGACGTTTTGTCAAGTGCTAAAGGTTTTCCCATAAATAAGGAGAAAGCTGAATGAAATCAAAAGTTGCTTTTCCTTAGTAGTAATGTGAAAAGGTTGTTTAATGTCAATATAACAAATCTGAATTGGAGTGCACTTCTTTGTGTACTCAGCCAGCATTCTTGGACAGTCATAAAAGTCTTCTTGTTACTGATCTGTCAAATTAGTAATTGTTCCCTTAATTGGTTGGAAGCTTTCCTTAAACTGCACAATTTTCACGTTAATATGTGCTTTGCTGCTCAGTAGTTAAGTCCTTTGTTTCTGGATGACATAATCATTGAGGCTGGAGGAATGCACTGTCACCCCAGTCCCACCACTCCATGAGTCACAATATAGGTGAAAGATACTTCTGCCAGATACCAAGATGGTTAATTAAATATCCTATCCTCATCAGGTTTTAAATAAAAAAGATCTATCAATCAGGTTTCTTAATAAATGAAATTATGGGCTTATTATTGAAGCAGAATTTATTCAATAAAAATGAAATAATCGTTTAATATACAATCAGTAACATGGAAGTATAACGGCTCACCTTCTAAAATATATGCTTCTCACTCACTAACCCGTTGTCTCCTTCTCTTCCTTCCTCCCCCCCACACTATCTCCTCCTTAAGAAGTGAGAAAGGAAAAGAATTGTCTTCATACAGATTGGCTTTTGGAAAAAAAAATCAAATAAATTATTCTTGAGGACAAAATAATAAAGCATGGGATGTTCCAGAATGTATTGCTATAATATTCTGGCATGTTGTAGCCAAGTTACTAATCATAAGAACATTTAAAAAAGGGGCAGGAGTAGGCCATTTGACACATTGAACCATGCAGTGATTTTTTGCTTGGGAAAGATAATCTTGTGATGTTATTTCAGTCACTTTGAAAAGTTCAAATATGTTTAATTCTGAACTGTAGTAGAGATTTCTTTTCAGAAATGGGAGACATCAGCTGGGCAGCTTCTTCATAGCAAGCTTTCCTACAACTGATCCAGATAAAATAAGAAGCTCACCAAATCAATCACTGTTTCAAACAATTCCAGCAGAGTCTACAGCAAAGGAAGCAGTTATCATCAGCCATGTGATTTCTAGGAAGCCTTATTTAAAATAAAACCCAATGTCTATACTGGATTTTCCATGACACTTTGAAAGAAATCACTGTTTACATTCACAAAGTTTGAAACAAATTTCTTTTCCTACAGGTCTTCAAAATGTGAGCCCTCCAAGCAAAGTTAACTGTATAGCGTCTTTCTAACAATGCCATAAACATGTTCTGCAAGTTATTTACCTTTATGACTTAATGTAACTTTTAACACACCTTTTAGTCTTAGGTGTTGGTTCTTTTGCGCTATGCTACAATAGGTTAGAAGTTTGAAACTTCGCTTTTCTTTTAACCCAAAGTGTTTAGTCAGATAATACAATAATGTTTGTTCTAGTATCAAATTTGAATTGATATGGATGTCTACTGACTGGATGAGCTTGGTCACATCTGATTAGATGGGTCACGTCTTTTGGTTTGGGAATGGCTGTGTTATTTCTACTTAAAGTAAGATAATTGGTAAATGCTTTTAGGGCATCATGAAAGATACTTTGTTAACTTTTTTGTCTGTTAAAAACATGGTTATATTAATGGTGCTACAGAACGAAGGATGATGCTAATATCTTTTGAGTATGATTTGGTTTATAGAGGCATTTCTATATCTCCTAAGTAATTTCTTCCATGCTGACTTTCAATATACTTGGAGGTCCAAATCTTTCTCCATTCCTTTGTTAAATTGTTCACTGAATGTTTTAAAATAGATGTTTAAATTATGCTGTAAACTTGTCTTTATCTTCTTTAGGTTTGAATCATTGAACCTATCTACGTCCCTTTGTAAGCACTTTGTGTCATTTTCACCACTTGCTTTCCCATCTGATTTTTTTTATCCACAAACTTAGCTATTATATATTCACTTCCCTATATATATAATATACATATATGCATGTGGGCGGTACAGTGACACAGTGGTTAGTACTGCTGCCTCACAGCGCCAGAGACCTGGGTTCAATTCCCGCCTCAGGCGACTGTCTGTGTGGAGTTTGCACATTCTCCCCGTGTCTGCGTGGGCTTCCCCCGGTGCTCCGGTTTCCTCCCACAGTCCAAAAATGTGCAGGTTAGGTGAATTGGCTATGCTAAATTGCCTATAGTGTTCGGTGAAGGGGTAAATGTAAGGGAATGGGTCTGGGTAGGTTGCACTTTGGTGGGTCGGTGTGGACTTGTTGGGCCGAAGGGCCTGTTTCCACACTATAAGTAATCTAATCTAATCATATATATTATAAATATATATATATAGTAAATAAGTGCGGCCTCAGCATTCTTCCCTGTGGCAATCTATTAGTTATTGGTTGCCATTCTGAACATAGTCCCCTTATCCAAACTCAGTCTCCTATTCATTAGCTAATTGTCTATCTATGCTGAAAAATACTACCTCCAACACCATTGACTTTTTAGCCGAACACCTTATCAAATGCCTGCTGAAATTCAAACATATTACATCCGGTACTCCCACTTTATCGATCCTGTTTGTTACTTCAAATAATTCTCACAATTTTCAGGCATGATTTTCCCTGTCATTGGTAATTCTAAAAGTTCTACTATTACATCCTGCATATTGGACTGTAACTTTCACCCAATAACAGACATTAAGTTAACTGGCTTATAGTTCATTTTTTTGTCTCTATCTCTTCAAATGCTGTTGTTACTTTTGACAGTTATCCAATCCTCTCGACTTTTCCAGAGTCTAAGGATGCCTGGAAGATTACTAACAATGCATCTATTATTTCTATAGCTACTTCTTTTAATATCTTCGAATGCATCCCATCAGGTCCACAGGAATGATAGCTCTTTTGCACCATTAGTTTTTGAATGTTTTACCCTTTTTCTCTAGGTGTAGTTGTTGTATTTAACGCCTCTCCTCTTTTTGCTGCTTGATCGCAGCTGACTGGATCTGTGCTCATTTTTAAAAGCTACTGAATGTTTAGTACACTGAAGCAGCCAGACAAGTTTCACTTCTGGTGATAAGAAATAAGAAGGTCAAGAAAGAACAGTGGCAGTTTGAGAAAACAGCTCATGAAATGGATTATTGTGCTGATGCATGCTTCTACTGTGTCATACAGAGGCTACAGAAAGCCAAGCCCTTATTATACCTCAACCACAATCTGTGTGAAGCCTTCTAAGGTGATGTACACTGCTTAATCATATTTGTATGAGCAGTACTGTGACATTGCAGACATGTTATCTTGCTTTATATAGCACCTGCATATACACAGTAAAACTACTTCAAAGCACACGTTAAAGTTTTGAAGCAGCTGCGGTTTTTTTTATTAGCTCCCCCAAACCTATTAAGCTAATCAAACATACACAGTTGAGATTGCTTTGAATGTTGTTGTTTCCATTCAAGGTTCCAAGAAGCACTTTGTTAATTAATGTTTATAGACAACAGCTCTAAAGAACATTACAGCCTTCAATGAATGTCTTGTCTTGTGCTCTGTAATCTTCATTTTGTGTGTCATGCTGTCCAAATCTGTTTTCTGAACAGACAGAGAGAAAGGCTTGCATTTGTATAACACCTTTCAGAAACTCTGGGCATATGAAAGTATTTTGCAGCCTATTAAGTGCATTTGAAGTGTTCTCACTACTGCAATGTAGGAACGACAACATTTGCACAGAGCAAATGTTATGTCTCATCTAAATATAGCACCCCAAACATTGCAGCATTCTCCCAGTACTGCACTGGAGTAGCACCGTTGATTTTTAATCTATGATCCTGAAGTGGAACTCGAATGTACAACTTTCTGAAAAAAGAAAACTATCAACTGAGCCACCGCCTGCATGTATATGCAAAATACAAAAAAAGGCCACCATAAAACTAAACAATTTCATCCATTAAAAATTTCAACGGTTGAAATATAAGCCAACTATTCATTTATTTTGTGCCTGTCTTTATCTTTCCTGAGGTCTGACACAATGTTACCTCAGCATAACAGGAAAGAGGTGGAAACCTTTCAGTAAAGGAGACCGCAGACCTTGCAGGTTGGTCTCACAGAATTGGGCCCACAAAGCTTGAAGTTCAGCTGCATCAATTTGTCAATGGGTGACAATAGTCTGGGCTGGCTGGCTGATAGGCAACACCAAGGGAACTGGTGGCATGGCAGTGGTGAGAGGATGAATGCTGCCTTCTGGAATGAGGACTTCATAGACTCCCTGCTGCTCTGATGGAGTAGCATCTCAACAATCCCTGCACTGTGTCCAGGACAAATTACAGGACTTCTCAACCCTGACAGCCACTTTGAGTCAATATATTCATTATGTTAGCACGATGACAGCTGTCTAAGCATGTGGGGTAGACAGATGAACTTGCATGATTTGGGTCCATAAATATTTATGGTGTTGGCCATATATTCCTCTTGGATGGGCTCCAAGCTCTCTGCAAAGCCTTGCAAGTTTCTGGGCTTCTTCATGCAACTTGACAGTGACAAGAAGCTTTTTGTCAGGCCTGCCAATGCACCAAGAATTCTGTGTACATGCTCTTCAGTGTTTTTGCTATACACCGCTCAACTAAAGTCCTCATCTAAATCATCTGCAGCTAACTCCATGTGTGATTTGCAGCTATGTTACCTTGTCATCTATCATAGCTACATGCCATTCATGTCTATGCCTTACAGTGTGCAAACTATCCTCTAAAGCACATCATCTTAGTTCCTGAGCTGTCGGATCTAACTGTGAGATTGCATGATGGTGTTTCATTCTGTGGGGGAAGATGAGGAGATTAGTTTTTCCTCTGAGGGCTGTAGATCTTTGGAAAATTCTCTATATCCCAGGGGTTGTGGCAGTTCTGCATCATTGACAATGTATAAAGTAGGGATTGATAGACTTCAGAGCACCACCTGACACACCAGGATCAGTAGGTCGAATTGTCTACCGCGCCTTATGTTTTTATGGACACTTCATCTTCCTCATCTGCATCTTATTTCTGGAGCACTGTCTGGCCGAGTTGCAGTTTATTGGGATCTGAAAAGGAAAAACACCGTGTAGGATTATGGTAAAGGAAGTGGAGGAAAGTTAGAAGTCCGTCTGAAGTTGATGATTCAAATAACATGTGGAATGAGGTTAAGCAAAATTTGAGGAATAGGATTAGATATGAGCAAACCATGACCATAGAAGGTTTCAGCCCTATCATAGGCCACAGTTTTGGTCACAGTCACTCCACTGAGTATCATCATTTCTTTGAGTTGAGGGCATGATGCTGGGCCTGTCTCCCATCAGTTATATAGTACTATCTGGGGAATAGCCTCACTTGTGGAGAGTGACTGTGGTGCAAATCGGTTGTGTAAAGTTCTTATTATGATTGGACACTTTGAGTTATGGACATGTGTCCAGTAGTAATGCCACGTGAGAATAAGGGAAGACTAGAAAGGCTAGACAAGATCTCTGCTTGTCACAGGCTGTTGATCTTTGTGTGATGGTGTAGGATGAAATCAAGAATATATGAGACTGTCATTGTAATTGATGGGATATGAAATTTTAAGGTACATTAATTGATCTTGACCATTTGTGTGGGTTCATTGAACTCATTGTAACACTTTAAAAAGGTGACTATAGGACCATAACACATTTACAGAGGAACTTCAATTCTTTGAATGACACAGGCGGGGAGTATTTTGATTGGATAATCGAAAGTTCGGGATAAATGAATGCCAGATAACACAGTTTAGCCAAGCATTGGGACTTTGCAATCTTGTTTGGATCATTCTAAATTCGGATAATTGAGTTCGGATAAGCGAGGTTCCTCTATATGTAGAAGTAGGCCATTCAGCCCATAGTGTCGACTCCACCATTCAATCAGATCATGGAGGATCTGAAACCCTTAATTCGACTTTCCTGCCTTTCCCCACAACCTTTGTTTCTGTTACTAATTAAAAATCTGTCTGTCTATCTCAGCCTTGAATATATGTAACAACCTAACTTCTATAGCCCTCTGCAGCAATAATTTCCACAGATTCACTACAGTGTGTAGGAGAAAAATTTCCCTTTCTTTTTTCTGAAATAGGTGACCCCTTACACTGAGATTATGCCCTCTGGTCCTAGATTCTCTTACAACGGGAAAGACCTTTCCACAGCTACCCTGTCAAGCTCTCAAGAATCTTGAATGTTTCAATAAGATTGCTTCTCATTCTCCTAAACTCCAAATTGTACAGGCCCAGTCTACTCAACCTCTCCTCATTAGACAGTTCCTCAATACCTGGTATCAGCCTTGTGAACATTCTCTGGACTGACTCCAATGTCAGTATACTTTTACTTCGAAAACAAGTCCAAAACTGTTCAAAGTATTTCACTTGTAGCCAGACTAGCGCCTTGCATAGTTTTAGCAAAATGTCCCTAACTGTAAACTACATGCTTTTGAATAAAGGCTAACATTCCATTTGCCTTCCCTATTACCTGAACTGGGATGCTAACTTTTTGAGATTTATACATTTATACATCTTTTATACACCCCAATCATACTGTGCTGAGCTGTAACTTTCTGACTCTTTTTCCATTTAAATGATATTCAGTACCTCTGCTGAAAACATAGAAACATAGAAACTGGGAGCATACACCATTCGGCCCTTCAGGCTGCTCTGCGGTTTAATATTGTCATGGCTGACCCTTTATGTCAATGTTATTTTTCTGCTTTCTCCCCAGCCCTTTGATGCCTTTATAATCTAAAACATAATCAGTCTGCTTCTTGAATATACTGAGTGACTTGGCCTCCATAATTTTGTTTTTATTTGTTCACTTGTGAGATGTGGTTGTCGCTGGCTGGACCAGCATTTACTGCCCGCCCCTAGTTGCCCTTGACAAGGTAGTGGTGAGCTGCCTTCTTGAATTGCTGCAGTCCACTTGTGGGTTGACCCACAATACTGGTAGGGAGGGAATTCCAGAATTTTAAACTAATGACAGTGAAAGGACAGTGATATATTCCCAAGTCAGGATAGTGAGTGGCTTGGAAGGGAACTTGAAGGAGATAGTGTTCCCATGTATCTTCTGCCCTTGTTCTTCTGGACGGAAATGCTCGTGGGTTTGGAAGGTGCTGTCTGAGGATCTTTGGAGAATTTTTGCAGTGCATCTTGTAGATAGTACACACTGTAGCCATTGAACGTTGGTGGTGGAGGAAGTGTATGCTTGTGACTGTAGTGCCAATCAAGCAGATTGCTTTGTTCTGGATGAAGTCAAACTTTTTGAGTGTTTTTGGAGCTGCACTCATCCAGGCAAGAGGGGAGTATCCCATCACACTCCTGACTTGTGCCCTGTAGATGGTGGACAGGCTTTGGGGAGACAGGATTTGTGTTACTCGCTAGCTAGGAATACACTTACCTACTCTTGTAGTCACTGTGTTTATGTGATGAGTCCAGTTGAGTCCCTGGTCAATGGTAATCCCATGATATTGATAATAGGAGATTCAGTCATGTTAATACCATTGAATGTCAAGGGGCTCCAGCTAAATTGTCTCTTATTGGTAGTGGTCATAGTCTGGCATTTGTATAGAATGAATGCTGCTTGCCACTTGACAGCCTAAGCCTGGATATTTTCCCAATCTTGTTACATTTAGACTTGGGTTGCTTCAGTATCTGAGGATTTGCAAATGGTGCTGTACATTGTGCAATCATTAGTGAAGATCACCACTTCAGACCTTCTAATGGAGGGAAAGTCATTGGTGAAGTAGCTGAAGATGGTCGGGCCATGGACACTGTCCTGAGGAACTCCTGCAGAGATGTCCTGATGATGAAATGACTGAAGTCCAACACCCACGAGCATCTTCCTATATGTCAAGAATGACTAACCACTGGAGAGTTTGCATCCAGATTTCTATTGATTCCAGTCTTGCCAAAGGTTCTTGATGCTACAATCGATCGAATGCAGCCTTGATGTCAAAGACTATCACTTCCACAAAAGAGTTCAGCTCTTTTGTTCATGTTTGAACCAAGGCTGTAATGAGGTCAGGAACTGAGTGGTCCTGAAGAACCCAAACTAGGTGTCACTGAGCATATTATTGTTGAGCCAATACTGCTTCATAGCAGTGTTGATGACACCTTCCAACACTTTATTGATGGTCAAGAGTAGTTTATGGGGCGGTAGTTGGCTGGGTTAGATTTGTCCTATTTTATTTTATGGACAGGACACGCTTGGGCAATTTTCCACATTGTCAGGTAGATGCCTGTGTTGTAACTGTACTAGAACAGCTTGGCTAGGGGAGTGACAAGTTCTGGAGCACAAATCTTCAATAATATTGATGGAATGTTATCAGGGCCCATAGCCTTTGCAGTATTCTGTGCCTCCAACCATTTCTTGATACCAATGGAGTGAATTGAATTGGCTGAAGACTAGTATTTGTAGTGCTGGCGACCACTGGAGGACGCTGAGGTGGATCATCCACTTGGAACGTCTGGCTAGAAGATGGCAGCAAAAGCTTCAACCTCATCATTTGCACTGATGTGCTGGGCTCTTCCATCATTGAGGTTGGGGATATTTGTGGCATCTCCTACTCCAGTGAGTTATTTGATTATCCACCATCATTCATGACTGAACGTAGCAGGACATCAGAGCTAAGATCCGATCTGTTGGTTGTGGGATCACTTAGTTCTGTCTATCACTTGCTGCTTATGCTGTTTGGTATGCAAGTAGTCTTGTTTGGTGGCTTCACCAGGTTGACACCTCATCTTCAAGTATGCCTGGTGCTGCTCCTGGCATGCCCTCCTGCACTCTCCATGGAATCAGGGTTGATCTCCTGGCTTGATGGCAATGATTGAATGGGGGATATGTCAGGCCATGAGGTTACAGATTGTGCTGGAGTACCAGTCTGCTGCTTTTGATGGCCCACAGAGCCTCATGGATGCCTAGCATTGCGTTGCTCAATTTGTTTGAAGTCTGTCCCATTTAGCATGGTGATAGTGTCACACAAAACGATGGAGGTTACTCTCAATGTGAAGGCCAGACTTTGTCTCCACAAGGACTGTGTGGTGGTCATTCTTACTGATACTTGGACGCATGCATCTGTGGCCGACAGATTGAAAAGGATAAGTTCAACTATGTTTTTACTCTTTTTCTGGTTCCCTCACCACTTGCCGCAGACCCAGTCTAGCAGCTATGTTCTTTAGGACTTCACTAGCTTGATCAAGGGTGCTGTTTCCAAGCCACTCTTTGTGGTGGACATTGAAATCCCCTACCCCAGAGTACATTGTGTGTCCTTGACAGCCTCAATGCTTCCTCCAATTTCAACAGAGAGGAGCACTGATTCATCAACCAAGGGAGGATGGTACATGGTAATCACTGGGAGGTTTCCTTACCCATGTTTAACCTAAAGCCATAGACATCATGGGGTCCGGAGTCAATTTTGAGGACTCCCAGAGCAGCACCTGCCTGACTGCATACCATTGTGCCTCCACTTCTGCTGGGTGTGTCCTGCCAGTGGCTCAGGACAAATCCAGGGATGATGATGGTGGTGTCTGGGACATTGTCTGTAAGATATGATTCCGTGGTTTAGGTTTATTAGCACATGTACTGAAAGGTTTACAAGGTGTCATGGTGCTACCTTGAGACAGAGATGCCTAGTCCCTCCAAGAGTTCCAGTCCCTCCAAACCAGGAAAATATTTTCCTTGTTTATCTCGTTTATTTAGCTCTGTTGAATTATGTACATTTCATTAGATCCTTTCCCATCCTTCTAGACTCTAGTGAATAAGGCCTAGCCAAACCAATCTGTTTTTGTTAGACAGATCTGCCATCCGAGACTAATGAACACACATGCATTCCCTCGGTGGTAATTATATCCTATCTTCCTGACAAAGTGAATAATATCACATCTTTCCATGGTATATACCATCTGCCAAGTTATTGCCCACTCATTTAATCTGTTTATATCTTACTGTAGACTCTGTGTCATCCTCACCACTTGTCTTCCCACTCATTTTTGTACCATTTGTAAACTTGGCTATAGTACATACACTTTGCTCATCCAAGTCATTGACATATAATGTAAATAACTGTGGCCTCAGCACTCCACTAATTACAGCTTACCATCTTTAAAATGCTTTTCCTATCCTAACTCTCTGCCTTCTGTGAGTTAGCCAATCCAAATAACCTCTCTCCAATGCACTGGGCCCTCATCTTATTAAGAAGCCTGATGTGTGGTATCTTACAAACGCTTTCTAAAATTCCCAATAGATTAAATTCACTGCTTCCTCTCCATGTCTTCTGTTTGTTACCTCTCTAAAGAATTCTAATAGATTTATCAAGCATGATTTCCCTCCACAAAGCCGTGTTGACTCTGCTTGATCATATTACCAATTGCAACATTTAAAAGGCATCTGGATCAGTGCATGAACAGGAAGGGTGACAAGGAAGTAGGCCAAATGCTAGTAAATGGGACTGGATTAGGTTAGGATATCTGGTCAGCATGGACTAGTTAGGCTGAAGGGTCTGCTTCCATGCTATATAGCTCTATGACTCCATATATTTTTAAATGCTCTGATTAACTGACAGACCTCAAAGGTGGAGAAAGTGAGGACTACAGATGCTGGAAATCAGAGTCAAAAGTGTGGTGTTGGAAAAGCACAGAAGGTGAATTGAATTGAATTGAATTGAATTTATCATCACGTTCACCGAGGCACAGTGAAAAGCTTTGTCTTGCAAGCAATACAGGCAGATGACATAGTTAAGTAGCATAGATAGTAAATAATAGGTAAATAGTAGCAAAAACAAAAACGCAGATACAGGCGAACGTTAAGAGTTTGTGAGTCCATTCAGTATTTTAACAACAGTATGGTAGAAACTGTTATGAAACTGGCTGGTGTGTGTGTTCAAGCTTCTGTACCTTCTCCCCAGTGGTAGAGGTTGTAGAAAAACATTGCCAGAGTGGGACAGATCTTTAAGAATGCTGGCGGCCTTTCCTTGACAGCGGGCCTGGTAGATGGATTCTATAGATAGGAGGTAGGCCTTTGTGATTGTCCAGGCTGAGTTCACCACTCTCTGTAACCTTCTCTGATCTTGAATGGTACAGTTGCTGTACCAGGTAGTGATTTATCCAGATGGAATGCTCTTGATGGCACACCTATAAACGTTAGCAAGGGTATTCGCCGTCATGCCAAATTTCCTCAGCTGCCTGAGGAAGAAGAGACGTTGTTGGGCCTTTGTAACCAGGACGTCCACATGAAGAGTCCAAGAAAGCTTGTTGTGGATGATCACTCCCAGGAGCTTGACACTCTCCACTCGTTCCACCTCTGTGCTATTAATATGTAAGGGGACATGAGTAACATCTTGCCGGAAGTCAATAATGAGTTCCTTGGTTTTGCTGGCATTGACAGCTAGGTTGTTCTTGTGCACCATTTTTCCAGGTCTTCCAAGTCCTGTCTGTAGTCTGTTTCATTGCTATCTGAGATTCGACCGACTATGGTGGTGTTATCAGTGAACTTGTAAATGGTGTTAGTCTGGTATTTGGTGATGCAATCATGGGTATACAGTGAATACAGTCAGGGGCTCAGTACGCACCCCTGGGGGGCTCCAGTGTTGAGTGTTAGTGATAATGAAATATTGTCTCCAATCTTCACTGTTTGTAGCCTGTGGGTCAGGAAACTGAGGATGCAGCTGCAGAGAGTGGGGCTTAGTCCGAGATCACTACGTTTAACAATCAGTCTCGAGGGGACAATAGTGTTGAAGCCTGAACTGTAGTCCATGAGTAGGATTCTTCTGTAGCTGTTCTTGGTGTCAAGATGTTTTAAGGAGGAGTGACATCTGACGTGGATCTGTTGGTCTGATAAGTAAATTGGAGCGCGTCAAGCATAGTGGGGAGGCTGGAGTTGACCAGCCTTTCAAAGTACTCATGACCACCGACGTTAGGCCACTGGGCAGTAGTCATTGAGACATGCTGCATGAGCCTTCTTAGGCACAGCGATGATGTTGGTCCTGGGAGCAGGAGATTGATGTGGGAGGTGGGAGATCCGCCCACATTAAAAGTGAAACCATGACCTCAGGTGACCTATTGCCTGGTGACTGCAAAATATGCTAATGGCTTCCGAAGCTAGTAGAGGCCGAATCGCGGTCAGTTTCCAGTTGGTGATAAGGTCACAACCTTCTTGTTAAATCCAGGCTTGTGCACATTTGAAAGTAGACACCTAACATATTGGTGAAGGCTCCTTCAGAGGTATCCATGGTACATTCCTGAAACAGGAATTAGAATTTTTGCACATACAGATAGACATCCTAATACCTGCTATTGGCATCCTTTACAAATTTTAATTATAACTGGTGTAAAAGAGTCTGAGTATATTGAATCAATGTCTTTAGTTGTATGTCAGCCAAATCAGTAATCCTTAAAAAGTGCCATTGGAGGTGACCATCGAACAAACAAAATTGAACTGCTTGAGTTACCTCAGTGTGAAGGAGGAGGAGGAAGAGCAACATTGTTCATTTTGGCCACACAAAAAATGTGCAGCTTTTAAAAATTCATTGTCACTTTTTCCTTCTTGATTGCCTCACACTTTCCCAAATGCACAGCCTTCAATTTTCACACTTCATTGGGAGCTTGGCATCCAGAGATTTCTTAGTTCTGTGAACTTGACTCATGAAACCCCACAGTCCGATGGCTGACCACTTCAACTCCCTCTCCCACTCCACCAAAGTATCGAGTACAGGAGTTGGGAGGTCATGTTGTGGCTGTATAGGACATTGGTTAGACTACTGTTGGAAGATTGCGTGCAATTCTGGTCTCCTTCCTATCGGAAAGATGCTGTGAAACTTGAAAGGGTTCAGAAAAAATTTACAAGGATGTTGCCAGGGTTGGAGGATCTGAGCTACAGGGAGAGGCTGGACAGGCTGGGGCTGTTTTCCCTGGAGCATCGGAGGCTGAGAGGTGACCTTGTAGAGGTTTACAAATTATGAGGGGCATGGATAGGAAAAATAGACAAAGTCTTTTCCCTGAGGTTTAGGAATCCAGAACTAGAGGGCATAGGTTTAGGGTGAGAGGGGAAAGATATAAAGGAGACCTAAGAAGCAACTTTTTCACGCAGAGGGTGGTACATGTATGGAATGAGCTGCCAGAGGATATGGTGGAGGCTGGTACAATTGCCATTAAGGGCCATTTGGATGGGTATATGAATAGGAAGGGTTTGGAGGGATATGGGCTGGGTGCTGACAGGTGGGACTAGTTTGGGTTGGGATATCTGTTCGGCATGGACGGGTTGGACCGAAGGGTCTGTTTCCATGCTGTACATCTCTATGTCATGCAAGTCCTGGGCCACCTCCACCACCAAATCCAAGCCACCCAAAGACAGGAGGCAGAATGTCTCATCTTCCACCTTGGGACCCTTCAACCACACAGCATCAACACCGACTGCGCTAGTTTCCAAATCTTCCCTCCCCCAACCTCATCCCAGATCCAACCCTCCAACTCGGGACCGCCATATTGACCTATACTACCTGTCCATCTTCCTTCCCCCCTATCTGCTCCCCCCCCCCCCAACGTATTACTATCACCTTCGCCCCAAACCTGCATCCAGCTATCACCTTTTAGATTTATTACTTGCAGTGTGGAAACGGACCCTTCGGCCCAACAAATTCACACCGATCCTCCGAAGAGCCACCCACCCAGACCCATTCCCTACATTTACCCCTTCACCTAACACTGCGGGCAATTTAGCATGGCCAATTCACCTAACCTGCACATTTTTGGACTGTGGGAGGAAACCGGAGCACCCGGAGGAAACCCACGCAAACACGGGGAGAATGTGCAAAGTCCACACAGACAGTTGCCTGAGGTGGGAATTGAACCCAGGTCTCTAGCGCTCTGAGGCAGCAGTGATAACCACTGTGCCACCGTGCCACTCACCTTCCTAGCTACCTTCCCTCCAGCCCCATCAGCCCCCTCCTATTTATCTCTAGATCCCCTTTCCCCCTTTCAGGCATATGCCTGAAACGTTGACTCTCCTCCTCGGATGCTGCCTGAACTGCTGTGCTTTGTCAGCACCACACCAGTTTCGACTCTGACTCGCCAGCATCTGCAGTCCTCACTTTCTCCTCATTAAACCTGTCCCAGGAATTTTCGATTTTTATTTAAATCCAGGCCTCTAGACTTTTCTGAAAATTTATACTAGTGTGTGAAGTGACTGAGATAAAAGCAAAATACTGTGGACGCTCAAAATTTCAAATGAAGGCAGAAAATGCCGTGGAATATCAGCAGATCTGGTTGCATCTATGGAGAGACAAATAACGTTGATGTTTCAAGTCTGATATGACTCTTTTCCATATCAGACTTGAAACATTAACTACTTTTCTCTCCACAAGCACTGGTGGACCTGTTTAGTTTCTGCAGCATTTTCTATTTATGCATAAGTTGATTGATCTTGTTCCTCTCCCTTACATCCAGAATCAATGCCACAGCATACTCATCATCAACAAATATGACCAGGGAAAATTCACTATGACTTTACCAATTTCTAGGTCCTTGGAATATTTTGTGCACGCAAGCCATTCCGTAAACACTTTTTTGAAAGTGAGTTAGGAAGTTCAAAGGAATTCTATGTAAATTGCTGCAATTTTTAAACCATTTTAATATTCCAGGATAGCATTTGAACAATATTCTACTACCTCAAAATCAACTGGTTTCTGTTCTAATGGTAAATTAGATTTTGTGTGGGTATTGAAGATTTACTGGTTAGAGGAATATTCCATATTAACACTATGGTAAAGCTACACTATGTTGCACCTCTTTCAATAAATGTCAGTAACTAGGCAGCTGCTTCTGTCACGTAGCAAGATTGTAAGCAACACTTCCCCTTACAAAAGTAAGTCAATTAATGCTGTGAATGACAAGTGGGGGGAATGTCACAAGTTCTATCTATTTCACTACCTTTTCATGGTGCTGGTAATTTCACAATCAACTAACAATGTCCACAACTGGTAATAGATATCATGTCAGCAGTTTAAATTGTGGGAGTCTATTTACAAAACTATTCTGAAGGTATAAATGTCTGACAACTCCTGACTGCAAAATAAATACTCATCTGGCTGATGTTTGAAAGCTTTGCCTATAGCTGGCAAGCTCTCTGACTGGTTTCTAAATGCATAGGAAAAAACAATTCAATGTACTTTGCTATATAAAAAAGGTTATTCTGCTTATTTGCATTAAGTACTTTGGAATCTTGTGTATAATTACTTCAGGATCCAAAAAACACTTTTGGTAATTAACTTCCCAGAAGCCAGTACCTCTGGACATTTGTAGGGACATATTTTGCTGCCATTAAGTAAATGCTTTGAGTCTGACATCACTTTGATATCTGCCAGCCCTCTGAGTATATCAGTTATTCAGTGTCTTAATTTTGCAGGGACATTGCACTGCACTTTTATCAATAAAACAGAACTTTTCACCGCATCCTAATTAAGTAATTTAATTTATTGCCATCAAATAATATTTCAAAGTCTGATAATTCAATTTTAATGTATTTGATAATATATTATTTTTAATGATGGGTACATTCCCTGAAATTTTGAAAATTAAAGGCTTGTTGTTGAAGGTTTCCAGATAATAAGATGAACACATAGAGATAAAATGATTTTCACTGATTGGAGTACACAGGACAAGGTGGAGATGTGGTCAAAGATTGAGAATCCAATCTGTGTTACACCCAGACGCTGGGGCAAGGTTCCCCAATTTGTTATGGTTCCTGATGGGATACCAGTAAGCTCCCTAGTTAGGAGGAACAAACGTTCTAAATCTCCCAACCCTTGGTTGGTCACAACAAATTTAATTTAGAACAGATCCCTTCCATTTGTAATACTTTTCTCCCAGATCCAAATGAACTTATGCTTTGTGAGGAGTCAGTTGAACCAGACTGAGTTGAGTTAACAAAAAGTGAGCTATTTTAATTACTCAATGTGAGAAGAATTATAAATGCAATACTGATACACACATATTAGAAATAAGTGATTTTGAAAATTCACTTTTAAAACAGAAACATTATCTGAATT
Source organism: Chiloscyllium punctatum (assembly GCF_047496795.1). Classification (NCBI taxonomy): domain Eukaryota; kingdom Metazoa; phylum Chordata; class Chondrichthyes; order Orectolobiformes; family Hemiscylliidae; genus Chiloscyllium; species Chiloscyllium punctatum. The sequence continues at coordinate 58,674,273 of NC_092746.1, read as the reverse complement.
GTTCACAAATAGTGGATAGTTGAACACTGTGGCAGTTGTAGTGTAGGTTACCGGTAACACTGACATTGTTTGCTCTACAGTTGATTAAAGGTTCCTAATTTTACAGTTTGGGAGAGATTCTGTAGATTTGATTCCTTTCAACTCTGACTGAATTCTCGCATTCAGTATGAGGGAGAAAATCCATTTGTTGTCTAGTTATCTTTTGTTGATCTTTCTAGGTAGGTGAATCTAGCACTCTGGCTGAGAGAGTCCCTTTGCTTGTATACAGAGATGGTGAGGGAATAGTTCTTTAACTGTGAACTTCATAGCATGCTAACACTTAAACACCCAGACTAGTGCACATGGGTATCTTAGCCCATTAGCATACACAAACAAATGTTAGTCCCACTAGCACATTCCAGTAGAAGCTTTTGAAACTGGCTTTTTAAAATCTTTGTCCTTTTGTATTCTTCAAAACAAAACGAAAGGCATTTACAGTTTGGGCTCTAATCCACAGGGAGTGACTTGCTGTTTAGGAGGGGTCTTCGCCTGTATTTATCTTTGTCATCACAAGGCTTTGCAACCCAGTCAGTTTTGATTTAGACTCATAGAGTCGTAGAGATATACAGCATGAAAACAAACCCTCTGTCCAACTCCTCCATGCAGACCATATATTTTAAATTACTCGAGTCCCACTTGTCAGCATTTGGTCCATAATCCTCTAAACTCTTCCTATTCATATACCATCTAGATGCCTTTTAAATGTTGTAATTGTACCAGCCTCCACCACCTTCTCTGGCAGCTCATTCCATACAAGCAGCACCCTCTGCGTGAAAAGGTTGCTCTGAAGTCCCTTTTAAATCTTTCCCTTCTCACCTTAAACCTTTGCCCTCTAGTTTTAGACTCCCCACCCTGGGGAAAAGACGATGTCTATTTAACCTATCCCTGCCCCTCATGATTTTATAAACATCTGTAGGGTCACCAATCTCCAGGGAAAATAGCTCCGGCCTTTTCAGCCTCTCCCTATAGCTCAAACTTTCCAACTCTGAAAACATTTTATAAATCTTTTTTGAACCATTTCAAGTTTAAAAACGTCTTTCTTATCGCAGGGAGACCAGAATTGATCACCATATTTGAAAAGTGGCCGAACCAATGTCCTGTGCAGCTGCAACATGACCTCCCAATTTCTATACTCAATGCACTGACCAATAAGGGCAAGCATACAAAACACCATCCTCACTATCCTGAAAACCTGTGACTTCACTTGCAAGGAACTATGAACCTGTAGTCCAAGGTCTCCTTGTTTGGCGATACTTCCCAGGACTTTACCATAAAGTGTGCAAGTCCTGCCCTGATTTGCCCTATTAAAATATAGCACTTCAGATTTATCTAAATTTGACTCCATCTGCCACCCCTCAGCCCATTTGTCCATCTGATCAAGATCTGATTGTATTCTGTGGTAACCTTATTGACTATCCATTACATACCAATTTTGGTGTCATCTGCAAACTTACTAACCATAGCCCCTATATTCACATCCACATTATTTATATAAATAACAAAATGGCACTGGACCTAGCATCGATCCTTGCAGGACATCGCTGGTCACCTTCCATCACCACCCTCTGTCTCCTATCTTTGAGCCAATTTTGTATCCAGATGGTTATCTCTCCATGTATTCCATGTGGTCTAACTTTGTTACCAGTCAACCATGTAGAATCTTGTGTTGCATTTCATCATCTTTTTTCCCAATTTTCTTCCTTTACCATCACAGTTATTTTGATGGTGAAATCACAAAATGGCCACGATATTTCAAGGTTCTGACCTGTGGTCATAACACCTCTCAGAAGTCAAACTAGAAAATAATTCCATGCTGAAGGGTGATAGAAGTTTATAATTTCTTTTCAACAAAAGACAACTGAAGCTAGATCATGTGTTAAGTTTAAAACTGAGATTGATAAACTTTGTTAACCAAAGTAATACATAATATGGAGCACAGATCCATGGAATTAGTCCACAGCTCAGCCATGATATTGGATAATGCAAATTACTTGAAGGGCATATTAATCCATTCCTTTTGTATATTTTTTCTTTATTCTTGCATGTGATCTGGGCATTTCTGGTGAGGTCAACTCTTGCTCCCATTATTAATTGCCTTTGAAAGGAATAGATTGCTTAGTCTTTTCAGAGAAGATTAAAAAGCCAACCACATGGATGTGGTTTGAGGGCATATGTTTCTATGTTTCATTATTTGGAAACATCGTCATATACTGACATAACATAACTTTCCTTTTCCTGTAATTCACAACTTTCTTCCTGGCATTTTATTGATTTTCTCATACATTCAATTTTAAACACAAAGAGGGACAAAGAATAGCATGGAAGAAATTATACATTGGCTTGAGGCAACTTGCTGTTATCTCTGTACTATTCTCTCAATTCTTCCCTTAAACAAAAATGAAACAATGTTAAAAGTGGGAAATAAAAATAAAATGCTGGGAATCCTCAACAGGTCAGGCAGTATCTGTGCAGAAACTAACAAAGTTAACATTCCAATTCAAGGACCTCTCTTTGGAACAGTCCAAGGAACAGCTGTTAGTCAGACTGGAGGATAATAGTAAAAAATAGACCTGCAGATGCTGGATATCAGAAACAAAAACAGAAACTGTTGGAAAATCTCACCAAGCCTGAGATCTGTGGAGAGAAGTCCGACTTAACGTTTGGGTCCAGTGTCCTTTCTTCAAAATTGTTTGTGTTCCTTGACACTTGAAAGGAAAAGAAAACTTTTCTTCTGAGAACATTGAATGAGTCAGAGGATGAAGTGGAACTGGGGAACAAGGCAGCTCTGAGCCAGTGTGAAGCATTGTTGTTGGAGAGAGAGGTCAATAGTGTTCATATGACACACATGGCACTGAATGTGGATCTCAGGATGCAGCAAGAACAGCTGTCTGTAGAATGCTGAACATCAAGGAGATGCCTGTGGTCCTGGGTGGATTCAAAACATGAAAGATGAAACTTGAATTGAAAACCATGTGGGGTGAGAGAGAGGCAGTTGCTGAGGTAAATGAGCTTTAGCAAATACCTTATCAAACACCAGGAGTGAAAGCAAAATTAATGACGTGGATTGAGAAAAAGGTTGGAACAGAAATCCTGTCAGAGAGAGGAGCAGGACGTCTTCAAGGTGGGCACCCTGGAAGAGATGTGGCAGATATGGAGGATGATAATTTTATTCCTCAAATGTCAGTGTTAGGACCATCGCTGTTTTGAAACATTAATTTTGCTTCTCTCTCCACAGATGTGGCCAGACCAATATTTTCAGGAACTATTGCTTTAATTGTCTTTCTCTACTTAATTTCTGCTTTCTGTCACCAAAACTCCAATGCACACTTTTGTCACCTCAGGATGAGATTTGACCTCTTTGTCTTGTGAATCATCATGGTCTAATGATCATCACCCATCAGGGATTCATTAACTCTGTGGATTAGGTTACTTAAAACAATAAAACACATTCTAAATTATGAAGCAAACATTACAGAAAACCAAAACACTTCATCAATAAAGAGTCACCAGACTCAAAATGTTAACTCTGCTTTCTGCCCATAGGTACAGCCAGATGTGTTGAGTTTCTCCACAAATTTCTGTTTTTGTTTCAGATCTCAAACATCAGCAGGTTTTAAAAAAAATTACATCAGCAAACTGACTGTTTTCTGAGTGTGTGGACTCATAGCTGATGAACTGCCAAGCAGAGTTGTAAAATTGTACATACACATGGAGTTCTTCAAGTTGGACTCTCTTAAAGTCAAGGTATGCATACATGAATTTTTACCACTCTTAAACTACAAGATCCACTTGTTCATCATTTCTCAAAGTATTAATTCCATACTTACTTTCATTAACCTCCATGGTTTTACTTTTAATGTCTATTTATTTCTTTCAATTCTGGCTAAGTTTGCAGATGATACAAAAATAGGAAGAGGGACAAATAGCATTGAGGATGCGAAAGGCTGCAGAAGGATTTGGACAGATTAGGAGAGTGGGCAAAGAAGTGGCAGATGGAAAGTGTGGAAAGGGTGAGGTCATACACTTTGGTAGGAAGAATAGAGGCATGGACTATTTTCTAAATGGAGAGAAAATTCAGAAGTCTGAAGTGCAAAGAGACTGGGGAGTTCTAGTCCAGGATTTTCTCAAGGTAAACTTACAGGTTGAGTCAGTGGTTAGGAAGGTAAATTTAACTATGGCATTTATGTTGAGAGAACTTGAATATAAAAACTGGAATGTACTTCTGAGATTCTATAAAGCTCTGGTCAGACCACATTTAGAGTATTGTGCACAGTTTTGAGCCCCATATCTCCGGAAGGATGTACTGGCCCTGGAGCATGTTTAGAGGAGGTTTTCCAGCTATGCCTGCCTGCCTCTTCATCGGATATGTGGAACAGTCCATCTTTCACAGCTACACTTGCACCACCGCCCACCTCCGCTACATTGATGACTGTATCAGCGCTACCTCGTGCTCCCACGAGGAGGTTGAACAGTTCATCCACTTTACTAACACCTTCCACCCATACCTCATATTTACCTAGACCGTCTCAAACTCCTTCCTCCCCTTTGTAGACCTCTCTATTTCTATCTCGGGTGACCGACTCAACACGGACATGTACTATGAACCGACCGACTCCCACAGCTACCTAGATTACACCTTCTCCCACCCTGCCCCCTGTAAAAATGCCATCCCATATTCCCAATTCCTTCGCCTCCGCCGCATCTGCTCCCAGGAGGACCAATTGCAATACTAAACAACCCAGATGGCCTCCTTCTTCAAAGACCACAATTTCCCCTCAAACGTAGTTGACGATGCTCTCCACCACATCTCCTCCACTTCCCACTCCACCGCCCTTGAAGCCCGCCCCTCAAATCGTCACCAGGACAGGACCCCACTGGTCCTCACCTACCACCCCACCAACCTCCAGATACATCGTATCATCCTTCGTCATTTCCGCCATCTCCAAACAGACCCCACCACCAAGAATATATTTCCCTCCCCTCCCCTATCAGCATTCCAGAAAGACCACTCCCTCCGTGACTCCCTCGTCAGATCCACACCCCCCACCAACCCAACCTCCACTCCTGACACCTTCCCCTGCAACTGCAAGAAATGCAAAACTTGTGCCCACACCTCCCCCTCACTTCCCTCCAAGGCCTCAAGGGATCCTTTCATATCTGTCACAAATTCACCTGCATCTCCACACACATCATTTACTGCATCCGCTGCACCCGATGTGGCCTCCTCTACATTGGGGAGACAGGCCGCCTACTTGCGGAACGTTTCAGAGAACACCTCTGGGACACCCACACCAACCAACCCAACCGCCCTATGGCTGAACACTTTAACTCCCCCTCCCACTCCGCCAAGGACATGCAGGTCCTTGGCCTCCTCCATTGCCAGACCATGGCAAGACGACGTCTGGAGGAAGAGTGCCTCATCTTCCACCTAGGAACCCTCCAACCACAAGGGATGAATGCAGATTTCTCCAGCTTTCTTATTTCCCCTCCCCCCACCTTATCTCAGTCCCAACCCTTGGACCCAGCACCGCCTTCTTGACCTGCAATCTTCTTCCCGACCTCTCCGCCCCCACCCCCTCATCCTCACCTGAACCTCCTTCCACCTATTGTATTCCCAACTCCCCTCCCCCAAGTCCCTCCTCCCTACCTTTTATCTTACCCTGCTTGGCACACCCTCCTCACTCCTGAAGAAGGGCTTATGCCCGAAACGTCGATTCTCCTGCTCCTTGGATGCTGCCTGATCTGCTGCACTTTTCTAGCAACACATTTTTCAGCTCTGATCTCCAGCATCTGCAGTCCTCACTTTCTCCTAGTTCTTCACAATGGTCCCAGGAATGAAAAGCTTAACATATGAGAAACATTTGAGGATTCTGGGTGTATAGTTGATGGAGTTTAGATGGATTGGGGGGATCTATTAGAAACTTACAGGATATTGAATGGCCTGGACAAAGTGGATGTTGGGAGGATGTTTCCATTGGTAGGAGAGACTATGACCTAAGGGCACAGCCTTAGAGTAAAGGGAAAACCTTTTAGAACAGAGATAAGGAGAAACTTTTTCGGCCAGAGAGTGGTGAATCTATGGCATTCACTGCCACTGAAGGCTGTGGAGGCCAGGTCATTGATTATATTTAAGATGGAGATAGATAGATTCTTGATTGTCAAGGTGATCAAAGGTTATAGGGAGAAAGTGGGAGAATGGGATTGAGAAAGGTATCAGCCATGATTGAATGGTGGAGCAGACTCGATGGGCTGAATGGCCTCATTTCTGCTTGTATGTCTTATGACCTTATGGTCTACATGCTTTTGGTTTTCCACAACCAGATTAATTCACATTTTCACCTATCTGCACTCCATCATCTGTAGCTACATTTTCAGCCAAGTTCTCACAAAATTCTGGAAACCCTTCCCTCGGTATCTCTTCTTTTTTTTTGCCTTCTTTGTTTTCAAAATTAGTCTTTTGAAAATCCTGTTTCGGCCTTGCTTCTGCTCCAGCTTTATAATTTTCAATTTTTATCTGGGTACTTGATGCCCATGCTCCCTATTCTGATTGTCTTTTTGTTGTTATAGTCTGATTTTATTTTTAAAAACCCACAAATTTATTTTTCCTTAAATAGTAAATACAAACAGCATAAAGTAGGCTGATTTAGTTTATTAGTTAGTTGTCCAAATATAATCCCAAATGACTTTTGACTTCACTTACTCTTTAAAAGAATAACTAGGGAGGTGGAGAAGGTAAGGGAGACTGGCTTCGCCTCTGTGTTATGTGAGGGAGAATTGGGAGTATTCCAAGTCCTGATCAGCAGCAAAACAATAACACTCCATGACTTACCAATGCACATAAGAAGATCAGCTTGCAATCCTATACTATATGTACCACATAGACTGTTTGCATTTACCTAGAATCAGGCATTACTTGATGTACCTTGAAGCAGCTGAGAAGCATTTCTGATATTCTCCATAAATTTTGAACTTGGCCAAGAATGTTTGTAGCCTTAAATTCTAAAACTTCCCCAGTGAGTCAATTGGCCGCTTTGGTCTTAATCTGCATATGATCCAATTAATTGTTAAATTTACAACCAGCTAGTTTCTCGTGCCTTGTTTACATGGCAGTGAGGTCAGGTGGTGCTGTTCTCAAACTTATTTTTAGTTGATAGCATGTCATCCATTCAATTTCTCTGGCAGCCTGTGGATCTGATGATCCGACTTCTCTGGCAGCCTGTGGATCTGATGATTTGACTCCTCTGGCAGTCTGATGGATCTGACCTGCGTGAGTTCCTCGGGAGTCTGGCGGGAGCAATACATTTATTTTCCCTGGCAGTTGTGCAGCAGTATATTTGTCCAGCAGTTGATTGGGTTGAATGTTTCTGTAATCCCTGGCAGTCTGGTGGTTCAGATACATTTTTGATTTCCCCAGATTGTCTGGTTGAATCAGGTGCATGTTATTTCCCTGGTGGTACAACAGTTTGAAGTATATAAATTATGTCACAGGCTGAACTTAAAACAAAACAGAATGTGGATTGCAATATGGTTTGGGGGACTAGAATCAAACATTCTCTGCATTCAATTATCCGTCTCTAGTCCACCCTTCTAGAAACAGAACTAATGAGATTACCCCATGGTATTGAATAAAGCATTCATTAAAGGAACCAGTGTCACCAAAGGACAGGGTTTTTAAGGAAAATGTGTTTTTGAGGTTTCCAATAACCAGGTTGCCAATTCTGCTTGGTTTCCAGAGTTCTGATCACTTGACTTCCCATTGTCATTCATGTCCCCACAGATCTTACCATTGCTCCAAACTCTCATCAACTTGCATTCTTTAAATAAAACAAACCATCTCTAATAATAAATGTAAATGACTAAGGAATCTGAAAAAAAAATTATTGTCCCAATAACCTTTCTTTTCCTGGTTTGCTTGCAGCAACACCTTAGAAATTAATTTTCAATTCCTCCAGGCCAATTCTGTAATGTAGCCAACACTATCAACATTGAGAAGAATAACCCCTCATTCCCAAACATTTTGGTGGGTAAATGCACTATGTAACCCAGTCGTGAACCACACAGCCTACAAAGTCCTAGCTTTAGTACAGAATTGGCTGGCCCATAGAAGACAGAGGGTGGTGATCGTTGGAAGGTATTCAGCCTGGAGCTCAGTGACCAGTAGTGTTCTGCAGGGATCTATTCTGGGACCTCTGCTTTTTATAAATAATTGAATGAGGAAGTGGAAGGGTGTGTTAGTAAATTTGCTGATAACATGAAGGTTGGTGGAGTTGTGAATAGTGCGGAAGGTTGTTGGAGGTTGCAACGGGACATTGACAGGACGCAGATCTGGGGTGAAAGTGGCTAATGGAGGTCAACCTGGAAAACTTGTGAAGCGATTACTTTGGAAGGTTTAATTTGAATGCAGAATACAGGGTTAAAGGCAGGACTTCTGAGGTTGGAGAAACAGAAGGATCTTGAGGTCCATGTCCATAGATTCCTCAAATTTGCCACCCAAGTTAACAGGGTTGTTAGGAAGGCATACAGTGTGTTGGCTTTCAGTAGCAGTGATATTGAGTTTAAGAACCATGAGGTTATGCTGCAGCTCAATAGAGCACTGGTTAGATCACACTTGGAATATTGTATTCAGTTCTGTTCACTTCATCATAGGAAAGATGTGGAAGCTTTAAAAAGGGTGCTGAGGAGATTTACCAAAGTGCTGCCTGGACTGGAGGGCATGCCTAATGAAGAAAGGTTGTGGGAGGTAGGGCTTTTCTTATTGGAGCAAAGAAGGATGAGAGGTGACTTGAAAAAGGTGTACAAGATATTGAGATGCATAGATAGAGTAGATAGCCAGAGACTTTTTCCCAGGGCAGAAATATCTGTCACAAGGAATTTGTCTAGGTTAAGGTATTTGAAGAAAGATTAGGGGAGATGCCAGAGGCAGGCTCTTTACACAGAGAGTGGTGGGTGCATGGAATGCACTGCTAGTGGTGATAGTAGAATAAGATATATTGGGGACATTTAAGTGACTCTTGGATAGGCACATGGAAGATAGTACAATGAAGGGTATGTAGTTTAGTGTGATCTTACAGTAGGATAAAAGGCTGGCACAACATCAAAGGCTGAAGGGGCTGTACTGTGCTGTATTGTTCTATGCTCTATGTTAATTCCTGGTCAGTGCAGGACATCCTAGTCTTAACAAAAGCTGCCTCGAGGGCAGAAGGCTTTGAAAGAAAAATGCCACCTAGGTTTATTGCTTCTGAAATCTGCTCAATAGCTCCAATGGAAGTGTGTAGTAATAATGCTTGGCAAGGGCCAGAATGGTCTACATTAGACATTGTATCAGCTATGTCTCATTTGAGAGCATCCTGCTCTGAGTCATAACATTTTGGTTTGGGGCTCAAGTTTCACTTTAGGACTCGACACATAGATCAGGCTGACACATGAAGGGAGTATTACACTGCTAAAGATGACATCTCTTGATTGAGGTACTAAACTGAAGTGCTTTCTAGAAATATACAAAAGATCCCATAGTAATATTTTGATGAACAGCAGGGAGGATATAAATAAAAGCAAAATAGTGTGGGTGCTGGAGATCTGAAGTAAAACAGAAAATGCCAGAGGAACTCAGCACTTCTGGCAGCAATGGTGGAGAAAGAAAGAGAGTTAAATTTTCAAATTTGGTAGAACTCTTCTTTGGCAAGGAGAGTAATCCCTAGTACCTTGGCCAATATCTATCCCTCAATCAGCGTGACAAAAATAAAATTTCTTTGTTATTACGACATTGCTGTCACAGTTTACTATGTGCTTATTGATTGCCATGTTTCCTATGCTACAGCAATGACTATACTGCATAACTATTTTATTGACAGTAGCATGATTTTAGACGTCTGTTGGTCTTGAAAAGCCATCACAAATGCAAATCTTTCTTTCTTAGTTTTAGTTGTAATGTTACCCTCCCACTCACCCGTGATCAAATTGCACAACTTAGGCCTGCTGTTTGGGTTTGCACATGATTTATGATCGTTCAGCCAAGATAGCAGAGGGCCCAACATAACTTAATACCATTCTAAGAAAGTGGAAAATAACTGGATTGAAAAGGACAATTAAAAGGCAATTTTAAAAGTATTATTTGTGCTGATCTGGAGCAGAGTCATTTTTAAATTCAATATGAAAGTTGCTATATAAATGCAAACACCCATTAAAAAATAGAATGAATTAGTTCTTCGTAATCTGTGCCATTTGTAATGCAATATAACAAAATATTACTATTTAAAGAAGGAGTTTATCCTTGTAACTAAACAAGTAAACTAACTGCTGCCATCTTTGAGTTTTGAAGGCACCGCCTTCCTCGCTTACATTTTGAGATTCTTGGTTTCACTCTCTCCCTAACCAGAAATAGAACTCCCAGACAAAACAAGTTTCTCAGCTGAAAATGTCTGGCTAGTGATCATTTCAGAAAGAGAAAGCTGACATAATACTCTCTCTTATTTAGATAGAGAGAGAAAAAAAAACCTGATAGTGAGTTTGGCCTAAGGGTCAGGGGAAGAGCAGAGTTAACAAAGTGGGGTCTTGACAGTGGCCTTAGCTGTTAAAGGAGTTGAACCTGTGCTGCTGGCATTCCCCTGCATCACAAACTGAGCTGATTGACCTGCTAAGAGAGCATACTGGCCCGCACCCAGTTATTAGACATCTTCCTTTGGAAACGTTCTGATTACATGCAGAACTTGTATAAAAGATAATTGAAGAGTCCAAGCAATGTTTTTCAGAAGAAACTCAAGACAGTTGGGACCACAAATACGCAACAACATTTGGTATTTATATCACATCTACCACTTATCAAACCATCTCAAAGTACTTCACAGAGGTATCATAAATCATCAAGTCACAAAAAGAGACGGCCAAAAATCCGAACAAAGATGTAGGTTTCATAAAATGTGCTAAAGATGGAACATGAAGAAGAGAAACGAAGGGGTTAAGGAGAGAATTCCAAAGCCTGAAGGCTCAACAGGTGAGGGTATAGCTACCAAATGGTGGAATAATTGAAATTGGAATTCTCAAAAGGCCAGAATGAGATTAATTAGAAGATTAGGGGTGAAAAAGATCACAGAAATAGAGAGGAACAAAACCAAAAACTGATTTGTAAACAAGGAAAAGAACACTTAAATCTAGATGTTATTTAATAGGGAGCTAGGAGTCATTAAAAATGGACATAGTGTGGCTAAGAACAGCACCATTTAGTTTGACAACAGGTTTATGGAAGGTAGACTGGGGAGGACAGCTAGAAAGTCAGTAGAATAGTTAAGTCTAAAGGTAACAAAGTAGTAGATTAGGATTCAATAGCAGATTAACAAGACAAGGCATAATAAAGCAATGTGACAGATGTGGAAATAGCTGGTATTAGCACTCATCTCTGGGTCAAACGTGAAACCAGTTTGTAATAGCCTAGTTCATCCTCAGATCGTTGCTAAGGTTTCAGATGAAGGCAGTGACTGGGGAACTGTGTTTGGAATGGTGAGCAATGATTATGATCCTCCATCTCCCCAAACAATCCTGAATGGGAGAGATTCTCTGCTCATTCAGTATATTAGATGTTGGCAAAGCAGTCTGTTAATGGAAAAGGAAGAGTCACAAGTATAAAAGGTACTGGGTATAAAAGCAAGGAAGTGATTATACACCTCTACAAATAATTGGACAGATCACATTTGGAGTGTTGTGTTCAGTTCTTACAGAGTCAGAACAGCACATTACTAATAGAGTTATACAGGATGGAAATAGACCCTTCGGTCCAACCAGTCTATGCCAACCAAGTTCCCAAACTAAACTAACCCCACCTGCCTGCACTTGGCCCATATCCCTCCAAACCTTCCCTATTCATGAACTTATCCAAACATCTTTCTTAATATTGTAACTGTACCGGCATCTATCAGTTCCTCTGGCATTCATTCCAGATACAAATCACACTCTCTGTAAAAATTTCCTCCTCATGCCGTTTTTAAATTTTTCTCCTTTCACCTTAAAATATGCCCTCTAGTTTTGAAACCCCCCCCATCCTGGGGAAATGACTCTTGCTATTCACCTTATCTATACTCCTCATGGTTTTGTAAATTGCTATAAGGTCACTCTTCAATATTAACATTTTAAATGTCTTTTTACATTATGGTCATTTTATACACACCATTTAATTGGTGCCACATCCACAACATTCATTTCCTCTACCACCATCTACAAAATACTCTGCAGAAACTCACCATGGGCTCCTAAGGGCAGCAGATACACAGGAACATCACCACCTGCAAGCTTCACTCCAAGTCAAGCTGACTTTGCAATATATCACTATTCCTTCAGTGTCACTGGGTCAAAGTACTGGAACTCCTTCACTAACAGTTTTATGGGTCCACCAACACTGAACAGGCTGTAGCTGTTCACAGTGGCAGCTCACCACCACCTTCTCAAGGGCAATTAGGGTTGGACAATAAAGGTTGGCCCAGTTGACAAAGCCAACACCCCATGGATGAATAAAATAAATTAAAGAAAATAATCGATCCTTATTAAATTTACAGTGAAGAAAGAAAATTTCCAGCGCAATTAAATTTCCAACATTTATTTTCATCGTTTCCAAACTCAGGAAGTCCTGGAGAGAATTCAAAGGAAATGTATTAGAATGATACCAGGAAAGAAGAATCTTAGATACAAGGAAAGTTTGGATAAATTGGAACTTATTCTCATTGAAGCAGAGAAGACTAAGAGGTGATGTATTGAGGTGTTCAAAATTATGAATGATTTTGACAGGGTAAAGAAGGATGTTCAACTTCTAGCAGTTGGTATGTCAATAACTAATCTATAGAAATGCCAATTTCATGATCATCAGCAACAAAGCTATGAGTGAGATGAGAATAAATGTTTTTACTCAGAGCACTGTTAGGATTTGGAATGCACTGCCTGGGAGAGTGGTGGAGGCAGATTCCACAGGAGATTTTAAAAGTGAGCTGAATATCTATTTTAAAGTAATGAATTGAGAGGGGTACAAAGATAGGGCTGGAAAATGGAGCTACCTGGCTAGCTCTTTCAGGATCCAGTACAGACACAATGGATCAGATGGCCTCCTTCTGTACTGTAAAATTCTATGGTTCTATGATTCTCAGACAGGTAATGGAAAGGTCAAGATAGAAACTGACTTTCAGTTTGCAGATGATGTTGCTGAGATGCAGTAAGTGGATGAATAATAATTAGAGGTCAAGGATAAATCTTTGTAGGAAATTAGAGGTCATGTGTTAAACAGGGAAGGAAAAGCAGTTGTTAATTGATTTTCTGGTTTCTTATTCAGAGATATCTCTAAAATTGACTGAGATATCTTATAAAGAATGGCCATGCTATTCTGGCTCAGAATAGGAAATGTTATTTTCAATGCTGACCAGATTAAAATATGTCCACTTTACTGTTTGATGAATTCTGGATAGGGTAATCCTGCTACATTCTGTAGCATTCTGTCGAATCTCACACCATATTTCTCAGCAGAAAGCACTGTATTCCATTGTTTAAATGACCAACAGACACTTGGTTGGGATATATGAGAGGTTAGGGTGACATACAAGTGAGGGGGCTAAGGTGTCAGCTGATTAAGGCAGGTGGAGTACCAGGTGAGTAGGATGCCAGGTAGGTAAAGGTGCCAGATTGCTAAGCAAATGGATGAGTCCTTAGAGTAGTTTGAAGGTTTCTGTCCAGGGAGGAGGTGGAGGTGTCAGGTCACATTGTGATCAGGTCCATTGTGGTGTGCAGTAGGATTGGTGGAAGGTTATGGGTCAGAAGGGTCATTGGGTCCAATCTGTGAGGAGGAGCTGCCAGGTTGGGACTTTTAGTTTGTGTGGGAGGTCTGGTCCATGAGAGGAATGATGTGAGTGTTTGACGGTACAATTGTGGGTACAAGATAGGTGTCAGACCAGGAGAAAGTGAGGACTGCAGATACTGAAGCCCTTCCTGATGAAGGGCTTATGCCCAAAATGTCGATTCCCCTGCTCCTTGGATGCTGCCTGACCTGCTGTGCTTTTCCAGTACTACACTCTCAACTCAGGTGTCAGACCGGGCAAGTATCAGCTTGTGGGTGAAATCGGCTTCATTTGGGTGGGGGAACGGGGTGGGGGGGGGGAGGGGGGTGTTTGAGGGTTGTCAATTCAGAGCGTTTGGAGTCAGGGAGATTGGGTAGGGCAAGGTGACGTAGGATTGTGGGGATGCAGAGTTTTAGGTGTCATGTCCAGAGTGGGGAACATGAGGGGGTCAGGGGTTGTGTTCAGAGGATATTGGGAAAAACAATAACTGCAGATGCTGGAAAGAAAATACTGGATTAGTGGTGCTGGAAGAGCACAGCAGTTCAGGCAGCATCCAACGAGCAGAAAGGCTTTTGCCCAAAACGTCGATTTCGCTGCTCGTTGGATGCTGCCTGATCTGCTGTGCTCTTCCAGCACCACTAATCCAGTATTCAGAGGATATTGCTGAGTTCAGAGGGATCAAGCCAGTTGGGGTTTACGGGTCAGGTTGGGTCCAACAGGAGGTAATTAGAGTGGGTTGTGTTAGGGGTGAGTGAGTGTCAGGAGTGTCAGGGGGTGTCAGGAGGGAATAATCAACTCAGGGAAGGTGAGGACTGCAGATGTTGGAGATCAGAGTCGAACAGTGTGGTGCTAGAAAAACATAGCCAGTCAGGCAACACCTGAGGAGCAGGAGAATTGATGTTTTGTGTATAAGCCCTTCATCAGGAATGTGGGGAGACCCAAGGGGGCTAAGAGATAAATGGGGTGGGGGTGGGGCTATGGACGGAATGTAGCTAGGAATGCAATAGGTAGATGAAGGTGGGGGTGAAGGTGATAGGTCGGAGAGGAGGGTGGAGTGGATAACTGGGAAGGAAGATGGACAGGTAGGACAGTGCAAGAGGGTGGTGCTGAGTTGGAAGATTGGATCTGGGATAATGTGGGAGGAGGAGAAATGAGGAATCTGACAAAATCCACATTGATCCCATGTGGTTGGAGGGTCCCAAGGCGGAAGATGAGGCATTCTTCCTCCAGGCATCAGGTGGTTAGGGTTTGGTGGTGGAGGAGGCCCAGAATTTGCATGTCCTTGGCAGAGTGAGAGGGGGTGTTAAAGTGTTTGGCCACAAGGTGGCGGGGTTGTTTTGTGCGTGTGTCCCAGAGATGTTCTCTGAAATGTTTCACAAGTTGGCGTCCTGTCTCCCCAATGTTGAGGAGACCACATCGGGAGCAATGGACACAGTAGATGATGTGTGTGGAAATGCAGGTAAATCTCTGTTGGATGGGGTCAGTGATGACTCAGGTATACAATGTAATAGTTACCCAGGAATGAGAGTTGGCTTTTAATATTCCACGTTTTCCTGGATAACTTGCTTAACTGAGTTGGAACTCTCCAAAGCTTCCAACTTTAAGGGGCTTACTTTGAAGCATTATTTTGCCCATGGGAAGTTTTAGTTTTTGGCAGTTCCCACAGATAACTGTATCAGAGATTCTATCAGATGCAATGTATAACTCCAATCTGCACTACTCTGAAAACTATCTGGCCATCAGAATATCTGGGTTATTAAACAAGCTAGTTATCGATGATGTAATTTTGATTTTGTTCATAAGTAAGTCCTCAAGACTTTCACTAAACTTGTGGTTAAACTGGAATGCAATTAGCAGTTTTGGAATTAATCTGTCATTCAGTATAAATCTACATTTAAGTTCAAAGAGCAGAGCTAGCTCAATCAAATTTGTTCTTTTGCAGAACCTTTCTGTTTAGCTTTTGTAAATTTATTTTTTTCTCTTCCTCATGTCTACACATCTGCTACTGCTGAAACCTTGTGCTGACCAGGATTACATCTTTAACTGGGAGTGTGACGTGGTCTGAGTTGGCAGCACCTTTGTGACTACAAAATGTCACTTCACAATTGGTCCAGAAGAATTGCACCTTCAAGCAACAGGATAAGTTCTGTCAGATTTTTTTTTAATCCATTCAGAGATAGAACACCATACTGCCATCTACAGATATGGATGAAAAATGGCAAGTTTTGAATGTCAGCTCATTGATTTTGATTCTCATCTTTTAGAATGACCATGCTGGTTTCAGTTCTTCCATATGTAAATCCCAGAACATTTTTAAAGTTACATTCTCAAGTGAACTTTAACAGTAGGTGCCATGTCGGCTCAGATAATGCATTGAAGGTTGAGGTGCCCTGTGTGAGGCTGTCTGTGCCCCAGTGTTTAGTCTGATTCTATTGCTAAACAAAGGGATTTACAGAATCTCACATGGATTCATGCAGTTTTTGAGTGAAATAAAATATAATTCTGCAAGTACAAATTCACACCACGTGTGCGTGTGTGTGCATACATAAGCTCTCTCTCACATGCTTACACATACACTCCCACACTCTGACGCACACTGTCACAGACTTATAGCCCTTTACACTCACACTCACACACATACACATACTCACACTTTCTTACAGACACTCATACGCAACACCCCCATCCCTCCACACATAGACACACACACACCCCCACACATTCACATGCACATACACACATAAGTTTGTGGGATGAGTTTGTACTTGCAGAATTGCATTTTATGTTGCTCAGAAACTGCATAAATCCATGTAAGATTCTGTAAATAACATTTTTAGCTTAGAATCAATCTGAACATTGGGGCACAGACAGCCTCACACAGGGCACCTCACACTTTAAATGCATTATCTGGGCCGACATGGCACCTATTGTTAAACTTCACTGGAGAATGTAACTTTAAAAAAGTTCTGGGATTTACGTATGAAAGAACTGAAACTAACATGGTGATTCTAAAAGATGAGAGACTTAAACAATCCAGGTCTTCTTCAATATATAATTTCAGTTACGTCACACTGTAAACTTTTGCTGTAAGTTCTGTGCCTTACGATCTTATACTCCACACCCACCTGATGAAGGAGCAGCGCTCTGAAAGCTAGTGCTTCTAAATAAACCTGTTGAATTATAACCTGCCGTTTTGTGCTTTTTAACTTTGTACACCCCAGTCCAACACTGGCGCCTCCAAATTATTGATTTTGAGATTTAGAACACTGAACATAGAACAGTACGGCATAGGAACGGGCCCTTCGGCCTATGATATTGTGCTGAACGTGATGCCAAATTAAACTGATCCTTTCTGCCTGCCTTTGGTCCATATCCCTCTATTCTTTGCATATTCATGAGCTATCTAAGAGTCTTGTAAATGCCCCTATCGTATCTGCCTCCCCCACCATACCTGGCGTCATGTTCCAAACTCCTGCCTTACAATCGCTGTGTAAACGACTTTCCCCTCACATCTCCTCTGAACTTTCCCCTTCCCACCTTAAATAATGCCCCTAGTATTAGACAGTTCAACTCTGGGAAAAAGATTTTGACCATCAAGCCTATCTCTGCATCTCATAATTTTATAGACTTCGATTAAGTCACCCCTCAGTCTCCACCACTCCAGAGAAAACAACCCGAGTTTTTCTCGCCTCTCCTCATAGTTCATACATTCTAATCCAGGCAGCATCCTGGTAAAACTCTTCTGCACCCTCTCCAAAGCCTCCACATCCTTTGTGTAACATGGTGACCAGAATTGAACGCTGTTCTCTGAGATTTATAACCAAAGTCTTATAATTCTACAGCATGACATCCTGACTCATGTATTCAATTCCCCGACCAATAAAGGCAAGGCTGCAATACACCTTCCTTACCACACTATCTACTGGCTTGACCACTTATATTTGAATTTATTACTTCCTTGGTTAGAATTGCAATTAGACATTACCCAAACAATCAATTTCATTATTGAAACTTAATTTAAGTTAAAAAAAGAAAGTGAATTCTTTTCTCCGTCAATTTTGAAATTTAAGTTCTTATATCAAACGAAACACTAGGAGAAGCTAACCAGTGAACTCCCAGAAATGTATTTTCTTAATTTGTGAAAAATATCACAATACTAAGGTTGCAGTTACCTTACAACCAGAGTGTCTTTAGTAAACTAAATTTAAAATAATCACTTATCAAAGTAATACTTTAGTGACAATTGAAATAGGACTGAAATTACATTTCCCAAATAAATATTGCAATTCATATTGTATAATGCATTTGATGATTTTGGCTGGAAGTGATTGTTTTCTTATTCATGTACGGGATGTGGGAATTGTTGGCCAGGCCAGCATTTGCTGCCCATCTCTAATTGTCCAGAGGGCAGTCAAGAGTCAACCATATTCCTGTGGGTCTGTGGTCATATGTAGGTCAGACCAGGCAGCTTCCTTCCCAAAAGGGCATTAATGAACCAGATGGATTTTTCCAACAATCAGCAACAGATTCATGGTTATCATTAGATTTTTATTTCCAGATTTTTATTTGTTTCAGGTTCCACCCTCGGCTGTGGCAGGATTTGTACTCAGGTCTCCAGAACATTATCTGTGTCTCTAGAATAACAGTCCAGCAATAATAGCACTAAGCTGTTGCGTCCCCTGTATCTTAGCTTATGTGCTTGGTAGAACATTCAGAGGTTTTGCAAAAGATGATATGATTAGGAGCAGGCTGACTGTTTGTCGTAGGAAGTAAAAAAGTGAAATTGGAAGGAGGCAGATGTCTGATAAATATGTTTGAGCCTATTTATTCATTGGTAATATGATTGAATGTTGCAACTTGTAATGTAGTGTCTGTCCATTACTTTTGATTATGTCTCTTTTTTGTTTTTGACAGAAATATAATAGATTTTAATTATTAGAAACTGAAATCACTGCAAATAAGAATTCATATAAAACAAATAAAAATGACATTCACTGGAGCATATACATCTGCCATGCTATGTTACCTCAACATTATTAATTTGACACAGCTCTTCCTTTATACTTGTCCTTGCCTGTTTGATGCCCTATGAAGTGAGATGATTTGGAACAATTTATTAATATTGACATTTAATCTTACACAAATAGTCCCGAAAATAGACAAATATAGCTATGTGCATTTTCTCTAAACATGATGTGAAATGTAACTCATACTGTGGGCAAGATGGGATATGAAGCTGACTCTGTGGGAATCTGATTAAGAATGGAGGCTGCAAAATTTAACAACCTTCACAAGGCTGAGCAAAAACTTTAAGGTGATAAAACAACAGACAAAAAGGTGACATTAGATTCCCAGTGATAGCAATACTTTCAGGGCTAATAGGGAAATGGTAGAGAAGCATCCACAGAGCATGGACAACTTTGTTCATTGATTAAAGATTGATGATGTAAATGTGATATCAATCAAAGACTGGTCTGGAACAAGATAGAAAAATACATGTGCAATTGTGGGAGAAAATACTGGTCCTGGCCTCCTCATGACATGGCCACAAAACAGACAACACAAAATGTCTGCTCTTAGCTACTGAGCTGACCCACAATGCCTCAAATTGGCCAGACCAGCTGCCCCAGATTTCACACATACTTCAGGACATGACTGATCCAGCCCCAGACCAAGAGAATATATTTCAGATTAACTGATAATGAGTCTCGCACTCCAGATTAGCCCAGCCACCTCACATGTCCTTTGGGCACAGCTGCTCCCACTAGGAGTCAAGACTTCACAAAGGGTACCCAGACAAGGAGGCACCAAAGGTACTTCATCTGCCCCCTCAACAATACGAACACATTGATACCAGAATGAAACCCACTAACACCGACTGCAGCCAAGGATCAGAGTCTCCTGAGTCAATTAAGAAACTCATTGTCAGACGCCTGACACTTGAATCTTTTCAATGAATGAACTTTATTTCTCTTTGTTGTACAACTCACACCATTGTCTCATAACTCACATTTCATTGTTGTAAGGATATAAAGCTCCACTGTATTCTCTGTTCGGGGAAGAAGCTGTGGTTCCGCCTCAACAGCCGGTCAGTGACTGTTTCAGTGAGGTCAAGTCTCCTTCACGATATTGCTGTTTGTTAAATAAATCCTTGTCAGATCTCAGTCCGATCTATGTGTTTGTGATCTCTGATTAACTGTGCTAAATTCTCCGACAGAATTAATATCATAAATTGCCAAGCTGACTGCATATCAGAAAGAGAGGGATGCTGAGAGTTCTGCCAAGAGTGTTTTCCAATATAAGTTTGTAAAATAAAATCTGTTATAGCTGAACCCAAGACTGAAAGTAGCTGTTTAAACCACAACACTCGTAACAACAAAGCTTAAAAAAGAATTATTTATACGAACAACTGTCATCTCATTGAAGAAATCATAGGCCAATCCATATTCAACGACCTGATCTGAAAATTCTGTTCATATTTTGACATCTGTAACAAATCCCACCACAGCTGCTGAGACAATCCATAACTTTCTAAAACATTCAACACAACAAAAACATGAAACATAGGAGCATGAGTAGGCCATTTGGCCCTTCAGATGTGCTCTGCCATCCAATAGGATCATGGCTAATTATCCAGCTCAGCTTTCTCTCCATATCCTCTGATCCCTTTTGTCCAAAAAACTATACCTACACCTTTCTTGAAAGCCTTTAATGCTCTGGCCTCAATAGTTTCCTGTAGCAGAGTATTCCACAGGCTTATCACTCTCTGAGAGAAGAAATTTCTTCTCAACTCTATCTGAAAACACCTGCCTCTTATACTTAAACTGTGACCCACTCATTGTAGATTCCTCAGATGAGAAAATCTTTCCCATATTTACCCTTCTTAATTGTGTTATAATTTTATAGGATCCTACAATATACCTCCGTTGTTCTAAGCTCAAGTGAATACAGTCTGGACCGATCCAGTCTCTCCCGTAGTTAGTCCCCAGGAATCAGTCTGGCTAAGTTTATTTGCACTTTCTCAATAGCCAGAACATTCTTCCTAAGCTAAGGAGACCAAAGTACACCCAACTTTCAAAATGAAATAATCCACAACTTTCTGGAAGAGCCATCTTGCCTCATTCACAGTAAACTAGGGTAATTGAGGACTGCAGATGCTGGAGATCAGAGTTGAGAGTGTGGTGGTGGAAAAGCACAGCAGGTCAAGCAGCATCCAAAGAGCAGGAGAATCAACATTTTGGGCCGTCCTGATGAAGGGATTATACTTGTAACATTCGATTCTCTTGCTCCTCAGATGCTGCCTGACCTGCTATGCTTTTTCAGTACCAAACTCTTGACCCCATTCGTAGTAAAGTCAAAGAGTCATAGAGGTCTGAAACAGAAAAAAGTCCCTTGCTCCATTGTTGTGTCAGTCAAAAACAGTCACCTAATTATTCTAATCCTACTTTCCAGCATATGGTTCATAACCTTTTTTGCCTTGGCATTGCAAGTGTACATCTAAATGCTTCCTAAATGTTATGAGAGATTCTGCTTCTACCATCCTTACAACAGTGAGCTCCAGATTCCCACCACACTCTAGGTAAAAGGAAAATGCATTACATTCCTTCCACATCTCCTGCCCCTTCTCTCAAATTGATGTGCCTGGTCATTGGTCCCTCGATCAATGGCCAAAAAATGTTTCTTGTCTACCCTGTCTATGTTCCTGATAATTTTGTACATCTCAATCAGGCACCCCCTCAGCCTTCTCTGTTCCAAGGAAAACAATCCCAGTCTATCCAATTTCTTTTCATAACTTAAACTCTCCAGCCCAGGCAACATCCTGGTAAGTCACCTATGCACTCTGTCAAGAACAGCATACCCCTCCTATAATGTGGGTTTCAAAACTGCACAGTAGCCTAGCTGTGGCCTCTCCAATATTGTATACAGATCCAGAATCAATTCCCTGTTTTTAAACTCTATTCATTAACTAATAAAGACAAATAACAAATAACCTTCTTCACCATTTTATCTACATGTCCCTAAGAAAGCAATAGATACACATACCAAGATTCTTCTGATTCTCAGTACTTCCTAGGGTTATACCATTTATCATGTATTCCCTTACCTTGTATGTTCTGCCCAAGTGCATCACCTCATGCTTTTCCAGATTCAATTTCATTTGCTCTTGATCAACCTGTCAGACCAGCCAACTATATTCTCCTATAATCTAAGGCTAACCTCTTCACTATTTACCATCTCACCAATTTTTCTATCATCCACTAACTCACTGATCAACCCTCCTGCATTCAAGTCTAAATAGTTGCTATTTACGAATAACAACAAAGCTTCCAAAATTGATTCCTGTGGATTCCCCACTGGACACAGGCTTCCAGTCAGAAAAGAAACACTACATTACCATCACCCTCTACTCTGCCAAATTTTGTTATATCCAATGGGTTCTTTTCTTCACTATCAGTCTCCTATGCCGAAACTTTTCAAAATTCTTGCTGAAGTTCAAGTAGACTACGTTGAATGCATCATCCTCATCTACACACTTGGTTAGTTCTTCAAAAATTCAATCTATTTGGTCAGACATGACCTCCCTTTGATAAAACCAAGCTGACTGTTCTTGACTATCCCTGCTCTCCAAATATGAATTAATTGTATCCCTCAGAATAACTTCCAATAGCTTCCGCAGGACTGAGGTTGCCTATAGCTCCCTTCTTGAATAATGGTACTATACTGACAGTCTTACAGTTTGCTGCCATGTCTTTTGTGGCTGAAGAGGAATTTAAAATTATTGCCAACACCCTTGCTTTTACCTCCCTTGCCCCACCCCATAACCTGAGATACATCTCATTCGATTCTGGACATTAATCTAATTTTAAGCCTATCAGACCACTCTGCACCTCATCTCTGTCTATGCTAATTTCTTTAATTATATCACAGTCCTACTCCCTGAGTTCGATACCCACATCATCCATGTCACTACTGAATACTGGCACAAAATTTTTATTTAGAACCCTACCAATGTCCTTGAGCTCACACACCAATTACCATTGTAGTCCTTAATAGGCCCTACTTTATCCCTAGTTATCCCTTTATCCTTAACATACTTGTAAAATAATTTAGGATTTTCCTTAGTTTATCTGCCATTAAAGTTACATGCTTTTTGTTCTCCTGATTTCACTTTGAGGTTTCCCCTTGCACATTCTGTACTGCTGGAGGACGTCTGCTTTTTGAGCTCTCAGAATCTGTCACAAGCCTTTTTCTTCCTTTCTCTTCTTTTATTGAATCCTGCATATCCATGATTCACGAGATTTTTTTGGTCCCACCTTTAGTTTTTATTTTAATTAATCCTTCAAAAATTCTAGAATCTAGATTTGTCTACTCATTTTCATCAAAAATTATATGATCTAACTTGACCCATGGCCTACCAAGTTTGGTTGAAATCCAAATTTTGCACAGATAACAAATAAACTGGACAAACTAACAAACATTGGCAAACACACTGAGAAGAAAAAGCTAAAATTGAACAAGCAAACTTAGTACAAAGTAAATAAACCAAGTATTTCTCAAACCATGCTAAATACTGTGAGGAACTCGCTAATGTTAAATTACACTGCCATACATGGAGTATTTTTGTGAACATGTAACTGAAATATTCAAACTAAACTGCTCTGTTAGTATTCAGTATGAGAGTTTTTAATAAATCAAGTGCAATCATGTTGACAGTCAAATTCAGTAAAGCCAATCCTCAACATTTTAAAGGTTTTAGACTTAGCATTATTAAGGGCATATATGGCTAGTGGACTCTGCAGGATCAGTCAGATAGATGGGTGACTGTTGGGAAAGGTAAGAAGGTAGCTCAAAAGTCTCTGGTGGCTATTCCTCTACCAAGTAGATATTCAGTTTTTGGAACTGTAGAATGGGATAGTCTCTCAAAGGAAAATGGGAGGGGTGATCAATCATTGGACACTTGGAATGATTCTTACATTAGGTAGCGTTTGACAAGATTTAATAGAATTATTTTTATCGGGGACTCTCTTATTAGGGGCATAGATGGGAGATTCCATGGCAGTGAGCATAAATTTAGGATGACTTATTGATTTCCTGATGCTAGGATTAAGGACATCTCTGAACATTTCAAGCATATTGTTTAAGGTGAGATAGGGAAGTGAGTAATTATTGTACACATTGGTAGGAATGACACTTACAGGAAAATGTTAAAGCAGAACAGTGTGAATAACGAGGTTAGGTAGAACAGCAAAAAAAAACTTGACAAGTAGTAATTTCTGGTTTACTCCCAATGCCAAACTCAAATGAGAGAAGGAACAAATGGATGAAGGAGATAAATCAATGGCTGAGGAGCTGTGTATTGTTCAGGGATTCTGGTTTTTAGACAACTGGAATGCCTTTTAGGATAGAAAAGATCTTTTCAAAAAGAAAGGGTCTAACCTAAACTGGAAAGGGACCAATACCTTAGCAAAGAGATTTGCTCATTCCATTAGAGGACACTTTTTACTGATAGAGTGGGGGAGTGGAGGAATTCTAAGTAGCAGTGTAAATAGAAAGATTGATGAAGAAAGTTCTGAATGTGAAAAGACCACATCAATTAGAAAAGAAAAACAAGAGAGTGTCAGAGTACATAGTAACTCTTAAGAGCTAAATTGCATTTATTCAGTGCAAGGGTCTTACACGTAAGGCTAATGAACCCAAGGCATGCTTAAGAACATGAGATTGGGATATCATAACTATTACAGTAACTTGACTGATAGATAGTCAAGACTGGCAGCTCAATGTTCTGGCTTTTAGATCCTACAGGAAGAATAGAAAAGGAGGCAAGAAAGGGGTGGCGGGGTGTGGTTTGGCATTTTTGATTAAGGAATACATTTCTGCTGTAACCAGGAAAGATATTGCTGAAAAATCATCCAGTGAAAAGATATGGGTAAAAATCACAAATAAGAAAAGAAAGATCACTTGGATGCGATTGTACTATATCACCACCACCACCACCCCAATAATAAGGGAAAGTGAGAAACAAAGATGTAAGGAGATCTCAGATATATGTAAGCATAATAAGGTTGTAATAATAGGGGATTTTAATTTTCCAAACATTGACTGGGGCTACCATAGTTTTAAAGGTTTGAATGGTGAAGAATTTGTCAAGTATGTTCAAAAAAACTTTCTTTATCAATGTATGGATGCTCCAACTGGATAAGGAGTAAAACTAGACTGTCTTTTGGGCAATAAGGCAGGGCAAGTGGCTGAAGTCATAGTGGGGGAACACTTTGGGTCGAGCGATCATTTTTTATTAGTTTCAAAATGGTTATAAAAAGGATAAGCTTTCCATATAAGTTAAAGTTCCTAATTGGAATAAGGCAAATTTTAATGGTATGAGACAAGAACTTTTCAACGTTGAGTGGAGTAGAGTGTTTACAAGTGAAAAGACATCTGACAAGTGGGAAGCATTCAAGAGTGTGATTATGAGAGTTCAGAGGCCTAATGCTCCTGTTAGAGTGAAGGGTAAGACTGGTAAGATTAAGGAACAATGGATGAATAAAGATATTGAGGTTCTAGTCAAGAATAAAAGAGAATCTTATTTTCGATATAGGCAACTTGGTTCAATTGAATCTCTTCATCACTATAAAGAGTATCGAGGCATTCTTAAGAGAGAAATCAGGGAGGCAAAGAGTGGATATGAGATAGCAGATAAGGTTAAAGATGATCCAAAGAGATTCTACAAATACATTAAGAGCAAGAGGGTAACTAGAGAGAGGGTAGGTTCTCTTAAAGATCAAGGAGGTTGCCTTTGCATTGGGAGAGATACTAAATGAATACTTTATATCAGTTTTCACTGTGGAGAAAGAAATGGAGTCTATAGAATGCAAAATATAAACTTGAATGTTTTAAAAAACAGTTCAGGAAGTCAGGAAGTTTGGGAGGTCTTAGAGAATATAAAGGTGGATAAGTCTACGGGACCTAATCTAACATTGTGGGAAGCAAGAGAAGGAATTACAAGACCCCTTGCAGATATATTTGCATCATCTATAACTAGAGGTGAGGTGCCTGATGACTGGAAGGTGGCTAATGTTGTACCTTTGTTTAAGAAAGATTGTAAGGAGAAACCAGGGGTAGAGAGGCAAAAATTGATTAATGGTGCAGCCTTGGGTAGTGCCGCAGAATAGAGGGACCTATGAGTGCAGCATGATCTTGTGTGAAGAAAATTGTATCCTACAAACTTGATTGAGTTTTTCAAGGAAGTTACCAAAACGCTTGCTGAGGGCCGAGCAGTAATCATTGTTTATTTGGATTTTAGTAAAATCTTTGACAGGGTTGTCCATGGTAAAGTTAGATCATATGGAATTGAGGATGAGTTTACCAATTGGATACATAATTGTCTTAACAGAAGGAGACAGAGAGCAATGGTAGAGGGTTGCTTTTCAGACTGGAGGCCTCTGACCAGCGGTGTTCCACAGAGATCAGTTCTTTTGTTTGTCATTTATATAAATGATTTGGTTGAGAATATAGAAGGCATGGTTGGCAAATTTGTGAATGACATGAAAATTGGTGGTATTGTAGACAGTGAAGAAGGTTTTCGGAGATTACAAAGAGACCCTGATCAAATGGTTCAATGGGCTGAAAAATGGCAGATGCAGTTCAATCTGGATAAATGCAACATATTGTATTTTGGCACAACAAACAAGGGTTGGGCTTAAACAATTAATGGTGGGGCCTTGGGAAGCGACGCAGAATAGAGGGACCTATGAGTGCAGGTACAGAATTCTTGAAGTTTGCATCACATGTAGTCAGGGTGGTTAAAAAAGGTCAAAAGAACAATGCTTGTCTTTATTGTTCAGTTCTTTGAGTATAGGAATTGGGAAGTCATGTTGAGGC
This sequence comes from Chiloscyllium punctatum, assembly GCF_047496795.1. Taxonomy (NCBI): domain Eukaryota; kingdom Metazoa; phylum Chordata; class Chondrichthyes; order Orectolobiformes; family Hemiscylliidae; genus Chiloscyllium; species Chiloscyllium punctatum. Next base: position 58,647,553 of record NC_092746.1, on the reverse strand, counting down.
TATACAGGACATTGGTGAGGCCTATTCTGGAATATGGTGTCCAATTCTGGTAGCCCAGTTATAAGAAGGATACTATCAAGCTGGATAGGGTTCAGAAGAGATTTACTGGTATGTTGTTGGGTAGGGAAGCTTTGAGTTATAAAGAATGGTTGGATAGGCTTGGACTTTTGACACTGCAGCATCAAAGATTGAGAGGTGACCCGATAGAAGTTTATAAATTAATTACAGGTATAGTTAGAATTAATTGTGGCTGTCTTTTCCCTAGGATGGAGTATTTCAAAACAGGCGGCACATTTTTAAGGTGAAAGGAGAGAGATGGAAAAAAGATATAAGAGGCAAATGTTTTACGCAGAGGGTGGTTTGCATGTGGAATGAACTTTCCGAGAAAGTGGTGGATGTGAGTACAATTTCAATGTTTAAAACACATCTGGATAGATACATGAAAAGGAAAGGTTTGGAGGGATATGGTCCAGGAACAGCTAGGTGGAATATTTTAGTTGGGATTATGTTCAGCATGGACTAGTTGGATCGAAGTGTCTGTTTCTGTGTTGTATGACTCTATGATTCTACGATCTTAAGAGTTTTTTTCTGTTCTATGGGTGTCGATAGCAAGGCCATCGATAGTGGTCTTTGAACTGCTAGGTCATTGCAAAGAGCATGCAAGAGTGAAACAAATTGCTGTGAGAGTAGAGTCACATGTAGTCCAGACCAGGTAAGGACAGCTGACCTCCTTATATGGTTTATGTAATTGCTTTTATATCTGCAACCATTGTTTCAAGTTTCTGAGAACGGAATCTTACTGTTTTTTGGTTAAGTTGGTGTGATGTCAAGTTTTTTGGAGGCTTTCTCACTCTGAGGCCTAGTGCTGTTTTCTCACTATACCTTACCTAACCTCTCTATTAATTTCTGACCATTCCCTCCTGGCATACCTCACATTCAGAGGTGCCCCATCTTACCATGTGCCATTCCCAGAACAACTCACTATTTAGCATATTTCTGTCAAACTACTGACACCTCTTGTACTCACACCATTTTTGTAAGGCTATTATGAGCCTGGACAAGTGTTGTCAAGAACTAAACTGAACCCCCACATTGCCTACCAAATTTTAGCATCATGACAACTGCATAATTTGCTGTGCATTAATGCCTGTTACATCCAACTTTCATCCATTGGAAGTAGGTGTCAAAGTGGTCTGACTGAACTGTGCAGCCCAATTCAACTGAGCTCTATCATGGACAACACCAGCTTTCTGTTCTGCAATGCCTTCATCCTCCTCCTCAGGACACTGCTCCTGTTTCCCTAATTCCTCAGAATCCAGTGCATTCCCTCATTGCATGCTCCAATCGTGCATTGTGTAAGCAAGGCAATGGACTAGTGGTATTATCGCTGGACAATTAACTCAAAGACCCACATAATATTCTGGGGACCTGGGTTCAAACCCTGCCAGGGCAGCTGATTCAATTTGAATTCAACAATTATTTGGAATTACGAGTTAGATGATGAAACCATTGCCAATTGTCAGAAAAACCCATGTAGTTCACTAATGTCCTTTCTGGACAGAAACTGCCATCCTTACCTGGTCTGGCCTACATGTGACTCCAGATAAATAGCAATGTGGTTGACTTTTAACTGCCCTCTAGACAATTAGGGATGGGCAAAAAATGCTGGCCTAGGCAGTGGTGCCAGCATCCTGTGAATGACAGATCACTGTGTTTGCAACACTCTGACTGACAACACATGATTCCAATGCCTGCTTGTACTATCCCTGAGAGACTGATCACTCAACACTATCTGAACGGTACAGGGACAGATCTCTTGATCCTATTGAAACATTTGGATTGTGTGTTGATTGTGTCACTGATGGTACTGAGACCCCCTGACCATTAACCCCTCCCCCGCTCCCCATCCCCAACATCCTTTGACTGGATTCAGGACTAGCCTCCTCCAGTTTCCAACATGGCCATTTAGTTTAGTGTTTGCCATGCAGGCAACTAGCACTTTCTGTTAGTGTTAGATTGATGTCTCAGCTTGCTGTTCACTAGTGCTCCCCCAACCCTGGACAGATCCCTGCTGACCGGTATGACAAGTAGCCTGTCTGTGTATCTGCACATACAGCACTCCAATATGCCAGTATTGATAGCCTTTAGCTCTCGTTGAAGTATCAATGCACTAACAGGTAATGTATGACAAGGCTATACATGGCATTGACAGTATGACCATGGAGATAGGTACTAGGTGAGCGAGTACTGAGAGCAAATTGAACATCTCCACTCTGCTAGCTGATCCAATCCTCGAGTTGATGCCTGTCCCTGCAGGCAAAGTGTGCCTTGCAATGCTAGTTGCCAGTGCGCCCTGCAATACAAGTCTCTCTCAGCAGACCGTCAGTGTATCAGTGAGGAGCCATGATATTCATAAAGGATTGGCAGATGCCAGATGGGCGAGGGTTTTATGTGGCTGGTGCTTGTGGATCATGCCCTGAACTGCAGTTTGGCATACACAACATGGAGGTGATTCCGAGCAAGCAGCATGCTGAATCCATCACTCACCTTCTCTGATTTCCTTCTCATGTTTCCTGATATCAAACTTGGTTGGTGCATTCAGAAGCATAGGAGACTGAATATTAACAAGTGGTTAACAAACTATATTCACTACCAACTGACAGTTTGTCACAGCCTGGTGAGAACTCTGCCACAGTGCCTGTGAAAAGTCTAAAAGCTGGAGCAATTTGTTCCTGACATCGTGATGAACCTTACCAGATTTGTTATTCAAATCTGCCACGCATCTCATTGCAGCCCACTTCACAGAGTCCCCTGGAAGATTCTGCCCCTTAGTCTCTATTATTGAACCCAGCTTTAGGTTTCAGATTTATTGAAATTAAATTCCATGTGTTGCCATGGTGGGATTTGAGACCATGTTCCCAAAGCATACCTCTGGATTTGATTCCTGTGACATTGCATCTCTGCCACCATCTCCCCTTTTCTGAAATATGATTTAGCTGAACTCTCAGAAAAGAACATAGAAGATCCCAAGCAACTCTGAATATTAAGTTCATTGATGCTTCAAGTTGCTATTGTTGTGTTTTGTATTCCCGTGACATTGTTTTTCCATGTTTATAACATATTGGGAGTGCCTCTATGAAGTATAGATGCAACTTTCACTCTCAGTATTTTTTTTTGGAGAGAAGAAAATGTTGTTTCTTGGAAACTGAATTAAAATATAAAAGCAATAAGTATAGAGATAGTTAGCTTAGTCTGAATGCAAAGGAAGAATTTAAGACTTGCATAAAAAAGAACGTCAAGTCAGATACAGATAATGTCGCTGTTAATCTGACGTGGTTGGATACAAGTGTCTCAAAATTGGAGTTTGTAACATGAGCTCAAGAATGTAGACCTTAAATTAGAATAGTTGTAAAACAAATCAGGAAAAAGTATATTTAGAATCTGCAATGAATACGAGCAATGAAACTGATGTCAGATGCTTAGGATTGCTCAGTGTGACAAAATCAGTTCTCAAAAGTGAAGCTGAAATGCATAAACCCTAGGATATTTCTGGTTTTGAGAGACACACAAAGCTTGAAGATCACAAAAAAAAAGAAAATTTGAACATGTACTATCAGGTCAAATTATGTTAAAACGGCTCAATTTGTTGGCCTCACGATTATGATTCTAGTGACATTGCAACTCTGCCACCTACTCCCTTTATGTGGAAAATTATTTGGCTGAACTCCGATAGAAGAACAGGGAAGATGTTATCACTGTGAATTAACAGTTCAACATTCAGGGTCATTTATTGCCTGAATTAACAATGACACAATCTTCAAGTAACATAGTCCTGGGGGAGTTATAATAAGCATTGGCAACACAATCATACCAACCATATTTGACAAAAGCGAACGAAAGTCTGTGCATTCTATATGGATTGTACAACTAAACTAAAATTGAAATACAGGGAAAGCTGAAAGCATTATTCTATTCATTTATTATTAGTTTCCTAAGACTCTAAATGTTTGTGCGCTTATAGATTTAAAACAGAAGTACAACTCGCCCATTGGTGCATGGGCCTCCTGATGATACTGGATCTCAGCTTTCAAGTTTTGATACATGTAACCATCATCAAAATCTGTTTAAGAGACATTTGTTTTTCATCCTGCTTCCAGTAGTTTCATGCAGAGAGATGACATAGTTGTTTTTTTATTTACCCTTTATAGGAATCTAACTCTTTTTGTAATAAATTTATGTGGCTGGCAATTTTTCAGCTGATCAAAAAACACTCATCACTTCAATACAATGCAGTAAGAAGCAGCTGTTGAACATGTTTGGAAGGTTTGTAATTTGTGACGTAGATTTAACAAATTGACAATGGATTTCAGCAGATGCCGAGGAAGTTGCATTTAATATGATTAATTGATGATCAGGTACAATTGAATAGAGCTATGTTACAATTTCCAAATGCATCCTAACATAAATAAAACTCAATTCTGTTTTAATTGGTTGAATCCTTCAACAAAGCCAGTGAGATTAATTTAGTCATCATGTTTAATTTTGACAAAAAGGATGAATGTGATGCTCAGAATACTGTTATTGTTATTTAATTTTGCCATGAAAATTTTCCTTCTCAAAATGAATGCTCTGAGGAGTGTAAATTGATCATAGATGGGACTTCTACTGCTCACTCAGATGGATATATTATCTCAGAGATCTGCCAGCCAATCAGGTTGACAGCCAGGTGATTACTTGGATCATTTTCTGTCCATTCCTCACTTTAGCCCACTGTCAAGTCACATGATGTCTATTTCCTCTTGTGAGAAAATGCAGAAGAAAGATGACTTAGGGCTGAGTCTTACATAACTTTAGCGAAGCGTCAATTTCATCGAGTTTCATAGAGGGTTTATCTCTCGGAGTTTTATCATTGCATTTTACCAAACTTGCCACTTTACTTATTCACCCTTACCCATGCCATGTCTCCCTCAAGCGATTCTCATCTTATCCTGTCAGCCACTGTTCCTGGAACAACTCACCACTGCAAGGATATCCCAGAATGGGCCGACATCACTGGCATTGGCACCATCTTGAAAAGCTTGTTGTGCAACCTAACAAGCACTGGTAGCCTGGAGCTGCCCTGTATGATTTCTGACATTTGTTCTGAGCATGGCTGACAAAGAGAAATCAACACCTTGATTTGTGGATCCAGACCTTGAAGTCCTAGCAGACAGAAAGTTGCAGGTGCAGGACATCCTCTTCCACCAGGACAGGAGGTCATGATGCCAGACTGTGCCAGATTGTGTCAGCCTGTGTTAGAGCAGTCTCAGCTGTCTGGAGAAATTCCCAGCACTGTAGGAAGAAAGTCAATAATCTTCTCCACTCCAGCAACATAAGTGCCACCATCTTCTCCCTGATACCTCACATTCAGTCTACATCTGCGACTCTACCCACGCCCCACCAAGACTCATGTTCTTCCACTCTCATTATTGTCTGCATCATCTTCCATCACTTGCTGTCACCCACCCCATCCCCAACAGCACTAATGCTGCTAGCCCTCAATGCTGCCTACAGACTCAGGACAACTTGCAATGTGCACTATAAGTAACAGTTATGCCACCCACTTTCATCTCCCTTAATAACTGCCCCTCTCTCATTCCAGGAAAAAAACAGCCTATATTAAACACAAAGAGTCATGCCGGGTAGTGTGCTGCCTGACTTCAGTTCCTCAACCCTTATTTGTGGATGATCCTGACTCTGACTGCCCTAACTGGCTGACTGACCTTGTCTAAGCCCCTGGACTGTCTCAGAGGCTGCCAGGACCCTCTGACCGAAGGCCATTTACTGTGCTGGGATCGTCTGACCAAAGGCCACTTACTGTGCTGGGTGGGATTCTTTGACTGAAGGCCATGTATGTGCTGGGACCCTCTGACCAAAGGCCATTTACTGAGCTGGGATTCTCTGACCAAAGGCCATTTACTGTGCTGGGAGCCTCTAACCAAAGGTCATTTACTGAGCTGGGACTCTCTGACCAAAGGCCATTTATTGTACTGGGAGCATCTGACCAAAGGTCATTTCACTTTGAAATGACTGAGGAGTGTTAACAACCATAACAGACATCCTAGCATTTGCCCACACAAAATGACATGACAACATCACTGTACTATGACACTGGTATCTCTAACTGAGGGTAGGGGCAAGGTGAAAAAGGACAAGGCAGAGTTGGGCTCAAAGTAAGTGAGTGCAAAGGGAGTAAGTAATAGTCTGGAGATGCAGCTTAGTCCAGTTCATGTGCTGGCTGCATATCCCTGAGCACAAATAGTCATTGCTATGGAATTGCAATGATAGTTGCCATTGCATATCAAGGTACAACACCAAAGCGCAGAAACTTCCTGTAAGTGGTTAAGGCATTTTATGAGGATCTCTTAAGGTTGGCCTTTTGAGACACCAGTGTTCGTGGACACGGACTGTGTGGATTTGGTGCCTGTGGAACATTCTTTGAGCTATCATCTCCTGTTACACAATATGGAGCAAGTGGTGAGTTGAAGTCACCATGTGCCTGCTCTGGTACTCGGGTATTCTTGTCATCCCATCCATGCAGCAGGTTTGGTAAGATAAGAAACTGCATCTTAATAAGACAAGTGTACAGTTAATAACTTTTAAATTAGATTAGATTCCCAACAGTGTGGAAACAGGACCTTCGGCCCAACAAGGAGAAAGTGAGGACTGCAGATGCTGGAGATCTGAGCTGAAAAATGTGTTGCTGGAAAATTGCAGCAAGTCAGGCATCATTAAAGGGCAGATTTTACGAAAGTTCCTGACTAAAGCTCGATGTTTAAAACACTTGCTCCTGATGAAAGCTGATGGTTACACCATTTCATACAGTTTAGTTTCAGAGTTTCAAATCAGGAGGTTTTGATTAGCAACCTAAAGGAGTTATTAAAAGCTTAGAACATTTATGCTAATCTTCTGAAGATCTAAAGAGGAGGCAATCAGATTCTCAAGACTGGAACTTGTACCCACAGTTCACTTAAGTCTACAGAAGTGACAGCAAAATGAACTCTCTCTGGTGAGTATAGTAAATGAATGCTTTTGGAATCAATGTGATTGTATTTTAAGGTGTGATTCAAAGCCATTGAACTTGTGTTATATGTAAATAGCTTAATTTATTCTATTCTATCTTTATATTGTTTATGTAATATACTTCTGCTTTATTGTTAAAACCAAATCTGCAGCATTACATATTTGTATGTCTATTACAGATCATAAAAACAGAGAAAAATATGAACAGGAATAAGCCAAATGGCCCTTCGAGCAATTAGCAATGTAATATGATCATGGCTGATCATCCAACTCAGTACCCTGTTCCAGCTCCCCCTCCCATGCCCTTTGATCCCTTTAGCCTGAGGAACTGTAATCTATCTCCTACTTGAAAACATTCAATATTTTGGCCTCAATCACTTTCTGTGGAAAAGAATTCCACAGACTCTCCACTCTCCATGCGAAGAAATTGCTCCTCATCTCAGTCCTAAATGGTCTACCCTCTAGCCTTAGACCAAACCCCTGGTTGTGGACTCCCTTGTCATTAGAACATTCCTCCTGTAATTACCCTTTTGAGCCCTGATAGAATTTTGTTAGGCTTCTATAAGAAACCCCCTTCATTCTTCTAAATTCTAGGGAATATAAACCTGATTGATTCAGTTTATCTTAATACAACAATCCTGTCGCCCCAGGAACCATCCCTTTTTTTGCACTCCTTCCATAGCCAGAACATCCTTCTTCAGATAAGGAGACCAAAATTTTCCATAATACTCCAGGTGTGGTCTAACCAAGGTCCTGTACGCTTGCAGCAACACATCCCTGTTGCATACCTAAACTTTCTCACTATGAAGGCCAATATATAATTTAGTGTGCATGAGCAACAAGGTCTTGTTGCATTTTCCCTTTCTCAATCTACTGCCATTCAGATCAGAATCTGCCTTCCCATTTTTGCTACCAAAGTGGATAACCTCCCATTACCCACATCATACTTTGATTTTATTTAAGTAAAAAGAAAATCAAATTACTACCTCCCAAGCCATATTTCAGTTTGGGATCTGACTTGTTTAATAGCAGCATTGGCTGTGATCATGATGGTTTTGAAATTCTGTATTGAAGCTATTGAAATACACTGTCTTGAAAATATAGGTATTCCCTTCTGACTTCCATACAGTACAAATTTCTTGAATATCTAAAAGATTAGCAAAACACCATCAATGATACAATACAGTCCTTCCACTAATTGTGCACCAGTAGACGTAAGGCAAAAGCATCTCATATTACAAACAAGGGAAATCCATTGTCAGTTTAACACATTAACACTGCAAGTTTTATGGACTGACATGGTTCAAAATGCTAATCATTAAACACTGTCTAGCACGGTGGCACAGTGGTTAGCACTGCTGCCTCACAGCGCCAGAGACCCGGGTTCAATTCCTGACTCAGGCGACTGACTGTGTGGAGTTTGCACATTCTCCCCGTGTATGTGTGGGTTTCCTCCGGGTGCTCCGGTTTCCTCCCACAGTCCAAAGATGTGCACGTCAGGTGAATTGGCCATGCTAAATTGCCCGTAGTGTTAGGTAAAGGGGTAAATGTACAGGAATGGGTGGGTTACACTTGGGTGGGTCGGTGTGGACTTGTTGGGCCGAAGGGCCTGTTTCCACACTGTAAGTAATCTAATCTAATAATGCATACATGACATATCTCCAGCTTAGTGTCCTATTAGCCAGGGCTCCACTGATAATGACCAACTGCATCCTGGCTGACACTGCTTTCAGTTCAGGGTTTTGGATACTATGGAGATCAATTTTGCTGCCATAAGATTTCACCAATGGAAATGATCTGGATGCAGGAGAAACTTATTAGAAAAAACAAGCAATTCACTGACCAATCGTTAGTGCAGGGAGAGATGTGAATGATCCAACAGCAGCTGAACATTTTTCATTCTGACCCACTACAGCTGGTAATATGAATAAAACCACTTCAGGAACTCTGATATTTTTCAACCTGTCATCCAACAGTTTTGTCTTTTCTTGTTGTTGGCTTATGTAGTATTTCATTTATTTTCTACATTTCTAGTAATATTTTTCTTTGGCCATGTCTAAAAATGTAATCGTCTTAAGGCTGCATCTGCCAAGATCACTTCTGACCTTCAGCAAACCTTTTCATTGGCTTCAGACACTTCTGAATTTATTTACAACTTTTCAGTGGATAAGTTCTTCAGGAATTGTGGCATTTGAGTATTTCTGAACAGAGAAGAATGTTCCCTTTTCAATTCAATAAAAACGTTGAACTTTCATTTGACATCCATCAGCAAGTCATACCAACAATTTGCCTTTATATGTTGACTTGCATAGATACAGGTCCCAAGGTTTAAAACAATATTGTTAATATATTTTTGTTCCCCAAGGCAAACAAGCTGATGCTGATAATACAGGCATAAGAACATAAAAACACAATGTATAGAAAGATAACAAAAACTTTGAACTCCCATCTGCAAAAAACTATTAAGGTGAGGTGCTCTGAACATTGTCAGGCTGAAATTCACTGAGTTTTGATGGGAATGTATTGCAGATATTAAATGGCAGTATGGGTCTGAAAGCTGTATGGCCAACCTCTGCTCCCATTTCCTTACAATTTGAATGGGCTGTTTGTGATAAATAAGAATGAAGTGATTCGTGTGTCCTTGTCTGGTTCAGTTATCCAATGTGCAACAGTCAGACACAAATCGACTTTTATTGCAAATAATTCAGTTTTGCGCAGGCTGGTGGATTTTTCTTTTATCTTTCAACGTTTCTACATATTGGAGGAAACAATTACCCTGGTGAAAGTCTGCTGGAGTGGATTGTCTAACCTTAATAGAAGCCAGCTGATTTTCACGCTGTTAATAATGTAATTGTTGAAGTGATTTCTTTGAAGGCTTTAAGCAAAGATGAGCACTCATCCCATTAACTCCAAAAATGAATCAATTTAATGACTGGCATCCTGCCATCAGACTGTCATGGGATGTACTAAACTCCTTTAAATTGTATCCTTATGATGCTTGAACTCTACACTGTAAGTATGTTCACTTGTTTTCAATTGAAAGCAGAAAACAATCTTTCTCATTATTCATTTCCAATACATGCACAGACCATTTCATGTGAGTTTTGATTAGAATGTCCTTGAGTTCTCTCAGATCAGTATGAATTAAAAATGTATGGTATTGATTTCTAAGTTGTTTGAGTTCAGCAGAAGCTCTGCAGGAGCACAGGTTAAAGACATAAATGTTATCCCATGGTGCCTAGAATATTATTATGCAATCTAAAAACAAAACAGCAGCTCTGATAGTGCAGAAATTCTTAAAATCTACACTGGAGTATCAGCCTTGAATTTGTGCTGAATATAACTTGAAACTATATACAGATGTATTCGAGACCAGAGTGTTACCAATTCAGCATAGCTGAAATATTATGGTATCTATTGGTTTAATGGAAAGAATTATCATTCTTCAAATATATAGAAGTGGTAAATAAGGCAGGAGCCCATTTAGATTTCCAATTTACATGTATTTGCCAAGCATTTTCTCAGCCTTTCTTGATGTATATAACTGAACCTATAGCTGCTGTAGGTGTCGGCCCAACATTGTTACTATAATGTGCCAAACATATTCCTAGCCTCCTGCCACATTCTTTCTTTATGGAGAAATTAAAGAAGTCGTAATGATGGTGTGACGATGCTGCTCCTTTAACAAGGTTATGTTGTCCTTGGTTGTTTTCAAAAGGGGTTGTAAAAGGTAGAGGTGCTGATATGACTACTCAGAGACACCTAAGTCAACAATCAGGAGAGGCCTTTACGGTTTTTTAAAAAACAGTTGTGCAATGAAAGGGGAGTGGCCAGTTCTTCAAGTTCAGGGATTTTTCCAGTTTGATTTAGTTATAGCAGTTAAAAACTGCTGGGGACAGAGAAGCAGCTACAGCGAAAAAAGGTTCCAAACTTCAGCAAATGATCTTTGGCTGATCCTGTCTCTCTAACATCTCTCCTGTAGGAAACTGGGTTTGAATTTACCATTTTTTGCCAAGGGCTGTGCTTACGGGGATGGTGCAGGAAATTGGAACAGCACTAATAAATTGTGATAGAGTCAGTTGGGTTTTCAGATAGGTTGTTATTCTATATTCTGTACTCTTTTGTTCATGTTTCATTGGTAGTCTGTAAAAATAATTTCGTTTCATTTAAAACTAAGTGGTTTGACCAGCTGCATCGGTCCTGAAATATCCACCTTACATCTGTCGAAAACAACTCAAAAAAGTTAGGATCTAGGCTACCTTCTTAAAATATTTTGCGGGGATCCAGTCTGGTCCATAACAGACTGGGGGCTCTTTGCAGCACTTACTCTATAGTTCCAATTTGGGATCAGGGTTGTTGGACTCAAAGGCAGTGAGTGGTAGGTGTTAGTGTCTTTTGTTCCAGGTGATGAATTCAGTTGGTTTAAATGGTGTTTGATGTAGTAATGACTCTTTCAGTCACTAAGAATTTTCTGGGGGTGGAAGAAGTCTCTTTGGGGTTTTACAAAAGGTGAACAAGGAAAAGGTGCTGGAATTGGCAAACAAACTGGAGCTGAAATTCCCTATGTCTCTGATAAAAGGTGTGGTTATTTCCAAAATGGCTCAACATTTAAATGTGCTGGAAAGGCTATTAGAATCTTTGGAAATGGATCTTAACATTGCTAAAGAGGTTCTGGAGTTTAAAGATGCTTCCCAAATTTGCCAAGAAAGTTTAGAAAGACAGAGGAAGGATATATTTTTAACATTAGCAAACAGGTTAGAATTGGGTTTAACCAGGGACAGAAGAAAAGCTGAAATTGTAATGGAGTTTATCAAGCACATGGGTGTCAAAAAAAAACAGAGAAGTTAACTTTAAAACTCACAACTGATCTTGAAGGAACTGTTGGGCGAAGTTCACAGCACAGGATCAGATAAGTTAATCATTGTTTGAAGTGTGGCCTACAGAGAATCTGCAGTAGTGAGTAGAGTGGGTTCTTTCTTAATTATATGTTTTTGGAGATACGTCTCTTGATTAAGCTTAAAATATAAGCCATAACCATTAATTTAACCTGGGGCAGTGTTTATGGAGGAATAAGACGGTGTTAATTTCTGGGTCTGTAAATTGGGAAGGAGCAAAAATGGCCTTTAATAGAGTGATATGTACTTCTTGTCAGATGTGGGAGTTTAAAGAGGGTTTAAGGGCTACTGCGGACTATATCTGCCATAAATGCTGTTGGCTATGAATCTTATCAGATCGAATGGATCAATTGGAGAGACAGTTAGAAGCAATGAGGAATCTGCAACAGTAACATATGTGATGGATGGCAGTCATAGGAAGGGGGGAATATCTCAGATACAGTCACATAGATGGGTTAACTCCAGGAAAGGTAAGAGAGGTCGGCACCTAGGGCAGGAGTCTTTTGTGGATATGCCCATTTCAAACAAGTAAGCTATTTTGGAAAATGTAGGGGGTGATAGATTCTCAGGGGAATGTAGCAAGAACAGCCAAGTTTCTGGTATGGATACTGGCTCTAATGCAATGAGGGACATGTCAAGTTCCAAGAGATAATTGTGTGAGGGGATTCTCTAGTCAGAGGTGCAGACAGATGTTTCTGTGGCCAGAAGCGAAAAAGCAAAATGGTGGGTTGCTTCCCTAGTGCCAGGATCAAGGATGTCTCAGAGAGGGTGCAGAGAGGGTGAAGAATGTCTCAGAGAGGTCACGGGGGAGAGGGGCCAGCAAGAGGTCATTGTCCACATTGGAACCAACGACACAGGAAAGGAAAAGTTTGAGATTCTGAAGGGAGATTACAGAGAGTTAGGCAGAAATTTAATAAGGAGGTTCTCAACAGTATTAATATCTGGATTACTCCCAGTTCTACGAGCTAGTGAGGGCAGGAATAGGAGGATAGAGCAGATGAATACATGGCTGAGGAGCTGGTATATGGGAGAAGGATTCACATTTTTGGATCATTGAAATCTCTTTTGGGGTAGAAGTGACTTGTACAAGGAGGATGGATTGCACCTAAATTGGAAGGGGACTAATATACTGGCAGAGAGATTTGCTAGAGCTGCTTGGGAGGATTTAAAGTAGTAAGGTGGGGGGGTGGGACCCAGGGAGATAGTGAGGAAAGAGATCAATCTGAGACTGGTACAGTTGAGAAAAGAAGAGAGTCAAACAGTCAGGGCAGGCAGGGACAAGGTAGGACTAATAAATTAAACTGCATTTATTTCAATGCAAGGAGCCTAACAGGGAAGGCCGATGAACTCAGAGCATTGTTAGGAACATGGAACTGGGATATCATAGCAATTAAAGAAACATGGCTCAAGGATGGGCAGGACTGGCAGCTTAATGTTCCAGGATACAAATGCTACAGGAAGAATAGAAAGGGAGGCAAGAGAGGAGGGGGAGTGGCGTTTTTGATAAGGGATAGTATTACAGCTGAGCTGAGAGAGGATATACCCAAAAATACATCAAGGGAAGTTATTTGGGTGGAACTGAGAAATAAGAAAGGGATGATAACGTTACCGGGATTCTATTATAGACCCCCTAATAGTCAGAGGGAAATTGAGAAACAAACTTGCAAGGAGATCTCAGCTATCTGTAAGAATAATAGGGTGGTTATGGTAGGGGATTATAACTTTCCAAACATAGACTGGGATTGCCATTGTGTTAAGGGTTTAGATGGAGAGGAATTTGTTAAGTGCGTACAAGACAATTTTCTGATTCACTATGTGGATATACCTACTAGCAAAGGTACAAAACCTGACCTACTGTTGGGAAATAAGGCAGGGCAGGTGACTGAGGTGTCAGTGGGGGAGCACTTTGGGGCCAGCGACCATAACTCTATTAGATTTAAAATAATGATGGAAATGGATAGACCAGATCTAAAAGTTGAAGTTCTAAATTGGAGCAAGGCCAATTTTGATGGTATTAGGCAAGAACTTACGAAAGCTGTTTGGGGCAGATGTTCGCAGGTAAAGGGACGGCTGGAAAATGGGAAGCCTTCAGAAATGAGATCATGAGAATCCAGAGAAAGTATATTCCTGTTAGGGTGAAAGGAAAGGCTGGTAGGTATAGGGAATGCTGGATGACTAAAGAAATTGAGGGTTTGGTTAAGAAAATGAAGGAAGCATATGTCAGGTATAGACAGGATAGATCAAGTATAAAGGAAGTAGGAGTATACTTAAGAGGGAAATCAGGAGGGCAAAAAGGGAACATGAGATAGCTTTGGCAAATAGAGTTAAGCAGAATCCAAAGAGTTTTTATCAATATGTTAAGGACAAAGGGTAACTAGGGAAAGAATAGGGCCCCTCAAAGATCAGCAAGGCGGCCTTTGTGCGAAGTCGCACAAAATGGGGTAGATACCAAATGATTATTTTGCATCAATATTTACTGTGGAAAAGGATATGAAAGATATAGACTGTAGGGAAATAGATGGTGACATCTTGCAAAATGTCCATATTACCGAGGAAGAAGTGCTGGATGTCTTGAAACTGGTAAAGGTGGATAAATCGCCAGGACTTGATCAGCTGTACCCTAGAACTCTGTGGGAAGCTAGAGAAGTGATTGCTGGGCCTCTTGCTGAGATATTTGTATCATCGATAGTCACAGGTGAGGTGCCAGAAGACTGGAGGTTGGCTAACATGGTGCCACTGTTTAAGAAGGTGGGAAGAACAAACCAGTGAGCCTGACCTCGGTGGTGGGCAGGTTGTTGGAGGGAATCCTGAGGGACAGGATGTACATGTATTTGGAAAGGCAAGGACTGATTCTGGATAGTCAACATGGCTTTGTGCATGGGAAATCATGTCTCACAAACTTGATTGAGTTTTTTGAGGAAGTAACAAAGAGGATTGATGGGTGCAGAGTGGTATATGTGATCTATATGGACTTCAGTAAGGCGTTTGACAAGGTTCTCCATGGGAGACTGAGTAGCAAGGTTAGATCTCATGAAATGCAGGGAGAATAGTCATTTGGATACAGAACTGGCTCAAAGGTAGAAGGCAGAGGGTAGTGGTGGAGGGCTGTTTTTCAGACTGGAGACCTGTGACCAGTTGAGTGCCACAAGGATCGGTGCTGGGTCCTCTATTTTTTGTAATTTACATAAATGATTTGGACGCAAGCATAAGAGGTACAGTTAGTAAGTTTGCAGATGACACCAAAATTGGAGGTGTAGTGGACAGCGAAGCAGGTTACCTTAGATTACAATGGGATCTTGACCAGATGGTCCAATGAACTGAGGTGTGGCAGATGGAGTTTATTCAGATAAATGTGTTGTGCTGCATTTTGGAAAAGCAAACCTTAGCAGGACTTATATACTTGATGGTAAAGTCCTAGGGAGTGTTGCTGAACAGAGGGACCTTGGAGTGCAGGTTCATAGCTCCTAGAAGGTGGAGTCGCAGATAAGTAGGGTAGTGAAGAAGGCGTCTGGTATGCTTTCTTTTATTGGTCAGAGTATTGAGTACAGGAGTTGGGAGGTCATGTTGCGGCTGTACAGGACATTGGTTAGGCCACTGTTGGAATATTGCATGCAATTCTGGGTTCCTTCCTATCTACAAGATGTTGTGAAACTTGAAAGGGTTCAGAAAAGATTTACAAGGATGTTGCCAGGGTTGGAGGATTTGAGCTGTAGGGAGAGGCTGAACAGACTGGGGTTGTTTTCCCTGGAGCGTCGGAGGCTGAGGGGTGACCTTATTGATGTTTACAAAATCATGAGGGGCATGGATAGTATAAATAGTCAAAGTCTTTTCCCTGGGGTCAGGGAGTCCAGAACTAGAGGGCATAGGTTTAGGGTGAGAGGGGAAAGATATAAAAGAGATCTATGGGGCAACATTTTCACACAGAGGGTGGTATGTGTATGGAATGAGCTGCCAGATTAATTGGTGGAGGCTGGTACAATTGCAACGTTTGAAAGGCATTTGGTTGGTTACATGAATAGGAAGGGTCTGGGGGATGTGGGCCGGGTGCTGGCAGGTGGGACTAGATTGGGTTGGGATATCTGGTCGGCATGGACGGGTTGGATTGAAGGGTCTGTTTCCGTGCTGTACCTCTCTATGACTCTATGCAGTAGAGTTGGAAAACTTTAAATTGTAAGTGAGGTAATGGGAGTTAGAGGATTTGGAAAAGGGAAAGAAGAGCCATATTAAAAGAAAAAGGAAGGGAGAGAAGGTTCTAAGCTGAACAAAAAGAAAAAGGACAGGAAGGCCTTAGCAGAAGAAAGAGAAGAAAAGAGACAGAAGAAAGGGAGAAAGAGAGAGAATTTGAACTTCAGAAGTTGCGACTTAGGCAGGAGGGTCAGTTTAAAAGGATGAGATGAAGGCTGAAGGTCAGCTTAGTAAGTGAGGCTGAGCAAACTCATCGTAGCCAAAGGCCTGGTGTGAATCTGTTTAAATAGACCCAAGCATTGTCTAAATTTAATGAGGAAGATGTAGAAGCCTATTTCATCTCATTTGAGAAGGTAGCTAAACAAATACAGTGGCCAGTGACCATGTGGGTTTTGTTGATCCAAACAAAGTTGGTTGGTAGAGTGAGTGAGATATTTGTGTCACTGTCAAAGGAAGCATTTGGGACGTATGAGGAGGTGAGGAAAGGCATTTTAATTGCAAATGAGCTTTTGCCAGAAGCCTGCAGACAATGTTTCAGGAATCAAAGGATGAACCCTTAGATCAAACCTAAGTAATTTTGATAGGTGGATAAGGCCATTAAAAATAGAGCAAACCTATAACACTCGTAGAGAGACACTTATTTTGGAGGAGTTCAAAAATTCACTTCCTGCGGTAATGAGAACTGAGCAAAGGATTGAAACAGCAAGATTAGCAGCTGAAATGGCTGATGATTATGAATTGGTCCATAAATCATGAGAGGCGTGGATAGAGTAAATAGACAAGGTATTTTCCCTGGGTTGGGGGAGTATAGAACTAGAGGGCATAGGTTTAGGGTGAGAGGGGGGAGAATTAAAAGGGACCTAAGGGGCACCTTTTTCACGCAAAGTGTGGTGCGTGTATGGAATGAGCCACCAGAAAAAGTGGTGGAGGCTGGTACAATTATAACATTTAAAAGGCATCTGGATGGGCACATGAATAGGAAGGGTTGGGAGGGGTGTGGGCCAAGTGCTGGCAGGTGGGATTAGATTGGTTTGGGACAGCTGGTTGGCATAGACAAGTTGGACCAAAGTATTTGTTTCCATGCTGTACATCTCTATGACACTATGACTCGATGATTAAAGAGAAATTGATGAGTCAGAATTCAGAAAGCCTATATTTATACTATGTGTCAGATTTTAGGGGAGAAAGTGAGGACTGCAGATGCTGGAGATCAGAGCTGAAAATGTGTTGCTGGAAAAGCGCAGCAGGTCAGGCAGCATCCAAGGAACAGGGCTGATGCCCGAAACGTCGATTCTCCTGTTCCTTGGATGCTGCCTGACCTGCTGCGCTTTTCCAGCAACACATTTTCAGCTCAGATTTTAGGGAACAATTAAATAGAGCAGGAGAGTTGGCAAGACAGCATTTGAAGGTATTACAGTATACAATAAAACAGGAAGCAGACAAGAAATCAAAAACTCACAATTTTGCTATTGGAGATAACATTACTTCCAGTGATAGGTGAACCTTTAAAACTAAGGTTTAGTGGACCTTACCAAGTCAAAAGGATGTTGAGTGAGGGGCACTATTTGATAAGGACTCCAGACAGAAAGAAATCTCACAGACGATGTCATGTGAGTATTTCGACAGGGAAGGAAAGCAAAAGGAGAATGTGTTATTGGTTACAACACAGACTGTAGAACCAAGTTCAGAGGTTTCAGAATTGGACATTCCTTGAAACTTCATCATTGAAACAGCACAGTCCTGGAGAACACTCTTGGCAAAGTTCACGACTGCCTTCATGCCACAGAATCTCCAGAGACACCTTTAGTTCTTTAACAGAACCATTATGTAAGACAATTCCAGCAAAATCTAAGAATACATGTGGAGTTATCCAACTTGCAATCTCTGCTCTCACCCTACCTTTAACCTTCTGTTCTGCTAACTATGTGATATACATAGTTCCTTTGAATACGTCCTCTATGTTGTAGCTCTTCTATTTGCCCACCATAAAGCTTTATTCACCCCTTTCTCTGCTACTCCCACTTGATGAAACTCCTGTTGTTACAGCTAGAGTCGTGATGCTTAAATCTATGCTTGGCTGCAGGGAAAGTATCATCTCAACAGGTTGTGCCATCACCCTGGTATGGAGTAATTCACTCAACCAATCTTGCTGTAATCATGGAAATCCCATCATGCAGTGCCGACCATTGCAACACAGATTGCTTTCTTCATTGATAGCCCCAAAGATAAAGCATCTGTGTTCGACTGAGCAAAGCTTCAAGAGAGAGCTGTACCCTCTGATGCAGGTCAGTGTTGCTTTTGGTTATATTGGTCTGCTAACAGTCAATCTAAGGCAGCGTAAATGACATTCATCCTATAGTGATAAAGCAAGCCTCCAAAATGTAGAAAGTAGCTTTGAAATTGTAAAAGGAACACCACACAAAATAAAAATCTGCGAACAAGCTTTTTCCTGGCACCAGGTAAGAAAAGAGCTGAGTATTGATTTTTTTTTGCCATTTTTGGTTTAGTTCGTGAGTTCCCCAATCCTCATCAGATTTCACTGGTGAATTTCAGGCAGCCTGGGAAAGCCATAGACCCAAAAAATAAACTGAAAACATTAGAGTAATTAACATAGGGAGATCACCATCATCTCCTCCTGCACCACCTTCCTCCCCCAACCCCACCAAGAGCATTGCATAATGGTGTCTAGACAACGCTAGAAACAAATGCCTTGGACTGGGCTTCTGACAGTCAATTGTTTTGGTTATAATTGCTCCAATCCAAAACTTGTGTACTCTTCCATATTAAGGTTCAGCCCTTTTTATGTGTTCTACTGGTATTATTACCCTGTCAAAACAGACATCTCTTTTCATGATCCACAAAACTCAATTACTCTGAAACAGTTATAGTCAGTTCTTGTCTTAACATTTCAAAGATAATTGCCTATTACATACTGCTGGTGATTGTAGCCAACGATATCAAGCACATGATAGTACAAGTTAAGGCTAACACTATCAATCCATGAAAAGTGATTTAAGATAGAAAGTGGGCGTAATTTATTCTATAACAGCTATTCTACACTTATTATATTTAGAATTCTTAGTAACAAACTTTTCGAAGTATGTGTTTCATGGACCAATTTTGTAGCCTACAATGAAATAATAGTTTGGTGCCAGAAGTAATCGACCTGGTCAAATTTTAAGAATAGAAAGTGCATGCAACAACATTCGTTAAATCTGAACGATCTTCATCACATGAGCACTCAGAAAAATGTCTGATTAAAGATCTTCAGTTAGACATTGCAATTTTAAGCACCACCTTCCTCACTTACCTATAACGTGAAGTCCTGGCAATAATAAAAAAAGGACTAGAATCTTGCACTCCACTAAATGCTTGTTGTCAGGACATACTGGGCAGGAACTTGCCTATCTACCTGCCTCCTGCGTATGAGTATTTTTCCAGCAGCAAGGAAGGTATTGGATAACCTATTGGATTGCTGCTTGTGCCTAGGCCCGAACAAAAACAATGTGAGCCTAGAGACCAAGTGACTTCTGTCAGGCACCTTATGCCCATTGGAGATCACCCTAGGAATCACTTCAGCTCACCCCCCACCCCACTCTGTTGATTGTCACTCCCTCTACTTCTTGCTGGGGCACCCAAATATACCCCAAAATGTCTAAAACTGCCTCTAAGCTTGCAATCCCAGAAGTGGCCAACATTGCTCAATGTCAGCTCAAGACATTTAAAGTCTAACGCCCATTAAATGATTTAGAAATAACCTGGTAAGGTGCAGACTGGTGTAAAATTCAATCCAGATTTGTATTGTTTAATGTAAATAGGCATTTTGCTTAGATAAACACTCACACATCCTTTAGGACCACCTGACATCTCAAAGTGCTTTCCAGCCAATTAAGCATTTTTGAAATTAAGGCTCTAATCTTGTAGAAAACAAAATCACTGCCAGAGTGATTGTTTGGTAGTTATTAGTAATTACACAGCTAATTGTATATTTGTACTGGAAATGACAAGCTGTGATCTTTTTGAGTTAATGGACATCCACCACACAAGTATAGTGGTTCATGTCTTCCATATGTCTCAACATCGAATGTCTAGTAAAGTGTGAGCATTGTGCAGCTTCTGAAAGAAAAGGGCATCTTGGGCAATGATGTGTGGATTACTATATTAAGTTATGCATTGCTTTAACTGAAGTCACTGTCTAATTTACAAATTGATAACAGCGCTGACTGTTCATCTCAATATTACTTCTACAACAAAAGCTGCACCAACTTGTAACGTTGAAGATTCACATTGTTTCTTCCAGTGCAATTTCAGCATCCGAGTTATATAATTTATAAATAAAACACTAAAGATACCATTCCTCACAAATTGTTGAAATTCCTGTCACAATATTTCAATTTTTACCACTACATGAAGCCTCATAGGTAATTTAAAATGAGGTGAAAAGAGAATCCCAAGACAGGCAATCAACAGCACCAAGAGAAACAGAGAAAAGGGGACTAAACACTGGCAGGTGGTTGGTAAGAGAGTCTAAATTGTTTTAATGCAAGCTTAATTTTGTTGATTTTAACATTTAAGTGAAATTGACAGTTTAACTTCTATGGTGACCAGCCTTAAACAAGGATTTACTTGTGCCCCAAGTGGAAGAGCTGTTGGACTTAGTTACTTAAAGAAGTAGCTAAAACTGGTTGCTCTATAACCGAGTCAGCTGGGTTTTTTTTATTAGAATCAGGTAAAATTAACCAAACTGCTGGAGAAACTCAACAGGTCTGGCAGTGGCCAAAGTAAGAAAGTAGAGTTAACATTTCAAATCCAGTGAAACTTCTTCGGAACAGGAAGTGAGGCTTAGTATTAGATTTCAACTTACAATTGATTGCTGGAATCAGTGATTGAGGAAGTTGGAGAGGAAGTGAAAGGTATTCATTTGCTACTGATTTTTCTAATTTTTTTCAATCCCCATGAAGTTGTTCTTTCTCAGCAACTGGAGAAGAAGTTATTTATCTAGATACTGTGTTTTTTGTCTTATTCATTCATGGGAAATGGGCAGAGCTGGCTGGGTCAGCATTTATTACCCTTACTTAGTTGCCCTTGAGAAGGTGATTGTGAGTCGCCTTCTTGAATCACTGCTATCCTTGGAGATGTAGGCAATTCCACAATACAGTCCAGAGGGAATTTAAGGACTTTGAAGAAACAATAATATATTTCCAAGTTAGGATGGCGAGTGGCTTGGAGGGAAAATTGCAGTTGCTACAATTGTATTTTTAGATGGAAATGGTTCATGTTTGGAACGCACTACCTTATGAGTCTTGGTGACTTTCTGCAGTGTATCTTATAGATAGAACACACAGTTGCCACTGTGCATTGGTAATGTAGGGAGTGAATGCTTGTGGATGTGGTATCAATCAAGCATGTTTTTGTCTTGGATGGTGTCAAACTTTGAGAGTGATATTGGAGGTGCATTCATTGAGCAAGTGGGGAGTATTCCATCACACTCCTGACTTGTGTCTTGTTTATTGTGGGCAGGCTTTTCAGAGTCAGGAGGTGAATTAATTGGTGCAGTTTTCCTAGTCTCTGACCTCCTGATGTAGCCACTATTTTACATATGGTAAGTCCAGTTGAATTTATGGTCAATTGTAACAACACTCAGGCTGTCAATACAGACATGATGAAAATGGAAAAAGAATTGATACAGGAAATGATACTTTATTATGAAGGAGAGGTTAGAGTGCACAAGTCCGAGAGTAAATCAACAGATAAAATGTGAGCATATAAAAAGAATAAAAGGATAAAATTAATGATCTTGTGTTTGATTGCAGGTGGAATTCAAAACAATAGAAATGAACTGAGGGTGTTAAATGTTAAAAGTAAATACAAACTGGTAGTCATTGCAGAAACAATGGTGCAGAATGATATGG
This sequence comes from Chiloscyllium punctatum, assembly GCF_047496795.1. Classification (NCBI taxonomy): domain Eukaryota; kingdom Metazoa; phylum Chordata; class Chondrichthyes; order Orectolobiformes; family Hemiscylliidae; genus Chiloscyllium; species Chiloscyllium punctatum. Next base: position 58,625,499 of record NC_092746.1, on the reverse strand, counting down.
TTTGCGATCTTGAAGTGCATGGGAAATTTGAAAAGGACAATGTAAATCAAATGAGGTGTTTCTTAACTTCTGAGGTTTATTACCCACAGTTTGGTACCAATGACACAAAGCACAACTATGAATTCAATTTCCACTTTGTGTGGTTACATTTTATTAACACGCCAAACAATGTCATACAAGCACAACACCAATTGCTGAGCGGTTTCAATGTACAAGATCTTGTTACCAGGTGGTCACTTGGCGAATGAATCTTCCTGTTTGTCTTTCCATGATTAAACACATCATGCTGTCAGCACTAGCCTGATGTCCTTGAAGGCTGCATTTCCACACATTTCATAGTCATGGAGTCATAGATTTGTGGAGTCATAGAGTCGTACATCTCTGAAAATGACACTTCTGTCCAACCAGTCCATGCTGAACATAGTCCCAAATTAAACAAGTGTCACCCCTGCTTGAGCTTGGCCCATATGCCTCCTAACATTTTATTCATTTACTTATTCGAATGTCTTTTAAACACTATAACTGTACCTGCCTCCATCAATTCCTTTGGACGTTCATTCCACACATGATCCACTCTCTGTAAAAGAAAATTCCCCTTATGTCTTTTTTAAATCTTTCTCCTCTCACCTTAAAAATATACCTGCTAGTCTTGTCATCCCCCAACCGAGGGAAAAGACACTTGCCATTCACCTTATCTATTCCTCTAATTATTTTATAAAACTCTATACCATCATCTCTCAACCTCGTAAGCTCCAGTGAAAAAACCCCTAGCCCAACCAGCCTCTCCTTATAACCCAAAACCTCCATTCCCTGTGACATTCTTGTAAATCTCTTCTGAATCCTCTCCAGCATAGTAATATCCTTTTTATAATAGGGAAACCAGAAGTAGACACAGTACCCCAGAAGAGGCCTCACCAACATTCTGTACAACTTAAACATAACATCCCAACTGTGATACTCCAAGGTCTGAACAATGAAGGCAAGCATGCTAAATGCCTTCTTAACCACCCAATCTATATGTAATGCAAATTTCAAAGAATTATGTATCTGAACCTCTAGGTCTCTGTGTTCTGCAATACTACCCAAAGCCCTACTTTCAATTGTGTAAGTCTTGCCTTTGTTTGTTATGCTAAAATATAATATCTCGCATTTATCCAAATTTAACTCCACCTGTCACTTTTCAGCCCATTGACCCAATTGATCAAGATCTCTTTGCAATCATAGAACATTACAGTACAGTACAGGCCCTTTGGCCCTTGATGTTACACGGACCTGTGAGTCCAATCTGAAGCCCATCTAACCAACACTATTCCAATATCATCCATATGTTTATTCAATGACCATTTAAATGCCTTTAAAGTTGGTGAGTCTACTACTGTTGCAGCTAGGGCATTCCATGCCCCTACTACTGTCTGAGTAAAGGAACTACCCCTGACATCTGTTCTAGATCTATCACCCCTCAATTCAAGGCTATGTCCCTTTGTGTTCGCCATCAACATCTGAGGAAAAATACTCTCACTGTCCACCCTATCTAATCCTCTGATCATCTTATATGTCACTATTATGTCACTTCTCAACCTTTTTCTCTCTAACAAAAACAGCATCAAGTCTCTCAGCCTTTCCTCATAAGACCTTCCCTCCATACCAGGCAACATCCTAGTAAATCTCCTCTGCACCCTTTCCAATGCTTCCACATCCTTCCTATAATGTGGTGATCAGAACTGTACGCAGCACTCCAAGTACGGTCACACCAGGGTTTTGTACAGCTGCAACACGACCTCATGGCTCCAAAACTCGCATCCCTCTACCAATAAAAGCTAACACATCGTATTCCTTCTTAACAACCCTATCAACCTGGGTGGCACCTTTCAGGGATCTATGCACATGGAGTATAGCTCCACTAATAAGTTCTTGCTTATATGTTCATTGCACTGCTGATTAGCTGCTGACTGGTACTAAAATTTCTTAAAGTTATTTCTTTCTTCGGTATTCTCCTCTCTTCTTGCAGATACTGATCCTTAGTCAATTCTTTTTTTAAATGAGCTTCCTTTTGTGCAGAAGGTTAACCTGGGAAGGTTGGCAAAATTTTCTATCATATAGGACACTACAAAGAAGCTCAATATTGCCCTTCACTGAAATACGGACTTGTGTTTTAAAGTCAGGGTCACTGCAAATTAATGAGACACATAATCCATGGCTGATGTTGCATTTCCGTAACAGAAACACCATAGAATGAATTATTATGTTACCACCAACCCAAGTGAAATAACCAGCTCTGAGCAGATCAGAGGAACCTTCCTGAACTGTGTCACTCAGTTCCATACGGAACAGTAGATCTTAGTAAGATCTAAACGATCAAACACAACTCACAAGATCACCAGTTCCTACTAATCAGTAAAATGTGAGGGATGATGCAGTAACCCACTCGAGCTTGGTTTATTAAATTTTAATTCAGCCTTTGTTGGCAGATGTCTTGTAAGATCATAAGATATATGAGCAGAATTAGGCCATTCAGCCCATTAAGTCTGCTCTGCCATTTAATCATAGCTGGTGCATTTCTCAAACCCATTCTCCTATCCTCTTGCATTAATCTTTGATTCCCTTACTAAACAAAAGACCACCAATCTCTGTCTTAAATACACTCAGTGACTTAGCCTCCACCACCTTCCACATCATTGTGTTCCAGAGATTCACCATCCTCTGGCTGAAGAAAGTACTCCTCATCTCAATTCTAAAACATTGTGACTTCACTCTGAGGTTATGCCCTCTCCTACTAGTCCACTCTATCTATTATGACTTACTATATAGTGCTGAAGAAAGTGAGAACTACAGATGCTGAAGGTCAGAGTCGAGAGTGTGCTGCTGGAAAAGAACAGCAGGTCAGGTAGCATTTGAGGAGCAGGAGAATTGACGTTTCAGGCAAGAGCCCTTCATCAGGAATGAGACTTGTGGGCCAAGGGGATGGAGAGATAAATGGGAGGGGGCGGGGCCTGGGGAGAAGGTGGCTGAGAGTGATATAGGAAGGTGGAGGTGGGGTAATGGTGATAGGTTGGAGAGGAGAGTGGAGCAGACAGTTGGGAAGGAAGATGGACAAGCAGGACAGGTCATGAGGGCGGTGCCAATCTAGAAGGTTGGAACTGGGATAAGGTGGGGGGAGGGGAATTAAGGAAACTGGTGAAGTCCACACTGATGCCGTGGGGCTGGAGGATCTCAAGGCGGAAGATGAGGCGTTCTTCCTCCAGGCATCGGGTGATTCGGGTGTGGCGATGAAAGAGACCCAGGACCTGCATGTCCTTGGTGGAATGGGAGGGGGAGCTGAAGTGTTCAACCACAGGGCGGTGGCGTTGGTTTGTGCGGGTTTCTCGAAGGTGTTCTCTGAAGCGGTCTGCAAGTAGGCTGCCTGTCTCCCCAACGTAGAAGAGACTGCATCGGGAGCAACGGATACAGTAAATGACGTGTGGAAGTGCAGGTGAAACTTTGATGGATGTGGGAGGCTCCTGTGGGGCCTTGGACAGAGGTGAGGGGGGAGGTGTGGGTGCTGGGTTGGTGGGAGGGGTGAACCTGACAAGAGAGTCGAGGAGGGAATGGTCCTTACGGAAAGCAGATGGGGTGGGGAGAGACATATATCTCTGGTGGTGAGGTCCATTTGTAGGTGGCGGAAATAGCGAAGGATAATGCGATGTATCTGGATGTTCGTGGGGTGAAAGGTGAAGACCAGGGGGTTTTGTCCTTGTTGCGGTTGAAGGGGTGAAGTTCGGGGCCGGAGCTGTAGGAAGTGAATGAGATGTGCTGGAGGGCTTCATCGACCATGTGAGGGGGGAAATTACGGTCTTTAAAGAAGGAGATCATCTGGTGTGTTCTTTGATGGAACTGGTCCTCCTGGCAGCAGATGCGGTGGAGGCGGAGGAAATGGGAATAAGGGATAGCATTTTTACAGGAAGCAGGGTGGGAGGTGGTATAGTCCAGCTAGCTGAGGGAGACGGTGGGCTTGTAGAAAATGTCTGTATTGATGGTCACTGTTGATGGAGATGGTGAGGTCCAGGAAGGGAGGGAGGTGTTCAGAATGGTCTAGATAAACTTAAGGTCAAGGTGTAATGTGTTTGTGAAGTTGATGAACTGTTCAACCTCCTTGTAGGAGCACGAGGTGGCGCCATCTTCCACCTTGGGGCCCTCCAACCCCATGGCATCAATGTGGACTTCACCTTTTTCCTCATTTCCCCTCTCTCCACATTATCCCAGTTCCAAACTTTCAATCCCCACCACCCTCATCACATGTCCTACCTGTCCATCTTCCTTCCCACCTATCGCACTCTCAGCTTCCTTTCCCCCAGCCCCACACCCCTCCTATTTATCTCCGCACTGCCTCGGCCCAAAAGCCTCATTCCTGATGCAGAGCCCTTGCCTGAAACGTCAATTCTTCTGCTCCTCGGACCTGACCTGGTGTGCTTTTCCAGCAGCACACTCTTGACTCTATAGTGCTGCAGCCAGTAAGCATTGTTAGCAAGATGAAACTGTAAATCCCAAACATTTTTACTATCGGACTGAAAATGAGCACTGATAAATGTTTGCCCGTTTCACTGTTTGGTGTTAAATGATGTCCAAGGGGATACATTAGCCACGGAGACTGGTGTGACAAAAAGGCATGGTGAAATGAAGCAGTCTATTCTGTGAGCAATCCATTCAATCTCACTTCCACTTCTTTGACCCCACATTAGTTAAAAATGACACAAACTTTTCAATTCTTTGTAACAACAGTATTTAAACTCTTGTATCATGCCCAATACTTTATATATAATTGATATATTTCAACCAACAGTTAAAAGATTTGACTTATGCATTTAGATTGAAGTCAACAGGACTAAAGTACTGAAGCAAAAATAGAAATTACTGGGGAAACTCAACAGATCTGGCAGGATCCATGAAGATAAAGCAGAACTGAAGAAGGGTCACTGGACCTGAAACATTAACTCTGATTTCGCTCCACAGATGCTGCCAGACCTGTTGATTTTTCCAGCAATTTCTGTTTCATTTCAGATTTCTAGCATCCGCTGTCTCTTTGTTTTATTTTCGGATGAAAGTACTGCCAGTCCATGTGATCTTACATGAGCTCAGATCGAAAGAACTAATATATATATGACAGCAACCACATTAATCTTTATTTTCCCATTTTCTGCCAAAACCCTTTTTTTTGTGAGATTCATCGTGCGTGAGTGGTTCTCCATGGCCAATGTTGAGTTTTCTCATACAGTGCTTTGCACTTCAGCTCAGTATTAATGCAACCATCCTCTATGGCACCCAGCTCATGAACCATGCAGCATGAAGGGTGCAAGTGCTTGTCACTGGCAGGACTTTGCATCATTCACTCTAACTGCTACAAACCAGAACTGTCCTTCACAGTCTTGCCATTGAGGAAATGACAACTTAGCTCCTCAATTTTCCCACAGGTGCCTTGAGGTGGTCAAAGGAAGTGCAGTGTTTATTCATGTCGATTGAGAAAGAAGGCCACACCATCAGATACAACAGCCTGTACTGTGAAAGCAGGATGGAAAGTTGCAAAGAAATGCCCAAGTACAGGTAGTAAATGAAAATTTTCTGCAATCCAAAAGAGTAAGTCCAAGTATCTTCTCTCTACTATCTAACCGTCACTACTCACTCTAATTCTGAGATCACACACGGCTCTCATTAAGCTTCATGGATTGCAACTCTCACTATGATATGCAGCATATCCACCACATACCCTACCTGTGCTTTCCACTGACTCATAAAATCATAGAATCCATAAGTTTGGGACCAGGCTATTTGGCCCATGGAGTACACACTGGCCTTCTGAAAAGTATCACAACCTGACCCCCCCACCTCTGTAACCCTGCATTTCCCATAACTAACCCTGGACACCATTGCCAATTTAGTATGGTGAATCCATCTAACCTGCATATTGTTGGTCAGTTGGAGGAAACCAAAGGAAACCCACGCTGACAGGAAGAGAACTGAGAGCATGCAAACTCCCCACAGACAATCGCCTGAGGTTGGAATCGAATCTGGGATCCTGGCACTGTGAGGCAGTAGTGCTAACCACTGAGCCACTATGCTGCCCCCTTACCAGGGTGTGGCATTGGACTCATTGGGGACAATTCATGACCTCGCCTTCCCCTAACACCTTTCCCATCTGCTTACATTTGACTCAATCTCCCTCTTCATTTCACTGCAAGAAAAAAATATCTTATACCTAGACGGAGAGGACACCGCTGGCAGAAGGGTCATGGAAGATAGACTTTTCATCTCCTATGAAGATAAAATGCTGAAGTTGGCTGTTGAATAGAGTGGTCGCAAATGTGAGGTGCAGAGCCCTCTATGAGCAACTAACCAAATAAATTCATTGTGTTGCACATCTCCTCCATTAATGTCAGTGTTAACACATTCTTGACCTGATTAAGCTTTTAGCCTTTTTCACATAACTAATTCCTTTTCTTCTTTTATGCAGGCAGTGGTGAGACCCAATGAACCACTACCAGAAAAAAAGGCTGTTAGCTCTGCCTTCACATTTAAGGAGGAAGTCGCCCAACATTCAGAGTATTTTGCTCCCTCTCCACCAGCTCAGAGGCTTTCAACTCATGGGTTCCCTTTATAGACTAGACTTGAGCACACAATCTGGTAAGCACCTTACTGACATATCTCCACTATGGCAAAGGGACAAACATGCAGGCTGATGACACTCTGTGGACTCAGAAATCAGGCATCTGCCCAGCCTGAAGCAGAAAATGGTCCCATAGTATCAGCCATTAAAGACATTGACAAAATGCAGAAAGGCTCAGGAAAATCAGATAGGTTTCAGAGGCTGTTGTAATCTGGTTTGAAGCGTGAAGGAGTCCATCATTATTCAAACTGTGCTGTCCATGGATAGGATGGCTACTCCCATGAAGAGCCAGATCAAGCATCATTTCAACATCTTCCATTTTTGTGCATAGATCTACACTCCATCTTTGAAGCTATAGGCACTTACCATCAATGGATTAGTGGTGCTGGAAGAGCACAGCAGTTCAGGCAGCATCCAACGAGCAGCGAAATCGACGTTTCGGGCAAAAGCCCTTCCGTATCTGCTCCCAGGAGGACCAGTTCCACAATAGAACACACCAGATGGCCTCCTTCTTTAGAGACCGCAATTTCCCTTCCCACATGATTAAAGATGCCCACGAACGCATCTCGTCCACATCCCGCACCTCTGCCCTCAAACCCCACCCCTCCAACCGTAACAAGGACAGAACGCCCCTGGTGCTCACCTTCCACCCTACAAACCTTCGCATAAACCAAATCATCCGCCGACATTTCCGCCACCTCCAAAAAGACCCCACCACCAGGGATATATTTCCCTCCCCACCCCTTTCCGCCTTCCGCAAAGACCGTTCCCTCCGTGACTACCTGGTCAGGTCCACACCCCCCTACGACTCACCCTCCCATTCTGGCACTTTCCCCTGCCACCGCAGGAACTGTAAAACCTGTGCCCACACCTCCTCCCTCACCTCTATCCAAGGCCCTAAAGGAGCCTTCCACATCCATCAAAGTTTTACCTGCACATCCATTAATATCATTTATTGTATCCGTTGCTCCTGATGTGGTCTCCTCTACATTGGGGAGACTGGGCGCCTCTTAGCAGAGCGTTTTAGGGAACATCTCTGAAACACCCGCACCAATCAACCAAACCGCCCCATGGCTCAACATTTCAACTCCCCCTCCCACTCTGCCGAGGACATGGGGGTCCTGGGCCTCCTTCACCGCCGCTCCCTCACCACCAGACATCCAGAGGAAGAACGCCTCATCTTCCGCCTCGGAACACTTCAACCCCAGGGCATCAATGTGGACTTCACCAGTTTCCTCATTTCCCCTTCCCTCACCTCATCCTAGTTTCAAACTTCCAGCTCAGCACTGTCTCCTTGACTTGTCCGGACTTGTCGAACCTGCCTATCTCCTTTTCCACCTATCCACTCCACCCTCTCCTCCCTGACCTATCACCTTCATTTCCTCCCCCACTCACCCATTGTACTCTATGCTACTCTTTCCCCACCCCCACCTTCCTCTAGCTTATCTCTCCATGCTTCAGGCTCACTGCCTTTATTCCTGATGAAGGGCTTTTGCCCGAAACGTCGATTTCGCTTCTCGTTGGATGCTGCCTGAACTGCTGTGCTCTTCCAGCCCCACTAATCCAGTATTTTAACTCACCATCAATGGCAAGGTGAGAGGGGAATAAAGCACCTCAACTTTACTCCAGTGGTACAGGTTCCCACTGAGGACTCTGTGTCTCAGTGGCCCTGTTCCTCTAGGCCCAAATGTCCCTGGGGATAACCAGGCAGGTTTCCAGGACAACACACCTACAAAACAGGCTCAGTCCGATCCCATCTGTGGCCGTAAGGAGTGCACATCGATGTAGTTGGGGAAAAGGGAGAAATAAGTTGATTTAGGTCACATCGGAGACTCAGGTGACACTTTATTGTCAAAAATACTGCATATTGTGAATATGTTTTCACTTACATTTTCAAAATGTCTGCTGTCATCTCTTTGCTGTTGTCAGGCAATAGAAGGTCCTACTGAACATGGGACTGGGATATCATAGCAATTACAGAAACATGGCTCAGGGATGGACAGAAGCTGGCAGCTTAATGTTCCAGGATACAAAAGCTATAGGAAGGATAGAAAGGGAGGCAAGAGAGGAGGGGGAGTGGCATTTTTGATAAGGGATAGCATTACATCTGTGCTGAAGGAGGATATTCCTGGAAATACATCCAGGGAAGTTATTTGGGTGGAACTGAGAAATAAGAAAGGGATGATAATGTTACCGGGAATGTATTGTAGACCCCCTAACAGTCAGAGGGAAATTGAGGAACAAACTTGTAAGGGGATCTCAGCTATCTGTAAGAATATTAGGGTGGTTACAGGAGGGGATTTTAACTTTCCAAACATAGGCTGGGACTGCCATAGTGTTAAGGGTTTAGATGGAGAGGAATTTGCTAAGTGTGCACAAGAAAATCTTTTGATTCAGAATGTGGATGTACCTACTAGAGAAGGTGCAAAACTTGACCTACTCTTAGGAAATAAGGCAGGGCAGGTGACTGAGGTGTCAGTGGGGGAGAACTTTGGGGCCAGCGACAATAATTCTATTAGATTTAAAATAGTGATGGAAAAGCATAGACCAGATCTAAAAATTGAAGTTCTAAATTGGAGAAAGGCCAATTTTCATGGTATTGGGCAAGAGCTTGCAAAAGCTGATTGGGGACAGATGTTTGCAGGTAAAGGGACGGCTGGAAAATGGGAAGCCTTCAGAAATGAGAATCCAGAGAAAGTATATTCCTGTCAGGGTGAAAGGAAAGGCTGGTCAGTATAGGGAATGCTGGATGACTAAAGAAATTGAGGGTTTGGCAAAGAAAAAGAAGGAAGCATATGTCAGGTATAGACAGGCTAGACTGAGTGAATCCTGAGAAGAGTATAAAGACAGTAAGAGTATACGTAAGGGGGAAATCAGGAGGGCAAAAAGGGGACGTGAGATAGCTTTAGCAAATAGAGTTAAGGAGAATCCAAAGGGTTTTTACAAATACATTAAGGACAAAAGGGTAACTAGGGAGAAAATAGGGCCCCTCAAAGATCAGCAAGGCAGCCTTTGTGTGGAGCTACACAAAATGGGGGAGATACTAAACGAGCAGTGTGCATCAGTATTTACTGTGGAAAAGGATATGGAAGATATAGACTGTAGGGAAATAGATGGTGACACCTTGCAAAATGTCCATATTACAGAGGAGGAAGTGCTGGATGTCTTGAAACACATAAAGGTGGATAAATCCCCAGGACCTGATCAGGTGTACCCGAGAACTCTGTGGGAAGCTAGAGAAGTGATTGCTGGGTTTCTTGCTGAGATATTTGTATCATCGATAGTCACAGGTGAGGTGCCGGAAAACTGGAGGTTGGCAAATGTGGTGTCACTGTTTAAGAAGGGTGGTAAGGACAAGTCAGGGAACTATAGACCTGTGAGCCTGTCCTCAGTGGTGGGCAAGCTGTTGGAGGGACTCCTGAGGGACAGGATGTACATGTATTTGGAAAGGCAAGGACTGATTCGGGATAGTCAACATGACTTTGTGCGTGGAAAATCATGTCTCACAAACTTGATTGAATTCTTTGAAGAAGTAACAAAGAAGGTTGGTGAGGGCAGAGCGGTAGATGTGATCTATATGGACTTCAGGAAGGCGTTCAACAAGGTTCGCCACGGAAGACTAGTTAGCAAGGTTAGTTCTCATGGAATAAAGGGAGAACTAGCCATTTGGATACAGATCTGGCTCAAAGATAGAAGACAGAGGGTGGTGGTGGAGGGTTGTTTTTTAGGCTGGATGCCTGTGACCAGTGAAGTGCCACAAGGATCGGTGCTCGGTCCTCTACTTTTTGACATTTACATAAATGATTTGGATGTGAGCATAAGAGGTACAGTTAGTAAGTTTGCAGATGACACCGAAATTGGAGGTGTTGTGGACAGCGAAGAAGGTTACCTCAGATTACAACAGGATCTTGATCAGATGGACCAATGGGCTGAGAAGTGGCAGATGGAGTTTAATTCAGATAAATGCAAGGTGCTGCATTTTGAGAAAGCAAATCTTAGCAGGACGTATAGACCTAATGGTAAAGTCCAAGGGAATGTTCCTTAACAAAGAGACCTTGGAGTGCAGGTCCATAGCTCTTTGAAAGTCCAGTCACAGGTAAATAGGATAGTGAAGAAGGCATTTGGTATGCTTTCCTTTATTGGTCAGAGTATTGAGTACAGGAGTTGGGAGATCATGTTGCGGCTGTACAGGACATTGGTTAGGCCACTGTTGGAGTATTGTGTGCAATTCTCGTCTCCTTCCTATCGGAAAGATGTTGTGAAACTTGAAAGGGTTCAGAAAAGATTTACAAGAATGTTGCCAGGGTTGGAGGATTTGAGCTATAGGGAGAGGCTGAACAGGCTGGGGCTGTTTTCCCTGGAGCATCAGAGGCTGAAGGGTGACCTTATAGAGATTTACAAAATTATGAGGGGCATGGAGACGATAAATAGACAAAGTCTTTTCCCTGGTTGTGGAAGTCCAGAACTAGAGGGCATAGGTTTTGGGTGAGATGGGAAAGATATAAAAGGGACCTAAGGGGCAACTTTTTCACGTAGAGAGTGGTACGTGTATGGAATGAGCTGCCAGAGGAAGTGGTGGAGGCTGGTACAATTGCAACATCTAAAAGGCATTTGGATGGGTATATGAATAGGAAGGGTTTGGAGGGATATGGGCCGGGTGCTGGCAGGTGGGACTAGATCAGGTTGGGATATCTGGTCGGCATGGATGGGTTGGACAGAAGGGTCTGTTTCCATGCTATACACCTCTATGACTCTATGACTCTCTATAGCAGGCAGATTGCAGCAGTTCAAGAAGGCTCCCCACCACCTTCTCAAGGGCAACCAGGAATTGGCAATAAATGCTGGTTTAGCCAGCAATGCTCACACCCCCCATGTGAATTTTTAAAAAATGACTGAAGTTGTCCGATGTCTCAAAGAAGCAATTGGTGAGATACTGCTGCCAAACAACCACTCTGACTTTCATGTTAGGAATTAGCACTGTCTAGTTTCTTGGGAAATGATGGCAGAATTAGAAGTTGCATAAATATGTGGTAAGATTAGCTTATAATGAGATGCAAATGCATGGAGATTGGGGAGCCACCACTCACACTGAGAATCAGAACTTGGCTTTTGAACCTAAGAGGAAAACGGGATATGTTTTTTCAAAACTGTTTTTTTCCATTTTAACCATATTTCCCCAAGGTTCTCTCAATTTCCCATGCACTCAAGGGAGTGAAAAATTCCAACCATCATTCTCTCTTCTGGAAAGTTTCTTAAATTGAAACTTTGACCTCAAGTATTTCCGTCACATTTCAGTGTTGCTAGGTCTTACTGAATTTTAGCTGGTCTTATTTTTTTGTTGACCTCCACACAGCTGGAGAAACATTGGCTTTTCAACGTAGAAATTATGTACAATTTTCAAACATCACTGTTCGGCTTTGTTTTAAATTTCTAAAAGAATTTAATGATTTCACTGCTTAATTCTATCGAACGACTGAACTGTGACTTTAGCAGCTAAAAGCAACACATTGTGGATTTAGGAGGAGGTAGCATTTGGTTCAAACTCTGGTCAATTACCTCAAAGTATTTTTGAAAACCATTCTAATTGAAACAGTAGCTGCCCTCTGAACATAATTCTTAGGTACTTTATTAAATATGCGTTAATTTTACAGATAGTTTCCAAATTGTAACTTTAGAAAATGTTTAGTGCAAAGAACAGAAATGGACCATTCAACCTCTTGGGCCTGTTCTGCCATTCAATTAGATCATGGCTGATCTGGGCCTCAGCTCCAGTTGGCTGCCTTTACTCCATATCCATGAGTGAACAAAAGTCTATTTGTCTCAGTCTTGAAAACGCATGCTGCTATTTGTTGCTTTTGACAGAATTTTGGAAATAATAATCATTGCTATTATCTCCAAAGGATTAAACTGAATAGAACTGATCATTTGGAAATGGTCCCAGTCACAAGGCATGCTTTATCATGCACTGAATGATGAGGTAGTTGCAACTGATGGTGTGACAAAAAACAGGCAACCAACCATCATGAATTGATGATGGCAGCAGTTACCAGAAGACAACCCATCTGCCTGCCTCTGGTGTTTACTAAGCTTTGCAAACCATGACTAATATTATCATGCCTGAAGATTATCAAGGTCCTTACAATTTACTTGTAATGTATACAATCTTTGTGTTTTGAAAGAGAGTGGAATTTAGAGCTCATCATCATGAAGCTTACAAAGTCAAACTTTTAAAGAAAAGATTATATAAATACATTGTAAAATGCAATAACAACATGTTTAAGCAGTAAGTTTCAGTAACACCCCTAAACATTGCAGGAGGTACAGAGGTGAGTTGTCATCTATGCGTAGCAGACCAAGTGGCCCTCTAAACCAGTGAGCAAAGGCAGTGTTGCTAGGCATTGTGGAAGCTAATGTCACCACAAAGGCCCAAGGATATGGATGCAACATTGCAAGTTTATTAATGATCTCCCATGAGTGGAGAAGGGCAGTGGATGCATGTTTGAAGGCTATATTCCACTCATATGCTGAATCCTCACACATTGCTCAATGCACCATAGCCCAAGCTCTTGCACACCCACAATCTCTTTTAACCATGGTTCAGAGCTTCTCCTCACCCTTACAACTTAAAACTGCTGCATTCACTGCTCACTATTCAACAAGAACTATATCACTTAATGACATTGTACCATGCACACTTACACATTTCCTTCTGTCCTGCAAGGCAAGATGGCAAACATTGATGGGTAGCTGCATCAAGCCAGCGGAGAGTGGCAAAACTTCGCATCATTGTCCCACTCAGTGAGATGCTGGTTGTCTTTACTGTAGTGGTCACAACTGACAACCTCACCAGTAGTGTTGTATCAGTTAATGGCCCGAAAGGAATCAATGTTAAGATTGTATTAAGCTCCACCCAATCTAACATTGTCAGACGAGCTCTGGATCTGGAAGGGGATAAAATGCATTATCTATGTTTCCAATAATCTTCTTAACAACATCTAACAAGCTAATGCAAATTATACTTAATTGCTATCAGTCAATAAAGTACAATTAAGTCAAAGTCTTCTTCTTGTTAATATTCACTAGTAATTGTTCCAATACTGCTGTCATGGAATTAAGTCCTTGGACTGGTTATAGAAAGGGGATTGATGAATATCCTTCTATTCACAAATGCCACACATGACAGAGGCTCAAACCATTAAAGATGATGATGTTCAGAGATCATCCTCCTCCTTAAACCTCAATTTCCCCTCATCTCACTTCTAGCTTTCAGTTTAAGAAGACGTCCATGTGTAGCTCTTGCTCTTCTTCCTACCCTTGTTATCATAACTCTAACCTTCTGCATTTCTCCTCTGACAACTCTAACTTCGCAGACAGTAGAGTAGATGTAGGGGGAGGAAGAGCAGGTAGGCAATACTGGCAAAGAAACATTGTCACTTGATCCTACAATCACAGCCAACCGCATGGATACTGACACCAACAGTGCTGTGAAGAAGACCTTAGAGTAGGAAACTACATGTTGCAAGACATTAGGAACTGGTCGGCTCCACAGAGTACAAGGCAAGGGTGGCATAGGTGCCAGTTAGCAGGTAGGCCAACCTACAGAGGAAAGCTATGGGTATGCGTTATGAAATGTTTGAAGCATTATTATGGTCTGTCATAAAGCTTGCAGTCCCTTTCAAAGGGTTAGGCACCAATTTGGCATCAGGCTTCATGAAGCAGCAGATCTTGCAGTCCATTATTTCCAATGGCACTGAACACTATTGTAGCATCTTAAATTCTGTTGGGAAGGTCTGCTGAGTCTCAGTTTCAATGAGATACTTTTATGTAAATTCTGAAAAAGTACCTTTCACCTTCCTTTGCTACCTATCAACCTAGGATAAAACCTAATCACTTACCTCTCTCAAGTAAGTTAAACTAACCTCTCACAAATGACTTGTCTTCCCACCAGTAATCTATGCTTTTAACACTGTCCAAATCTGCAATAGTGAAAAACATTAGGAATACCTTATACAATTTAACACAATTTAAATCTGGTAACCATGTGTTTTATCAGTATATTTTATTTTTCCTGACTGTTCAATCATAATAGATGATCAACATAATGTTTTCCACGACTATTAATCATGTTATGTGAATGATAATCATTAAACAATCAATCGCGGATCAGGGATTGATTAACTCATGGGTTAGTTTATTTGAAACAGAAAAATGCATTGTAATATAGAATTCAATGACTTCCTTTGTACAATAGTGGATGGTAAACCAATAGTTTTTTTTTAGATGTTAGATTTTATTGTCATGTGTACTCATATATAGAGGTACAGGGGTACAGTGAAAAGTGTATAAGGTCATCACACACAGTGCCATCATAGGTACCAAGGTACCTCGCTACAAAAAAAAATTCAGGTACAAATAAGAGAAACAAGAGTTAAAAAGTTAAGCATTTCTTCATAGAATAGTAGAATAGTAAGGAAATAAGAGAAAGTGTTAACATTAAAGTATTTTGTCATTTAAACTAGGAAAATAAAAGAATAAGTTAAAAGTTCAACAGTGTTGATGAGCCCTCTGCTTCTTTCGCTCTCCAGAAGACCTTGGCTATCTGTTCTTGATATCCCTGCTGCAGATACTGTCATTACAGTTGAAACTGTTACCTTTATGATCTCCCCCCATGCCTAAGGAACATGCCTAGGCAGGATCCACTCGCACGCCGAACTGAGACACCACCATGAGTCGCCTAGGGATCAGCCAAGAAACCAGCTGAGAGCCACTGAGAGACCAGGCTGAGAGCTGCTGAAAGACCAGGCTGAGAGCCACCGAGAGACCAGGATGAGAGCTACCGAGAGACCAGAATGAGAGCCACTGCGAGACCAGACTGAGAGCTACCGACAGACCAGGCTGAGAGCCATCGAGAGACCAGGCTGAGAGTCACTGAGAGACCAGGCTGAGAGCCACCGAGTGACCAGGCTGAGAGACACCGAGAGACCAAGCTGAGAGCTGCTGAGAGACCAGGCTGAGAGACACCAAGAGACCAGGCTGACAGCTGCCTAGAGACTGGGCCAGGACCTAGCTGAGAACACCCGGTTGAGAACTGCTGAGAGTCCAGGCCAAGGTCTAGCAGAAATGTCTGATACACCATTCCTCACTGAAGTTCATGGAGACAAAGTGTTCCTCAGTACCCTAGACAGGTATGAGCTACTGCCAAGAAGTCTTCCCCTCCTTTTCTTCTAAAAGCTCATCCTATTCAGTTCAACTTTGCTCATTTTTTTCTGTCATTCTGTGTTACAAAGGAGATGCAAACTATTGTAAACATTTCAAAAGACAATGCTTTGTGCAGAAGTGAAGAAAAAGTATTAAATGGCTTTCAATGATCTTCAACAATTTTGAATAATTCTGGTAGCTAGCCAACACTCCCACAAATAGAATTAAAACAAAGAATTGGAAATTGAAAACAAAAACAGAAGGTAATGGAGGAACTCAGCAAGGCTGGCAGCATTTGTAGAGAAAATACAGAGTTAACATTTTGGGTCCAGTGACCCACCACCTCGTACTGCCATTGCTGATATTGGGCCAACAGACCAGGGTAGGGACAGGGTCTGTTAGGAAGGTACTCTTTGACTCATGGAGGGTTCTCAGGTATCAATGGTCAGCTCTGTGACTATAGTGCACCTGTTTTTGCCTGCAACGAATCCTAATCCAGAGCTATCCAACTGACCTGGGAGACGCAACTTATCTGAGTGTGAGGGTCATGTGGGTAATCATAGGGTCATAGAGATGTACAGCACGGAAACAGACCCTTCGGTCCAACCCGTCCATGCCGACCAGATATCCCAACCCAATCTAGTCCCACCTGCCAGACCCGGCCCATATCCCTCCAAACCCTTCTTATTCATATACCCATTCAAATGCCTCTTAAATGTTGCAATTGTACCAGCCTCCACCACTTCCTCTGGCAGCTCATTCCATACACGTACCACCTTCTGCGTGAAAGAGTTGCCCCTTAGGTCTCTTTTATATCCTACCCCTCTTACCCTAAACCTATGCCCTCTA
This sequence comes from Chiloscyllium punctatum, assembly GCF_047496795.1. Lineage (NCBI taxonomy): Eukaryota > Metazoa > Chordata > Chondrichthyes > Orectolobiformes > Hemiscylliidae > Chiloscyllium > Chiloscyllium punctatum. Next base: position 58,608,818 of record NC_092746.1, on the reverse strand, counting down.
GTTCTGGACTCCCCAACCCCAGGGAAAAGACTTTGTCTATTTATCCTTTCCATGCCCCTCATAATTTTGTAAGCCTCTATAAGGTCACCCCTCAGCCTCCGACGCTCTGGGAAAACAGCCCCAGCCTGTTCAGCCTCCCCCTATAGCTTAAATCCTCCAACCCTGGCAACATCCTTGGAAATCTTTTCTGAACCCTTTCAAGTTTCACAGCATCTTTCCAATTGGAAGGAGACCAGAACTGCATGCAATATTCCAGCAGAAGCCTAACCAATGTCCTGTACAGCTGCAACATGACCTCCCAACTCCTGTACTCCATACTCTGACCAATAAAGGAAAGCATACCAAACGCCTTCTTCACTATCCTATCTACCTGCTACTGGACTTTCAAGGAGCTATGAACCTGCACTCCAAGGTCTCTTTGTTCAGCAACACTCCCTAGCACCTTACCATTAATTGTATAAGTCCTGCTAAGATTTGCTTTCTCAAAATGCAGCACCTTGCATTTATCTGAATTAAACTCCATCTGCAACAGCTCAGCCCATTGGCCCATCTGGTCCAGATTCTGTTGTAATCTATGTAACCGTCTTCGCTGTCCACTACACCTCCAATTTTGGTGTCATCTGCAAACTTACTAACTGTACCTCTTATGCTCACATCCAAATCATTTATGAAAATGACAAAAAGTAGTGGTTCCAGCACCAGTCCTTGTGGCACTCCACTGGTCACAGGCCTCCAGTCTGAAAAATACCCCTCCACCACCACCCTCTGTCTTCTATCTTTGAGCCAGTTCTGTATCCAAATGGCTGTATTCAATAAGATCTAACCTTGCTAATCAGTCTCCCATGGTGAACCTTGTCAAACGCCTTTCTGAAGGCCATATAGATCACATCTACTGCTCTGCACTCATCAATCTTCTTTGTTACTTCTTCAAAAAACTCAATCAAGTTTGTGAAACATGATTTCCCACGCACAAAGCCATGTTGACTATCCCGAATCGGTCCTTGCCTTTCCAAATACATGTTCATCCTGTCCCTCAGGATTCCCTCCAACAACTTACCCACCACTGAGGACAGGCTCACCAGTCTATAGTTCCCTGGCTTATCTTTACCACCCTTCTTAAACAGTGGCACCATGTTTGCCAATCTCCAGTCTTCCGGCACCTCGCCTATGACTATCGATGATACAAATATCTCAGCAAGAGGCCCAGCAATCACTTCTCTAGCTTCCCACAGAGTTCTCGGGTACACCTGATCAGGTCCTGGGGATTTATCCACCTTTATGTGTTTCAAGACATCCAGCACTTCCTCCTCTGTAATCTGGACATTTTGCAAAATGTCACCATCTATTTCCCTACAGTCTATATCTTCCATATCCTTTTCCACAGTAAATATATCAGATAGTTTTCAGGGGCAGATAATCAATGCAGAATGGTCAGAGATAGAGTCAAGTGGTCAGTGTTGGATAGGAATGGTAGTATTTTGGGAGCGGTCGTTGGGTCATTTGGCATATCATGTTAAGTCGGACCGGGGGAACTGGAGTGAGAGGTAGGAAGTCTGGGTTAGTTGTGAAACCAGAGGGGATGCAGTCAGGTGGTTAAGAGGAGTGGTCAGGGAGTAGTCAGGTGGTTGGTGGTATCAGGGAGTTAAGAAGGTAGTCATAGATTTGGAAAGGGATAAGTCATAGGTGAGTGTGAGTGTTTAGTTTATCAGTTATATCGCAAACTATTCAGGTTAAATATAATGGAGACATTTGCAGAGGGTTACAGGGAGCAACCTACCTGTACAACTTCCATGAAGGTCAGCAAGTGGGGAATTTGTCAGATCTTAGGTTGTACATCTAGCTTCAAATAATCCAGAAACAGGAAAATTTGGACAAATATCTTAACTTTCGGTGTAAATTTTCTGCTGGGTAGTTTAACAGTAAGGTTCGAAGCATGGGCCATCAAAGTCAGAGCAAGGGATATATTGTGTTTTTGTTGAACTCTTTCCTAAATAAAGCTGAGAGGTTGGAATTCCTCTGATGAGCACATCAGGCCAAGTTCAACAAATTTATTATTGATGTGTAGGCATTGTAGCTACTCCTAAACAATTTAAACATTAAGGAGATCAAACCTCTTTCGACTCAACAAAATGGAGTTGAAGTGTCTTTTACAACATAATATTAAAGTTGAGAAACCAAATAATAACAAATTCTTTCCATCGGTTTGGCATGGTAATGAACAGAAAACCACAGTGGAATATTCTCAGCTCCTGAAATTTGAGAAAATCAAGTAAGATATAAAATAAGGCCCTTCTCTTTGGCAAGATTTAAATGTCCCATTTTCCAACCAAATGTTGGAAGTGAGACAAGATTCTCACGAGTGAGCACCAAAAGATCTATTTCATGGATTATTACTCATTATCACTCAGTACTACCTACTCTCATCTCATTAATTAGCAGATTCACATCCTCCCACCGTATCAGGGACATGGCTTTAATTCCACCCCCGGTAACTATCTGCCTGGGTTTTGCACATTGTCCCTGTGTCTGTGTGGGCTTCCGCCAGGTGCTTTGGTTTCCTCCCACAGTCCAAAGGGTGCAGGCTAGGTGGATTAGCTATGGGAAATGCAGAGTTATGTGGTAATGCGGGTGGTGAGTCTGGGTGGAATGCTCATTGGAGGGTCGGTGTTGACCAGATGGGCCAAATGGTCTGTTTCCATATTGTAGGGACTCTATGTTAAAAAAAAGACACTACACACACAGGAAGGGGCACCCAGCTCATGGACTGGACCAGTGTGGACGTCAGGGCTGATCACCCACTCTCTTAGCAATAATTCACTTTGTGTCTGCTGTGATGGGCTGTCCTGGGAGTGTCAGGTGGAAAGGGACATGGAGGGAGAGTCAGGTTTTCTTTGACCATGAATCTGAGACTCATGATGCTGAGCTCAGTCAGCTTGCCCTTGCACGTCCTCTCAACTCCTAAACATGAACCATGAATAGATAGAATTGGCATTTGTTTTCTGTTGTAATATGTAGGCTTCACTTCTGATAGGTAGGAAACCCTTCAAAAGGCAATCACATCAGAGCACAGGTTGAAGTCCATTACCATCACATCATTGTCCATGTGAAAGGCATGCAGTGTACGAATGTACAGGGTCTAAATGCTGGCAATCCTAACTATGTCATTGGTCCTTAGAGATTGAAGAAAGTCATCTCTGTCAAGCAGAAGTAATCATGGCAACCTGAAAATTGACACCTACAGGCTGTAAAGAGTAATGCTAATGCAAGACTTTATACAATGCAGAGGGGCACAGATTTGATTTCTTCTCACTTTAACAGTAGTATTTAGTAACATGCTTTTATATGCAATGAGACCTTTCTTGGGTGATGCAGGTTGGGAGGATATGGTCCAATATCAAAGTATCACATGGAGACATTCCACAGCCCTCCTTGTCAGAGAGTCCCATATCCATATTTGGAGCAGTATACAAAGCCATCTTTTGTGAGAAATGTGAATGCTGACTGCTTGCATTCCCAAGCATCTGATCTGTTCCAAATGTCCCCCACAGAGGATCATTGACAAGACTGATGGATCCAGGGATTGATTTGGCAATAATTGTTATGCAAAAAAAGGGGCAGAGACATGGAGTAGCAACGCATGTGGTAGAAAATCCAAGATAAGCAGCAACCTCCAATTATCATCAACCAGCCTCCCACTTGAAGGATCACAGCTGACAGTCCAATCAGGACAAACAGGAGGCCCAGAGTATACTGTCCCAGTGCCATTTCCTCCAGATGAATGGGGCACAGCATCATCACAGACTAAGAACTTCCAGAACCCTGTTCCAGAAGTAGTCAACTGCTGGGGCAAGACCTGTGACTTGAAGATGTGGTGGCCATCCTATCCCAAAAGCTGTCAAGGTAACTGCTGCTTTAAAATCCTGTATGCTTGGCTCCTTCCAAGGAACCATGGAGCCCAATATGGGATCTCTCAATCATCCACTCATGAAATGTATTATATCTATTATCAATGCCAATTGTGTCAGATCACATCCTTTCAACTCGTTTTTGCAGGACAAGTCATTACTATACTCTGGGCTGTAGAAATATTCTGCTTCACTGGGGCATTGTGCTGGAAATCAAATCCCACTATTCCTAAAGTCACTATAAAAGTTAAAGGTTTCCAAAGAAATATGCAAATCTCACAAATTACCTAATTTTCAGAACCGGCTTGATCAAAAGCATAAACCAGGTTTCTAATTTGAACAAGAATCATTATTCACTCCAGGTCATTTGATTGCAGACACAGGTAAAGAATTAAATTAAATCAAATTAAATTGAGTAAATTCTACAAACTAAAACTCTAAATCCCTTATAAACTGTCTTTTACACATGGACAGACAAATGAATAGGGGGAAAAATCACATGGGTGGGGAGAAAGCTGCAAAAACAAATTCTGTTGTCTTTGTTTATAAGATTTGTTGGGCTGGTTCTTGCTTCTCCTTGATTTTTTTGAATGTTTCCACTGGTTTGAAAGAGACAGAGGGTGGCTGGTTTACTTAAGAAAGGTCTCTGCCTTAATCAATTCAAAGTCTCAATTTGTACCAACTGCTGAAGGAAAGACAAGCAGCTTTTCTCTAGGTTTAAAGTGGCTTCTTGCAGACATCTGACGTTTCATTTTGGCTACTGAAGATCTTTGGTTTCTCTTCTGGTTTAACTAGCTTCTCTCTGTTTTGTCAATAGCCCAAACTGTTCAGCTCCCTGACAAACAATCACACAGTTGTTGACAGGCAGGGAGAAGGCCTTTGTCATTGATAAACAGCCTCTAATCCATACCATTCATACTAATCCATACTTTAAGTGACCCCTTGCCTCTACTTGCACATTACTGGAACCCACAGCTAGACAAACAGGGTTTGCAATAGGTATTAAAATCTTTATTTTCAAACATCTTTGTAAATTCCTGGTTATAAAGCAATTCTTTCTCATTTCAGTCCACAAGTTTAAAAAAACACTTTTTTTAAAAAAAACACGGTCATTATAGATTCAGCAACATATCTGGCTTTTCCATGCTGCAGCACACAATCGACTGATCACATCACACACTGAGGGCAATTTCATTGTGCTGACTTCTGAGGAAAAATCGTTGGATTTGGAACATTAACTATATTTTCTCTTCACAGATGCTGCCAGACTTGCTGTGTTTCTCCATTTTTATTTAATTTTGCAGCTTAGTTTACCAATTAAATGTGCAAGTGATCTAGGATCATTGGTACAATATCTAAGAAGTCTGTTCCAGGTACCCTGGGAGCAGCCATCTTGACTATTATCCTCATGTTCATCTTGCATCTGAGGGGCTAGATGTCTTGCAAAAATGGCGAATATGAAACAAAGTTAAATTGAGACCAGAGCTGATGAATCTGTCACACAATTCCTTGGTAAATAATGACACTGCACTTGATTTTGGTCAAGATCATCCCCATAAGTTTAAAATGATCACACAATGAATGAAATGGAAATTAAGAAATATTTTTCTCACAATTCCCCGATACAAACTGTTGTGCAAGCTATTTCTTTGAAAAAGTACTTGGATACAAATTTAATCAAGAGGAATACTGAAAAATACGTGAATGGTTTTTGTGAAAAAAAGAACTATAGAAATTTGATAGAAAAAGTTATTGGTTTTTGTGTTGGAACATATGTATAACTTTGTAACTACTGTTTCCTTTAAGTACTTGCAGGCAAACTATGTAACTGTTTTGTGAAAATGTGCTGTGGCGGCCATTGAGATTTTAAAAAAAACAAATTTGTTCCCTTAGGCTGTAAGGTAACTCATTAACCTTCGCCCATTTCCACGCTTTTACCAATCACTGCCTGTGTTTCTGAACATATAATGATCTCAGTGCAGTTCCATATCACTGCCAACAACAAGAAAATAAAACATCAACATGCCTAACCATAATAAGTAATACAAAGCCATACTTTCCAATGATGTAATCTTGAAACTGCTACATGCTTGATCACATAAATTACACAAGCTAAATTAATGTGGCTATGTGAAAACCTTAGCGTGCTGGTTAAGGAAAAGTTTAACCATTCAGAGTGGGGAAGGTGAAACTGCAGTAACAGCAGCTGAATTTGTAAAAAATATTTTTGAAGTTTTGCTGAGGAACATTCTTCACATATTAAAAGAAAAAAATTATAACATCAAAACACAACTGAAGATTTCAATAATCCACATATAGGAAAGTCGCTTTGTCAGAACAATGTCAAAATACACTTTCAACATCATCACCCTAACTCACATCTCCACTCTGTTCTGGAACAGAACTCTATGTATTTCACATAACAAGGATGTTGCCAGGGTTGGAGGGTTTGAGCTACAGGGAGAGAATGAATAATGCCGCATCTTTTTTCCCTGGAATGTCGAAGACTGAAGGGTGACCTTTTAGAGGTTTATAAAATCATGAGGTACATAGATGGGGTGAATATCCAAGGTCTTTCCCCAGGATTAAGGGAGTCCAAAACTGGAGGACATAGGTTTAAGGTGAGGACAGAAAAATAGAAAAGGGATTAGAGGGTCAACTTTTTCACACAGAGGGTGGTGCTTGTGTGGGATGAGCTACCAGAGGAGACGGAGGAAGATAGTGCAACTGCAACTTTTAAAAGGCATCTTTTAAAAGGCACCCCCATACTTTTTGATATTGAAAGGAACATAAGCCACCTGTCTGTAATGTATCCTTATAATTTAATCCAATAAACCCTGCTAACAATCTGGTGAATCTGTGGTGTACTGCCCCCAGGCCGCTATATCCTTCCTGAGTTGTAATTGCCAAAACTGAACAAAATTCCTTTTCCTTGCTTTTTCATTAATCATTTTATAACTCTCAAAAGCTCTCTACTTGAATTATAATTGATTTATAATCCCTTTCCTTGCCTGCAACTATTATTGAAGAAAATAATCTCTCTTGAACACTATTAAACAACAGTTATACATACCTTTTTGGATGTAAAAAAGTTTTACAAAATTTGCTTATTTGTTTATGTAATTTTTTTGGAAACTGGATTAAACATATCTGTAGCTGACTCTTGAAAATCAAATATTCATTTTATATTTTTGCACAATAATGATTGGAGGAAAGTAACATCTGAAAAGTTCTAGCCTCTGCTTCCAAGTAATTTAATTTCTCAATACTGACAGCCTCCAAAGTTGTGGAATATTGGCACTGTGAAATGCAGACTTGTTAACACTGTTGTTTCATTGCATAGATTCAAGACCGTGCAGGTAGTATCACATTAACACAGTTAGATGTCATCACAACATGTGACTTTCTAGTTTAATGGTGCACATATCACTTTCAATAAGTGGAACAGAAAAGTGTTGGTAATGACCTATTTGCAGTTACTATTTCTTTGCACTGTGTATTCAGTAAGCTTTATGTGTAAGTCCTTATAGCAGTAAAAATTATTAGTGCTATTTATGAACCTTAAGGCATTTCTCTTAACAAGAACCTAGTCTTTGTGGTGTTAAAAGAGTTAACATATAGGGACACAGTCTATATTATATCAGCAGCTCTGTTTTACTCAAAAACAACAATATGGTGGCAGCTAGTTGGTACTCGAGGATCATAACAGCAGTAATGAAATGCAAAGAAAAACAAGTAGAATCTATCAACAAAAAGAGAAAATGCCTTACACTGTCTCCCAGCATGCATAGATCCACATATTCGTATATTGCATAAGACAACAAACCCATTAGTTGCAACACCGACAAGTTCCAGGAAACAACAAAGAGTCTATCCATCAACTAAGGTCCATTTACCCAGATAACTCTACTGACAGCTTTAAGCGTGATGCAATTTTGCTTCAGAAACATGACGCGCAACCCAGCATCCACCCTCCTCATAAGTGTAGCAATCCCAGTCAAGGCAAGATTGCTGTAATTGGATTCCATGACATGATCCAGAAGGAGCCTTGTTCTGATTGGTGCAGCTCACTTTATTGTGTTTTGAAGAAAGATGATTCTCTCCATGTATATTTGTTGCTAAGGCAGTTAATACTTCACTAGAAGACATGCTCACACACAAGATTACTTAGGAAACATAATCCCAAACTTGAAGCGCCATGGATTTTTCTAAGATTGATCCAAAAAATTGACCCTCAAGGACACAAGAACTGACAGCTTTTAGAACTCATTTTGGTCGCCATTTTGATACCATTTGGATTATATATAAACTGGGAAATATTCCATTAATGCATGGATTGCATCCTTGAGAATCTACCGAGTTATCGCAGTATTACGGGTGACATCACATTCCTTTGAAAAACATTAGCATTATACAAATCTCCAAGAGCTCATAGCAACAGTCACAGCAGCAAGAAGGAAACATGGTCTTTTATTCAACACTAAAAATGTCAAAACAACATAAGACAAATCATTTTATTTGAATAAATCTAATGTGTTAAATGGTTTTTGACCTGGTCCTATCAAAATAGAAGACAGAAGGAAAATGTCTACATCCCAAGAAAAAGATGACTTACAAAGGTGTCCCATTTTTCTTAAGCTTTCTATTCTCCATATATTCCAAACTTAGTGGCCATAGTCTGCCATCTCCACAAAGACATGCCATACATTTAGTGGGAAGATCACCAGCATATGTTTCAATCTCTTGAAAATGCTTTATTATCCAACAACTTGTACTTGAAACTGAGATCGAAAAAGGGTTTGCAATGTGTCCACGACAGGACATCAAGCCAATTACATTTGAATTTAAGGCCCAAACATCTCAGGCAAACTACTCCAACATCAAAAGACAAAGAATTGCTCTAAATTTCAGCATACAACAGTTTTTCACAAGCCTATTCAAGAGGTATGTTCATACTGATCCCACCCATTGGATCTGATCTGTTGAAAGCTAGTCTCAACTGTATCTTCTCAATGCTAACATTTGCTGGTGAAGATCCAAATGTATAATTTAGAATTATGGTATAAACTAAGGTTCCAAATGACTCTTTCTGATGATAGCATTCAACAGCTCCCCAAGTAAGTACATTTCCTCTGAAGATTTAGAAATGTGTTAGGACCCTCCAGGAATATGAATTTAAAGGTAAGTAAGTGATGCTTCCACAAACTCTGTGCCAAGATATGCTAAATCATGTACATAGTGCACATATCAATCAAATGAGCATTATAAACACCCAAAGATTGATATGAATCACTGATTAACACAGCAACAATAAGAACATCAATCAAATACTCACATTGCATGACACGTGTCAATTACAATAACGACAACAATCACATTTCACAGTGCTAGATTTTGACTGAATTTTTCTGGCCACTATTTCCCCAAACTTTTTTTATGCAATCAATCATAGACATCACTATTTAAATTTGTTGCCAAAATAAAGATCATATTCAGCATGTACAGTGTACCTCAACAACTTGTGTTGGCAATGGGCCCAAGGACACTCGTGCACTCTCTGAAGACATGTGTGGGAAAGTGAAGTTCAACATCTTACCTCTTCTCTTCACTACCATCTGGCTAATAATTTCACAGAATACACTGCCATACCATAAAATCCATGATAGTCAAGAGTCAAGTAATTTGCCAAAACTTTCAGATCACACTTTTAATATATTTGTGCCGTTCTTCCAAACAATGAATTGTCCTCACTAGCAGCTCTCGTATTTGGAAGGCAGAGACATACAGTCTTCCTTGTACACTCACCACCCAACCATGCGGGTATGATATATTAGAGTCATAGAGTCATAGAAATGTACATCATGGAAACAGACCTTTTGGTCCAACCCGTCCATGCTAACCAGATATCCTAACCCGATCTAGTCCCACCTGCCAGCACCCGGCCCATATCCCTCCAAACCCTTCCTATTCATATACCCATCCAAATGCCTCTTAAATGTTGCAATTGTACCAGCCTCCACTACATCCTCTGGCAGCTCATTCCATACACGTACCACCCTCTGTGTGAAAATGTTGCCCCATAGGTCTTTTTTATATCTTTCCCCTCTCACCCTAAACCTATGCCCTCTAGTTCTGGACTTCCACACCCCAGGGAAAAGACTTTGTCTATTTATCCTTCCATGCCCCTCATGATTTTGTAAACCTGTATAAGGTTACCCCTCAGCCTCCAACACTCCAGGAAAAACAGCCCCAACCTGTTCAGCCTCTCTCTATAGCTCAAGTCCTCCAACCCTGGCAATATCCTTGTAAATCTTTTCTGAGCCCTTTCAAGTTTCACAACATCTTTCCGATAGGAAGGAGACTAGAATTGCAAACAATATTCCAACAGTGGCCTAACCAATGTCCTGTACAGCTGCAACATGACCTCCCAACTCCTGTACTCAATACTCTGACCAATAAAGGAAAGCATACCAAACGCCTTCTTCACTAACCTATCTACCTGCCACTCCACTTTCAAGGAGCTTTGAACCTGCACTCCAAGGTCTCTTTGTTCAGCAACACTCCCTCGGCCCTTACCATTAAGTGAATAAGTCCTGCTAAGATTTGCTTTCTCAAAATGCAGCACCTTGCATTTATCTGAATTAAACTCTATTTGCCACTTCTCAGCCCATTGGCCCATCTGGTCCAGATCCTGTTGTAATCTGAGGTAACCTTCTTTGCTGTCCAAAAGACATCTCTAATTTTGGTGTCATCTGCAAACTTACTAACTGTATCTCTTATGATCACATGCAAATCATTTATGTAAATTAAAAAATTTAGTGGACCCAGCACCGATCCTTGTGGCACTCCACTGGTCACGGGCCTCCAGTCTGAAAAACAACCCTCTATCACCACCCTCTGTCTTCTACTTTTGAGCCAGTTCTGTATCCAAATGGCTAGTTCTCTCTGTATTCCATGAGATCTAACATTGCTAACCAGTCTGCCATGGGGAACCTTGTCAAACGCCTTATTGAAGTCCACATAGATCACATCTACTGCTCTTCCCTCATCAATCCTCTTTGTTACTTTTTCAAAAACTCAATCAAGTTTGTGAGACATGATTTCCCATGCACAAAGCCATGTTGACTATCCCTAATCAGCCCTTACGTTTCCAAATACATGTACATCCTGTCCCTCAGGATTCCCTCCAACAACTTGCCCACCACCAATGTCAGGCTCACTAGTTTATAGTTCCCTGGCTTGTCCTTACCACTCTTCTTAAACAGTGGAAGACATTTGCCAACTTCCAGTCTTCCGGCACCTCACCTGTGACTATTGTTGGAAAGAAGAGAGAAAATTGTGCAAAAAGCCTGATCAACAAGCATGTAGACAATTATTCCAACTTACAACAGAACAAAAAATAAGAGTTTGAGTTCGTTGTATGAGCACATGGGGTTATGAAAGGATAGTATGACATTTCCAGCCTAGTTCATGTGACATTGTAATGAGCAACAGTCAAGCTTTTTCTAGTAATCGGCAATATGTGTGAACAGCATATAATCAATCATCCAACAAACAGGACAACAAATTGGCACTGAAATCATTGTGTTAATGCCACACAATAGTCACACGTCAATGACAAATGATACATATCCATCTGTAAGAACAGACAGCACATCACAGAGTGGCAACCAAATCGTGGTAACTGGTTGTGTTGTGCAACTGCCAAAGTATTATCTTCACATGTACAGATAATATACCTATATGTGTCCTTGTACATATTTATCAAAAAATAGTACGTTAAAGGAAAAAGGATGCAGCTGTACCATTGTGTAGATTCCTGACCAAACAAGCAATGTACCTTTAGGACAGTGAGATGATATCAGGACATATGATATTTCAGTATTTAGGTACCTGCTTCACCTTCAATAGCAGCAACAACAGTAGTAATATCCTGCTTTATATCCCTGGAGCTTTGCTACATGTAGTTAAAAAGGACAGAAGCTAGACCACGTGTAATTTAGAGCTATTAGAGTCATAGAGTCTGACAGCACGGAGACAAGCCCTTTGGCCCAAACTGGCCCATGCTGACCAAAATGGCCGTCCACACTAATCCCATTTTCTTGCACTTTCTAATCCTTTCCTATCCATGTATTTGTCCAAATGCCTTTTAAATGTTATTAATGAATCCACCTCAACCACTTCCACTGGCAGCTAATTCCATATGCGTACCACCCTCTGTGTAAAAGATTTGCCCCCCAGGGTTCCCTTTTATTCTTCCCCCTCTAACTTAAACTGATGCCCTCTAGTCCTTGATTTCCCAACTCTGGGAAAAAGACTGAATGCATTTATCCTACCCATGCCTCTCATGATCTTACACACCTCTATAATGCGCCCGCTCAGTCTCCAATGCTCAAAAAAAAGAGTCCTAGCTTCTCCAACCTCTCCTTACAACTCACAGCCTGTCAAGCTGTCAGTCTGTGACTCCACTTTCAGAGAATAGTGAAGCTGAACTCTAAGGTCCGTTTGTTCTGCTACACTCTTTAAGGCCCTACCATTCACCGTGAAACTCCTATCTTGATTTGACTTTCCAAAATGCAAGACTTCACACTTAGAGAACATAGAACATTAGAACACAATATATGCCCTTTGGCCCTCAATGCTGAGCCAACCTCTGGAACCAATCTGAAGCTTATCTATCCCATATTATTCCATTTTCACCTTTATGTTTATCCAATGCCCATTGAAATGCCCTCAAAGTTGACGAGTCTACTACTGTTGCAAGCAGTGCATTCCACGCCCTTACCAATCTCTGAGTAAAGAAACTACCTCTGACATCTGACCTATATCTATCATCCCTCAATTTAAAGCTATGTCCCCTTGTGCTAGCCATCACCATCCAAAGAAAAAGGCTTGCACTGTCCACCCTATCTAACCCTCTGATTATCTCATATGTCTCAATTAAATCACCTCTCTACTTTCTTCTCTCTAACAAAAACAGCCTCAAGTCCCTCAGCCTTTCCTCATAAGACCTTCCCTCCATACCAGGCAGCATCCTAGTAAATCTCCTCTGAACACTTTCCAAAGCTTCCACATCCTTCCTACAATGCAGTGACCAGAACTATGCCCAATACTCCAAGTGTGGCCACACAATGAGTTTTGTACAGCTGCAGTATGACCTCGTGGCTCTCAAACTCAATCCCTCTACTAATAAAAGCTAACACACCATATGCCTTCTTACCAACCCTATTAACCTGGGTGGCAACTTTCAGGGATCCATGTGCATGGACACCGAGATCTCTCTGCTCATCTACACTACCGAGAATCTTACCAATAGCCCAGTACTCTTTATTCCTTTTGCTCTTTCTAAAGTGAATGCCCTCAACCTTTCCTCATTAAGCTCCATTTACCACCTCTAAGCCCAGTTCTGCAGCTTATCTATGTCCCTCTGTAACCTGCAACATCCTGCAGCACTATCAACAACTCCACCAACCTTAGTGTCATCCGCAAATTTACTAATCCATCCTTCTACATTCTCATCTAGGTCATTTATAAAAATGACAAACAAATCCTTGCAGTACACCACTAGTAACTGAACTCCAGGATGAACATGTCCCATCAACCACTCTGTCTTCTTTCAGCTAGCCAATTTCTGATCCAAATCATGAAATCACCCTCAATTCCATGCCTCTGTATTTTGTGCAGTATCCTATCATGTGGAACCTATCATATGTCTACTGAAATCCATATACACCATATCAACCGCTTTACCCTCATCTGCCTGTTCGGTCACCTTCTCAAAGGTGACGTACCCTTCACAAAGTGTGCTGACTATCCGGAACCAACTTATTCTTTTCTAGATGATTATAAATCCTATCTCTTATAATCCTTCCTAACACTACCCACAACCGAAGTAAGGCTAACTTGTCTATAATTACCAGGGTTGTCTCTAATCCCCTTCTTGAACGAGGGGACAACATTTGCTATCATCCAGTCTTCTGGCACTATTCCTGTAGATAATGACGACATAAAAATCAAAGCCAAAGGCTTCTACAATCTCCTCCCTGACTTCCCAGAGAATCCTAGGATAAATCATATCCGGCCCAGGGGACTTATCTATTCTCACATTTTCCAGAATTGCTAACACCTCCTCCTTGTGAACCTCAGTCCCATCTCATCTAGTAGCCTGTATCTCAGTATTCTCCTCAACAACATTGCCTTTTTCCTGTGTGAAAACTGATGAAAAATATTCATTTAGCACTTCCATATCTCCTTGGACTCTACACACAACTTCCCACTACTATCCTTGATTGGCCCTAATCTTTCTCTAGTCATTCTTTTATTCCTGATATATCTATAGAAATCTTTAGGATTTTCCTTGATCCTATCTGCTAACAACTTCTCTGGCTCTTTTCAGCTCTCTCTTTCAGTCTTTACTGGCTAACCTGTAACTCTCAAGCGCCCTAACTGAGCCTTCAGGTCTCATCCTAACATAAACCTTCTTCTTCGTCTTGACAAGAGATTCAACTTCTTTAGTAAACCACGGCTCCCTCACATGACCACTTCCTCCCTGTCTGACAGGTACATACTTATCAAGGACATGCAGTAGCTGTTTCTTGAATAGGCTCCACATTTCAACTGTGCCCATCCCCAGCAGTTTCCTTCCCCATCCTCTGCATCCTAATTTTTTCCTAATTGCCTTTCCCCCAGCAATAACTCTTGCTCTGCATTATACACCTATCCCTTTTCATTGCTGAAGTAAACTTAACCAAACTCTAGTCACTATCACCAAACTGATAGTGATACTTATCTTTAGTAACCTCCATTTGCCATTTCTCTGCCCAGCTATTAGCTAGGGTAAAATTAAAGTTGTTAATAATCTTCAAAATATCTGACTCAACAGGAACCCAGACTTTGTGATATGTGTGAAAGGGTAATGCATCTGGAGAACTCAATTTGCATCATATCAGCCGTGGTGTTTTACCCAGAACCCACATCAAACACATTCGTTGAAAAACTGACTGCCAGACTTAAAAGCTAATAGTTGTCCCATATAACAAGAGAATCTTTGTTATCTCCTGGTCATATAAATTGCCTTAATGATGAAAAAAAAAGTCATGTAAATTTCAATTTTTGGTGCATTTGATTTGACAAATAAGCTTTCAGGAAATTAACCTGCTCTGAAATGGCCTCGTGGACAGAAATCTGAAATCTTACAGTTCTTATGTTTTGAGATAATCTCTTAAATTGCACTGCCACTGTTTTGATGTGCATCTAAAGGTATTTCACACCAACACAAAAGTGGCAGCATAATTGTGGCCAAGGTGAAGTACTTGGGCTGATTTTGAATGCCCCAAAAATACAAATGTTCTGAAAATTTGGCAGCTTTGGAGTCCTCTTAAGATGCTCTTTTAATTTGTGATGAATCGTGATAATTAGCCTGTCTTTACTTTCAGGCGATGCTTGTGCAAATGTACTATCTTTGGTTTTGGTTAAGTTAATTTGATCAAGGATTGTTTTATGCTGGCACAACTTTATTGTGCTATGTTGCTCTTAGCTGATGAGACTATTGACAATAACACAGAAAAAGACTGTCATAGCCACTATGTTATGCAAACATTTTAAAGTATATTTTATTTATGAGCTATAATTAGACTAATTCAATGTCAAAATGTAGACAGTTTAAATCATTTTCCTCAACTTGCAAACCTTTATATTTTTCTACATCTAGTTTAGTGCACGCCAGTTCAAACATGTCAGTTAATAGAACATACGCTCAATAATTGCTGTCAAATCCATGTATTCATTTTATTCAACCAACTTAATCACTTACTCAGCTAGTGCTCATAATTTCTGCCTTTTACAATAAATTGCACTTTTATTTTAGAAATAAAGATTAAAACAACTGACTGTCAGAACATAATCTTCTCAGGTTAAAATTTGAAAGTCCTGAGTTGATCATATTGGATGTAATTCGCAGGTATCACAATCCAAACAAACAAGAGTTGTTATGCTTAAATTGCCCCTTTTATGATTTCAGGGTGGCTGATTGCAATTTGCAGCCAAAATTTGAAGTGAAGTCACTAACAGAAAAGAGAAACACAACAATCAATTTGTTTTTCAAACAGCAATGGGGAAACAAAACGCGCCCTGATTATTTGTTGATGTTGATTGGAGGTTTTGTTTGAGGCACCAGCAAGTTTGATCAGTTTGCTAATGTTGGGCTGCTCAGTGATCCTTCAGTGCCAATTGGAGGAGGTCAGTTTAGAGAACTAGCAGCATACATTTACAACGCTATGCTCCTGTCTCTTTAGTGTCTTTAATTCAGAAGACCGTGAGTCAATTGAACAACTGTGAATTAATTTAGAAAAGGCAGTTAGATTTCTTCATAGCAAAACGTTTAATAGCTTATTTGAGATTTTTGATCCCTTAGTAGGGATAGTGGATGATGACAATGCATTTACGGCACTGTACCTGAACTTCCGAAAGACATTTGTCAAAGTTCCATGTAATAGGCTTGTTAGTAATGTTAGAGGTTGAGGAATAAAAAGAACAGTATAAATGTGGACACAAAGTTGGCTGACTGACAGGAACATACTATTTTGTGTTTTAAGTGGTTGCTTTTCAGACCAGAGGAAGATTGTTCTAGGAAAGTTTGCCAGGGGTCATCATTCAGATCCCTGCTTTTCTTGATATATTGTTGTCCTAGACTTGAATGTACAGGACAGACCTAAAAATTGATAGATGACACAAAACTCAGACAAATTATGAATGTGCTTGATAGTGTTGAACTTCAAAAGTTGCAATGAGCAAAAAAAAGGGGGTTGCAGATGAAAGTTAACACAGTGAACTACGAAGTGATTCCTTTTAGTAGAAAGAACAGGAAGGAGGGAAACAAAGGGTACAATTCTAAAGTGGGTGCAAGAGTAGAGGGATCTGGGACAGACGGACCATGTACACAAGCAATTGAAATTTGTAGGGCAGGTAAGGAACACGGATGATAAAACATTCAAGATTCCTGATTCATTATCAGAGCATAGAATTCAAAAGCAAGGAGGTATGAAAAACCTGTTACAAAACGCTGTTCTGCCTCACTGGAGTATTACATATAGTTTAGGGCACTGCACATTTGGAACAATGTGAAGACATTAAAGAGGTTTCAAAAATAATTCACAACGATGATTTCAGGATGCAGATTTCAGTTATGTGGACAGATGGGAAAAAATATACTGTTCTCCTTGGAAAAGAGAGGTTTGAGAAGAGATTTGATCAAAATATTCAAAATTATAAGGGGTCTGGACAGAGTAAGTAAGAATAATCTGTTCCTCTTGGTGGGGGGATTAAGAGCCAGAGGCTACTAGTTTTAGGTGACTGCAAAAGAAGGAATGACAACGTGAGGAAATCTTTTTCACACAGCAAGTGGTTAGGATCTGGAGTGCACTACTAGTGGAGACAAGTTCATTCCTGAATTTCAAAAGTGAAAAAGAATAATTATCTGAAGAAGTCAAAAATGCAAGGCTACACAAAAAAGATGGGAATGGGACTAGGTGAGTTCCTCTTTTAGAGAACCAGCACAAATGTGATGCGTCAGGTGGTCCACTGTAACTGTTCTGTGATTCAAGTCCCAGTTCAGTTTTTGTATTAAAAAAATCCAGCCTGACATTCCAATCCTCGATGTGAAGGGGTGCTGCACTGCTGGAGGTGCACTTTTTTTGGGTAAAATGTCACTAATGAAATCCTATCTGCTCTCTGAATTGTGATGAAAAAGATTCTATGGCACATTGTCAAAGATGAGCAGGAGAATTATCTCCAGTGTTCTGGTCAATATTTAACACTATGTCAACATTGATTAAAGTTCATCAACTTGAAATGTTAACTTTATTTCTCCCTTCACAAATGCTGCCAGATTTGCTCTGTATTTCCAGCATTTTCTATTTTTATACCACACTAAAACAGATTATCTGTTCATTACCATATTGCCTTTTGTGGAAATACCTGTCTCCTACATTACAATAGTACATATGCTTCAGACGTACATGTTCACATTCTCCTGATGACCAAGTACAGGGTCACTGAAATTCATCTCATGTTCTAATGCCCCAATTTATTTAAATTAGAAGCAACAGAAGTCAAAGGAGTTATAGCTGCAAGACACCACTTCACATAATTACAAACAACTCGAATCTACCTGACACTCCCCTCAATCTCGAATGGTGTTAGACTCCTAATCAGGATAACCTGTTTCATATTGTTACCCAGTCTCATTCTAGTTTCAATCCTTTCACCTATTACTTCAGTCAAAATATTTCATGTAACACTTTAAACTAAAAAATTGCATTCATGTAATATCCTCAGATAATCCCTAAACTCTTCACAGCCTTTGAAAGTTTGAAATTCTTGTTATAATATCAGAAATGAAGAAGCCTGTGTTTTTGTGATCTTGTTTGAGGAATCAATATATTGTTTTGAACAGTGAGAATAATTTTCTTCTTATTCTATAAGCATAACATGAGGTCTGACTAATCTAAAAATGAAATTGTCCACTTTGACAGCGAGAACATTAAATTGAAACAAAAGGACAAGGGACATAGATTTGTTTGACAAAACATTAAGGGTAATAAATGCACAATCTTTCATTGGAATCTCTCCCACCAAGAGCTTGAAGCAGAAAGGCAGAAAATGTCTCCTTACAAGGAGGCAGAAATTCTCTCTTCCAAATCCATTCAATATCTTATCATAACATTATTGTTGTAAATATTTCTGCAGAGATTAGATTTCATTGCTTTACTTGACGACGGTAGTAAATAACATGGAGACAGCCCACTGGAGTCGTATGGAAACAATCCAAAGGAAGGTTAGTTATGAAGGTTGATTTTGCTTCTCTTTGCTAATAACATTGCAACCATCTCAGAACTCAAAGTGCCCTGTGAATTATACTGTTAAAATGCTTGCATTATGCAGCTAGCCTTGCCATTTAAATTATTATGAGGCCCTTGTTTGCTCAAGGCTATCAGCCTTAATGCTCCTGAAAGTTCTTGAAGAAAAGTAAAGGCTAATCCTGTAAGGACATAGCTGTCCTGACCTCTGTTATTATCACCCTCTGGTACCATTACCCACCAGGGTTAAACATCAAGGCCAAAATATCTTTCTCAGACTTGTTAATGCTTTTATAGTTTCATCAAAAATCACCTGCTCATGACCGCAGTTCAATCAGCAAATTCCCATGTCCTTTAATTAGGGATAAAGTGTCTGCACAGGTTTAAATGTTTTATGACACATTGATGTGCCTGGACTAAATGTAAATTAAATGTAATTTAACTGTACAAAAGCAAGGAAGTTACGTTAGTCTTGTGTAGAACACCTGTTCGGCATCATCCAGAATATTGTAGTATTGTGTCAGTTCTGGGCACACTTCAGCTGGAACTGGTCCATTCTTTCCATTTCCTTTCTTTTTCTCTCTTTTCTCTTCTCTTCTGTGTTTCTTTTTCTATTCTTCTCTCTTATTTCTTCTCTGTCCATTGACTCCCTGACTCAGACTCAGCACAGATCTCCCTGGTGTCAGCCTGGTGGGCTGACCTCCCGGTCTGTCATGGTGGACTCTCAGCCCAATGTGATGGTCTCTTGACCTGGCATGATGATCTATCAGAGGCGCAGCATGCCGGTCACTTGGCCCAGCATTGTGGTCTTTCAGTGGTATGTGGTGGTCTCTCAGCTTGGCATGGCAATTTCTCAGTCCAGCGTGGTGATCTCTTAGTGGCCCAGCATCGTGGTCTCCCAGCCCGGCACAGTGGTCTTTCAATGGTACATGATGGTCTCTCAGCCCGGCATTGTGGTCTCTCGGCCTGGCTTGGCAATCTTTCAGTGGCCCAGCATGGTGGTCTCTCAGCCTGATATAGTGGTCTTTCAATGGTATGTGGCAGTCTCTCCTCCAGATGGCTCAATGTGGAGTTCTGGTCTCAAGGTGATTCCCACCGTCATTAAGCACTTAAAAATGATTAATGTTTGAATTTTCAACTTTATTTCTTTACTTGTTGCTTAAAACTAAGAAGGTCTGCAATGTGTAATGTTTAACCTTACTTTATATGTTTTACACTATACTATAATTACTGAAATGTTTAACTTTTAATTTTGTTCTTTCTTTCTACCTTGTTCTTAAGATCCTCTACCTAGGTATTTGTCCCCAAGGTGGCACCTTGTGTGACAACATTGTACACTTTTCACTGTACACCTGTAATTTTTCACTTGAGTGCATGTGACAATCAAACCAAATCAACTCAAATCAAATCAAATCATTCTAGGAAATAGATGACGTTTTGGAGAAAGTGCAGAAAAAATTCAGAAAAATAGTTCCAAGAATGAGGAACATCAGTTATGCACACAATTGGACAGGCCATTTTCCTTGAAATAGAACAGATTGAGAGGAGATTTGGTAAAGATTTTTAAAATCCTGAATGTCCAGACAAACAGGAGAAAGTGAGGACTGCAGATGCTGGAGACCAGAGTTGAAAAATGTGGTGCTGGAAAAACACAGCAGGTCAGGCAGCATCCGAGGAGCAGGAGAATTGATGTTATGGGCATAAGCCCTTCTTCAGGAATGAGGCTGGTGTGCCAGGCAGGCTGAGATAAAAGGTAGGGGGGAGGGAACTTGGGGGAGGGGCGCTAGGAATACGATAGGTGGAAGGAGGTGAGGGTGAGGGTGATAGGCCGGAGAGGGGGTGGGGGTGGAGAGGTCGGGAAGACGCTTGCAGGTCAAGAGGGTGGTGCAGAATCCGGGGGTTGGGACTGAGATAAGATGAGGGGAGGGGAAATGAGGAAGCTGGAGAAATCTCCATTCATCCCGTGTGGTTGGATATAAACTGTTGCTTTAGAGAGCCAGCACTGTCATGATGGGCCAAATAACCTTCTTCAGTGCTGTAACCATTCTGTGATTCTAAATTTATAAGACAGAATGCTTTGCACCCTGTCTTCACTTTTCGCTAATTGCAACAAACCTGTAATACTTTGCACAGCTCATTATAAAAGCCAATCTCTTGATGTATTATGTAAAATTTACTGCCAGCTTCATTGAATCAATTTGTGATAACCAGGCTACAACTCATTGTGAGTGATTTCATGGTCCAACTATTGTACATTTGCTTCATCTAACAGCATAGCAACAGCTTATCTACAAACAATGTACAATGAGAAAGGATTGTGAAGTTTCTGTTTTATAACATGGGCTTACAATCACGTAGAGGGTGCGTGAATGACTCTTTAGTCATTTTCTTTTATTTAGGTAATGGGACAGTACATTTCCAGCTATTGAGAAACAGAATTGTGAAAGTTGAGGAGTCTTGCCATTCACAAAGAACTCATTGCATTAGTTGAAGTAACAGTTCCAACAAAACAGTGTTTCTTTCATTGCGTCTGAGTAGAAGGCTATGTTAAAAATGTGTCTGTCACTTGCCATGCTCTACAAATGCCTTTACTTAACTTTGAGATTATTGCAATGTTTAATTATTTGGAGCATGTCATAAAAGTAGTTTACATTTGTGAATGCAGAAAGTGATGCACTAAATTGCTAAGTCTAATGCTTTACATTTGCTTCGTTAATTGGGGAGCTAGAAACCAAGGCAGCAAATTATGAATTCCATATTACTTGGCCAACATTTCTCAGAAACAGACAGAAAAGAAACAATCTGATTATAATTTGTTGTTCTACCTGAACTAACAGAGCTGATCTTTTTTACCACTAACTCTTCTTTACTGTTGCTGTGTGTTTTACTAGAAGCACATTTTTCTCCTGGCAAAAGGAAAAAAAATCCAATTAACTTTAAAATGAATTCTTACCAGCGATTGAGTGACTTCCTTGTTCAGACATGGAAACGGCCTTTTGTGTATTGAAGTAAAACATGAGAGTAGTTCAAACTGATACTGAACAATTACAATGGTTTAGGAATTTGGAAACAAATCCAAAGTAGCAATACAAGATAGAGCCATTTCATGAAGCCTAGTGAGATTACAATGTAGCCTGGGTTTCAACCAACTATTTTAAGCCTTTGCCTCCGAGAATGTTAACTGACTAGAATTGTCACTAAGGAGATTCTGGAATGGGCAGAAACTAACTTCTTTTGACAGATAAAGAACTTACATGAACAATGAGATCTTGGCTCCAGACTGAATAAATCATTATGTGAAAATCTAAATGGACAATACAATGCGTACTGTATGTTTAGGAAGCTTTTCTTGTGTTCAAGGTCTCTGGTGTATAAATACTTTGCGATAAGGTGTTTTGTTCTAACTTAAGAGAATTTTTGTCTTTCACCAGTGATAGTATCAACAAATTAAGTTATATTTTTAGGGAGCTGGATGTTTCGCTCCAAAATCTTAACTGTCATGCTTCTAAATTGGATGACATTACTGGTGTAATCTGCAATTTCACCAAGTGACACAATTTGCTACAAACAATCTACTTTAGTTGGCTTTAAGACCTGCAGAAAAAAGTTGAAGTAGGATTGGCTGGTGATGTTTCACTTTTACGTGTACATCCATTTCCCCAAAGCTTTATTGTTCATATAAGCAACTCAGATATTCTGTAACTTTCAATCTGAGGTTATAATCTACTGTCATATCTGTGAGATCAGGGTGAGCAACATTTAGAGGAAACAAATTAGGGGAATATTGGCATGAGAGACTGTAGGATTGGTAAGGTGGTGAGTAATGGTATGCTGGCAAGACCATGGGCAGGTTATGCCATATTGGCAAGTCCACAGGAGCTAGAAAGTGATGGGAGAGTGAACTGGCAGTGAGGAGTTGTAAAACTTTATAACTATTAAATACATTCACATTTACTGGCAGCTCAATCAGTCCCAGCAACCACAGGAAGTTAGGAGGAGCAGAAGCTGCCAGGACTACAGTAGCCCATGAAGACTGATTACATCGGGATCCAGGTATGTCCCAGGACTTTTCAGTGGGAGGGTTGGGGCACTTGAAAGATGGGGAAAAGGTGTGAGGGAGTGAGGGACTTGGAGACTGGGCAGAGACATAAAAGAGGGTATCATCTTTTGAGGGGGGGGGAAGTGTTTTGTGCACAGAGCAATCCCTGAAAGATGCACTTGCTAACAAACTCAATTGCCCATGCTTTTTTTATATAAATGGCATTTGGATGGGTACATGAATAGGAAGGGTTTGGAGGGATATTGGTCGGGTGCTGGCAGGTGGGACTAGATTGGGTTGGGATACCTAGTCGGCATGGATATGTTGGACCGAAGGGTCTGTTTCCATGCTGTACATCTCTATAACTCTATGACTCTAAATAGTGGCTTTGTTGCTGACTTTGCACTATTGGCTCCCAATATTCCCCTTACTCTGCTTGGAGGGTCTGTGCTTTGTGACTAGCATGTGGACACACTGCCTTTCTGTTCTGGAAGGTTCTGCCATGTGTGGTCCTAAGGGCTGTGCAGAAGCAGGGAGAAAGAGAGGGATCAAAGCTGCTGACCTTATTGTGAAAAACCATCATGCTACCACAGGGTTCACATGCCAAGGATGGATTTTACGGAGGCACAGAATGACAGTGGCCTCAATTTGCAAATAGCCAATCTGACCTTTTTTTTTATTTGCACAAATTCGTATTATTAAAATAAAAACATTATTTGTCTTTTCCATATCACTCCTTATTTCCATCTATGTTAGATTTGTTGGCTGGGATGGATTTTACGCTTCCCCCACCAATAAGTTTTAGGTGGAAGGAGAAGTGGAAAACCTGTCAGAAGGCAGTTGATGACCTATTCACCCTAAGGCCACATTGAAACTCATAATTAATGGTGATTAAATCACCTCATTTTGGCACCATTCTTGTTTTACAACAACAAGGGAAATCTGACAGCTTCAGCTCCATGGATTGGTATCAGATAATGAGAAGTAACCCTCCTTTGGGGCCAGCTGAGCTCATTGGAGGCACACCCAGGTCATCCTCCTCCTTTAACTCATCCTCTGACTTCTTTTCCCTGTCCACCTCCCACCTCCCTCATAATGACTCAAGACCCTTCAGCATTAGGGACTGCTTGTAGGGCAATGGCTACTGCTGGCATTGCTGGGACAATAGCTATATTGTCCAAAAGTTCTCTAAGGCAAAACAGAGAGACGCACCTGAAGACAAAGGACACTGATTTTAATGTTCAACTCCCTGCAACAACCCAGGTTGCCACGAAGGTCCTAACTTCTCAACTATGTCCTTTACCTGAGCTATAGTAACCATCAGGTTAAGCCAATACCAATGGTCTCTCTGTAATGAGAGTGTGACCCAATGGAGACGTCACTAAATTTCTTTCACTGTTACCATGTCAATCAATCTGACCTTTAAAATATCAATAGCAGAAACAACCCATCTTAATTTTCTGTTAAGAAATATTTTATATTTAAGGAATAGATCTAAAAGAAACTGCTATCAATCAAGTAATATTTTATTTTTGATGCCGGTCCTTCGACAGACTACTAGATAGTTTGTCTGTCATCCAAACCTCATTATACATTTTTGTCTGAGAGACCAGACATCCATTAGCCTGTTAGACACTAACAGGGATGGGGAGCACTAGAAGGTTACCCCAGAAATTTCATCCCAGTCCACTCTAAGGGTGCCCAATCACTTCACATTCTCTATTCCAGTGACCCCATCATGAACAGAAGGTCAATGAGAGAAGAGAGTATCCAACAGGAACTCAGCAAGTGTTATGTGACCACCGTCACCAGTCAAAAATTGTCAGGTTCAGGTCTTTGTTTACTTATTACGTAGCGGAGCCATGGAATGGATAGAATATTGTGGATTGCATTGGCTAATTCAATAATTAATTATTCATTCTTGTAGACATTTTCAGCTTCAAGAGCCTACCACCTTCCACCAGGTAGTCAATAATGTGAAATTAAAGACACTTTCTCGAGATAACTGGGTTATGTAACCATTAGATGGGCTTTGGCGTTGATGATTCCTGAAGAAGGGCTTTTGCTCAAAATGTTAATTTTTCCTGCTCCTCAGATGCTGCCTGATCTGCTGTGCTTCTCTAGCACCACTCTAATCTTGACTCTGATCTCCAGCATTTGCAGTACCCACTTCTGTCTCTTTGGTGTTGAACAGTCAGAGGTATTGTCATCTACTAATATTTTGGTAGCAGGCTCAACACCTCCCCTGTCATCAACATAAGCTATTGGTGGACTTTGTGTACAATTTTATGAGCTCCATTATTGAAGGATCATTAAGTATCAGAATAATAACTCAGAAATTTGCAGAGATAAGTAATTTCAGTTCTGCAGACAGATTTAAGAAGTCAAGTTTACTTTCATCAGATTTAAGGTAGTTAACAAATCTCCTAAGGAATTGTAATAAAGTTAATTCTGATAAATTGTTTTCATTCATTAGTGACTTAGTAATAACAGGGTACATGTCTAAGATAATTACAAAATGCAATAAAGGTAAGGTTAACAATTTATTTACAGAAAGTGTGATTAGAATCTCAAATACTCCATCACAAATTGTTAAAGCAGAGCACATAAATTCTTCTGAAAGACAATTAAATAGTTACTTGCAAAAGAGGATTGGCATTGGACTGTAGCCCAAATGGAGAAATACACTTTCACAGACATGAGAGACTGAAGAGTCTGTTTTTGTGCCTTCATACTCTAAAAGGCACTGGAAGGTTAAAGTTGAATATAAATCTAAAAGGGTTGAGGTTGGAGTACACAGATTAACAGCATGGCTGAAGGCTGTCATTAATAATTGGGTCAAAAGGGGGCTGCATAAAAAGGTTAGATTTGGAGAGCCAAACTCAAAGAAAAGGGATATAAAATGGGAAAACATTAGAACAATTAGTGTAGCGAGAAGCTTTGGAGGATTCAAAGATAGGGCACAGATTTTAATCCACCACATTTGGACAATTAGAAGCCCCTATAAGTAGGAACAGATAATGGTGGAGCCAATAGCTAGCATATAAGTAACTGAGATTTTGGGAAATATTTGAGGCTGAGACATTAAGGAATAAAACCTCAATGCAGAGTAGATAAAGATAAATTCGTATTTCGAAAGCAGGTAGGGAAAACCAGTGTTGGGGAGGGGGGGGTTAATCTCTCTTTTGGAAATGGGCAAAATGTGGTACTCATGTCCAATGAATGTTTTTCCAAATCTTGCTTCATGTGGTCCTGGAGTAGAAAACTGAAATCCAGTGTGATATAGTGATGGAAAGGTCAAGCAGCTGAACATAGCTTGCTTGAGAAATCTTCACTAAGAAATGATGCCCTTGGGCTGAGATAAATGGATTCCACCATCTTCCCTAGTTTTAAGAATGGCTTGAGCCACTGAGAATTTCCCTCTTGTTTCAGACTCATTTCAGTTTTGCTATGATTCCTTGGTATTACACATTTGAAAGCTGTCTTGAAATCAAAGGCAGATGCCATTATCACATCTCTGGATTTCAGATCTTATGTGGATGCTTATATCAAAGTTGCAATGAGTTCTGCAGCTAAACAATCCTGTTGGGTCACTGAGCATTGGGGAGCAGACTATTATTGTATTACACTGTTGGTGACTCCTCCCAACACTTTAGCATTATTTTGTGGCTTATTATTTTGTCCCTTGATTGGCTAAGCACATCAATTCTGCTTTAGGCTGCACTTAATAAATTCAACTGTACTCAGCATTTTACTGTTTGGAGCAAGCCAAGGCTAATTTAAGTTTGGATCTACAAGTGTACATTGCAAGGTACTATAGCATATTGCACCACCAAACGTCTGTGTACTATACAAATTCACAATTGCTTGGTTTGGCACTAGTTCTCACAACCACATACACATGCAAATGCATGCACAGACAATTAGTTTTGAATTAGATTAGCCTCCAAAACATTAGCAACTAGTTAAGAACAGCAGTCAGCCACACCTCTATAGTACCTACTCGCGAGACTCCAAAGGTAAGTGCTGAAAGCAATCAACCACTTTTATGCACGCCTGCTCCAGCACTTCCAATTATTACATAAAGGTTTGCCAAATTAACATTATTTTGACAGTGGGTTGCATCCAAAATTCCATCCAAATGCTGAGACAAAATAACGTCTCTGTCCATTGGACCAAAGGCTAAGTGACTTTTTCTGGTATTAATGCATCTGCATCATTATATCAAAGCCTTGACACAGCACTCATGACTCAAATGTCTTATACAGTTAATGCAGGACTTACACAGTTAATATCTAGATTAGAGTGGCGCTGGAAAAGCACAACCAGTCAGGCAGCATCCGAGGAGCAGGAAAATTGATGTTTCAGGCAAAAGCCCTCCATTCAGTCCTGATGAAGGGGTTTTGCCTGAAATGTCAACTGTCCTGCTCCTCAGATGCTGCCTGACCAACCGTGCTTTTCCAGCACCTCTCTAATCTAAACTCTGATTTACAGCATCTGCAGTCCTCAATTTTACACAGTTAATCGTAGAGGCCTGGGGAATGTTGTCAAATAGACAATTCTGGTCCCCCTGTTATAGGAAGAATGTTGTTAAACTGGAAAGGCTGCTGAAAAAAATTATAAGCATTTGCTGGAACTGGAGGGTGTGAATTATAAGGTGAGGCTGGATAGGATAGGACCTTTTTCCTTGGAGCACCGAAGATTGGGGAGTGACCTAATAGATGTTTATAAAATCATCAGGGTTATAAATAAAGTGAATGGCCAAGGTCTTTTTTTTCACAGGGTAAGGGACTCCAAAGCTAGGGGAGATTGGTTTAAGGTGAGAGGGGAAAGATTTAAAAGAAACCTAAGGAGCAACATTTTCACACTGAGAATGGTGCATGTATGGAATGAGGTACCAGGAGAAGTGGTGAGCCTGGTACAATTACAACATTTAAAAAACATTTGGAGGATGAGTGCATGTATAGGAAAGGTTTAGAGGAAAATGGGCCAATTGCAGGCAAATGAGACTAGTTCAGTTTAGGATACCTGGTTGGCATGGGCAAGTTGGACCGAAGGGTTTGTTTCATGCTACATAATTCTATGACTCTATGTTGGCATCTTGAGTATCCCTGGTTTTAATCACTTATTGGATGTAGATTTGCTCACTGAGCTAGAAAGTTCATTTCCAGATTTTTCGTCACTCTGCTAGGTAACATCTTCAGTGTGCTTCCAGGTGAAGCACTATTGATAATTCCTGCTTTATATTTATATGCTTGGGTTTCTTTGGGTTGGTGATATCATTTCCTGTGGTTATGTCACTTTCTGTTCATTTTCTCAGGGGGTGGTAAGTGGAGTCTAACTCGATGTGTTTGATAGAGTTCTGGTTGGAATGCCATGCTTCTAGGAATTCTCGTGCTTGTCTCTGTTTGGCTTGTCCTAGGGTGGATGTGTTGTCCCAGTCAAAGTGATGTCCTTCCTCAGCTTTTTGTAAGGATACTAGCGAGAGAGGGTCATGTTGTTTTGTGGCTAGTTGGTGTTCATGTATCCTGGTGGCTAGGTTTCTGCCTGTTTGTCCATTGTAGTGTTGTTATAGTCCTTGCACAGTATTTTGTAAATAACATTAGTTTTCCTTGTTGTCTGTATAGGGTCTTTCAAGTTCATTAGCTGCTGTTTTAGTGTATTGATGGGTTTAAGGGCCACCACGATGCCAAAGGGACTGAGTAGTCTGGTAGTGATTTCTGAGATGTCTTTGATGAAGGGGAAAAGCTAAAGTTTCTGGACGTGTTTTGTTTGCTTATTTGGGTTTATTGCTGAGAAATCTGTACACTGTGTTCATTGGGTACCCATTCTTTTTGAATACACTGTATAGGTGTTCCCAAAGAAACCCAAAATGTATAAATAGAAAGCAGGAATTATCAACGGTGCTTTGCCTGGAGGCCCACCGAAGATGTTACCTAGTAGGGCGATGAAACATCTGGAAATGAAGCTTCTAGCTCATTGAGCAAATCTACATCCAGAACCTCAACCTGACCTACAAATCTTCTCAAAACTCACTTACCTTTGCCAGCAGTTTATTCAACAATTGCTGTCCTAAGCTCCAAAATTCACCTCCCTCTACCATTCATAACTCTTTAATTCTATATAAAATGTTACTTCAAAATTATCTGTTTGTCCAAGCTTTGGATCATATGCCCTAATTTCTGGTTAAGTGGTGTGATATCAAAATTTGTTCAATAACACTCCTGTGAAGCACTTTGGGACTTTGACAACATTAAAGCCACCAGATGGAAGTAACTTGAGATCATCATTGAATACAACACATTGCCTCTGACCTTGTATGTCTTCTGTGGTAAGGTAATTTGTGGTAGAAAAATAGAGGTATGGTACAGATAATTCTGATTGAACTGTTAAAATCTGGGAATGTGTACCAAATGGCTCAGGTATACCTGACCAAAATTAGGACAATGTTCTCATGATCTATATTTCACTTGCAAGATGGTAAGCTGCATGCAAAATTCACTAGATTTATTCCAACATTGATGAATTAATAGAGACAACACTCAGAAAAGGCCAGGAATGTGTTCTTAGTTTTGTAGTTACAAAGTCTTCAGGAGGAAGAAAGGTTGAAAGTGAGAAGTGAAAGTAATATTGTTGATTAGAGATGGTGTAGCAATCCTAAATGAACAGCATATATTAAATAGTTCCAGAAATAAATTAGGAAAAAGAGAAAGTTACATTGCTGGATGTTGTGTTTTGTATTAAGTTATAAACATGAGGGGGAAATAGATGAGCGACTTTGTTGGAAATTTCAAAAATGTATAACAAAAGTGAAGTAGTAATATTAATCACCTTAATACAGAAAGGATCTTGTGTCAAGGGAACTTAAGAAGATGTGTGCATAGGAGCAATTGCTGGATCAATGGGCTAGATTTCCATCCTCAAGGTGGGTTGTGGGAGTCAGAAAATTTCTCACCTCAGTGGCCTCACCTCAGGAGAAAGAGTATGCATAAGCAGGATATTCTTTCCAAGGAGGCCAGGTGATAACTGAAGCTGAGTCCACCCCCTCCAGAGCAGCCAGTGGTTGCTGGATGCCAGGATAAGCTGTTTATTAAGAAAAGAAACTCAGTGCTCTGGAACTTTATCCCAGTTTTTTTTTGTTAAAATTAAGTACTTTAGCCTACTCTTCACAGTCCACATGCATGGCTCAGTGGTTGGCACTGCGCCACACAGCACCAGGGACCAATTCCTGCCTCCGGCGACTGTGTGGAGTTTGTGCATTCTCCCTGTGTCTGTGTGGTCTTCCTCCAGGTGCTCTGGTTTCCTCCCACAATCCAAAGATGTGCAGGTCAGGTAAATTGGCCATGCGAAATTGCCCATAGTAAGAGGTGTATTAGTCAGGGGTAAATATAGGCTAGGGGAATGGGTCTGGGTGGGTTACTCTTTGGAGGGTCGATATAGACTTGTTGGGACAAAGGGCCTGTTTCCACACTATAGGGAATTGCATCTAAACTAATCATGTACTTCTGATTGCATATCGTATGGCCCTTCACCCAACCCCAATGCCTGTCCATACTCTCTTTAGCAACCTATGCTATTCCAAGCACACCTGAAAGTTTCTATTTGAACCCATGTAACATTTGTAACAAAATGAAAGAATTGATACCACCAAAAGAAATCAATGAATATGATATGAAAGCTATTACAGAGACATGGTTGTAAAGTGACCATGGCTGGGACCTGACAGCTCAATGATAGTTGGCTTTTCAAAGGTCAAGAGAAAGGAAAAGAAGTTCTATTAATGAATGATAAGATTAGAAATTGCAAAAAAATTATCTTGGGGGAAGATGACAGATAGTGAAGGCAAGAAGGCACTGGTCCGAATGATTTATGAGTCCCCTTGATAGCAACCACACTGTCGAACAAAATTATTAGGAAATAATAATAAAAGCTTGTAAGGAAGGGACTTGAGTAGTCATGAGAGATTTTCATTCCTAATGTATATTTGGACAATTTCTCAAAACAATATGCCCATACAAACAGGTTACTTTTAAGCTGATAATGTGCAATGAATCAATTGTCATTTATAACTTTGTGATAAAGGAACATCAAGGGAAGGTTGAGCATAACATGACAGACTTCATCACTTAACTTGGGAATGAGAAATTTGGGACAGAAATTAGAGTCTTAGACCTAAGTAGAGGCAATTAATAAGATATAAAGACAGGATTTGTTAAAATAGAATGGGAAAACTGCTTAACAAGTTAATTAATTGTCGGTTAAAAAAAGTCAGCAAACATTTAAGGAACTATTTCATAATTTTCAATAAGGTATATTCCATTGAGGAAGAAAGACTCTAGTGGAGGATGCTCTATTAGTGGCTAACTAAGGATGTAAAAGAGCATGTAATTTTAAAAAAAATGTTCAATGTAGCAAAAAATTGTGGTTGATCTAAAGGTTAGGTAAATTGTAGAAACTGGCAAAATATGACAAAAAAGAAAGGAGAAATATGAATATGGAGGTCAGGTGAACATGAGAAAAAAATGATCCTCCTTCCAGGCATCTTTTTGAAACCATTGCTGCATTTTTCAGTAAATAATCTTGAAAATGCAGGGCATCGTTTACACATTAATGTAATGCACCAAATTATTTATTACTTAGTCCTTTTAATTGTTACAAGGTATAAATAAAAGAATGAATGTCTTATAGGAGGGGGATGAATGAGGAATCTAACTCAAGTTAGTGCGTGATAAGTATTAGAAAAACAGCATTAAGAATAACATGCAAATATGTGTTATATTTCATTTTGCACACTTCCTGTTTAACAACAGCAGAAACTTTAATGATTGAACATTGAGCTGGATATATTAATAAAGTGCACCAAAGATTTGTAAATGTATTTCATAGCCTTTGTTAATGGAAGAGTGATCACCAAATAGCATAAACTCATTTATGACCTAAATTTTAAAAAATACACATGTGTTTGTTCGGGTAATGTACAATGATTGAGAAGTATGTGAACCATGGGGATTTCTTACTCTGCATATGCGTATGCAATGCACCACCTATTTGTGGCGTTATCTAGAAATGAAGCCATTATTAGATTAGATTACTTACAGTGTGGAAACAGGCCCTTCGGCCCAACAAGTCCACACCGACCCGCCGAAGCACAACCCACCCAGACCCATTCCCCTAGATTTACCTCTTCATCTAACCCCACGGGGCAATTTAGCATGTCCAATTCACCTCACCTGCACATTATTAGATTGTGGGAGGAAACCGGAGCACCCGGAGGAAACCCACACAGACACGGGGAGAATGTGCAAACTCCACACAGAGAGTCGCCTGAGGTGGAAATTTAACCCAGGTCTCTGGCACTGTGAGGCAGCAGTGCTAGCCACTGTGCCACCGTGCCACCCACTTAAAAACCTCTACAGTCACCTTTATGATTCTTATTTTTATAGAATCCCTACAGTGTGGAAACAGGCCCTTCGGCCCAACAAGTCCGTACCAACCTTCCCAGGCCCGTTCCCCTACATTTACCCCTGACTATTGCACCTAACTTAGAAATCCCTGAACGGTGTGGACAATTTAGCATGACCAATCCACCTAACATGCACAGCTTTGTACTGTGGGAGGAAACTAGAGCGCCCATTAGTAGCTCACGCAGACAAGGGGAGAATGTGCAAACTCCACACAGATAGTCACCCGAGGCTGGAATGATATGTATAAGTCTAGTGCAAATAAGAATTTGTCCCTTAGAGGGTGAGGGTGTGGTATTAATCATGAGAAACAAGGAAATGGTAGGGACATTGTGTTTGTTTTGATTGTTATGTTTTTGATTCATCCATCTTCACAACAATAAACATAAAAAATGCTTTCCTGATATATTAGAAAGGAAAAGAATAGCAGGGAGAGAGGAACTTTAAGTATAAAAAAAACCTATCATTAAAGAAAAATGAATGGAAACAAATGAAATGTGAGGCTGACAAGTCTCCTGGATGGCCTGGATCCTAGTTACGGAGATATGGATGTATTGGACATAACCTTCCAAAATTCCCTGGACTCTTGCAAGGTTTCAATAGACTGGTAAATTGTAACTGTTTCAAAACAGAAATTGTTGGAGAAACACAGCAAATCGGGCAACATTGGCAGAGAGAAAACAGAGTTGTGACCTTTCCAGTGACCCTTCTTTCGAATACAGAGATAGCATCCCTGTTCAAAATAGAGGACATCACGGCAAATGATAGGTCAGTTAATCTAACATCCGTCATTGGGAAAATGTTGGAATCCATTATAAAGAAGGCAACATGGCATCTATAAAATCATAACACAATCAGACAGACTTAGCATGGGTTTTGTGAAAAGGAAATCGTATTTGACAAATGAATTAGAGCCTTTTGAAGATGTAAACAAATGGCACGGATAAACTGAAACAAATGGAAGGTGTATTTGGATTTCAAAAGGCACCCAGTAAGTTCCACATGAAAGGTTATTGCGCACATATGAACACTTGGTGTTGGGTCAACATAAATAAGTCACTTTCACAAATAAGTAGGTAACAAGTATAAGGTTGTGACTCTCAGTAGGCTTCCCCTTTCCAACGTTGGGTTGCTCCATCAGACTGTGAGTGCCTTTGAGCTCCCAAGGGAGCATTCCAGGGAGCCTGTACGTAACTCCACATGGATTTGACTGTCATAGTCCTTATGTGGTTTAATAGCAGTGATGTTAGGATGAGAGCCATATGAGTGCTATCTGCATATTTAACCATCACATTTGACAATGATTAGGAACCCACCCACTGGCCTTCTTGCCATGATCTTAACCAGGGTGGAGGAAGAACACAGCCACAATCTTCCTATCTGATTAAATGTTTCTTTTGTCATCTAACCTGACATGGGGAGGGCATTAAATTTCACACAAAGACTATCCAAAAAGTTATAAATAGGTTAAGTGAGTAGTCAGAAATTTGTCAGATGGTGTATAATGTGAGAAACCGTGAAGTGTCCACTTTTACAGGAAGGATAGAAAAGGAAATTTTTTTTGAACAAAGAAAAATTGGAGAATGTTGCAGTGCAAAGAGAACTGAATCTTCTTCTGCATGAAACACATAAAGTTTGCATACAGTTAGAGCAATTAATTAGAAATGCAAAGGAAGTGTTAGCCTTTATTATATGGGAATGACGTATAAAAGTAGAAAAGACTTGGTACAACTGTACAGGGCATTGTAAGCCCACAACTGGAGTACTGTGCATCATTCTCCTTACTCAAGGAGAAAATATACTTATAGTGGAAGCCATTCAGTGAAGATGCACTCGGCTAATTCTTGGGATGAAGACACTGAATAATGAGGAAAGACTGATCAGATTGACCTATGCTCATTGGAAATGTTGGTGATGAACATTCAACTTCCTCAGCAAGAGGATATTTCATTTCATTGTCCCATGCCCTCAACTGGGGAACATTTAATATCATGGATACTGATCATGGAAGGCAGCTGCACTGTTAACCAAATATTTTCTTCCTTACAGTTTCCTGGACATTTAGAGCACCCAGTTTCACCTTTCTGACCCTGTTCTACATCTAAGAAAGTTGGCCTGTCTACCAAAACATTGTATGTAGGAAATCTTCACTTCTAATCTGCTGATGCATCTTTGTTGAATTATTTGAGTTATTAACTTGAACTTGTTGAGTAGGTTGGGTGCCTTCAGTTCTACTGTGTAAAGGTTTTCCTGCTGAATTAGACATTGTGCTTAACCTGGTGGAGTACTGATTCTTCTTCAACTGAGGGCTGGAAATATGAGCTAATCTATAGAAGATTTCCATGACCATGTTTAATCAGATTCCATCAATCTCAAATATTGTGTGTGCTGTTATCCATATTTTCAAAGTGTTGTGAGTTCTTTAGGGGCCTATTTGTCCACTGAGTGTGAGGTTAGCTACCTCAGGTTAGTTACCTTAGCTACAGGAACTGTCCTGTGGAGTGAACAAATGCAGTTTATTGCTTCTATGGAACTATATACAGGTTATAATAATTGGCTGTAAGTTACCAGAAGAGTAGTTTGGAGCTCCTTGCATTATATCTGCCTCCCACAAAATCCTACATTATTTTCCCACCAAAACATCATCACATCACATCACATCACAATAGTGGTCATACTTATTGCACTCAATCAGGTATTAACCATTCGTCATCCTTCCAACCCATTTACAACATTTCACCTAAGCTCTGTTTCTAATAGCTAATATTAATATGTATTTATTTATATGGTACAGTGGATGTTGGGACATTAAGTAAATTTAAGGAGGAGTTAGACAGATTTTTAATTGGTAATGAGTTGAAGGGTTATCGGGAGAAGGCAGGGAAATGGGGGTGAGGAGCATATCAACCATGATTGAATGACAGATCAGACTCAATGGGCTGAATGGCCCAATTCTGCTGCTACATCTTATGAACTTATTACATTTACCACTAACTCATCCCTCCCATCAAATCTTTGACAGTACAAATTTAGATCATTTGGAGGCTTCACTGTTCTCTTCAGTCGTCTACGGATAGGCATTTGGAGACTAAATTTAATTGTCTTATACTGCCCCAAAAAACCAGGGAACTCATATCTGAGATGTCGAGTTCAATGTTGTATAGAATGAACACTACCATTTCCCCTAGGTTTCTCTGGTTTGTTCCTATATACACTGGCAATGCAGTGGAATGTAGGCAACCTTGAGCTAATTATTTAGTTGAATTCAAAATGTTGCCAGATGTCAGCTGTTGCTTCATTCCTGACATTATGTATCCCCATTGAAATAAACACTGTTTTAAAATATTCCATTAGTAAGGTTCAGAATAGAACTGTATTTATGGTGACAGACAGTAACAGGATTATTGCCTTCCATCTTTGTTCCAGTCAGCATTATGAAGCTCATTTGAAACAAAGTGTCAAGAGTGAAGGCAGTCTTAAAGTTCCACAATCCTTCCAGAATTCAATCTCTTCAGATTATAGTTTGGTAGATCTTTTGCTTGAGGAACGTTGACATCAGTTCTGATCTTGACATTGAATTGACTGTAAATTATTCCTCCAATCAATGATCTTTTGATCTCTTTGTTGTACCTCGGAGAGGATATTGTTTCTGCTAAATCTAATCATTAATCGATGTCTTTATCTGGAGGATCCTTAATCTCCTTGCCATTCCTTTGCAGATGCAGTCTTCCTTGCTAACTCATGGCATTGTTGCATATCCTCATCTGGAGAACATTTCATATCATGGATACACATCATGGAAGACATCTGCACTGTTAAACAAATATTTTCTTCCTAATAATTTCCTGGATCTTTAGAGCAAAATGTTTCACCTTTTTGACCCTGTTCTACATCTAAGAAAGTTGGCTTGGCTTCCAAAAAAATTGCATATAGCACATCTTCATTTTGTTCAAGGAAATCTTCATTTCTAATCTGCTGATGCATCTTTTTTGAATTATTTGAGTTATTAACATGAACTTGTTGAGTAGGTAAAGTGGCCTTCAGTTCTGTTGTGTGAAGGTTTTCCTGGTGAATTAGAAATTTTACATCCATTGTTGTGGTACTACAGAATGTTCACTTATTTAGCATTTCACATCTGTCATTGATATTGTTGACTCTTCCTCAAAGGACAGAGGATTTAAATGTTGTTTTTGGGCTTGTGTTGAGAGTGTGGTGCTGTAAAAGCACAGCAGGTCAGGCAGCATCCTTAGAGCAGGAGATCAATGTTTCAGGCATAAGCCCTTCATCAGGAATGAGGCTTGCGCTTTGTTGGCTGATCACCTGGTAACAAGTCAAACCTGCTGATGTCAATTTGATCATAATTCTGCTGTGCCACCCGAACAACTTCAGTTAATATTTCTTCAGTGAGTTCAAATGGATTGTATTGTTTATGCTCGTTCTCAGTATTTGTATCTTCTGGCAAACTTTTCTAATTGTTTTCATCTGCAGATTTCATGGAATGATAGTGTTGGAAAACTACTCTATGACTGCTGTAAAGTCGCAGGTTCTTTCTTATTCACAGTATGAAGCAATTATTTTATGCCAGCATTGGTAATCCCAATAGATTCTTTCCTCTTTTTGGATACTACCATGAGTTGAGAAAGCCAAATAAAATTTTTGACCATTTGCCTTTTGATCAGTGGATTGACAATGTCATTTTGCAGGACTTCTTATTCTATTGAACCTAGTTAAAGTCCTTTAGCTATCATAATGATATTGATGTCAATACATGTGCTCAAGCCCAAAAGTAAGAAAGCCTGAAATATTGAAGAGAATTTGGAGAGATTTTTATATCTCTTATGTTCTATGTATCGCAGAGTTCCTTGCAGCATACATTCTCTCTTGTCAGTTGTTCCAGCTGAATTATCTAACTTCAGCTCTACAGCTCTAACCTCTGCTTCTTTGGCCAGGATTTTGATCTGATAAGACCTTGTAGCAACATTAAGGTTAATGAAATGTCCATTGACAAATTTTATCAGACTCAAGTCAGTTGGATCAGAGTTTCCCCAAGGAATGGTTTGGGTATCTTCACAATAACATTCTTTTTTGAGTAAGCAGCTTTTTTTTCACTGCTTTGAAACAGTGGCCTACATCTGCACACTTTCAGTAAATTGCCTGTGAGGCTTTTTTCATTCTGACTGGTGGTTTCTGATGTTGTGCCTACTTTGTGATGGCTTTCATGTATGCCTTAAAATGGTTTGCACTTAAAGTGGATACTTCCTGTTGTTCTCGTGTGGCAAAGTGTCCTTCTCCTCTCTCACCTTATCTGTTGTGACATCCTGGTGTCTGCTTCCAGTACAACTTGAATAGACCTTCTTCAAA
This sequence comes from Chiloscyllium punctatum, assembly GCF_047496795.1. NCBI lineage: Eukaryota > Metazoa > Chordata > Chondrichthyes > Orectolobiformes > Hemiscylliidae > Chiloscyllium > Chiloscyllium punctatum. Next base: position 58,571,197 of record NC_092746.1, on the reverse strand, counting down.
GTCAAATCTTAGAATTGTAGGAAAACTGATAAATTCTCATCAATAATTTGAACAACAATTCTGTGGCTTTTGAATTCAGATTTCAAACCTTCATGTTCACAGATTTCTATTCATCTTTAGAGACTTCTTTTGAGAACTTTCTTTATTTCAATTAAAATAATTGTTAATAGTTTAGGATTTTATCAAAAGCAGTGATGACCTTTCTTTTTATTTTTGTGATTAATAATTTATCAGATGTGAGTACTATTGAATACCTAATTATATTTACTTGTTCCAATAGAAATTTAGTTTTGTTTGGTTTTGAAGAAATTCTGCATCTTAAGATCGACTTTCTCCAAGATGTCTAATCTTCCATTCATCATGGCCCAGCTTTGATATACAAGCTTAATGGTTGGACCATTATTTGGTTAATTACTATTCTCCCTTTAAAGCTGTTTTAAATCTATAACATCTCAATGCTGTTTTTAATCTGCTGACGTTTAAGCATTTAACGTTACATTTAATCAATGCTCTTTAAATCTCTCATTTTCAGGTCTTTATTCAAGCTTTTAATGTCTATTGTCACAATGCTGCATTATTTTCTTCTAACAAAGAGTTGAACTTTTTAATAACAGCTATCTTTATCTGTGCTCTGCTAGCTGAGGTTTCTCCTCTTAATGCTGTGATCAAAGTGCGGCTTTCCCATTCTTTGGACAAACTTAAGGTTTTCCCGCCACCTGAATAGGAAATGTCCTGCATCTTTGCTGGCAAACCGGATGCTTTTCCAGCTTTCCTGGCCTCACATGATTTTTGAAATAATTGCCTGTAACTGCAGCTTTTTTTTATATCTTCCCACCAAATCCCACATTTAAATTATGTCTCTCCTGTCCTTGTCACAGTTTTAAAATTTTCTTAATGGACCCTAAATCATATCTCTAAATCCTTTAAGCTGCAATTTCTTTTTAGTCTAAACATGCTCAATACATTTGCAATGGTTCTTTTGTATTAACCCTTTTTTTAAATTCTAAAACACAATTTTAAATTTGTAAATGACAACAATTTGGAGAATTTCAAACCAAATGCAATATGAATGGGACTGTTAACTGATATGAAATTACTTTTCTTCTTTCATGTTGTCATTTGTTGCTCTTATTGAAGATCGTGGTAATCTGTCTTCTTGAAAAGTTACAATCAAGGCAGTAATCATCTAGTGTTACAGGTGGGCAAACCAGATCAAACCATCAGACTCCCTTCCCTAAAGGACACTTTTAAACCAGTTGAGATTTTAGAACAGTTAACAATAGTTTCATGGTCACTATTAGTGAGATGAGCTCTGAATTCCAGATGAATTAATTAAATTAATTGAATTTAAATTCCACCAGTTGCTCTTGTTGGTTTTAAACATATTTCCAAAGGCTTAGCATGGGCCTCTACATTACTCACCCAGTAATGTTATCACTGCATTACCGTCTCCCTCACAATGTGGGAAACTGCTCGTAGACAATGGGAATATAAATGCACAGAACACAGGAACTGATGGATGGCTCACTGAAATCAAATACAGTGAGGAAAATGAACCAGGTCTTGAAATGTATAGTGCGAAGGCTGGAGTAAAAGCGAGGAGTTCTCAAATTACACCTCGTAAAATATTGAAACACAGATCAGTGAAAGAAAAGCGTTTTAGCCAGCTGCTCTGAGGAAACATAATGTTAAGAAACAGTCAGTTGACTTTTGTTAACTTTGGGTTTTATTGCAATAAAACAGAATATTGAGATTGCGCTTTGTTATTAATGGAGTTTAGAATCCCAACCAGTCCTGCTGGAACCAGAAGGCCATCGAGACTACAAATAAACTGACAGTCATGCCTGCGGTTGGATGAAATGTTAATAACGTTAATATTCTTGATGTTTTCTATGCATTCCATTCCATTTTATGTTTGAAGGATGATCAGCCAGCACACGACTATAATATTCAATCATCATAGACGTGGGAGACTTTGGTATGCAAGAACTGAGTTTGAATCAAAATTTAAGCTCATTTTTATATGGTAGTTGAACAGATGGTTGCGAAACTATTTAAAGCATCTACTGATAACATGCCCAATTATCTTCTGGCATAAGCCCTGCAGCAACTAGCCCTCAATTTAGCTTCTGTTCTTGGAAATAGAATATTTAAGCCTGTCAACCCATCTAGTTGTTGATAATCTACAGTAATACATGCACAAAAGTGCAGCAAAGGGTAAAAGAGTTTATATGCGCTAGAGATCTTGTAGCTACCTGGAACATCGCTTCAAATGACATTTGAAAAGGGGTAAAAGAACAGTAAAGAACTTTGTTAATCATAAAGTATGTATTGATAGCAGTAGATATGAATGTGTCACAATTTGATTGGAAATTACAATCATGTGTACAGATTTGAATGCAATTAGTAATATAGTCACATGCACTCATTTGGAATTTAAAGTAGAATGAACACTTTTGATTAATGGTAAGAGTATGCGAATGTGCAACCTTTTTATTGGAAAGCTGTTATCTATAAAAATAGTTAAAACAAACATTCTTTCATCATAAACCTGAGAGTTATGTACCATCTTTGATGAGTACACCTCCTGTGCATGAGTGAATTAAACAACTAGACAAAGAAACCTAAGTCTTGTTTGGTCTTTCAGAGATGGAAAGATTTAAAAACTTTCCCTTTCCACAGACAAGGATAACTGAAGGTGTGGTGGTGTTGTTGTGGTACTGTCACAGGACTAGCAATCCAAAGCATCAAGTGAAATGAGTTTGGATAATAATAAGAGATTTGATGAGGGCACATGAATGCACTTTTCCATTAATTCTCATATTTATCACTGTTACAGTTACAATATTTAAAAGACATTTGGATAGGTATATGAAAGGTTTGGAGAGACATGGGTCAAATACAGGCAAGTGGGGCTAGCTTAGTTTGGGGAACCTGGTTGGTGTGGATGAGTTGGACTGAAGGGTCTGCTTCCATGCTGCATGATGATATAAGGACCCACTAGCATATCTCTATAATTCTCCATATTTTTTTCTTTTATTTGCTACACAGTTGGATATCAAATCACTGTATAACCTTGAATGAACTCATATAGAAATGGCAAACTTTCATCTGCAACAGCTAATAATAACAAAATATTGTATTGTCTTAATTTGAGATTGTGGCTAGGATTTTCTATTTTGCAGTTCAAATATGGCAATGGATGTCTTAGACGGAATTATATCATTTGCGGGAGGGGCCACTCACTTTCCAGCTCATTTTATTTGCAATCCAGTTTGATGATGACTTAAACAATGAATTATGTGCCGTTGGTGGAGGTGGCACAAGTTCTCTTCATTTCTGGCACTTTCTGGGGTTGAAGATACTGGGCCATTGGGCACTCCTTCATTCACTGCAAGCCAGGAGCTTCACAATAGTTTTTCTTCATCACTGCTAACCCTGTGAAAATGTTTGCAAGGCTCCTGAAGGTGAGTTCTTGTTTCACTGATGTTTCCTCACTGGACATGCTCCTACCAAGAAAAGAAGAATTGTCTCTGATGGGTGATTGAAGCCCTCCCTTCTGACCTGAGTGCTCGAAGCTCAGGTAGCACACAAAGTCAATACCTTAAGCCAGCACAAAACAAGACGGATTCAATCAGGATGTATATGAATGATCTCCTGCACTCTGCAAGGGTAAGGTCCACCTTCTCCCCATTGCATCTTCACTCAGTCCAACTGTGCCAAGACCATATCACATGAAAATGCTGACTTTATGATCTTACCGTTACATGTAGGTTTTCTATACCATGCTAGACAAAGTAAGCCCCATAGACTCTGTTAGGAAAAAAGGTGGTAGACCTCAGTAGTCATAGAATAGATAATAGAATCCCTACATTGAACAAGCAGACCATTCAGTCCATTGAGGCCATACCAACCCTCCAAAGCACATCCCAACCAGACTGACCCCAGTCCTGCAACCTAATCCATCTAGCCTGCACATTACTGGACACTATGGGCAATATAGAATGGTCAATCCATCTAATCTGCACATCGGGAAACCAGAACACTAGAAGGGAATCCACACAGACACAGAGAGAATTTGCAAACTCCACACAGACAGTTGCCAGAGGTTGGAATCAAATCCAGGTCCCTCGCACCATGAGGCAGCAATGCTAACCACTGAGTCACCACGTTGCCTCTCTTTGAAATATATGTTTAAAAAAAGACACTAGTAATTCAAAGACATGTAATATTTTTTTAAAAATTCTTAGTAAAAGGCATTCAAAAATTTATATCTCTTCAAATGGTGCATCTGCTGTCAAACAAATAAATGTTCATAGAGTCAGAGTCATACAACATGATCTACCACATCAAGGCAGATAATCCTTTAAAACCTCTTAAAACAGTCAGCAAAATGGTGAACACAGACCCCTACTGAGATAAGCAGTACTGGAACTTTTGAAATTCAGCCAAAGTATCAAGTTATCCTTCAAAAGGGTTGATTACAACTGAAAAACAGATGCCCTTTTGTCCAAATTATATATGTTTTTTTTTCTATTTCAAAGCAGACTGTCAACCAATAGAGTGGAACGGATGGTTAGTTTTTTTTTTAACTTTCATCTTCAAGGCAATTTCTTTCAAAGGTAAAGATCTTGGGCCATCTAAATTGCAGTCCCAAACCTCACAGGAATGTTTCTCAGCACATTTATTTCCTCAGATTTGAATGTGATATGGCATGCTTTTCAATAGAAAATTAACTCAATGCTTAACTGATGCTGATCAATGACAATCAGTCATCTTTTTTCTGAAACAGTTGCCTGCAACAAATAACTGTTCTTCATAATAGTATTCAAATAGCCATTTTGTTTTCCAGTTTAGTGATATTTATATCTGATTTCTTTCAGAGCAATTCAGAAATTTCATTACTCAACTTACCTTTTCAAAACATTGCCCAGTGATGAACCTTGGCAGTTAAAACATTACAATGTAATATTGCATTGCAATAGTGGCATTTGAGTTTGCAAAGCATTTAATACTGCCGGCTGCTCACCAGGTTTTCACCAGCAATCGGTGAGTCTCCAAAGAGACAGATGTTTTTCATGGCCTCCAAAGTCCAGACCAATACTGAGGAGGGAGGAAAATCATATTTTCTTTCGGGCTGACAATAGGTACCTCTGAATATTGAAGAGTTGCATGTAAGGTTGCAAGCTGAGGTTGCCCTGAGCAGTGAAAAGGCTGCAACCGCACATGGAATGTGGAAAATCCAGCAAATTCAATGTTACTGACAAGAATTCTTAAAATTTTGTTATTCTTGACCACATTCTTACCCCAATACCAGATGGAATTCCAGTTCCCGGAAGCCGATGGTTAAATTATGAAGAGGAATAATACAAATTGCATTATATTTCATAGAATTTAGAAGTTTATCAGAAGATTTGATTAACATTTAATGTCTTAAGGCTAACAGATGGGATAGGTAGGTAGGCAGATAGATAGATAGATAGACAGACAGACAGATCAAATCCCAACATATGGACTTTGGAAAGTGTAGGAAAAGGAGGCATAGAACAAAGTGTAGAGGCACAGCGTTAGTGAATGAAATCAGAGAGTACATGCTTGCATAAGTGATAGTCAACATAAATAATTGCTAGGTCATATACAGCCAGAAAATTAAGGGAAGTTGGCATTTGTGTTGTATGCTGCAGCTGAAAAAATCCTTATAAGTAACAAAACTTTTAGCAGCATTTTTGAGAGATGTTTAACGTTTTGTACACAATTGGAATTCTGAATTGTTTTGAAGTTCAAATATCTTTGTTATTGCATCTATTCATATTTGAATGAGGTCAAATCATGCCTTTAATGACTGACAGGCATAAATCTGGCACTGCTTGACTGCAATTAACAATTTTAACTTACATTTACTGTGTTAATTTTTAACTTCCATGTTTGGGGAAGGCAAAACAAGCTCTCTGCTGGAGAGCAGTTAAGATTACTTGATTAAAAAACTAGTCTATTTCAGTTCTACCAGAAAGGTCACACATTTACATCTCAGTCATGTTAAAAGAAAGTTTAAATTTCAATTGCTTCAGAGTTGTGTACTGACATCTCTGAGCAGATTGATTTTAAAAAATCTAGGATTCTTGTGGTGCATTCTAAGTGCACTTCACCCTGGACACCTGGCTTAGGTTCAAGAGCCACCTGCTCCCGAGGTGTGTAATAACATCTCTGAACAGATTGATTAGAACATATTTAAAAAGCAAGATTAGAGTGCAGCTATCACAGTGTACACATGAAATACTGTAGAAAGCTGAGAGTTTGGTGAATAAGGAAGCTTGGTGATGAGGGTAGTAATGTGATTTTTTTGCTAACTTTGTCAGTGTTTAAGGGAATTGAAGTGAAACAAACTGCATGAGAGGGGACAGGGAGCCAATGTGAGATCAGTTCCATCAACCACCAACCAGAAATATAAAGAAACTTCACAGGGAAAAGGTAAGTGATTGGATGCTGTTTACCGTCTTTTACAGCCCTGGAAACATAATCTAAATTGTAAGGTTGTATTAGTATTAGTAAATCAGCAGCAATAAATCTTATTAGGAGTAGCTGTTTTTATTAGAGTCATAGAGATGTACTGCACGGAAACAGACCCTTCAGTCCTACCCATCCATACCGACCAGATATCCCAACCCAATCTAGTCCCACCTGCCTGCACCCGCCCCATATCCCTCCAAACCCTTTCTATTCATATACTCATCCAGGTGCCTTTTAAATGTCGCAAATGTACCAGCCTCCACCACTTCCTCTGGCAGCTCATTCCTTACATGTACCACCCTCTGCATGAAAAGTTGCCCCTTAGGTCTCTTTTATATCTTTCCCCTCTCACCTTAAATCTATGCCCTCGAGTTCTGGACTCTCCCACCCCAGGGAAAGGACTTTTTCTATTTATCCTATCCATGCCCCTCATTATTTTGTAGACCTCTATAAGGTCACCCCTCAGCCACCGAAGGTCCAAGGAAAACAGCCCAGCCTGTTCAGCCTCTCCCTACAGCTCAAATCCTCCAACCCTGACAACATCCTTTCAAGTTTCACATCTTTCCGATAGAAGGAGACCGTTAATTTTGAATCAGGTAATACAAATACATTTTTTAAGATAGCACAGCAGGTGAATTGTTGTAACTGCAGGATGCAAGGTCTCCTGGACACGAACGTGATAAGCGCTATCACATCAATGGTAAGTGTATGTGGCTTGATGAACTTTTGTAACTGGAGTTGAGCTGCAGATACTGCATTGCACTGAGAGGGAGAGTTACCTGAACAATCTATTGCAAGAGGTATTCACAGCCCTTAGAAGAGGGCCTTCAGATTTTGTCAGTAGTAAGGAGCTGGAAGGATGTGACTATGAGTGAAAACAAAAAGTGCTGGAGATCACAGTGCATCAGGCAGCATTTATTGAGAGAGAGCAAGCTGACATTTTGAGTCTAGGTGACTCTTCATCAGAGCTGACCTGATGTATGAACAGGGCAGCATTTATGCAATAGTTGGGGAGGGGAGAGGTGGAGTGCTGGGGGAGAAAAAGTGCTGATGGAGCAGATGAAGTGATTGGAATGTGAAAATGACAGAACAATGGTGCATCTGACTGACAGAGTGCAAAGAACAGATGGTCCCACTGGAGTGGGGGGCAGAGAGGACACGGTGACAGAGAATGCAACAAGTAAAGCTAAAGGAAACAAAGAAATGGGAGGGAGTTCACAGTCTGAAGGTATTGAATTCAATGTTAAGTCATGAAGTAGATCTGCCATCTCTCTCCCCTATCCAGTGGGACCATCTGTTCTTTTCAGTCTGTCAGTTAGATACACCATTGTTCTGCCATTCTCACATTCCAGTCACTTACTGTATTCCATTAGCACTCCCTGTCCCTCAGTGTTCCAACTCCCCCTTCCGCACAATTGCATAAATGCTGCCCCCTCCACACTTCAGGTGTCTGATGAAGAGGCATCTGTACTCGAAACGTTAGTTTGCTCTCTGCATTGATGCTGCCTGACCCACTGTGATCTTCAGCATTTTTGGGTTTTCAACACAGATTCCAGCATCTGCAGTAATTTGCTCCTACATTGTGACTGTAAGTGAACGAGGTATGGGGACCAAGGAGTAAAAGAGCTTTAGCCTTTGCAATCATTTAAACAGAAAGAGGTACTTTCAGTTTGTTTGGGTGAGAACAAGGGCTGTAGGGTGGATGAGGTAACTAGGCACCCCACTGTGGTATAGGACAACATTCAAGTGGGAGGAGAAAAATGTAACACAGTATTAATAGGAGACAATATAGGGAAGTGGTGAACTAACAAGATGTGGGGGCTTCATAAGTATCCTAAACAATGGGGGAGACCTCACATCAGTGCAAAAACAAGTCTGAAATATTTGTGTTTTCAGTCAAAGTTGCTGAGTGGCTGATCCATCTGAGTCTCCTCCAGAAGACCCCAGTAAAACAGATGCCAGTATTCAACCAATTCAATTAACTCCACGTGATATCATACTACGGTTGAAGACACTAGATACTACAAGGGCTATGCACTCTGACATTTCAGTGACAATATTGAAGACTTATGTCCCAGAATTAGTTGTTCAGGATCAGAAGTGGAGTTACTTGCTGATGATTGTAAAGTATTCAACATGAAACACAACTCTTCAGAACCTGAAGCAGTCTGTGTCCATCTATCGGCGATAATGCCTGGAGAACACCCAGACTTAAGCTGATAAGTGACAAGTAGCATTTATGTCACACAGGGCCACACAATGACCATTTCCAATAAGAGAGATTTAAAACATCAGTTCTCTAGATTCAATGGCATTCAATCCCCCATTATCAACAACTGTAGAACAGAAACTGAACTGGAGCAAGGTATAAATATTGTGGCTATAAGGGTAAGTCAAAGGCCAGGTATTTTCTGGTGAGTAACTCAAATCTTGTTTCCAGATTGCCTGTCCATCACCTACAATGAACAGCCAAGGGCAAGTCACTTACTTGAATGCCCAACAATACTCAAGAAACTTGACATCATCTAGGACAAAGCAGCTTACCTGATTGGTACAACATCCACTACTCTGTACATTCAATCCATTCACCATTAACACACACCACTCTGCATCGTTGTCTACCATCCTCCATGTTCGTGATGACCTGCAGTAATTCACCATAGCTATTCTGACAGTATCTTCCAAGACCATAGTCTTCACATCCTAGAAGGAGGAGGGGAGCAGATACATAGGAACACCAACACCCAAAAGTTTCCTTGTAAGCCAAACACAATCCTAACTTGAAACTATAGCATCATCGATTCACTGCCAGTAGGTTAAGATACTGGAATTCCCATCTTGACTTGCAGGCTTGAAGGGCCAAATGGCCTACTTCTGCACCTATTGTCTATTATCTATTGTGGTGTTGCTATACCTCAAAGTCAGCAGAGGTTCAAGACTCTTGTAATATTTTTCATCAGAAGTGGATAGATTCTTGATCAGTAAAGGGGTGAAATGTTATTGGGGGTAGGCAGGAAAGTAGGCCACGCAGATTGGTTATGATCATACAGAATAGTAGAGAAAGCTCAAGGGGAAGATTTTCTGCTCCCAACTGTTATATTTGTAGTAACCTTATGACAGTACAATGACTAATACTACAAGTACTATTCATTTGGCTATTTTCTGAAGCTCCACACCACTCTCCACAACCTACCACATTTCCCCCCAATCCTATTTCTCCTAAAGGCACTATTATCCTCTCAAACCTGGTTGTACAAATGTTACAAGTCACATGGTACCCATATGTTTAAAGCTAGATATCGTTATAAAGCCAACTGAACTTGATCTTTGTTTAAGGTCCAGTCTTTTGAGATGAGATCAATGAACAATGTTCAAGAAAGAGGGGTGAAGCATTGTCCCAGCTAATATCAGTTAGAAATCATTCTTCTCTCGACCCATTGTAGATTACTCAAAAGATTTTGAAAACAAAATATTTACACACCATTTTCCATAATGCCAAAAAATGCTGGATCTTTGTGGTATAGAATTTCTATGGGTCATTATCTTCAATGTCCAAATGATTGATTGTTTAGGAACATCTATTTATACTTCTTAATTGCATCCATGAGAGTTTCCAGAGACTGCAATTTGCAGATGTTTGTCCTGTCCTGAGTTAATGCCTTATCCTCTTCATGTGCTGTTTGAAGGTTTTTCTGTTTCCAGTTGTATTGTAAGTCTAATCAAAGCAGAAAATATTTCTGAAACAGATGAAAATATTTTGATGTGCGTTTCTCTCTGAATGTTGTTGAAGTCCCAGCTTTCACTTAAGGATACATAGGGCAAATCAGCTTGGAAATAGGAATATCACTCTGCAAACATTAATCATGGTTGTATATTCTCACTATGTTAATACCAAACTGAATCTACACTAACTATAGTCATCTGAACAGAGTAGTAACAACCTAGATTTTCCAATGACCATATAGTTAATTATGCACTGTAGATGGGAGTCATACATCTAAATGCCTCAGAAACCCTGATGTAGCACACTATGAGGGAATTGCCCAGAAAATTAAACAAGTTGATTGCTTTTCCCCTGTATCTGCAACCCTTTGAAGGAACTATTTAGATTTGAGAATTTGGAGGTTTTCACTATGTGAAAATATGGGAAACATAGTTATACAGGATAATTAAAAACATACTTTAGTTACAGACACCTCCTCGATCCTGACTCAAAATCCCTGTACTGCATTATAGTGCCCATCGCCAAATGCATAAATGTTCACCCCTGGCCTAACCCAGCCATCAGACTGACAATCCCCACTTCAGCCCTCGCAAGGATTTTGTCAACACTAAATTGCTTATCTGGTACACTTCTCACCTTGCACCTTACCTACCTCATTGATACCCTAATCTCACACCTACCTTACATACTTACCCATCTCGCTGACACCCTAACCTCACACCTGCCTTACATACTTAGCCTTTCACAGGGGCTGTCAGGGTGGTTGTCAGTGCTGCTTGATATGAAAATCACTGAATACCGAACTACTGTGCTGTGAGAAAGGGTGAGTGGTTTGCCTTCCTGTAACTGTGCTCCACTACAAGAACACAGTTGGATTTAGGATCCCCTTGGCATTTCAGCAGGATCCATGATCAGACTCTTCTACCATAAATATACAGAGCTTGTTCTTAACTTGAATACGGTTGGAGTGGCAATCTGACTGTGATTGGCTACTCATCAAGAAATCCAACCCAATTGGTCAAAAGTGGCAAAACATAATATACGCCCCAAGACTAACTAACCTTTTCTCCTTGGAATATGAACTGCTGTTACGGAGATGTGGCTTGCCAGATTGGAGAAAAATTTCCATCACAACTCCATAACTGGAGCTATGATACAACCATCTCTTTGAGTTTTGTTGATCCCATTGATAATGTTATTTCTGTTTTCCTACAGTTGACTGTGCGTGGACAGCCACAGTCCAGGAGTTGTGGCTGACAATAATTCACTGGCACAGTGCTGATTTCTTACAGAATGGGAATATTGTCCTCGTGCTAATCTCTCAGATGCATGCAAACATCAGGGAATGAAGACAGAACCAGATGGACCGACAGCAAAATCATGAAATCCGGGACAGATATGTCTCAGGAATGAGGCAATACCACAGCAACACCAAAGTGGTCACACTGTCACATTATGCATCCTGAATCTTGAGTAACATCTATAAAGAGCAGCCTATTAAAGTAAATTGTTCTGACTGGCATCACCAATGTGTGCTATCAAAAAATCAGTAGTCACACATGCAACACACACAACAATGTTTCTTGCAAGGTTTAGAAGTGGCATTGATGTGATTGTCTAAATGGCTGCCATGTGAATTATTGTACACCAGGAGGGTCCTGTAGGTGACTGGATAATGTAGAAAGACTGACTTACATTTACACAGTGTTTTTCATACCACCGGTTGTCTGATAGGCAAAGAAGTAATTTGTGGATGTATTGTCACTGTTGTCATAAGGGGTAAATAGCAGCCTGCTCACAGAAAACCCCCACAAACATCAAGAGGATAATGAGCAGATAATCTGTTTTTTTTTGTGTTATTGAATGAAAAATAAATATCACCCTGGACCTCAGGGAAAGCTCTTCTGCTCTTCTTCAAAATAGTGCTGTGTGATTTTTTGAGTTGAACATGTGACGATAGGGATGGTGCAGGAGAGAGGGTTTCAGATACCTGGATAATTGGGGCTCATTCTGGGGTAGGTGGGATCTCTACAAACAGGATAGTCTACAGCTGAACCAGAGGGGTACCAATGTCCTGGGGAGAAAATTTGCTCATGCTCTTCGGGAGGGTTTGAACTAATTCAGCAGGGGGAGGAGAACGAAATTGTAGTTCCAGTGTTCAGGAGGTTGAGAGAAGTGAGGTCAGAGATGAGGTTTCAAGGTCACAAGAGTTCACCGGCAAGCAGGAAGGTGGTTTGAAGTGTGCCTACTTCAATGCCAGGAACATCTGGAATAAGGTGGGTGAACAGGCAGTATGGGTTGGGTACCTCGGATTTCAATGTTGTGGCCATTTCAGAAACATGGATAGAGCAGGATCAGGAACAATTGTTGAAGGTTCCAGGATTTAGATGTTTCAGTAAGAACAGAGAAGATGATAAAAGAGGGGGAGGTGTGGCATTATTAGTCAAGGACAGCATTACGGTGGCAGAAAGGATGTTTGAGAACTCATCTACTGAGGTAGTATGGATTGAGGTTAGAAACAGGAAAGGAGAAGTAACCCTGTTGGGGGTTTTCTACAGGCCTCCGAATAGTTCCAGAGATGTAGAGGAAAGGATAGCAAAGATAATTCTGGATAGGAGCGAGAGTAACAGGGTAGTCGTTATGGGGAACTTTAACTTTCCAAATATTGGCTGGAAATACTATTGTTTGAGCACATTAGATGGGTCAGTTTTTGTCCAATAAGTGCAGGATGGTTTCTTGTCACAGTATGTAGTCAAGCCAACAAGGGATGAGGCCACCTTGGATTTGATACTGGGTAATGAACCTGGCCAGGTGTTAGATTTGGAGGGAGGTGAGCAATTTGCTGATAGTGACAATAATTCAGTTATGGGCAGGGCAATAATTATTCGTGGGGGAAAGGCTAATACAATGTGATTAGTCAAGATTTAGGATGCATAGGATCGGGAAGGAAACTGCAGGGTTTAGGCACAATTGAAATATGGAGCTTATTCAAGGAACAGTTACTGCGTGTCCTTGATAAGTATGTACCTGTCAGGCAGGGAGGAAGTGGTCAAGTGAGGAAACCATGGTTTACTAAAGAAGTTGAATATCCTTTCAAGAGGAAGAAGAAGGCTTATGTCAGGATGAAAAGTGAAGGCTCAATTAGGGCGCTTGAGAGTTACAGGTTAGCCAGGAAAGACCTAAAGAGAGAGCTAAGAAGAGCCAGTAGGAGACGTAAGAAGTTATTGCAGATAGGATCAAGGTAAACCCCAAAGATTTCTAAAGGTATATCAGGAATAATAGAATCTAAAGAAAAATTAAGACCCATCAAGGATAGTAGTGGGAAGTTGTGCATGGAGTCCGAGGAGATAGGAAGTACTGGGTGAAGGGTAAGATTCTTGGTAGTGTGGATGAGCAGAGAGATCCTGGTGTCCATGTACATAGATCCCTGAAAGTTGCCACCCAGGTTGATAGGGCTGTTAAGAAGGCATGCTAGCTTTTATTTGTAGAGGGATTTGGTTTCGGAGTCACAAGAGCGTGCTGCAGCTGTACAAAACTTGGTGTATTGCATACAGTTTTAGTCACTGCATTATATGAAGGATGTGGAAGATTTGGAAAGTGTTCAGAGGAGATTTACTCGATTATTGCCTGGTATGGAGAAAATGTCTTGTGGGGAAAGGCTAAGGGACTTGAGGCTGCTTTTGTTGGAGAGAAAAAGTTGAGAGGTGACTTAATTGAGACATATAAGATAAGCAGAGGGTTAGATAGGGTGGACAGTGAGAGCCTTTTCCCTCAGATGGTGATGGCTAGCACAGGGGGGACATCACTTTAAATTGAGGGGTAATAGATATAGGACAGATGTCAGAAGTAGTGTCTTTACCCGAAGAGTAGTAGGGATGTGGAACACACTTCCTGCAACAGTAGTAGACTTGCCAACTTTAAGGGTATTTAAATAGTCATTTAGATAAACCTATAGATGAAATGGAGTAGTATAGGTTAGATGGACTTCAGATTGGTTCCACAGGTCAATGTAATATCGAGGATGAAGAGCATGTACTGAGCTGTAATGTTCTATGTACTATGTTCTATATTCTACATCAACTCAAGCAGACAGATTGGTCTCAGTTTAGAATTAGAATTAGGTTTATTGTCCCATGTAATCACATACGTGCAGTGAAAGGTTCACAAACTCAGCACTCATGGTGCCATCTAGGTACAAAGTTGCCTAGGTACAGGATTTTAGGTATAAATTATAAAAATTGAAATTAAAAGTTCAGCAGTACAGTCCTTCAAGCAGACCAGACTGCGTTTCACCTCAAAACTATGCCGGGACCTCGTCTCGAGTTTGCACCAAACTCATCCTCAGGCTGTCTATTCTCACCATCGCCTCAGGTTGCCTGTTCCCACAGCCTCCTGGAGCTGCCTGTTCCCACAGCCTCCTGGAGCTGCCTGTTCCCACAGCCTCCTGGAGCTGCCTGTTCCCACTGCCTCCTGGAGCTGCCTGTTCCCACTGCCTCCTGGAGCTGCCTGTTCCCACAGCCTCCTGGAGCTGCCTGTTCTCGCCACCTCCTGGGCCTGCCTGTTCGCACCGCGTCCTGCGGCTGCCTTTTCTCACCACCTCCTTGAGCTGTCTGTTCCCACCACCTCCTGGAGCTGCCTGTTCTCACCATGTCCTGGCCCTGCCTGTTCCCACCATCTCCTGGAGCTGCCTGTTCTCACCACGTCCTGGCCCTGCCTGTTCCCACCATCTCCTGGAGCTGTCTGTTCTCGCCACCTCTGCAGATGCTAAGGGTCCTTATTCTCCGTCTCATTGGCTCACTCACCCCACGGTGGCCCACCTCCACCACACTGGGTCCACTCTCCCTGCACTGATCTCCTCCCCACTGCACAAACCTGCTCTCCACATAAGGTGAGTAGATTAAAGTGAGAGAAAAAAGTAGTTTGAGGAGGGCAATAAAACTAAAAATGGATGGAGCAGATGAACTCTGGGCAGGAGCCTGCAAGCTGCATGTACCAGGTTAGCATTGTGTCTGAAAGACAATACCTCTGACTATGCGATGTTTCCTCAGTGTTGCACTGGAGGGTCAGCCTCAAGGCTGAGCACAAATCTTGAAAGACGTCTTAAGCCCAGAACTTTGTGTGATTCAGAAGCAAGTGTGTTACCAGCTAAGCCATGACTAACACATAAATTGTGATTGTGATTGCAGTATTATCACATTAGAAAAGTGATGTTGTCTGTGTCACTACCCATTCTAAGTGAGAGAAGCTACAGGGCTTGCTTGGTCTCATATGGTGCATAGGTAAAAACAATGACTGCAGATGCTGGAAACCAGAGTCTAAATTAGAGTGATGCTGGAAAAGCACAGCAGGTCAGGCAGCATCCGAGGAGCAGTAAAATTGACGTTTCGGGCAAAAGACCTTCATCGGGAATACCCTGACATGGGGAGGGAGGTGATAGATCGCTGAGGAGGGTGGGGGAAGGTAGCAAAGAGTACAATGGGTGGATGGGGGTGGGGACGGAAGTGATAGGTCGGAGAGGAGGGTGGAGTGGATAGGTGGGAAGGAAGATAGGCAGGTAGGACAGGTCATGAAGGCGTTGTTGAGCTGGAAGGCTGGAACTGGGGTGAGGTGGAGGAAGGGGAAATGAGGAAACTGATGAAGTCCACATTGATGCCTGGGGTTGAAGTGTTCCGAGGTGGAAGATAAAGTGTTCACCAACACATTCCACCCTGACCTTGAATTTACCTGGACCATCTCTGACACCTCCCTCCCCTTCCTGGACCTCTCCATCTCCATTAATGACGAATGACTTGACACCGACATTTTTTACAAACTCACCAACTTCCACAGTGACCTGGATTACATCTCTTCCCACCCTACCTCCTGCAAAAATGCCATCCTGTATTCTCAATTCCTCCGCCTCCACCGTATCTGCTCCCAGGAGAACCAGTTCCACCATAGAACACACCAGATGGCCTCCTTCTTTAGAGACCGCAATTTCCCTTCCCACGTGGTTAAAGATGCTCTTCAACGCATCTCGTCCACATCCTGCACCTCCGCCCTCAGACCCCACCCCTGCAACCATAACAAAGACAGAACCCCCCCACCCTCCCCCCATGCTCATCTTCCACCCTACCAACCTTCGCATCAACCAGATCATCCGCCGACATTTCCGCCACCTCCAAAAAGACCCCACCACCAGGGATATATTTCCCTCCCCACTCATTTCCGCTTTCCGCAAAAACCGTTCCCTCCGTGACTACCTGGTCGGGTCCACGCGCCCCAACAACCCACCCTCCCATCCTGGCACCTTCCCCTGCCACCGCAGGAATTGCAAAACCTGCGCCTACACCTCCTTCCTCACCTCCATTCAAGGCCCCAAAGGAGCCTTCCACATCCATCAAAGTTTTACCTACACATCCACCAATATCATTTATTATATCCGTTGCTCCCGATGCGGTCTCCTCTACATTGGGGAGACTGGACACCTCCTAGCAGAGTGCTTTAGGGAACATCTCCGGGACACACGCACCAATCAACCACACCACCCCGTGGCCCAACATTTCAACTCCCCCTCCCACTCAGCCAAGGACATGGAGGTCCTGGGCCTCCTTCACCGCCGCTCCCTCACCACCAGACGCCTGGAGGAAGAACGCCTCATCTTCTGCGTCAGAACACTTCAACCCCAGGGCATCAATGTGGACTTCAACAGTTTGCTCATTTCCCCTTCCCACACCTCACCCCAGTTCCAAACTTCCAGCTCAGCACCGTCCCCATGACCTGCCCTACCAACCTATTTTCCTTTCCACCTATTCACTCCATCCTCCTCTCTGACCTATCTCCTTCATCCCCACTCCCATCCACCCATTGTACTCTTTGCTACCTTCCCCGACCCTTCTCCCTGACCTATCACCTTAATCCCCTCCCCCACTCACCTATTGTACTCTATGCTACTTTCTGCCCACCCCCACCCTCCTCTCATTTATTTCTTCACCCTGCAGGCACTCTGCCTGTATTTCTGATGAAGGGCTTTTGTCTGAAAAGTCAATTTTCCTGCTTCTCGGATGCTGCCTGAACTGCTGTGCTTTTCCAGCACCACTCTAATCCAGAACCTCATAAGGTGCTTGAAAACCTCTTCCTGGTCTAACTAGGAGAGGCATTTATATTGAACAAGATACAGATTATTGTATGTTAACTACTAGTTACATGTTGGATTAATATGATAAATCATGTTATGGAGGGTATGTTAGCTCTAACTCTTCTGAAAATCTAAGTTGGTTCATGCTAAGTAGCGTTTAAGACAGTCTGTCATATTAACCTTTCCTGATCCTTGCATTCTTACGTAAAATGTCCATCAAACCTTTTAGTTCCATTAGCAATATTATACATTTTTATATCAAATTGCTTTTATCCCTACCTCATCTCACAGCCAATCTCAGACATTATGAATTCAGATGGTCTAGAATTTTTATTATTCTCCCAGACTGTGTTATCTTTGGACTTGGATGAATGGTAAATCTCTGAGTTGCAAACTAGTGACTTTGATTCTGATCTTGACAGTGTAAAGTCTTGAAATCCCATTAAACTCGAGGATCTTTAATTTCTTGGATTTCCTTCTTCACAGATTTCTTTCCTGCTGTAGCAGGTAATGTAAGTTCAGCAATGCTTGGCGACCTTTAGTTTCCTGAATTTCCTTTGCAAAGGAAAGCTGCACTCTTGAAACAAACAATTTTTTTCAGTGGAGAAAGTGCGGACTGCAGATGCTGGAGATCAGAGTCGAGAGTATGGTGCTGGAGAAGCACAGCAGGTCAGGTATAAATAGCATTCTAGATACTGAGTACAACGGAGATGATAATGGTAGACAATGTGATTTAAGAGTCGAGAGTTTGGTGCTGGAAAAGCACAGCAGGTCAAGCAGTATCCGAGGAGCAGGAAAATCTACATTTCAGGCAAAAACCCTTCATCAGGAGGGGCTTCTACCCAAAACATTGATTCTTCTGCTCCTTGGACGCTGCCTGATCTGCTGCGCTTTCCCAGCACCATAATCTGGCCTCTATTCTCTAGCATCTGCAGTCTTCACTTTCACCTAATGTAATTTAAGATATCTTCACGTCATTAGCATCTCATTTGAAGATTGTTTGAACTCTAAATTATGTTGGGATCCACCTCGTTTCCACACAAGAGCCACTCAAAGGTTTGGCAGTACAAAAATATTCTCTGCTTAGAAAATTTCTGCACTCGTCACTAAACATTTATAAAGTCAGCGCAAATGTTAACACAATTAAACAACGAGATAAAGTGGCATCTATGCTTTAAATCTGAATTATTTTTCAACCCCCATTGACACAAAATACAGATAAATAATAACAAAGCTGGCCAAATTACTTAAATGGCTTTCACCCTGTGATGTTTTACAACATACGTGTTGTTTGTGATCTTTTTGGTTGCTTTTCAGAAATATTGATCAAGGGCACCTTCTCAGTTTACCAGACACAGGCAGCAATGCTTCTCACTCAGCTTTCTACTCTTTGAAAATTTTGGAAGCTGGTTGAGCAGATTAGACACGGTGTTTTTGTATCTTCAGGTAAAAGGGCTTTTGCCCGAAACGTCGATTTCGAAGCTACTTGGATGTTGCCTGAACTGCTGTGCTCTTCCAGCACCACTAATCCAGTTTTTGTATCTTCATCCTATTTCAGTAGCAGCCAAAAACTATCTCTCAGAAAATTCAGTTCATAAAAAAACAATTTCAATTCTCCTTCTGACCCGATAATCTGATCAAGTCTTCCAGAGGCCTCAATTTCCATTCAACAACTTCCATCTGCTTGAAGATCAGGTCTTTTCTGCACTTGCTGAATGAATTACCAGGTACTGACCCCAAGAATAGCCAACTTCTGTGATCTGTTTAAATGCAATGCTCATCTCAGCATCACTGTGTCCATTGGAACTCCTTTAATCAAAAATCAGCCCACAATTAGCCTCCAGGCCTAGCTTCACAAACAAATAAAGCTTGTTTGGTTTATTATTTCCCTTTTATCACAAATTGTCCCAAAGTCCACAAATCATTTACAGCTCACAGTTCAAATTGGGGAACACATGGTTTAGAGGGGGGAAGATTAGAAGTAAATCAGTTGGTAGGGACATGGTGTTCTGGGAATTGTTGGGATTAAGGGCTGATAAATCCTCAAAACCCAACAATCTACATTCCAGACTACTTCAGGGAATGTCTCTAGAAATGATGGATGCATTTGTGGTCATCTTTCACGAGTCTATCGACTCTAAAATAATTGCTATGGATTAGGGGGTAGCTAATGTAAACCCACCATTGAAAAAAGGAGGTAGAAGGAAAGAGAGGATTACAGAGCAGTTAGCCTGAATCAGTAATGGTTTTTCAGAAGTTTCCGCGTAAGACATAGCATGTAATACGAAAGTCTGAAAGAGTCAAGAAGCAAGTGTAGAACCCAATGGTTTCAGCTGCATATTTTTCAACAGCCTTTTAATCCAGCTATTTTGCTAACATCTGACTCGTACTGTTTTAGCACATATTTCAACAACATTTCAATAGATAGCGTTAGCCAAACTAGGCATGACTTGCTGACATTGTAGCTCTGATGATGAAAATATTTGACAGGAAATAATTTTAATATAGGTCTTGAAGATGTGAAGTGATGAGTTCATGATTATTTCCTTTGGCAGCTTGCTCTACTATGGGATTGTCCTTGGAAAGAAAATTGTTTCTACATAGTCTTGGAAACAAATAGTCTTTCTAGCTTGTGTGAATGGCTACTTCATGATTTGTTATTGCCAGAGAGCAACAGATACTTGTTTCTGTCAATTCCCATCAGCCTTTTCTGTATTTTCTAGAACATGTTCAGTCTACGTTTCTTTCTCATTTGTTATTCTGACTCCCATTTCAAATCTTAGATCAAGGATGTGACAATTAGTGAACATTTGTTGATCTGATCAATCTTGTATTCTGTTATGGACAAAAGGAGAAGTGGGTGAATTTAAATTTTGTTTGTTTTTATAGCTCTTAAGCCCAAAGACCTTAAATGATTTGCCCATTACTCTCTTTTTTAAAAAACTTTGATCTCCTTATTTAAGTAAACTGAAGAGCAGTCCGCGAACTTTTCAATACTCCATCCACCCATGTAAGCATTTAGGAAATTAATGAAGGTGAGCCAGAACAAGAGTGAGGTCATAATTTACACCTTTTTGGTAAATATAGAGTGACTAAAAATCTGTACATTGTGAGTTGCAAAATCTGAGAGCACTGTCAAATTATAATTCCCTCAGTGAGCTAGACCTAGTAGTTTTCCTTCTTGCAGGCAAAGCGTATGCTTTTCTTTTCAGAAGTTCTCTTGGAGACAGAGATAGAGGACTAAGGCTGGCTGCCAAGTCAGTCTAGAGTCCTGCATAATGTCTGCAGGTCAAGCAGTAACTGATTTTCATATTTAAGCAAATCAGCAAGCTCAAATTTCAGTCATGTGACAAAGACAGGCAGTTCAGGGGCTGAGGTCCTGTCTCTTTTGGCTAAGATCATTACCTGACAGTGTAACTTCACCTTCTCTATCACTGTTCCCATTGCAGGGTGAACCATTCGTGCCCACTTTAACATAATGAGATTTGACATTTACCTTTGTCCAGTTGAATGTGGAAATATGGATAAGAATACAGTTTTCTTTGGTTTCCTCTTCAAATCTTCTGGGCACAATGGCTGCAATGCCTAAGATTGTTCCTCCAAAATCCAAAAACCCTGTTTGCTTTGGACATTGTCTGCTGAACGTAGAGTACACATTGAACTGTGCATATAAGATTAACACCCAGGTATAGATGTGGATCGACCTGCGTTATTTACCAAGATGTCCACTCCTGGTAGCTGGTGGTATTTACCACCTCTACTGGTACGTGGTAATAGGTATGAATTGTTTGAGGCAATTTGGTGCCAGCAATCCTCCTTTGTCTATGCTTTTTTCTTGGACCAACCTGGTGATTAGTGGCAGAGGATTCACCACGAGAAAGAACCTAGAACAGAGGTATTCTTCTTCTAAAACAAGAATGTTTCTTGCATGATAGCAACATGTACATCTATTTTTGCTCATGTAGAATTACTAGGATCTTCAGGAACTAAAACAGAGATATCTGCCCTCTCCAAAAGCAACAGTAGCACTCCTTATCTCACCATGGACTATAAGTAGCATGAGTTAAATGGGCGAAAGCAATGTAACATGAACATTAACCTCTTCAGTACCATTGCATTATTTAACATCTTCTTTGAACCTTTTGTCCCTGTAGTTAACCTATTATGCCATAGTTGGGGGTGTGTTTGCCAAGCTGAGAAGTTGATTTGCAGACATTTTATCTCCTGACTAGGTGGCATCTTCAGTGCTTTGGGGCCTCCTGTAAAGCGCTGCTGTACTGTGTCTTCTGGAATTTATTTGCTTCCATTCCTGCTGCTTCTCGTTGCTAGTTCAGAATATTATGTTATACCCAATTTCTGGATCAGACAATATCCTTCTCATTGGAAGAAGTATTGGTTTTTGCAGTAGCTTGGAAATTTAGACCAGACAGTTGTGTTTTTTTTCTTAATCATCTCTTGAACTTGTGGACATTAGACTAGCTCCTATGAAGACTATCTCCATTTGGCAGATGTAAGGGCACAGGATATATGCTGGGTGAGGGATGTTAAGATCCACCACCACAAATGGCTCAGTAGCACTAACACTGCCTGAGCTGGCCATGCTCCTCCTATGGAAATTAGCTGCTAGATTGGACCTATGGTGGGTTGTGAGGGCAAAAAGAAAGAGGGAAAAACATGTTTGACCTTATCTTCACCAAACTAATTTATTTCAAAAGTATGTGTGTAATACAGCATTGGTAACAGCTCATTGTAAATATCATATTCCACCTACACATTGAAGATACTCCATCATCATGTTGGTGACACTAACACCTTGTAGAAAGGGATAGATTTCAAACAGATCTAGTATCAAAAGATTGGGCATCCACATCTATCTGTGCACCATTAAGAGCAGCAGAATTTTACTCAACCACAATCAACATATAGGCTTGGCATATTCCCCACTTTAATATTACCATCAATCCAGGGATACAGTTTTCTTCAAACAAGAGTGAGAAAGGGATGTCACAAGCAGCATTGTTTGTAGCTAAAAATAAGTGTCTACTTTGCATGTCAAGCATAGTGATCCAGCAGATCAAATCTAAGCTCTGCAGTTCTGCCATAACAGTGATAAATGATGGTGGACAAGTAAATAACTCACTGGAGAAGGAGGCTCCACAAATATTTCCATTGTCAACAATAGGGCACCTCAGCATATCAATATTTTCATCCAAAAGAGCCAAGTGGGTAGTCCATTTTGGCCTCTTCCTGAGATGTCTGGTATCACAGATGACAGAGAAATCACAATGAAACTGTCATGTGGAACAAAACCATGACAAGTAGAATTGAACATATACTTTTGGTTCTGTCTTCACAACAAAGGGCACTAAAAGCTCCCAGTAGTGTTGGGAATCAGGGGTCTAGCGAAAGGGTAGAATTGAGGAAATTACTATTAGTAAGAAGTTGGTTAAGGGAAGTTAATGGAGTTAAAAGCTGACTAATCACCAGAGGCTGATAATCGACAATCCAGTCTACTAAAGCAAGTGGTTTTAGGAATATTGGATACATTTGTGGCCATCTACCAACATTTTATAAACTCATAGAACTGTTCCATAGATTGGAGGGTGGCAAATGTAACTCTACTGCTTATAAAGAGAAAACAATCAGAGAATTACTAAACAATTAGCCTAACATTAGTCATGGTGAGATTTTATTGTAAAAGATGTGATACACAATTTTTAGAAAGCATTAACAGGATTGGACAAAGCCAACATTGGCTTATGAGAGGCAAATCATGCTTAACAAATCGACTGGAGCTTTTTTTTTGACGATGTAACTAGTAAAACTGCTAACAGAGAATGAGTGGATTTGATGTAGTTGGATTTTCTGAAGTGTTATGACACAGTGTGAACACTTCTGTTTAATTTAAACAAGCAACACAGAAAAGATTTATCCCATGCAGTAATCTGTGAAAATTCAAGAGGCCAAGAACTGTTAAAATAAAAATTAACAACTTTATTTCTTAAAGTATATCAGAGAATAATTAACTCATAACTCCTTACAACTCCTTCCTCTAATCTATCTTTGAACTTCCCCTCTATAACATTAATTCGATAAAACCCCCGACTAAGATTTACAAAACAAAACTTCTCTCAAAACCAGGCAGCTTTCAGTTTTCGTCATGTTCCTGTCTTCTTTTTTTCTTCTTGGGGGTTCTGCTTCACAGGTTACTGATCGACAAAGGTACCTTTAAGAGAGCTACTTTTCAGGCAGTCTTTACATGCTAGTAGCTTGGTGGTTCTCCTCTCAACTGTTCGATTTTCCCTGGTCTTATACCCCCAAAGCATCGTATTGTGTCATTGGCTTTTAAAATTGCCAATATACTAAATTCAAATTTGATTGGAATTTGTTTTTTTTTGGGAGGGGGGGATATAATTTAAACTGATTGGCTTAATTTGAATCTATTTTTTATCACCAGGCAACCAGCTACCCTAGCTATCCCAGTAGCTGGACCAAATGTTACATTGTTTCTTATTGAGAACACTTGGTGCTGTCACTGCTAGGTTTTAACTCTCTTAAAGGTACAGTACACCCATATCTTCATTAAACTTCCCCCATAAGAAAAAAATGAACCATCATAATGAAAATATGGCTTCTTTCATTTTCTTTTTTTTTAAACACATCATCCTAACATACAGGCAACTTTAATATAAGTTCACCTTAACCTTTTCCCATATACCTATATATATGTGTGTATATATATATATATAAAACATTAAATAAATATAAATCTCATATAAACTCTATCAATTAAATCTACGATAATGCATCTGCAATTACATTCTTACGACCCGCAACATGTATGTTTTTAAATTAAAAGTCTGTAACATAAGACTCCGATGAAATAGTCTTATATTCTTGCATTTAAAGGGTTCTAAGATTGTAAGTGGATTGTGATCTGTGTACATAACTGTCTCTGACACATTGTTCATGACGTACACATTAAAATGCTGTCAGGCCAGTACCAAACTCAATAGTTCCTTCTCAATTGTGGAGTATATCTTCCGGTAGATGTTGATGTTTGAAAAGTAACCAACTGGCAGATCATTCCCATCCTTATCTTCCTGTAGGAGTACAGCTCCAACTCCAATGTCACTAGCATCGATGGCGACTTTAAAAGGTTTCAAAACTTTTGGTGTAGCTCAAGCTAGTTTGGGGTTAGTATCAATTTCAAATGGTCGAATGCCTCCTGGCATGGTTCTGTCCACCGAAATTTTGTGTTCTTCTTCAGTAAATCAGTTAATGGTGCCATCACACTGCTGATGTTTGGAACAAACTTCTGATAGAATTCACTGAGTCCTAAGAATCAAAGCATCTCTTTCTTTGGGGTTGGTCATGGAAATTCCTTGATGGTCTTTGTGGGGTCAACCATCCATGACCGACGTTATGTCCCAAGAAAGTCACCTCTGCTTTCGTGAATTCAGTTTTATTTAAGTTTATCACCAGTTTTGCTTCTCGTAGTCATTCAAAGAGTTCGGCCAATGGTATCATGTGATCTTTCCAGGACTTACTAATGATCACTCTATCGTCTAAATAGACTGCAGTTTGTTAACCCAGCCACAACTCTGTTCATGAGTCTTTAGAATGTGGCGGGTCCATTCTTCATTCCAAAGGGCATCACTTGAAACTGATACAGCCCATTTGGGGTTACAAATGCAGAAATTTCTTTCAGTGTCTCTGATAAAGGTACCTGCCAGTAACCACACATTAAGTCCAACTTGGTGATGTAACTGGCTTGTCTAACTTTCTTGATGCAGTCCTCAAATCTAGGAATTGGATATGAGTCCAATTTGTAACAGCATTGATCTTCCGATAAGCCACGCAGAATCGTTGAGTCCCATCTGGTTTGGGAACTAAGATGATCGGCGAACTCCACTCGCTCTGGCTTGTTTTGATGATGTCCTCGTCGAGCATGGCCTCCACCTCTTTCTGAACCTGTCTGGCTTTGAAAGGATTAAGCCGATAGGGGTGTTGTTTTATCGGAGCAGTATTCCCTATGTCTACTTCACGTACAATAGCATTAGTCCTCCGCAGGTGATTCCTACTTATGTCTTTATACTGCAGTAACAAATCTTTCAACAGTGTTCTATGCTCCTGAGACATATAGCTATCCCACTCCTCAAGGACGTCTTCATTTTTTAATCTATTTTGAGGCACATCATCTGGATTTGATTCCTCACTCTGCAGGGCAGTAACTAACACCTGTTTCTCCAGTTCTTTCTCTCTCATATAATACAGTTTGAACATGCTCACATGACGTACTCGATACCCTTTTTCTTCTCTCTGACATTTTTACGAGATAGTTCACCTGACTCAATCTTTTCTTAGTTTGGTCGGGACCACTAAACCTGGCTTTGAAGGGATCTCCTATCACAGGTAACAGTACTAACAAGTTATCCCCTTGGGAAAACATCTGAGTCTCAGAGCTTTTATCTGATACCTGCTTCATTCTATACAGTGCCCTCTTTAGGTGCTGTTTAGCTAACCCATCTACTCTATTTAGTCTCTCTGTCATATCCGATACATAATCTAAGTATGAGATCTCTGACTTTGTCCCTTTCAATTTTTCTTTAATTAATATCAAAGGGCCTCTCACTTAATGCCAAATATTAACTCAAAGGGAGTGAACTAAGTAGATTCATTTGGGGCATTTCTAATGGCAAACAATACCTTTATCCCAATCATAGAACATAGAACATAGAAAAGTATAGCACACAACAGGCCCTTCAGCCCATGATGTTGTGCCAAGGATTATTCCTAGTCTAAAATAAAATAACTTAATCTACGCACCCCTCAATTCATTGCTATCCATGTGCATGTCCAGCAGTCACTTAAATGTCCCTAATGATTCTGCATCCACCACCACCACTGGCAACGCATTCCATGCATTCACAACTCTCTGCATAAAGAACGTACCTCTGATGTCTCCTCTATACCTTCCTCCTGATATCATAAAACGATGACCCCTCATGCCAGTCAATCCTGCCCTGGTGAAAAGTCTCTTGCTATTAACTCTTTCCATTCCTCTCTTTACCCTGTATACCTCGATCAGATCACCTCTCTTCCTCCTTCTCTCCAGAGAGAAAAGTCTGAGTTTAGTCAACCTCTTTTCATAGGTCAAGCCCTCCAGTCCAGTCCTGGTAAATCTTCTTTGCACCCTCGCGAAAGCCTCTGTATCTTTCCTATAGATGGGCGACCAGAACTGGACACAATATTCCAAGTGTGGTCTCACCAGGTACTGCAGCAAAACCTCGTGGCTCTTAAACTCAATCCCCCTGTTAATGAAAGCCAAAACACCATATGCTTTCTTAACAACCCTATCCACTTGGGTGACAACTTTAAGGGATCTATGCGCTTGAACACTAAGATCCCTCTGTTCCTCCACAATGCCAGGAATCCTGACTTCAATCCTATATTCAGCATTCATGTTCAACCTTCCAAAATGCATCACTTTGCATTTATTCAGGTTGAACTCCATCTGCCATTTCTCAGCCCAGCTCTGCATCCTGTCTATGTCGGGCTGCAGCCTGCAATAGCCCTCAATACAATCAAAGGGACCTCCAACCTTTGTGTCATTGGCAAATTTACTAACCCATCCCTCAAACTCCTCATCCAAGTCATTTATAAGAACTACAAAGAGCAGAGGCCCAAGAACAGAGCCCTGTGAGATACCACTCACCACTGACCTCCAGGCAGAATACTTTCCATCTACAATGACTCCCTGCCTTCTGTCAGCCAACCAATTCTGAATCCAGATAGCCAAGTCTCCCTGTATCCCATATCTCCTGACTTTATGAATGAGCCTACCCTGGGGAACGTTATCAAATGCCTTGCTGAAGTCCACATACTCCACATCCACTGCTCGACCTTCGTCAACCTGTCTCATCACCTCTTCAAAGAACTCAATAAGAGTTGTGAGGCATGATCTTCCCCTCACAAAGCCATGTTGACTGCCTTTAATCACTCTATGCTTTTCCAAATAGTCACAAATCCTATCCTTCAGAATTCTTTCCAAAACCTTGCTGACCACAGACGTAAGCCTGACTAGTCTATAATTGTCAGGGATTTCCCTATTACCCTTCTTGAAAAGAGGAACAACATTCGCCTCCCTCCAATCCTCTGGTACGATTCCTGTGGAGAGTGAGGAAGCAAATATCTTTGCCAACAGCTTAGCAACTTCCTTTCTCACTTCCCGGAGCAACCTAGGATAAATCTGCTCTGGCACTGGGGACTTATCAATTTTGATGTTTGTCAAAATTTCCAGCACATCAACTTCATTAGTCTTGATCTGTTCAAGCCTGTTTCCCAGCTCCTCGAAGTTCTCATTCACAACAAGGTCCCCTTCCTTAATGGAAACCAAAGCAAAAAACTCATTTAGGGCTGGCCCTACCTTCTTCCTGATCATTCTCTTATTCCTCACGTATGAATAAAATGCCTTTGGGTTCTCTTTAATCCTTCCTGTCAACCCTATTTCATGCCCTCTCCTGCCTCTCCTCAGTCCATTTCAGAACGCCTTTCTAGTAAGCCTGTAATCCTTTAAAGCTGTGCTTCCTTGCTTCCTCCACCTTACATAAGCTGCCTTCTTCCTTTTGACAAGAAGCTCTTCTGTTCTTGTCATCCAAGGCTCCTTAATCTTACTCCTTCTTGCCTCAGAGGAACAAATTTGTGCATCACTCGCAACAATTCCTCCTTGAACTGTTTCCACATGTCTGTTGTGCCCTTTCTGTGGAACAATTGCTCCCAATCTGTACTTCCCAACTTCTGTCTGATAGCGTCATAATTTCCTTTTCCCCAATTAAATACCTTGCTTTCATTACTGTTCCTTTCCCTCTCCAAGGCTCTGGTAAATGTGAGGCAGTTGTGGTCACTGTCACCAAAGTGTTCTCCCACCATGAGATCTGACACCTCTCCTGACTCATTGCCATGCACCAAATCTAAAATGGCCTCTTCCCTCGTCGGCCGATCGACCCTCCAGAACACACCTGACAAAAACGACTCCATCCAAACCATCTGCACTAAGGAGGTTCCAGTCAATATTGGGAAAGTTGAAGTCACCTATGACAACAACGCTGCTACTCAATCATTTGGGTAATTCTGACAGTATGCTCTCAACATGGTCTTCAAGGTCTGATGCTCGCTTTGGAAAGCTCCCTGGGATTCAGGATGATATGCACTGGATTTAAAGTGCTGTATATCTAGGCTATCCATAACCTCCTTAAACAGCCTACCAGTAAAATTTGACCCTTGGTCCGAATGAATTTCTCTGGGTAGTCCATACCATGTAAGAACTCCTCTACCACCATTTTTGCCTTGATACTCTGTAATGGAATTGCCTTCAGAAATCTGGTAGACATATCCATTATGGTTAACAAGTACTGGTTCCCACTTTTAGTTCTCAGGAGGGACCTACACAATCAATCTTCAAATGCGGGAATTGGCAACAAAGGTGCTGGTATTATTACCGCCTGTGGCTTCAATTAGATTAGATTCCCTACAGTGTGGAAACAGGCCCTTTGGCCCAACAAGACCACACCAACCCTCCGAAGACTAACCCTCCCAGACCTATTTCCCTCTGACTCATGCTCCTAACACTATAGGCAATTTAGCATGGCCAATTCACCCGACCGGCACATCTTTTTGATTGTGGGAGGAAACTGGAGAACCAGAGGAAACTCACGCAGACACAGGGAGAATGTGCAAACTCTGCACAGACAGTTGTCTGAGATTGGAATTGAATTTGGGTCCCTGGCGCTGTGAGGCAGCAGTGCTAACCATTGATCCACCATACTTACTTACTATTTGGCATGTATGACATGTATGGCAAAAGATAAGTACAACCTTGATGGGGTGGCATGGTGGCTCAGTGGTCAGCACTGCTGCCTCACAGCACCAGGGACCTGGGTTCGAGTCCCACCTTGGGTGATTGTCTGGGGAGCGTTTGCACATTCATCCTGTTTTGCTCTGGTTTCCTCCCACAATGCAAAGATGTCCAGGTTAGGTGAATTGGCCATGCTAAATTGCCCATAGTGTTAGGTACATTTGTCAGGGGTAAATACAGGGTAGGAGTGCAATAGGAGTCTTGGTGAGTTATTCTTCAGAGGGACAGTATGGACTTGTTGGGCCAAAGGGTCGGTTTCCATATTGTAGGGATCCTTGTCTTGAGTATTCCAGGCCAATAAAAATGTTTTTGTACGTTAGCCTGAGTCTTTCATACCCCAAGGTGACCTCCTACAGATAGTTCATGTGCTACCCGTAACACCTCATGTCTGTATGCTACCAGCAACACAATCTGGTGCACTTTGACCCATTTCTCCTCTGCACTAACCTGCCATGGTCTCCATTTCCACCTTAGGATTCTATCTTTCAGATAATAACCCTCCAGAATATCCTCTGCCTCCTTTTCAGAGTACACATCCACATATATATCTTTTATTGTCTTGTCTTGCTGTTGAAAAGTCTTAGTGTTTCAGGGCTAAACACTTCTGTCTGACCCTCTGCCTGTTCAGGTTTTTCCTGCACCATTACATCAAACAGAGTATCCACTAACTGAACCTCAACTCCTTCATCTTTCTCTTTACTTTTTGCTTTGTACAGTGACTTATGATAGTGGGTCTGGTTACCACACAGTCTGGGAAAATACCAGGATATTTCTATTTTAACTCGTCAGTTTCTTGCGCTTCATTGGACTTCTCCACAACAAGGGGTATCACTCCCTCCTTGGATCCTGCCAAATCATTCCCAAGAACAAACTGAATTCCTGAAACTGACACTCTGTCAATCACTCTCACTGTTACTTCCCCAGTCTTGAGTTGGCACGCCCACCTGATCTTACATAGGGGAATGTTAAATTTCTGTCCATTTATTCCACAAATTACCACATTCTCGGGTAACAGATCAGAAAGAGTGCATATTCTCTCATCTCTTACTATGACCGACTGGTTAGATCCTGTATCTCTCAAAATTATAACATCTTGTCCTTCTCTCCCTGTTCTTTCTGAGTAAACTTTACCCACAGAGGTGAATTCTTTACAGAGATCACGCACTAACTCTATCGTTGGCTTCTGCCTAGGTTGTGCACTGTTATATAGTTTCTCAGCTCTTCTTGGGGTCTCCTTTACTACTTTCACTAATGCCACTGGCTTAGCTCCTTTTACCACACCTTTTTCCACAGTGCCTTTCTTTAACAACCAACACTATGACTTTACATGTCCCACCTTCTGGCAGTGAAACCACCTTTTCCCAGTGCTCTTCTGAAACCACCAGCTCTGTAATTTCCAGTGTCCCACTCCATTACAGTGAAAACACCTGAGGCCTTTGACTCCTTTTTCACCCTCTTTGGCTTCTTTTATATCCTGTTGTAAATTCTTATCAGTGCTCTCTAGCCATAGTGTAGGATCTCCCCTTCTCCCAATTTCTATCCCTCACAGGATGAAATTCTGGCCGGAAGCTTGTCTGCACTAATCTCATGTACTCATGAGATTCTCATCATGTACTCATGTAGTCATCTGCTGATTCTGCTGCCCTTCTCACTTCCTGAACTTTCTGTTCCTTCACGTGAATTCTTACCATCTCTAGAAATGAGTTTTTAAACTCTTCCAGCAGAATAATCTCTCTTAGAGCCTGAAAGATCTTATCTATTTTCAAGTATGCACCCATTGATTAAAATGACTTTTAATTCTTTCAAACTCAACATAGGTCTGACCTGGTTCCTTCTTTGTGTTTCTGAACTGTTGTTTATATGATTCTGGTACTAATTCTTTAGCACTTAAAATAGCCTGTTTAATCTCTTCATAATCTCTTGACACATCATCTGAATGTGCGACAAATACCTCACTAGCTCTGCCTACCAGTTTAGTCTGAACCAGCATTACCCATAAATCCTCAAACCACCCAAACCACTGCCTAGCCAATTTTCCAAAGGAAATAAAGAAGGCTTCAGCATTTTTCATATCAAAATGTGGCAGAGTTTTGACATATTTGTATATGTCAGTATCTTCTCTTTTAATTTCCCTCCTGTTAACTTGACTTTGCTGACTAAGTCGCAACTTCTCAAGTTCAAATTCTCACTCTTTTTGCTTAGCTAAGAATATTATCTCTTTTTTTTCCTCTCTCTTCTCTTTCTTTTTCTCTTCCTTTTTCACTCTCTCCGCACAGCCAGGAGCCTTCCCTCTCTCTCTTTTTCCTCTCTCTTTCTTCTGTCTCTCTTTCTCTTTCTCTCTCCTTCTCCCTTTCCTCTCTCTCATTTTGTTTATCTTCTAACACCATTTTCCTCAATTATAATTTAAGTTTTTCTACCTCTATTGCACTTGTCTGTTTCTCTGACACACCTAAGTGTTTGAGTAATTCCCTTACAATTTCAGCTTTACTTTTGTCCTTGGTTAAACCCAAATCTAACTTGTTTGTCAATTCTAAAAGTATGGCCTTTTCTTTCCTTCTAAACTTGGCAAATTTGCGAATCACCTTCAAATCCCAGAACCTCTTTAGTAATTTAAAGAGCCACTTCTCTCACTTTTAATTTAATCAACCACAAGTCACAAGAAATTAAACACATTGTCTCACCGACATTTTATTCAAAGATCTATGACACTAACCTGCAAGTGTTTAAATCTGCTGGGACTTTTCATACCCCAAATCTATTCAAATCTGTCTCAACCAATTCAAATCACTGACCCAGCCCCCACACTGTTACGATACAGGGTAAAACACTCCTGCTTAACTTAAAAACTGCAACACAGAAAAGATGTATCCTGTGCAGTAATCTGTGAAAATATGAGAGGCCAGAACTGTTGAAAGTAAAAATTAACAACTTTATTTCTTAAAGTATAACAGAGAATAATTAACTCACAACTATTTACAAATCCTTCTTCTAATCTATCTTTTACCTTCCCCTCTATGATATTAGTTTGATAAAGCCTCTGACTAAGGTTTACAAAACAAAACTTCTCTCAAAACCAGGCAGCTTTCAGTTTTCTCCATTTTCCTGTCTTCTTTTCTTCTTCTTGGGGATTCTGTTTCACAGGTTACTGATCGACAAAGGTGCCTTTAAGAGAGCTACTTTTCACGCAGTCTTTACATGCTAGTAGCCTGGCAGTTCTCCTCTCAACTGTTCAGTTTTCCCCGGTCTTATACCCCCAAGCATTGGACTGTGTCATTGACTTTTAAGATTGTCAATGTACTAAATTCAAAATTGATTGGAATTTGTTATTTTTTGGGGTATATTTTAAACCGTTTGGCCTAATTCAAATCTATTTTTGTCTCCAGGCAAACAGCTACCCTAGCTACCCTAGTAGCTGGACTACATGTTCCACTGTTTCTTATTGAAAACACTTGGTGCTGTCACTGCTAGCTTTTAACTCTCTTAAAGATATGGTACATCCACATCTTCATAACAAAAGGCTACTGATAAGGCCCATTTTAAGAGGTCAGTGGGTGGAATGAAAGCACCTGTGATAGGGAGAAATATAGTGGTAAAAATTGAGAATTGGTTGACAGATAGGAAAGTGTGTAGAAATAAATAAGTCAGTTTCCAAGTGGTAGGTGGTGAACAGGGGATACAACAGAATTAGTGCTTAGGTCCCAACTATTCACAATGTATATAAAAACCCAGTTGAGGGAATAAGATGCAACATTTCCAAGTTTGCAGGTGATGAAACTGGGCATTCAGATACAGTAGACTTTAATTTTGTTTTTCTGACATTTTTGCACATTTATTTTGTACTACAGCTCTATTTGCTTGCTGCTTTTGTTTCTTCTACTTTTCACTATTCATTTCTACTTTTCTTTTATCTTCAATTTCAATCTATGTTTCCCTAACACTCATTCTCCCCATTCAGACTCCCATCCCTCTGCTAGTCTTATTTAAAACATACTAGTGAAGCAGCAAGGTAATTAATCCCAGTCCTGCTGGCGTGTAAACCATCCAGCTTGTACAGATCCCATCTTCCCTTGAATCAGACCGAATGCCTCAGGAATCTAAAGCCCTCCAGCCTACCTCATCCCTCCAGCCACCCATTAAACTAATCTATTCTTCTACCCCTGATCTTGCTAGCATGTGTCACCAGGGGTAATCCCAAGATCAAAGTGCTTCCATTTCCCATGCACTGTTCCCCTCATGTTCAACCTTCATCCTGACCCATGCCCCAAATATTGCTTCAGGCCTTAGTGGCAATGTCTGTCCTTGCATACAGGATACTCCTTGCCATCGAAACACAGAAGACAATGAAAGAGCAATGGTATGCGTAGATTGTCTGTAACTCTGCTGAATCCACCAGCTCTCTTTAGAGATCTGAAGGTTTTGTGTGAAAAATGTCAGGCTCCTGTCCACAAATGCATCTCACAGGTGATCAATGTCATGTTT
Organism: Chiloscyllium punctatum; assembly: GCF_047496795.1. NCBI lineage: Eukaryota > Metazoa > Chordata > Chondrichthyes > Orectolobiformes > Hemiscylliidae > Chiloscyllium > Chiloscyllium punctatum. The sequence goes on along the minus strand of NC_092746.1, from coordinate 58,537,453 downwards.
GCTAGGGCATTATGCTCTCTTTTCCAACAACACCTAATTTAGAATGACCAAACATTTCTCTCCGCAGATGCTGCCAGACCTGCTGAACTCTTCCAGCAATTGTTGTTTGTGTTTCTGATTTACGGTATCCATAGCTCTTTTGGTTTTCATTTGGATTTAGGGCTCTGGTGGACTTACCACAGATCCAGGGAATCATTGACTGGGTACACATACCAATCAAAGCTCTCGACAAATCACTCTGGACTCTTACTTCTTCAATTTGCAATTTGTGCAAATACAAACAAAATGGCATGCCTCTTTATGAAACCTCAAATCTTTAACTATTCCAAAGAAAGGATTGGAATGATATGGACCAAGTGCAGGTAGCTGGGACTATTTTAGTTTGGAAACATAGTTGGTGTAGACTGGCTGGACCGAAGGGTCTGTTTCCAAGTTGTATGTCTCTATGCCTCTATGACTCTATAACTATTTGTACATGTAACAGTTCCTTGGTGACTTAGACATCCACTGCTAATATGTGCCCATTTGATCTATTTAGCAGAATGCCTTTTTGTTCCAGGAGGTGACAAAGGCCAGTGACATAATATCTTGAGTATCTTGAAGTACCGATGCTTGTTCATTTACCAGGAAGCTAATCCTGTGCCTGTAAATTCTATAGGAGAAAGTGAGAACTGCAGATGCTGGAGATCAGAGCTGAAAAATGTGTTGCTGGAAAAGTGCAGCAGGTCAGGCAGCATCCAAGGAGCAGGAGAATCGACGTTTCGGGCATAAGCCCTTCTTCAGGAATGAGGAGGGTGGGCCAAGCGGGCTAAGATAAAAGGTACGGAGGAGGGACTTGGGGGAGGGGCATTGGGAATGTGATAGGTGGAAGGAGGTTAAGGTGAGGGTGATAGGCCGGAGAGGAGGTGGGGGCGGAGAGGTCAGGAAGAAGATTGCAGGTCAAGAAGGCGGTGCTGAGTCGGAGAGTTGGGACTGAGATAAGGTGGGGGGAGGGGAAATGAGGAAGTGGGAAAAATCTGCATTCATCCCTTGTGGTTGGAGGCTTCCGAGGCGGAAGATGAGGTGCTCTTCCTCCAGGCGTCGTGTTGCCATAGTTTGGCGATGGAGGAGGCCAAGGACCTGCATGTCCTTGGCAGAGTGGGAGGGGGAGATAAAGTGTTCAGTCACGGGGTGGTTGGGTTGGTTGGTGCGGGTGTCCCAGAGGTGTTCTCTGAAACGTTCGGCAAGTAGGCGGCCTGTCTCCCCCATGTAGAGGAGGCCACATTGGGTGCAGTGGATGCAGTAAATGATGTGTGGGGAGGTGCAGGTGAATTTGTGATGGATATGGAAGGATCCCTTGGGGCCTTGGAGGGAAGTGAGGGAGGAGGTGTGGACGCAAGTTTTGCATTTCTTGCGGTTGCAGGGGAAAGTGCTGGGAGTGGAGGTTGGGTTGGTGGGGGGGTGTGGATCTGACGAGGGAGTCTTGGAGGGAGTGGTCTTTCTGGAATGCTGATTGGGGAGGGGAGGGAAATATATCCCTGGTGGTGAGGTCTGTTTGGAGGTGGCAGAAATGACGAAGGATGATCGAATGTATCTGGAGGTTGGTGGGGTGGTAGGTGAGGACCAGAGGGGTTCTGTCCTGGTGGCGATTGGAGCAGCGGGGTTCAAGGGCGGAGGAGCGGGAAGTGGAGGAGATGCGGTGGAGAGCATCGTCAACCATGTCTGAGGGGAAATTGCGGTCTTTGAAGAAGGAGGCCATCTGGGTTGTTCGGTATTGCAATTGGTTCTCCTGGGAGCAGATGCAGTGGAGGTGAAGGAATTGGAAATATGGGATGGCATTTTTACAGGGGGCAGGGTGGGAGGAGGTGTAATCTAGGTAGCTGTGGGAGTTGGTCGGTTTGTAGTAAATGTCCGTGTTGAGTTGGTCGCCCGATATAGAAATGGAGAGGTCTAGGAAGGGGAGGGAGGAGTCTGAGACGGTCCAGGTAAATTTGAGGTCGGGGTGGAAGGTGTTAGTAAAGTGGATGAACTGTTCAACCTCCTCGTGGGAGCACGAGGTAGCGCTGATACAGTCATCGATGTAGTGGAGGAAAAGGTGGGGGGTGGTGCCAGTGTAGCTGCGGAAGATGGACTGTTCCACATATCCAACATATCCACCACAAATTCACCTGCACCTCCACACACATCATTTACTGCATTCACTGTACCCAATGTGGCCTCCCCTACATGGGGGAGACAGGCCGCCTACTTGCGGAACGTTTCAGAGAACACCTCTGGGAGACCCGCACCAACTAACCCAACTGCCCCGTGGCTGAACAATTTAACTCCCCTTCACACTCCGTCAATGACATGCAGGTCCTTGGCCTCCTCCATCACCAGACCATGGCAACACGACGCCTGGAGGAAGAGTGCCTCATCTTCTGCCTAGGAAACCTCCAACCACAAGGGATGAATGCAGATTTCTCCAGCTTCCTCATTTCCCCTCCCCCCACCTTATCTCAGTCCCAAACCTCCGACTCAGCACCACCTTCTTGACCTGCAATCTTCTTCCCGACCTCTCTGCCCCCACCCCCTCTCCGGGCTATTTTCCTCACCTTAACCTCTTTCCACCTATCACATTCCCAACGCCCCTCCCCCAAGTCCCTCCTCCCTACCTTTTATCTTAGCCTGCTTGGCACACCCTCCTGAAGAAGGGCTTATGCCCGAAACATCGATTCTCCTGCTCCTTGGATGCTGCCTGACCAGCTGCGCTTTTCCAGCAACACATTTTTCAGCTCTGTAAATTCTATATTGTGTGTATTGGCTCCTGAGCTGAACTTACCCTGTCTCTCCTGTACAGCAACAGTTGGATGAAGAAAAGGCTATTTCTGCTGATGCTGCTGTAGCTCTGAGTGCCGATCAGTTTTATCATTATCTGAGATCAAGGAAAAGATGCAGAAAAACATACTGCACTAATAATTGACAGATGGAAAGTGCAGATTAGATACAAAACTCAAAGCTAGTGAAAATTCTTTTGTCATGTGGTTTGGTTTTATGCCCACATCTAACAATTGGGTATCAAGACAAACTGGTTAAGGTCAAAAGCTGTTTTCAAGCTTCGGTTTCTTGAGAATTCTGTTCATTGCAAATTGACACTAACTATTATTATACATGGTAATCTGAGATACACCAGTCTCTAAACTTACTACTACAGTACTGAAAGACTATTGTATGCAATTGCTTCTCTCTACCACTCTCATACACCTCCAATCTAATTAACTCCACCCACACTGTGCTATTTATGCCTGTAGCGAATTGCTCTGTGACATCATTGCAAGCTTGCTCCAATGTCCTAAAACCCTCACACAAAAGAAACCGAAAAATGTTGGAAATGACCTCTAAGATATTGAAGACACTCTCATGGATCATGTCCTATTATTACAGCATTCTCCTTATGCCAGGATGTAAGTGCTAGTTGTGAGTGTTCATATGCTCTTAATCTTACTGACATCCTTACTGCCAGCTTCCTAACATGCCAACAATTTCAGCCAATCACTTCTTTAGTTTAAAATCCTCCAATGAATTTTGACAATTAAAATTTTACAAACACAGAATTAGAGTAAGGGATTGACCAAGGAATAAATCCAAGATTCCTAAGGTAGAATTGCCAATATTAGTTGGTTATATTTTTGGAAGGTTTTTCACATGATACCCTTCCTTCAGCTGTAATGCCCTATTAAACAACCTTCTTCCTTCTTAGTCCATTAGGTCTCAATGAAATATCTTTTGATGTTTCTTCTTTGTGAAAGAATCATAGAGTCATACAGCACAGAGGAGGCCCATCAGCCCATTGAGTTTGCACTGATCTATCTGCATCAATCCCAGTTTCCATTACTTGGCCTTGAATGTTATGACCGTTCAAGTGCTCATCCACCTACTTTTTAAAGATTGTGAGGTTTCCTGCCTCTAACTATCCTCCCAAGGAATACATTCTAGATTCTCATTACTTTCTGGATGAAATCTATTTTACTCAAATCCCCTCTAAACTCCCTGCCCTTCACCTCAAGATTATACCCATCCTGTCCATGCCTCTTATAATCTTACACATCTCAGTCAGGTCGCCCCGCCTTCTCTGCTCCAAAGAAAACAGCTTAAGCTGATCCAGCCTCCCTTCATAGCTAAAATGGTCTATCCCAAGTAATTTCTAGTGAATCTTCTCTGCTTCTCCTCCTGTGCAATCAAATGCTTTCTATCATGAGGTGACCAGAACTGTACAGTTTTCTAACTGTGACTGAAACAAAATTTCATACAGCTCCAATACAACCTCCCTGCTCTTGTGCCACAACCAATAAAGACAAATATTGCATACACCTTCTTAACTACCCTATGAAACTGTTCCACTGCCTATAAGCATCTGAGGATTTGAAGATATTATGTAAGACTGAGTCACTATTGTTCTTGCAAACTTTCTGCAATGAGTAAATGTATTCTGAAGTTAAATTTGGGCTTCCTCCTTTTCTACATACTTATTCCCAAACAACGACATCTATTAACCTGGTACAGTAATTATTATGAGTGAAATTGTACAAATGGAACAAAATTTAGTATTCTCTGTATTCAGTTCCCTTTTTATCAGATTGCTAATGAATTCAAACTCATTTTTCAGATGGTACATTGTTCTTAAGTGAGAATTAATCTTATTAAAATAATGTACCGTGACACTTTAGAAAGTTGGCGTCTCAGTCTTTTGATTTTTCTCATTGAACAAAATTCAAAGGAAACATAGCAGTCCATCAACTTGACAAAACAAGAACATAATGGTTTCCTGATATAAGTGAAAGCCAATTGTTACATGTATTCCTTTAGAAAATAATGTATTCAAGTTAACTGCATTGCCAATCAAAGGTACACTAAAATTACAATGAGCCAATATTAGCTAACCCGAAACTCCAGTGAACCTTTGAGCCATTCCCACTGGCAGATAACAAATACATCAGAATAATGCCTATGATCATTCAAAGAACAATATAGGACAATACTGCTCCCAAGAATGGATGCCAGAAACCTTTTACATCATTGAAAGAGCTGAGCATTCTATCACCAGTCTACTAGTATTATAGTTGAGAGTGTGTTGCTGGAAAAGTATAGCAGGTCAGGCAGCATCTGAGGAGCAGGAAAATTGACATTTTGGGCCAGACCCTTTCATCAAGAATGAAGTATTATAGTGAATGAAATAACTAGTATTGTAGTCTACTAGAACAGTTCTGAGGAAGGGTCATCGAACCTGAAACGTTAACTCTGATTTCCCTTCACAGATGTTGCCAGACCTGTTGAACTTTTCCGGCAAATTCTGTTTTTGTAATTCAAAGATGTACAGAAAGTGCTTATACCACAAGCCAAAGATTATTTACAAAGTTGTCACAGTTCTTTAAACCCTTTTTTATCCTAGTATGTTCTGAATTTTGAGATCGCATCTTCCCCTCATAACCAAAGCAGACATACAGCAGGAAGCTCACCAGCATATTCTTCAATCTTTGAAAAATACTCTGTCTTTCAGAAACATCAATATGATGATCCCAAGATTACCAATTCCTGGAAGTCAATGCATCCCAGAAAGATTTTGGAGCATGTTGATTACAGGACACCAGGCTCACTGTGCTTGCTGCAAAGTTTCTCGAGCAAACTATTGCAATTAAAAGAAATGTTGCTGTTGTTTTCAGCAAACAATGGTTTCATATATAACTCTTTAGCAAGAACTTCAGCATTTATACTAACCACAAAATCCTCCCACAAGAACACATAACTGATAGCAGCCCCTCTTGACTTGACTGAGGACTACTCCCCTTCAATTTTGAGTCATGAACATTTGGTTGATGCACATGTACCATGTTTGTTATATTGGCTGCTGGTGTATGCTATAGTTGTAAGATTGACATAGCACCATGCTGTACAGCAACACATTGTCTCCTTGACTGATGACTGCTGACAATCATGACAAACTGTCTAGCTTTGTATGTATGCTAAACAGGACTGCAGTATTTTAAGACTCTAATTCCTGATTGAGGGGACAAAGCACAAAAGGTAAAGTTCCAAAAGATTCCTGATGAAGGGCTTTTGCCCGAAACGTCAATTTTGAAGCTCCTTGGATGCTGCCTGAACTGCTGTGCTCTTCCAGCACCACTAATCTAGAATCTGGTTTCCAGCATCTGCAGTCATTGTTTTTACCTTCCAAAAGACAAAGCAGGGATGTTCTGAACACTGAAATAGGCACAATATTAGTGATGGCTAAGAGGGCAAGAAAGCAGTCTTGAGATGCAGACTGGTTTAATCTATGAGCTGGGTGCCTATCATGCATGCAGCATGTCCTTGGAATACCCTTTCAATCAAAGGCACTGGTGCATTCCAAAGTGCAACATTGAAATACAGAAGTGTACTATAAATGGATTGGATATATCTCATGAAAAAGCGGAGAGACTTGTGTGTGCCAGATGCCAATGTATGCAAAGGTTCATGTAGTCACTGTTCATGGAGCATGTCCTGAGGTGTTGGTGTCAGGTATCCAAATGGGAGGCTTAGAGTTGCAAATGGCAAGCTGGAGTTACTAAGTTAGAATTCTTGGCAAATTGTTTCAATCAAGCATGTGGGAAAATGGCAGACTGAATATTAATGAGGTGCGATTAAGTAATAGTAAGGCTTTAAGGGAGTGATAATCCATGTTAATAGCTCTTTTGCCACTCACTAGTAAGAATCTCATTTCACCATCCAACACTTGGTTAAGAAATACAACCTTTTGGTCTTGATGTTGAGAGGCGCCTTGCTGGACAGCTCACCTAATTTCTTCACATTTTTTTACCACAGCTTACACCATTTAGATTTAGCCCAATAACTTCGGGATGAAAGGACTAAGTTACTCATAGACATTTTAAATTTGACTGCCCTCCTTGAATCTGATTTACATTGAGAAATTCATCAATAAAGAGGAATCACTTGTTGAAAGGCATTTTGTTGAAAAACCCAATGTTATCCTACTGGAAATGTCAGAAAATGAGCCATGCAGGAGCTGAGGAAGAAAGAGGAGACATCCAAGTAATACATTTACTAAGTGGCAGAAATCATGAAGTAGCTTTATTGTGCTAGTTTTGTGGCAGCTCAAGAGATTGTAAAAGAAGGAAAGTTGTTTGCAGATGTGAAATATGTAAAAATGCATACAGTCAAATTTTCAAAGAAACTGTGCCATGGTTTTAATAAAAATTTAAAAACTGTAAATGTTTAAAAAAAATCTTTTAACTGCAAAGAAACCATCAAATCAGAACAGCTAAAGTGCCCAAAGGCATCACCAGATAGTAAATTAATAAAAATGATAAATATAAATTTATTGTTGCAATAAAGTAGTATTGAATATAAATCCATAAATGTGCTTCTATCTTAGTTGGATTATTTGGTTCTTGAAGAACAACATTGCAGCTGTCAAGATATTAATATTTTGACCTTTTTTTTGTAGAGTCACTCTTCTTGTCAATAAGATTTGCAGATCCCTGCCATAGTCTTCTGCGGGTGCTGTGTCTACAGAGGGCTGGCCAGTCTTACCATACAGCTGCTGTTTTTCACCCAGCTGAGCATCAGCATTCAAATGAAGCCTGACAGTAAAAACCTGCCAAGCTACTATCAATCCCAGCATTTTTTTTTGCTGTGAATTAAAGTTGGCCTAAACTTTCTCACACATTTGTATGGTGGCTTTTTCAGCTGTTGCAGCAAGATGTTTGTTTTTTCTGTAACAAAATCTCATTTTCAGACATCACTCGTTGAAAAGAAGAAGCAAGTCTCACATTTTTATGGGACTTTATCACAACTGTCAGAAATATCCCAAAGGACTTAATGGATAATCAAATTCATCAGTTGCTGCAATGTCAGTTATGTGGTATGAATTATGGAAACCTCCAGCTAGTCGCACACCTTTTGATCAAAATAATCGTTTTGCCTGATTCCTTCTCAGGTTGAGGGATTATTTCTGAGATAGTCCACTTCTCTTTCAAGTAACTCCTACCAATTAATTTTCTGATTTTGAGCTTGCAGTGAAAGTGAATTACCAATCAGGATCATACATCTGGTATTGGAGGTGAGCAGAAATATCTAATCAGTAAGTTAATTGGGGAGAAAAGTATGCATATTGTACACCCTTGCTTTTTCTATGTACTTTGTGTATGATTGAACTAACAGATTCCCCTTAATCATATTATCACTGGAGTCCAACTTGAACGTAAATCAATTTTTCCTACCAGTCCAAAGTAACTTCAAATTAAAATTAATAGACATCAATGTACAAGTAAATTATTTAAATAGAAAACACATTTAAATATTCAGAGATAGATAGTTCAGATATGGCATTGTAGCCAGGATAGTTAAGAGCAAAATCAGGAAGTGCTTGATTGCACAAGGTCTGGGCTTCTCTCCTACAAATGTACCTGGATGAATGAAAAATGTCAGAACCACCTTTTTAGGAAGAGGCATGCAGCAAAAGAGAATATTTGAGACTGAGGTACTGACCAATCATGCTCTGAGTGAATGGCAGCCTGGCCTATTCCTGCTCCAGTATGTTATGTTCCACCGGAAAATAATGATTATAGAAATGCATAAAACTACAAAGGTGAATCCACAACGTGTGAAAGATTACTTACACAATTTGTTATACAATGAAGATATCGGGGGATATGACTCTGACTGTGACAAAGTGCTTCCTACAAACAGAACTCAGGATCCAGTTTTAAGAAAGTTATCTGAATTGAGAAGCTTTCAGTGTCACCATGAGAAATGAAGGCTTTGGAACAGTGAGCCATCAATCAATCAACTTTACAGATAAAATAGTTGAAATGTTTGCAGTTCATTCTAATGAATAAGTTGAAAACCAAAAGGACTACAGATGCTATAAATCAGAAACAAAAAACAGAAGTTGCTGGAAAAGCTGAGCAGGTCTAGCAGCACCTGTGAAGAGAAATCAAAGTTAATGTTTCGGGTCCAGTGACCCTTCCTCAGAACAAGTTGTTTGTTAGCTTGAGCTTGTTGATGTTCTGAGCAATATATATTCCATATGTTTTCCACCACAAAGGTTCTTTGATTAAATTATATAGCAGTCATAGAATCTCAGTCTTATAGAAAGGTTAAAAAATAGACCGCCTGATGAAACAGCAGCGTTCCAAAAGCTAGTGCTTCCAAATAAACCTGTTGGACTATAACCTGGTGTTTGTGTGATTTTTAACTAAAAAAAGAAGGCTATTTCGCTCATCCAGGAGAAAGTCAGGACTGCAGATGCTGGAGATCAGAGCTGAAAATGTGTTGCTGGAAAGGCGCAGCAGGACAGGCAGCATCCAAGGAGCAGGAGAATTGACGGTTTGGGCATGAGCCCTTCTTTCGCTCATCCAGTCAATGCTGGCATTCTTTCAGAATAACACAACTAGTCTAATTGCTCCTGACCTATTCCTGTAGGCCAACATGTTTTTTTATGTCTTCACATGCTTAACTAATCTCCTATTAAAAATACAATGAATCTACTTCTACTGTACTCTCAGACAGTGCATTCAAGATCTTAAACAGGCAATGTCCAGACCCCGATAATATTAAAATACAGTAATCAAATCTCCTTTCAACTTTCTCTCCTTGAAGAAGAACAGACTCAGACTCTAATCTGGCCATGTCACTAGTGCACCTCATCCTGAATCCATTCTCCTAAATCATTTCTGCTGTCTCTCTAAGGCTTCGTTCTGAAGGGGTCTTGTGCAGAATTTTCCACAATACTCCAATTGAGGAGAAATCAATGTTTTGTGAAGATTTGCCATGAGATCTTTGTTTTCATACTCTATAGACAGAGCTTTGCGAACTGGTCAGAGATCCCAACATTGGCCAGGAAAGCAGTTCCTTCAGGACAAATAAACTGCCAACAGTGGGGGGGATGTCCTTCTCAATATTGTGGGTGCCAACCAATTGAACTGGTTTTCCCATCCACTTCAGGACGCCTAAATGCTGCCTGCCCAATCAGAGTGCTTGTGGCTGAGGAATGGTGGGCACTGCTGAGGCAGGATGGCAACCTGCTGCCATCTGCAGAGAGATCAAAAAAAATTTTAGAAAACATAAATTTTCTGGTGAATACGGGGAAACCACTGAGATAATTGCTGAGTCCAGAGGACTGCATTCCCTGTTTGTGATCCACTTCTTCTTTAAAAAACAATCCTCCAGATACTGTTGGGAGGCCACCTCTATTGAGTTTGCAACTTTCCCACACAGCAGGGGTTGTCAGTACCAAATGACAAAATACCAAAGGCCTGGTAAAATGGTCTCTAACAGGATTGCGTATTCAAATTATGGCCAAACTTGTCCAATATGATTTTTGTTACCTGTACAACTCTCCAATAGCAGGATGTGATGACATTCCCAATCCCAGGAGCCTGTATGTCTTTTTAACCACTTTCACAATGGGTTCTGCCATCTTCAATGATTTGTGTCCATACAATTTCTTGGGCTGACCTGATGGTGCAGCCACTTTTAAAATTACACCTATTATTTTCTATTATCTTTTCTCATTTTCCTGTCAAAGTGCCTGCATTGAATTTGTGTCCACCCAGTGTTCACCTAACCAGAATGTTCTTTTGAAGCTTCTCACTCTCGTCTTCATTATTCAGGATACTTCAGGATATTGTGTCATCTGTAAATTTTGAAATTATCTGCACGTTATCTTACAAACTTCGACAGCTGCCAGTAATTAAAATGATTATTATAAAACTCAAATTAGTTTTCAATTGTTATTGTATGGAATCAACAACCAAAATGGTATCATTTCCTCAAAGGTCTATATATTACCAAGGACCGTGTTTCTGCACTCCGGTTCATTTAGAGATCAGAAACCTGTCTGCCATATATTGATTCCGTTGTGGTTGGAAGTTTGGTTCATTTAACATGATATTATCAAACAGCTGAATACTAGGAATACAGCAAAACCTGTTGTTCTTGTAAAAAATGAGGACTGCAGATGCTGGAGATCAGACTCGAAAAGTGTGCTCTGGAAAAGCACAGCAGGTCAGGCAGCATCCAAGGAGCAGGAGAATTGGCACTTTGGGCATATGCCCTTCACCTGGCAGACTATTCAGACCCCTTGGCATCATGGTAGCCCACAAACCCACCAACAGACTAAAACAGCAGCTAATGAACCTGAAAGACCCTATACAGACAACAAGCAAAACTAATGTTATTTACAAAATACTGTACAAGAAGTGTAACAAACACTACATTAGACAAACAGGCATAAACCTAGCCACCATGATATGTGAACATCAACTAGCCACAAAATAACATGACCCACTCTCACTAGTATCCTTACATATAGTTAAGGAAAGACACCACTTCAACTGGGACAACACATCCATCCTAAGACAAGCCAAACAGAGACACGCACAAGAATTCCTAGATGCATAACATTCCAACTGGAACTCTATCAACAAACACATTGAGTTAGACCCTATCTACCAACCCTTGAGCAAAAGTACAGGAAATTACATCACTACAGGAAATGACATCACCAACCCAAAGAAACCCAAACATATAAATAGAAAGCAGGAATATCAGCAGTGCTTTGCTTGGGGCCATCTAAAGATATAACCTAGTAGGGTGATGAGACATCTGGAAATGGACCTTCCACCACAGTGAGCAAACCTACATCCTGAAAGCAGAAATGTTGAGGAAGAAGAGGCAGGAATCAGAGATAGACCAGTTAAAGCTGTTACTGTGGAAATGAAAAGAGATAGGCAACAGAATTTTATTTGTTTATCACAATCAATGGCATAACTACAAATTAGGAACATCTTTACTTTTTAAAATCCTAAGTAAATAAGTGTTGTATCAATGCTGGAGAAAGAGCCGTACTGAACCACAACTTCACTGAGGGGTAGAAAAGCCAAGTTGCAAAGACTTTTTTAAGGCTTTGAAGACAAACTTTGAACTCCATATTAATGTTATTATGAATGGCATTTATTTCACATCAGAACTGATGGGGACAGGGAGGGAGATTGGTGCAACCGCACTGTTAGATCAAGATAAATTTTGAGTGTTTGGACAACTGCTGGATGAGCTATTTACAGAGAGGTTTATCTTAATCATAAGAGGTACTGCCATTGGTTCATGCCTAGTGAGAGAGGGGGAAACCTATTTTCAAAAAAGCTACCAACATGCGAGAACAAGATATTGTAGGAAATATTTGAAGAAAATCCAGCTGAAAGATCAAGGATCCAAGATCAGAGATCAGGTTGTATATATCACAGATGGCATCACATAAAAGAAAATGTAGCATGTCCAGCGTAGACAACTGTGAAAACCCCTACAAGGCCAATGGGGAATCACTAATTAATCTGCTATTGGAGCTCATCGAGTATAAGTCCCCTTTGCAACAGGCAATGGCCTACCCAACTGAAACTTACCACCTGACTTCTCTCTGGGTTTTCAGGCTAGACTCAGAGGCAGCTGGTCTGACTTGGCAGATACAGGTCTGACTTCACACTCTCGTTTATTTCAAGATGCTATTCACCAGGAAGACGTCAAAGACCAGTTATATATATTTGTTTCGCAATCAGCTCAGAATTATATCACAGACTGTGAATTGCTGCAAATCTGTCTGACACATGTAAGGTTATCATTCCAAAATTCAGACTGGATGGGTCTATAGAGCTGTCAGTCCTGGGCTGAGACTAGGCTGTGTATGCCTCAAGTGGTGGCTCTATTTTGGTGTTCAACAATAAGTGATGTTCTTTTCCACTCAGGTTTCCTGAGTTGTTATAAGATTGCAGTGGTCGAACTACAGGAAGCTGAATCAATTTATGTGCAAACTTTAAACTGGAAAGAAGCAAACTATAAAGGTGCAAGCTGGTAAAGATGGCTGCTGGGGAGATGTCAGCAATTAATTCTGACTAAACACTTTGCACCATGCAACAAAAGGTGTTGTTGGGTTTAAATGTGATAAGTAGTTATTACTTTAAGAATGTTGGCGACAGAAAGAGAGCATGATGTGAATGAAAAGTGTCAAGTAAACAATGCTGCTTCATGCAGTGCAATTACTTTCATTAGGGAGTCAGTTCGCTCAGTTGGTTAGGCAGTAGATTTGTGATGCAGAGTGACACTAGCAGCATGGGTTTCATTGTCATGCTGTTTCAGGTTACCATAAAGGACCTGTCTTCTCAACCTCTCCCTTGAGGTGCCTACCAATTGTCTCTCTTGGACAGGTAAGTAGCTAACTGGTCTGGTAAGACTTTCATTAGTTGTGTAAGACATTGACCCAAAAATGAAATCCTCGACGGAAAGGTTGAAGGTAAAAGATAGCAAAATACTCATCCCAACATGTCAAAGTAATCCTAATGCAGTGGGAAGAATGAAATTCTGGAGTTCCAGACAATATGCATTAAACAAAATCCAGTCTAAATTTTGGAATGATAACCTTACATGTGTGAGAACAGATTTGCAGCAATTTACAGTCCATGATATCATTCGGGGCTGATCATGAAAAATAGTATATACTTTTACTGGTCTTTCCTGGTGAATAGCATCTTGAAATAAATATGAGGTCAGACCAGTATCTGCCGAGTCAGACCAGCTGCCCCTGAGTCCAGCCTGAAAGCCCAGGGAGAAGAGTTGGAAGAGAAAGCAGGAACCAAGCTAGTGACAATTCTCACAGACTTTCATAGTAACAGTGTAAAACAACACCTGGAAAACAGAGAATGCATAGATCCAAATAATCTCAATAAAGCTTTGAAGAAATTTTACTAATCCATGTAAACTATTGAAGAAAATTTGCCACAACCTGCCCTCTTTACTCCCCTCGATGTGAAAAGCGATTACTGGCAGGTGAGGCTGATTGAAAGCAACAGTTTTGTAAATTTATTCTGGATGCCATTTGGCAGATACAAATGGTTGTACATGCTATTTGTCATTTGTACTGGTCCTGAAGTGTATTAATAGGTCAAGCTGCTGTCAAGTCCTTTCAGAATTTTAGGGGTTTCAGTAACACTGCCGATAATTTTTTTCTAAACTTCAGTAAATATATGCCACACCTGGTGAATCTTTATGCTGAAGACAAGCCCTCGTCCATAGATTTAGCCTGGTGAACATTCTCTGAACAGGTCCAATGCAAAGATATCCCTCCTTAAGTGATTAACCAAAACTGCACACAAAACTGACTCACTTGCAATCACACCTACCAATGCCTGACTATGGACCAAATTTAAAGTAACAAACCTAACTGCCTGCTTTTTGGATCAAAATATCTGGCTATAATTCCTGATGCCTCACAGAATTCAATCCTCTGACTCCAGTTCATCAACTCAGAGCCAAAGTTTCTTGAGCTGCAGACACATAATATAAATGTGGTTACCCTGGATCACAAAGGTGTCCACTAGCTAGCATATGTTACAGCTGCAACATATTACCTCCCCTGATATTTTAACCATATTTTATATAAACTGAGGTTTAAAGGTATAACTATAGATAATCAGTGAGTGACATCAAGTGGTTTGACTAATTAGTATGGGGGAAAGTATAGAAAAGTTAGAGAGAGTTACAAACAAGTTAGTTTGGAGACAGATAGGAGAGAGGGTGTAAGGTGTGGGAATTGGACAGAGCAAAGCATCACCGAGAATTATAAAAATCCGGATTATGGTACACATTGAGATGTAGGAAGAGGTATAAAAGAGCAGGTATGAGAGATAACACTGTGTGAATGAAAACAAGGGCATCTGAATAATAGAGAGCTTGGAAAGAGTAAAGTGAGACCAAAGAGAATTGCAATGGAGCAGAGCCTGGTTTAAAGAGAATAACTAGGAACAGGAATGCAAGAGAGAAAAGTGAAACTGGAAAAAGTTGTAAATGGCTAAGTCTGGGTGAGAGACAGTGAGACCAGAGAGATCTATAATGACCAGGTCTGAAAGAGAACACAAGGCCACAGACAGTAACAGATGACCTAGTCTGGGAGAAAGTCTAATCTTCTGCACTCTAAAGAAAATCAAAGTGTCACATCACAATCATGGGAAGGTGTTTTTAAGTCATGACCTCTAAAGGGTGTGTATAACAGCTGAAAGCCTTCACCACTGTGTACATCAGATGATCTGACGGTATAAATTGCCAAAGTTACTTTGAGGACCATTTCTTACTGTTAGAAATTAGTCAACCTTAACTGAGATCTACTAATATTAACAAAATTTTATGTCAATGGAACACCAATGAAATATATTAAATTTTGATTATTGTTCTTAAATAAGCTTGCCGCTGGAGTCTGAAATATTTGATCATGTGGTGAATGTCATCTATTAATGTTCTCCTTCAGATCTGTTGAATGGTTATTGTTAACTATTTCAACTTCCTACTTCTTCCTCTGTTGTTTCATTTTGAAGTTGATGACCAAAGCGAAAATATTCTTGCATTTGGAGGCAAGGCACTATTTCACTTTAAAATTTGTCTAGATCTGATTTTTTTTATATATATATCACTACGAACAAGGGTATATAGTCTTCCTTTAAGAAAATCTATGAACTTGTTGTATTGGGACAGCTTTGATCATTTGGTACATGCTGTCTTGCACCAGTTTTGACTGTTATCCTCCTTGTTTAAACACAACATTTAACACATCATATAATGCTCGAGGCGCATCACAGTGCATTGTGAAGCAACACTGAATAAACCAGAATAATTGCCTGAAATTATTTTCCTGCTGGTTGTCATAATCCAATACTCAACACATTGAGGGTGAAACATCTATTTAGTTGAAATCTTCCCAATCTTTCTGCATGCATATGCCACCCAACATGAAATTTTAAACAATCTATAACTTGTTTACCTTTTCATACTTGTCATAACGTTAATTATTTTCAAAACATTCAAAGCTATAGAACTAGTGCGGGAATGTGGAACTCATTTAGATCATGTATTTTCTATGGTACTTACTCAATGGGCTAAAGGTCTCCTTCTCCGATTCTACGACACTAAAGTTGCAAAAGACTCACAAAGAGCAGATGGATTTTTTTTTCAACACTTATTACAGCAAATTGGCGTTTTTCTTTTGCATGTTGCAACACTTGCTTGTTTTCAATACTTTGTTGCTTTGGAAACGTACAGAACATTGGGTCAATTGTTTAATTGCAGTTTACATAAATAAAGACTCTTTGCTTAATGACTGATCCCCAAACATTGTGCAGTACACATTACTGACGTTAATAAACAAAAGGAAGATACTTCAAGGGGTGATCTGCAAGCCCTCACACCAAGTTGGGACTTCACTTGCAAAGAACAAAAGTTTAAGTTTAACCCTCCTCCACACCACATCACCAGAGAGGAGATCAAGGCCATTCCTTTGACAAAAAAATCACACTTAACTTGCAACAGAAAGAATAACATTCCAATGGACAATTAGAGTCATAGATAGAGTCAGAGAGACGTACAGCACGAAAACAACTCGTCCATGTTGACCAGATATCCTAACCTAGTCTAGTCCCATTTGCCAGCACCTGACCCATACCCTTCTAAACCCTTCCTATTCATATACCCATTCAGATGCCTTTTAAATTGTACTATTGTACCAGCCTCCACCACTTCCTCTGGGAGCTCATTCCATACGCCCACCACCCTTTGTATGAAAAGGTTGCCCTTTGGGTCCCTTTTTAATTTTTCCCCTCTCACCCTCACCTATGCCCTCTAGTTCTGGACTACCCCAACCCAGGGAAAAATACTTTGACTGTTTAGCCTTCCCATGCCCGTCATGATTTCATAAACCTCTATAAGGTCACCCCTCAACCTCCGATGCTCCAGGGAAAACAGCTCTAGCCTCTACAGCCTCTCCCTATAGCTCAAATCCTCCAACCCTTGTAAGTCTTTTCTGGACCCTTTCAGGGTTCACAACATCCTTCTGATAGGAGGGAGACCAGAACTGCACGCAATATTCCAAAGGTGCCCGAACCAATGTCTTGTATAGCTGAAACAAGACCTTCCAACACTATCCTCAATGCTGTGTCCAAAAAAGGAAAGCATACCAAACACCTTCTTCACTATCCTATCTATCTGCAACTCCACTTTCAAGGAATGATGAACCTGCACTCCAAGGTCTCTTTGTTCAGCAACACTCCCAGGACCTTACCATTAAGTAATGGTTTGCTTTCCAAAATGCAGCACCTCACATTTATCTTAATTAAACAATACATGAGACTCTTCAGCTCATTGACCCCATCTGATCAAGATCCCATCATACTCTGAGGTAGCCTTCTTTGCTGTCCACTAAACCTCCAATTTTGGTGTCATCTGCAAACTTACTAGCCGTATCTCCATGTTCACATCCAAATCATTTATATAAATAATGAAAAGTAGTGAACACAGCACTGAGCCCTGTGACACACCGCTGGTCACAGGTCTCTAGTCTGAAAAATAGCCCTCTACCACCACCACCCTCTTCTACCTTCAAGCCAGTTTTGTATCTAGATGGCTAGTTCTCCCTGTATTCCATGTGATCTAATGTTGCTAACCAGTCTACCATAAATAACCTTGTCAAACACCTTACTGAAGTCCATATAGATCACATCCACCACTCTGCCCTCATCAATCCTCTGCATACTTCTTCAGAACTCAACTAAGTTTGTGAGACATGGTTTCCCAAGCATAAATCCATGTTGAGTATCCCTAATCAGTCCTTGCCTTTCCAAATACATGTAAATCCTGTCCCTCTGGATTCCTTCCAACAACTTGGCCACCACCAATGACAGGCTCACTGGTCTATAATTGCCTGGCTTTTTCTTACTGCTCTTCTTAAATTGTGCACCACCTTCCGACACCTCACCTGTGACTATTGATGATACAAATATCTCAGCAAGCGAACCAGCAATCACTTCCCTAGCTTCCCACAGATTGCTAGGGTACAACTGATCAGGTCCTGAGAATTTATCCATTTTTATGTATTTTAAGACATCCAACACTTTCTCCTATGTAATATGGACATTTTCTAAGATGTCACTGTTTATTTCCCTCCATTCTATGTCTTCCATGTCCTTCTCCACTGATGTAAGCACTGATGCAAAATACTCATTTAGTATCTCTCCATCTCCTACGGCTCCACACAAATGCCACCTTGCTGATCTTTGAGGGGTACTATTCTCTCCCTAGTTACCCTTTTGTCCTTAATATATTAATAAAAAATCCTTTGGATTCTCCATAGCTCTATTTGCCAAAGCTATCTCATGTCCCCTTTTTGCCCTCCTGATTTCCCTCTTAAGTATATTCCTACTTTCTTTATACTCTTGTAAAGATTCACTTGATCTATCCTGTCTATACCTGACATATACATCCTTCCTTTTCTTAACCAAACCCTCAATTTCTCTTGTTATCCAGCATTCCCTACACCTACCAAACTTACCTTTCACCTGAATAGGAATACTGTCTCTGGACTCCCATTTTCTCATTTCTGAAGGCTTCGCATTTTCCAGCCATCCTTTTATTTGTGAACATCTGCCCCCAGTCAACATTTGAAAGGTTTTGCCTAATACCATCAAAATTGTCCTTCCTCCAATTTAGAACTTCAACTTTTAGATGCGGTCTATCCTTTTCCATCACTATTTTAAATCTAATAGAATTATGGTCGCTGGCCCCAAAGTGCTCCCCCACTGACACCTCAGTCACCTGCCCTGCTTTATTTCCCAAGAGTAGGTCAAGTTCTGCACCTTCTCTAGTAGGCACGTACACAAACTGAATCAGAAAATTTCCTTGGACACACTTAACAAATTCCTCTCCATCTAAACCCTTAACACTATGGCAGTCCAATCTATGTTTAGACAGTTAAAATCCCCTACCACAACCACCCTATTATTCTTACAGATAGCTGAAATCTCCTTAAAATCTCCTTAAAATTTGTTTCTCAATTTCCCTCTGTCTATTGAGGGGGGGAGGGGGGGGGGTCGATAATATAATCCCAATAAAGTGATCATCCCTTTCCGACTTCTCAGTTCCACCCAAATAACTTCCTTAGATGTATTCCCAGGAATATCCTCCCTAAGTACAACCATAATGCTCTCCCTTATCAAAAACGCCCCTACCCCTTCTATCCTTCCTGTAGCATTTCTATCCTGAAATATTAAGCTGCCAGTCCTGTCCATCCTGAACCATGTTTCTGTAATTGCTGTGATATCCCAGTCCCATGTTCCTAACCATGTCCTGTGTTCATTTGCTTTTCCTGTTAGGCCTCTTGCATTGAAATAAATGCAGTTTAATTTATCAGTCCTACCTTGTTCTCTGCTTTGTCCCTGCCTGCCCTGACTGTTTGACTCGCTTCTTTTCTCAGCTGTATCAGTTTCAGATTGATCTCTTTCCTCACTATTTCCCTGGGTCCCACAACCCCACCTCACTAGTTTAAATCCTCCCGAGCAGCTCTAGCAAATCTCCCTGACAGTGTATTAGTCCCCTTCCAATTCAGATGCACTCCATCCTTCTTGTACAGGTCACTTCTATCCCAGAAGAGATTCCAATGATCCACAAATGTGAACCTTTCTCCCCTGCACCAGCTCCTCAGCCACGCATTCAGCTGCTCTGTCCTTCTTTTCTACTCTTACTAGCTCGTAGCACTGGGGGTAATCCAGATATTACTAACCTTGAGGACATCCTTCTTTAAATTCCTGCCTAACTTTTTATAAGAATCTTATTCTTTTCCCTTCCTATATCATTGGATCCAATGGGCACAACAACCTCCTGCTGATCCCTCTTGCCCTTAAAAACATTCTGCACCCTCTCTGAGACATCCTTGATCCTGGCACCAGGGACGGAACACACCATTCTGATTTTTCACTGCTGATCACAGAAATGTCTGTCTGTGCCTCTGACTAGTGAGTCCACTATCATAATTAATCACTTAGAACCCGACATACCCCTCGTTACATTAGAGTCAGTCTCAGTACCAGAAACTTGGTTGTTCAGGTTACATTCCTCTGAGAGTCCATTACTCTCTACATTTTCCAAAACAGCATATTTATTTGAGATGGGGATAGTCACAGGAGACTCCTGCACTATCTGCCTCCCTCTCCTACTCTTTTCTGGAGTTAACCCATCTATCTACACTATCTGCACCTTTTCTCTCTTCCTTTAACTGCCATCCATCACACTCCCTAGCTCATGTAAAGTCCTTATTGCCTCTAACTGCTGCTCCAATCAATCCATGCAATCTGATAGGATTTGCAACCAAAGGCACTTCTTACAGACATAATCATCAGTAACATGGAAACTCTCCCTGTTGGATGTGGGAATTCAGGAAGAGCACATTTCTCTATTAAATGTCATCTTTGCTCCTTCACAATCTCCAGACCCAGAACACAGCATTGTCTTTTGTTCTAAAGAAAATACTGCTCCAGGCTAACGTAGTGCTTATGGTTTATATTTTTAATATTTAATCAAGAGACAGATCTCATCAAGAAAGAACCCACTCTACTGACTATTATAGATTTACAGCAAGGTTACATTTAAAAACTATGCATGTATCTGTTCCTGTGCTGTGAGCTGTCCCCACAGTGATTTGTCCAAGGTCAGCTGTGAATTTTGCTGTTGTTAACTTTTCCTAGACGCACTCCAATGTTGAGACATATTTGAACTCAAACAGCAAAGGCTGTAACTTTGAAGATTCACTGCTGTGTCAGACAGCAGCATAGGTGTCTTTCTCTGACCATGTAGTTTCTGCATTTGTCTGTCTTCCATCTTTATAAAGTGCAGTTGTTTTGATTTTTTTTTCCCCCCCGCAAAGTTTCAAAACAGTGCAACAGCACATAAAACAGTCATTGCTGCTCCTGGAATTTGAAGAAATCACCTCCAACACCCATAAGACCTCAAAAAAAGGAGCAGCTCTTACAGCCACAATCTTTCCCATCCTCAATCATGGATTACCGCAAATCCTTTTGTTATACTTGTCAATACATCTAAGACATTATAGAAGTTTGCAACACAGGATACAAATTTAGCTTAGATTCCACAATACAGTGTGGAAGCAGGCCCTTCAGCCCAACAAGTCCACACCAATCTTCCAAACAGTAACCCAGCCAGTCCCATTCCCCTATTTTATATTTACCCCTAACTAATAACATATATTATGGGCAATTTAGCATGGCCAATTCACCCAACCTGCACATTTTTGGATTGTGAGAGGAAACTAGAGCACCCAGAGGAAACCCACACAGACACAGGGAGAATGTGCAAACTCCACACAGTCAGTCACCCAAGGCTGGAATTGAACCTGGGTCCATGACATTATGAGGCAGCAGTGAGCCACTGTGCCACAGTTGGATGCTTCCACTGTCCTGCGCTTCTACTTTACAAGTTTTATAGGATTATTAGTTTAATCAATCAAATATTTATAATTAGCTATTGTGTTTAAAAAGCTGCATAAATTAAAAGTAATTTGTGGATAAACATAATTGAACTTTCAAATTAACGCACAGCAAACACTGCAGGTGCAAATATAACTGTTCAAGAAAATATTATTATGTGAGACAAGAAACGGAAAACAAATAAAAGAATGTAAGCTCCTACATTACCATCCTTGGCTTTCCCCAAAGACTACACAGACGTTATCCTGTCTCACTAAGCTTTGAGAGATTTAATTACTACAATTTACTTCCATCACTGAATGAATGATTTATTGTCACATGTACCTTACAATGAGAAGAACAGTAAAATACAGTGAAAGGCCTTTTCAATTTTCCATGATCCAGTGCTTGTACAAGATGCACCTGGACAATTTTATAAATTGTTGAGTCGATGCCAGTATTCAAACTGTACTGCAAAGCATTGCTAGGAGTGTGGAAAGTTCTATAATAGTCAGTAATATTTCCAGAATGCTGTCAGGACCCTTAGCTTTGACTGTACCAGTGCCTCCAGCTAAAATAACTCCAGAGAGGCCGGTACCCTGTCACCAAGAGACTCTTTATTTACACATGCAGAGTCCTTGACACTGATCCAGCTCCCTCAGAGCTAGCTCACACAGACAGAACAGGGTGTCTGACATGGTTGTTTTTTTTTTCTTTTTTTTTCTTTTTTTTTCTTTTTTCTCTTTTTTTTTTAAACCCCCACACTACCGCCTAACTGCGGTAGTGCTTATTTTTTCCCCAGCACCCATGGTGTGTGTGTGTAGCTGTGAGACACAGTGAAAGACACAAAGTGCACGAATCTTTATTCAATTGCCACCACCAGGAAGATATGAAAAACACCCGAGTGGCCAGTGACAAGCACTGCCCTTCACATCAAAGGGCAATGCTGTGTGATCAAAACAGTGAAGGGGAGGGTAGGGACTAAATCAAAATAGAGTTGGATGGGGAAATAATACACTCCACTCCCTGCGGCACCCACCTCCCCCTGAACGACTCCAGGGTGTTGGTGGACACCGCGTGCTCCTTCTCCAAAGACACCCGCGCTATGGTTGTTTTTTTTTTCACTCCTGTTTTTTTTTTATTATTTTTTTTTCTTTTCTTCTTTTTTTTTATTACCCCCACACTACCGCCTAACTGCGGTAGTGCTTATTTTTTTCCCCAGCACCCATGGTGTGTGTGTGTGTGTAGGTGTGAGACACAGTGAGAGACACAAAGTGCATGAATCTTTATTCAATTTCCACCACCAGGAAGATATGAAAAACACCCAAGTGGCCAGTGCCAAGAACTGCCCTTCAAACCATAGGGCAATGCTGTGTGATCAAAACAGTGAAGGGGAGGGTAGGGACTAAATCAAAATAGAGTTGGAGGGAGAAATGATGCACTCCACTCCCTGCGGCGCCCACCTCTCCCTGAACGACTCCAGGGTGTTGGTGGACACCGCGTGCTCCTTCTCCAAAGACACCCGGGCTATGGTTGTTTTTATCTGTCAGCCAGTGATCCCTGATTGGACCATATTAACAGCCACAGTCAGGGAACTCATATTCTGAGGTCCACCTGGCTGACCTCATTACAATCACTACACCAGCCACTTCTTGATATCATATGGCATGAATCAATCTGGCTGAAGACTGGCATCCAGAATGCTGGGTCCTCTGGAGAAGTGTTACACATGATGCTATTCTTGTGTGACAACACTTGACCTGGGAGCAGTGCAAACAGGAAAGTTTGTTATAGCTTTACACTGAAACCTGGTGACTCTTTTCCTGGAAGCAGTACAAACAGCTAAGATCAGAAGCCACAAAGATGATGCAAATGAGAAATGGAGGCAGAAGACAAACAATACATAAATGCAGACACAAGGAAGTGCTGGATGAGAACACAGTTATCAAAGTTTATCAAGAGTAAGCCAAGCTGTTCACATAAAATTGTCAGTTTTCAGTTTGACACCAAAAATGAAAATAGAATTCCAGACGATCTTGGGGATGTGATGTGTCTGACTTAAAAGGGACGGAATTCTAAAAGCTGTATGAACCTCAGCATGTGAAAGGACTGAGAATTTGTATAAGAAGACCAGATTGTTAATTGGATGTTGTTTGTTGGTCAGTTGAAATGAAAGTTATACTATCAGGACTGGGATAAGCTGAGTGGTTTGTAGGCTTGTGCCTTGTTGGTGTGAACTGTATCTGGGGACCTTAGGTGAAATACTGGTGCTGTTGAATGTGACTTGAGGATTAAATCATTTGAGTGAAAAATTCTAAATAATAGATGTTGAATTGAAAAACACTGCTGGGGAATGATGCACTGGTTAAAGTGATATTTACTTTTCTTATTTGAAGTATCATTTGCCTGTTTATTTATGATCAATTTCCATTGGATCTGAGTCATGTTAAACTAAAAGCTACTCGATTAGACACCCCTTGTTGACAATTTCTTTGTTTGGGTCATTCAGCAAATTTGTAGGTTGCATTTTATTATGGCCATCATGACAATGAGGAGCTCCTGGTACCTCTCTACCAGTAACAGTACAGGCAAGCGCAGACCCTCAGTGACTGTAAGTTTCTTTGGGGGGTAGAATGGTTTCAGGATAATACATTTGACATGGAAGATTGAAAGGAAGTCAAACTCTGTGGTGGATACAATAATCTAATACCAGTACTAAACATATTGGAAGTATCTTAGAATTTTGTTAATAATTGGATCTCCAGGCTGGCTTCTTCATTAGATCCAGAAGGGTAAAAGTGTCATTTGGTGACACAATAATTTCACTTCTCTCAAACAGTCTGCTGGATAAGGACTAATGCAGAGGGAATAGTTTTCATCTCAAACTATTATTGACTGTGTTGTACAGGTAGTTGCACGAGACGTTCAACCATTTTAGGAATTAGCTTCCATAAGTCACCTCAGAGGCTGAATGAAATGTTTATAGCCAAATAATTCAGTGAAATTTGAGGCAGCATGTAGAAGGAATAGATTAGACAAAAATTAGCTGCACTGAGGCAGCAGAAGGTGCATTGTGTTTGAAAATTGCTGCCAAGGTAAAAAGCTGATGAAATTGATATCAAGAGCTTTTGACTTGCGAAGTGAACAGAATGTCATTTGATTATTGTGAATGCTCTTAAGGTGAAGTGGACTTTCTGTTCTGTGGTGTCTTCTTTCTTCTAATGGCTGTGACCTTGGGAATGTGATCTGCTGAATAGACATTGGGAAAGGGATTGACACAGGGTTGAATGGTAGTCGTGTGGTTTAGTTCATAGGATATGCACACTCCTCTGGAAACCTCATATCCTCCCCTTCCCTCCGATTCCATTCATTCTCCTAACCCCACCTGAATATTTACCATCATTTCTATCCCTTCCGTGTTGCCTGCCACTTCAACACACCATCATATTCCTATGCCAACATTTCTGTCACAGGCGTGCTGCTGTGATCAAATGAGCCTCGGCGTAAGCATGAAGAACAGCTTCATTTTCCACTTGGGAACACTGCACCCTCTAAGTCTCAACATTGAGTTCAATAACCTTAGAGCCAGATTCTGTGTATCCATGTTTTTTTAACCAATTCCCCCACATCCTGGTCCTGTCATGACATCGGTTGCTTTCAGTACAAGCTACCTATTCTCTCCTACTCCCAGCTCTCAATATCACTTATTCAGCTTCTCTTCTGTCCCGGTTTATTGTGAATAATTCCCTTCTCTGTCTACCCTTTCATATGTGTCTCCATCTATTTGCTCATCTCCCTACCCACCAACTTGTGTTCAGCATAAATACCTCTTTTTCCTAGATTCTCAGTTCTGAGGAAGTGTCTCGAAATATTAGCTCTGCTTTCTCCCCATGGATACTGCCAGAGTTTTGCCAACAATTGATGTTTTTGTGTCAGATTTCAAGCATCCACAGTTCCTCATTTTATTTTAGTTAAGACGATGGTATAATTCCCTGGAGAAGGACATATTGCATTTTGGTGCTGATCTCTGTGGGGAGAAAGCAGAGTTAATATTTTGAGTCTTCATCAGAATGGATAGCATCTAGTAAGTTGTAGTATTTATGTTGAAGACAAGGTGGTGGAGAGGGAGGTGAGCAAATTTGTGGAGACAAGTATGAAAGGGGTAGATAGACAAGAGAAAAGCAGTATACCTTTAAGGCAGCCAAATAATTTGGCAGCATGATGTTCTGGTGCAAATGTTCTCCACCTTGCTGTCTCTGCGACCAGTTAGTCAGCCAGCAGTTAGACAAACACACAGTTAGTCAGCCAGACAACTTGATATGCAATCAAACAGTAGTATGAGTAAGCAAGTAATCCAAATGTACAGGAAAGTTTCAGATGTCGTATTGACGTACATAGTTAGTCATTAATAAACTTCTAATTTATGTGGCTCAGTGAGAACTCAAGTCTCTGAGGTACATGTTACATGGGCTAACACATAGAAAAGCACACCACATCAAGATTCCTGGGACTGTGACTCCATATCTCTCTTGGGGTATCCAGGAGAATGGTCTCTTCTGATTACATTTCTTGTATTACAGAACTATAGAGCAAAGAAGGCCATTCTGCCAATCATCTCCTCATTGGCTCTCCAAATGTATATGACTTTTTGCCAATTTCTTGCCGTTTCCCTATACCCCTACATATTTCAATTCAAATAATTACCTAAGGGCTGATTGAATGTGTCTCCATTACATTTCTAGAAAATGCATTATAGATTCAAAACACTCATTGTGTAGAAAGATTTATTGAACATCACACTTGATTCTTGAATTACTTTAAATCTGCAACCTTGTTCTCAATTTTTTTTCTGTTTATGAAGTTGTTGCCTATCCATACTATACGGCATCATCATATCTATTTAATATCCTCTGACACTTATAGTCCCCAAGAAGAAAACTTCTTGAACATATCTTTATAAGTGAAGTTTATTGTCTTAGATTAGATTCCCTACAGTATGAAAACAGGCCCATTGGCCCAACAAGTCCACACCGACCCTCCAAAGAGTAACCCACCCAGACCCATTCCCCGACCCTATATTTACTTCTGACTAACGCACCTAACACCATGGGCAATTTAGTATGGCCAATTCACCAGGCCTGCACATCTTTGACCTGTGGGAGGAAACATGAGCATCCAGAGGAAACCCCACATAGACACGGGGAGAATGTGCAAACTCCATACACACAGTCACCCAAGTTGGGACTCGACCTGGGTCCCTGGCACTGTGAGGCAGCAGTGCTAACCACTGAGCTACTGTGCAACCCCAGCCCTTAGAGCCATTCGTATAAATCTTTCTTCCACCCACTCTAATGTGTTCACTTCCTTCCAAAACCATGGAGACAAACAATGGACACAACACTGCTGCTCAGGTTTTAGATTAGTTCAGCACGTACTTTATGCCTGACTGATAAAACCAAAGATACTGTTTACTTTATTAAATGCTCTTTCCACCTGTCCTGACACCTTTAACAACTTGTGCAGAGATACACCCAAGGTCCCTCTGATTCTGCAAAGACTTTAAAATTATAGCTCAATTTTATGTTTTCTCTTCATATTCGTCTGACCAAGATGGAGCACCTCATGCTTCTCCACATTGAACTTCATCTGCTACCTCTCTGCCCACTCCAACAACATGCCTATGCCTATTTGAAGTTCTGCACTGTCCTCCTCACAGTTCACAATGCTTCCAAGTTTCATATCATCTGCAAACTTTGAAATTCTCCTCTGCACATTACAATCTAGGTCATTAATATGTATCAGGAAGGGCAAACATCTCAATACTGATCCCTGAGGAACAGCCCTACAAACCTCCCCCCTCCCCCCAGGATAGATCTCTTAATGTTTCCATTATATTGGATTAGCTTTCTTTTGGTGACCACAGCAAACCACCAAGTATTGCAGGCCTTTTTCAAAGTGTGCAGTAGTATCCCTTCAGACTGATCCACGCACATTAATTCCTCAATTATGTTCTCCATCAACAACCGCTTGGATGACGCCATGAACCCTCCTTTCCCTGTCTCTTTTGCCACTTTTATGCAAATATAGCTGGTGCACTGGCTTGTGGGCTATCATTGCAACTGCTGACATACCAAATAAGAGGCATGCATTAATGTTCATTGGTTTAAGAGATCCTTTCCTGCTAAGAAAATAAAGAAGTTCATGGATGAAGCATATCTAAAAACTTAAGTTCCTTCTGTAGCCACCTACTCTCCTACCATCAGCCTCCATGGGCCCACTACTTTATCTTCCATTAGCTATCCATGTGATATAGTTGTGTAGAATTATCAACATGCCAATGTGCTGCTTGCACTGAAATGAATAAACTGCTCTGCTTTTGAAAACAAGGTGTCTTTGGCCTGTTGGTAGCGGTTATAGATGTGTTAACGTTTCCAAAGTCTCAAGGTGCCAGGTTCAACTGCAACAAGTTATAATTTAACCAATGAAAGATGTCACTGAGACCTAGTCCCTGTGTCTGAGTCTGAAAGTGAGTCGGTAGTCCACACAACTCTGAAGAATCACAGCCTCTTTATTCATGGTATTCACAACAGCTTAAGAGTCAGGGGCCAAGCACTTGGATAGGGAGTAAAAGCAGAAGAGTTCCTAACTAATAATTTCAGATGTACTGTATCTCTTTACTGGACCCCTTTTCCGCGTTAATTAATAGAGTAAACAGGAAGACTGACATTGGAAACCCAGTGATAACAGCTCTGTTGTTTTGTGATTTCTGCAGGGTCCACCCCCACCCTCCTCTAGCTTATCTCTCCACGCTTCAGGCTCACTGCCTTTATTCCTGATGAAGGGCTTTTGCCCGAAACGTCGATTTCGAAGCTACTTGGATGCTGCCTGAACTGCTGTGCTCTTCCACCACCACTAATCCAGAATCTGGTTTCCAGCATCTGCAGTCATTGTTTTTACCTCAAGGGCATGATAGCCTGTTCTCCAAATTGGAAAAAATAAAAATACTCTAGAAGTGGTATTCCAATAGGATATGGAACATTTTTTAAAAGTGCCCCTTTAAAGCCAACTATAGTGTTTAAATAACCTGTGTTTCTTTCTGTTAGTCTGTTTCAATTGATGCTCAATGTTGTTGGTTATTTGAGTTTGGGTGTGGACTCAAAGAAATATAACAAATCATAAGGAGAGCTGAAGAATGAAGTAGATATTTGAAAGCATTATGAATAAAAATTCTACACACAGAAATTATCATCTCTGCAAAGATCTGAGATATAAAATATGCAATGTACACTTCCACCAGAATCAATTACTTTATAGAAATGTGTATTCAGCTGAAGGCAACTGAAATGAAAACAATGACAATTTAGGAGTTTGCCATTTGTCCTTTAAGCATCCTTAAATATCCAGAAGACACCCATTACCAAAATATCTCCTTACCATTTCAGAATAGAGTGAAAAGTAAGAGATTTGAAGCCCAAACAGTTAAATACTTCTGCAAATTGTTTCCTGAGGCATCATAACTTCAGAAAACCAGTAGAAGCCCCAGTCAGACATCTATCTTAGGCTATGGCCAATGTTACAGTGGTCAGGTGGGAAACCCTAGAGGAAATTCCTTGGAAGGTAAACTGAGCTCCTTCCAAAATCAGAAAAACTAAATTCGTCTTGGGAAATCGGCTTCCCAAAAACATGTATTGTAAAATACGGAGGTGTTATAAAAAATGTGTATATATAAAAGCTGAGTATGATCTATGTTGGTTTGAATCTCAATTAAAATCCTGCTGGGTTTTTAGAAAATACCATTTGCAAGTTTGAAGTGTGTGCAGCTGTTGCTTGGCAAAGGGGAAGCCTATCAGTCTTCGGCAGTAGAGTGAACTAAAAGGCATGCCCAACATTAATTAATTACCAATGTGATAGTGTAATCATGAAGAGTTCCATGCAAGACTCAAATTTTTAATTTTATGAGCACATTAAAGTTTGAAAAAGAACTGTGTGGCAGCCAATTCGCAATCATTCATTTGCACTATCATCCAATGTAAACTTGACCATTATTGAACAATGGCCACAGGAAAATGATTCACTATTACCCCAACTTTTAATGAAAAATACTTCTCCAATGCAAACTAAACACACATATGTTATAGTTTTATTAATGATCACAATTTTATTCTTTGGAGTGCATATTGTAATTGAGAAATAGAAGTCAGCAGGCCCCACATTATTGCAGCTACCTTTTCATCTGCAAAACTTTGGTCAATGCTTTAATGTTAGCTCTGATTTCTCTTCACAGATGCTGCCAGATCTGCTGAGATTTTGCAGCAACTTCTGTTATTGTTTTTGCTCAATGTCTGTCTCCTACGTGGAGAGTGCAACTGCACACAGCATCATTCTGGATAACAGCCATCTAATTGAAGAAAGTAAAATGGGAGTGATGCTAAGCAACTTGTCTGAACAACACCTCTTGCAGATAGTACAAGAATAGCTATGTATTTTGATCAAACATTTGAATTTTATGAGGACATACAGCTTCTAGGGATCACCTTTCAAGGTTGTATGGTTCTAAGGTATTCATTTTAATGACTATTCCTTTCAAAGTGCACCTATCCTTCTCTATGATAATGGATACCTTCATAAGCTACAATCATCATACAAGCACAGCCAGGTTTCCTGTAGGATTACAGTCCTGGGGATGTGATGAGCTCACTGAATGATTGACAAGATTAGGAGTGCATCTTTAAAAGTGTTAAAAGTACAAAGAACACATAAAATATTTTGCCCAGCTGTTATCAAAAACTGAAAGCAAAATACAATTTGTTGGAATTTGCCTTTGTGAACCAGATTTTGCTTAAAAATACATTATCCTTCAAAGGATTTTTTTCAAAATAAAAGGATTTTCTTTTCGATCGTCATGTTATCACCATTTCATATAATAATTAAATAATGGAGTCAAAAAAACCCAAAACATTCCTCGTATCTTTTTGAAATGATTAGGAATTTATATTTCATCTGCAAGTATGATTGCATGTAGAAACAGAATTGAGTGCGAGAAATGTTCCAGGCCATAAGCGACTAGAATTATTGGAATCTTCACATTTTTGGACTAAATCTGAAATGAGAGAGTTCCCAGGAAAGAATGTGTACTCAACCTTCCAGTAATCAGGCAGCTGATTGGCTGATACCAGGTTTTATTTGTCAGAATTAAGAATCCAAACTGGGAAGTCCTGCCTGGCAATAGCAGCCAGGCAGTCAGAGGTTGGGAACTCCAGAACTCAGCAGCGATTAGCAAAAGCTATGACTGGAGTCAGGACAACAGTCCAAGGCTGTCCTGGAAAGAAGTAAGTGTTGGGTGTGATTACAAGGGACTGGCTCTCAGTGGCCAAACCCTGCCCTGGGTCCAGTCTCTCACACAGATGTTAGTGCAGGTTGAGAAATGCCGACCCCAAACAAACAACCTGCTCTCAGTGTTTAAGAAGCCAGGGAGGCCAACTCTTTCTTGTCCCACTTGGAACTGAAATAAAAGCAGTCACGCAGGTCCAAGATGGTAAGGAATGACTATTTGATCACTTAAGAGCCTCAATATGCAGGAAGGTGGAGCCAGGGTGGGAAGGTTATGGGGTCTGGTCTGCCACTATCTCACTGAATCAGTTTTACAAAATTTATTAATGACGTATGGGTATCACTGGCTTGGCACAGCACATTTTCATTTCTGACCATATGATCGAGAGAAAGTCATGACTGTAAAAAATACCTACAGTGATACTCTGGAACTGAGATGATCAGCCTTCAACAAACATAACATCTTACTTTGTACCAGGTATGAGTATATGACTCGTTCATGCGTCACATAAAACTAGCACTCGGCTACAGCAGATAATAAATAAATAAAGTCCATAGACTGTTGGCTTTTATAGCTAAGGGAATAGAACATAAAAGTAAGGAAGTATTGTTGCAACTAAAGAAGGCATTGGTGAGACCACACCTGGAGTATTGTGCACAGTTTTGGTCTCCTTATTTGAGGACAGATGTAATGGCATTAGAAGCAGTTCAGAGGAGGTTCACTAGATTGATCTCCGAGATGAGGCGTTTATCATATGAAGAAAGATTGAACAGTTTAGGCTGATTCTCTCTGGAATTTAGAAGAATGAAAGTATCAAATTGAAGTATTCAAGATGATGAAAGGTGTGGATAAAATAGACATGGAGTAGATACTTCCTCTTTTGGAGCATTCTTGGACAAGAGGTCATAGTCTTAGGATAAGGGGTAAGAAGTTTAAAACAGAGTTGAGGAGAAGCTACTTCTCCCAAAGGGTTGTGAATCTGTGGAATTCACTACCCCAAAGTAGGGTTGAGTCTGGGACAGTGAATACATTTAAGGAGGAGTTAGACAGATTTTTAATTGGTATTGGGTTGAAGGAATATGGAGAGAAGACAGGAAAATGGGGGTGAGGAGCATATCAGCCATAATTGAATGGCACAACAGACTTGATGGGCCAAATGGCCGAATTCTGCTATATCGTCTGAACTTATGACTCTAACCGGTGAAGAAGTTTTATCCAAATGCCTAAACACTGTAGTTTTGGTCGGGCCCCTTGATGTCATGTTCAGTGAAATGTGTCCTTTATGTGCAGTGCAGTCATTCTCACCTCTCCTCTGGAGTTCAATTCTTTTTTTTCCATGTTTGAACCAAGGCTGTAACCAAATCAGGAGCTGAGTGGTCCTGGCAGAACCCAAACCTGAGCATCAATGAGCAGGCTGTGGTTGAGTAAGCACCATTTGAATGGTCATTATTAATTTCAAATTGTTAATTTGATGATTGGGAATAGATTGATGGGACAGTACTTAGCCAAGTTGGATTTGCCCTGCTTAAAATAGACAGGACGTACAAGGACCATTTTCCATATCACTCATAGATGCCAGTGTTGTGACTATACTGGAACAGCTTGGCTGCAGGCATAGACAGTTCTAGAGTGCAAGTCTTTAGTAATAATACTGGAAGCTTTCAGAACCCGTAACCTTTGCAGCATCCAGTGTCTTCAACTGTCTATTGATAACACGCAGACTGATGAATTAGCACTGATGGTAATGTGCACCTTGGCAGGAGGCTGGATCAAGTAGTTGGCACTTCTGGATGAAGTTCCTGTTTATCTGCAGCCCTGCCATCTCCAGGCTGGGAAGATTCCATCACATGTTCAATCATGCTGATCAACGGCTTCTCTTCTAATAATTATCCCAAGTTGAAATTTTTTTCTTAAGAAGAGCTCTTCTTAAGAAGAGCTTAATCTTTCACAGTTTCTCAACAATTTTTTTTCTGTTGTGGCACCAGCACAAATAGACCTGGGAAAGTGTTTGGTTTAATCTTTGCTCTTGGAAACTGGGTTGGCTGAAATCCCCTATGAACTCCTTGACGTGATACCTAAGCTGTTTGAAATGCCCTGCCTCATTTCACTGTTTCTGTACTGTCTCCCACCTCCAAACAAGTGAGAATGATTGGTAAGGCATTATATCATTGATCAAAGGGAAGAATCCACAATAACCCATACTTACCTTGCTAATATGTACCAATCTAATGCATCCTGCCAGGTTTCTTTGCTTAGTTGGTACTATGGAAAAGTTCCAGAATTGCCTAAAATAGATGTGGTAGGCAGTCTGTTACTGAATCATATTGCATTCTTATTGCCAGCCATTAAAGACAGCAGTGGAAATGAGCCTTTTGTAATTTAAACAGGACACAGAACACATTAATTTCCTCAATTTGTTCTGTTTACATTACACCTGTTCCTTCCTTTCCCTGAGATCCTCAGATAACTATTTTGGGACTGCACTGCTGTTGAAATGTGTGAGAAAAATGAAACAATAAAAATAAGGAGGAAATGACTGAGTGCATGTCATTATTATATAGTTCTATAATTATCTATCAACTTAGTAACTGCGTTTAAAATAGAAATTTGAGAAGATGCAAGCATGTCTTATGGTGCTGTTGCACAGTGTTTGTTCATCCAAAAAACTCAAACATGGGGGAAATGTCAATATTTTGAATACTAGCTGCCAGCAGGAAAGCTCACTCACATGCTGCACAGTCTTTCTATCCATTACATTTAAATGATGGAAAATTGTAGATACTGAGTCAATGATTTCTCAATATATATCTCCAGTGTACAAGGCTCTGCACTGAGTGTGTGCATTTGCAAAATTAATCATTGTTTCAAGGATTACTATTATACACTTGTTTGTCAATGTGAGTGTCTAAATGTCTCATGCATTCACAAATACACAACTCCTTCTCTTATTATTTGGACATTAACTATACTGAACAAATAGTAGTAATATTGACAGGACTTGACAGATGAATGGAGAAATAAATTCCTTTGTTTAAAAACCTCTTCCTTTCCTTTTCTGTTTCAGTTACCATTTCCTTTCAGTTATATGTATTTAATTTTGTTCAGCAAGTGCAATGTAAAACATTTTAGACCAACAAACATTGAGGGTTGAATTTTTGTTCTTGATTTCTTTCTTTTTTCCTTGATTCCTTTTTGCTGCAGATATTGCCAGACCTGATCAGAGTTCACAGGACTTTTGTTTGCATTTCAGATTTCCTGCTTCAACAGTATTTTACTTATACTTTAAAGTTTGAAAGTGGCTTGCTTTGCACAATATCTTATGCTACACCGCACTGAAGAGCTGTTCCAGTTCCACAACACTAAACCTTAACTTTTGAACCAAAGAACAACTTTTTATGTAATTCAATATTCCAAAAGAAACCAATTAATCATCACTGAATAGCATTGGTATAAGTTTCATGAACACTTCAACTGTCAATGAAACTCCTGCTGGACTGTCTTCTCAGTACATGTACGCACAAGTTGAACTGCAAATCTGTATTGACTGAAGGATTCATCTTAGAATGGGTACTAAACTATTGGAAACATGTGATCTGTTTAAAAAAAAGTACAACCAAGGTATTAAGTATTTCTGTGTTTTCAGCAACCACCTAGGTTGAATGAATGAGGTATCTATCTTCATTAGTAGTGCTTTTAGCTGTATGCTGTTATTTTATTAAATAACACACTACATTACACAGAAGAATTATCTTACTGTTAACACTCCAATGAAAAGTCGAACAAATTATGACTAAGGCCATTGATTATGGAATTTTTCAGGACATTTTTTCTGCTATGCTATTTCATTTATAATCCATCATTTATAATAAGGCCCATCGATTCATGGTCATGGGTGGAGTTAATTTATCTCCTTATAATTGTATTATGAGTTCATTTTCAGCTAAAGCAACAAGTCGGTGGTCTTTGTTATGATTCATTATAATGTGATTTTTTTTCCGTCAGTTTCAATTTTTCATCCTTTCTGAAATATTTTGGATCTGCTAAGGGTAGCTATGGTCACCTGACGGTGAGACAATAGCGCTGGTAGATGTAAATTATCCCAGGTTTCTAATTCAAAACACCAACTCAGCTTTTCTCCTCAAAGATGCTGCCTGACCAAAACTTTGGCCTGTTGTCCTAATAGTTCTTATGTGGTTCAACGTATGGAGTTCTTTGTACAGTACTCTTTATTTAAAGAAAGGTGGAAATGCATTGGAGACAGTTCAAAGGTTTATTGAACTAATACCTGGAATGGGTGGGTTGTTTTATGTGAAAAGATTGTACAACTAGGTTTGTATCTGCGAGAGCTTAAAGTAAGAGGTGATATATTGAATCATCTAAGGTCCTGTGGAGAGGATGCAAGAATCTGGGATGCAGGGTCATGATTTAAACATAAAGTATCACCCATTTAAGACAGAGATAAGGTGAAATAATGTTCTCTCAGACTGTGCTTTGACACAGTTCAAGTATCAGTGTTAATTCTAGCAGAAAGCTTCAGTGCAATGGTCACAATGTTCACTTTTCCACTCTTGTTGAACACTTCAGAAACTGATCCATACATATCTGTCTTTTTAAAAGAAACTTCAATATTTTTTGACTCCCTTCTTATTTATAAGCAGTGTATGTCCATTGTATTACTAATTCTTCTTGCATTTCGTAATTAGTAAACCTACTCCTTGTTAATTTATGAAAGTTGTGTTCAATTGACTCTTTTCAAAACAAGATTTCATTTGGGTCTGAGTGGAAGTTATCCACGTGGGATCATACCCTTTATAAAATAACCTAGTTGCAACTAACTGGGGTTGGTTGGTTGGGAGTTTTCTTACTCAATTGATGGTGGAAGCACAGTCTTTGAATATTTTGAGGATCATTGCTGAATATGTTCTTGTTAACCAAGGGGTGAAAGGTTATCAGGGTTGGCAGGAATGTGGAATTGAGAATGCAATCAGATCAGTCATGGCAGAGGTGTCTTGAAAATGGTCTACCCCATCCCTAATTTGTATGTTCATATTATTACAAACAGGCACCAGACACAATTTGCCTGCAGTTCCAGATGGGATATCCAAACTGTTAAACTCCCAAGTGAGGAGATTTGAGTTGGTTCTACATCTTTATTCACCATGTCACACCACCTCCACCCTCTCCCCCCTCCCACCCCCCAACCAACCAACCCCAGTTAGTTGCAACTAGGTTATTTTATAAAGGGTATGATCCGACGTGGATAACTTCCACTCAGACCCAAATGAAATCTTGTTTTGAAAAGAGTCAATTGAACACAACTTTCATAAATTAACAAGAAGTAGGTTTACTAATTACGAAATGCAAGAAGAATTAGTAATACAATGGACATACACTGCTTATAAATAAGAAGGGAGTCAAAAAAAATTGAAGTTTCTTTTAAAAAGACAGATATGTATGGATCAGTTTCTGAAGTGTTCAACAAGAGTGGAAAGGTGAACATTGTGACCATTGCACTGAAGGTTTCTGCTAGAATTAACACTGAACAGTGTCAAAGCATAGAAATATCATGGGTGTTTGTGGCGAATTTCTTGCTTGGCAATGACAAGTTGCCAGTTACAATGGATTGTTGCTGGTTAAATTCCTTGACGAGGGCCCAACTCACCTCATTAATATTCACTTGATTGATTTATTCCCACTTGCACCTAAGTACAGTGAAAAGCTTTGTTTGTGAGCAGTACAAGCAGATCATAGTAAGCAAGGTCATACAGAACATAGGGTGAAAAAAACTGGGACAGAGTAAGGCATATAAGTTACACTATATAGGAAGCACATAAGACAAGAACAACATTAATAAATCAGCATTATTTGAAGTTAGGGAGTCCCTTCAACAATCTAATAACAGCAGGGAAGAAGCCATTCCTGAATCTGCAGGTGCGTGTGTTCAAGCTTCTGTATCTTCTGGCTGATGGAAGATGTTGTAGGAGAGCATTAGCAGGGTGCTATGAGTCTTTGATGATGGCAACCTTTCCGTGGCAATGAGACGTGTAAATGGAGTCCATGGATGGGACATTGGTTTCCTTGGACATTGGACAGACTATTTGCCTTGCTAGTGTATAGATGTCTGTTGGGGATGGGAGATCAATCCAATAATCAGCATACTGAGACATCAATGTATCTACTGCAGCATATTCCAGCAGCACAGCCAAGTCAGAAATTGGTGGGAGCTTGTCCTCCGTCTAGTTGGGGCTTCTGGTTGAAAAGTCCAGACATGATCTAGAGGCTTGGCCACGGTCAGTCATGTCTCGGGTTTGCTTGTTAAAGTCAGTTAGAGTTCTGGATGTCTCTCAGGAGGGTGTAGGGGATGATCCAGGGGAGGCATACAAGGTGGGAGGGGTGGGGGAAGGAAACAAATTTGGAGGGCAGAGAGAAATGGGAAAGGTCAAAGTGAATGGATTGTACCTGGAACAGCATGAGAGGGCATGGAAGGCTACAGGAAGGTGGGTTAATGAGTCACCACCACCATGGCCTCTACAAAGGGAGTATACACAGCATTAAGGTGTAATGTCCAGGTGCAGGGAACAGGGAAGAAGATATAGGCAAAGTCCAATGTGATTGGTTTCCAAATGAGGCGCTAGATGGGGATAGTTATTGGGGTAGTGAAAGGTAACTATAGACATGGTGACTTTGTGACTTTACCTAGCAACCAGGCAGGGCCCAAGGCTGATGCTGTCTACTGTGTTCCATGTTCTCTGCCATAACTGCCCATTTTTATGTTAATATATTCATGGGCTAATGGCGTCACTGGCTAGGCCAGCATTTATCATCCAACCCTAATTGCCCAGAAGGCAGTTAAGAGTCAACCACATTGTTTTGGCTCTGGAGTCACATGGGAGACCAGACCAGGTAAGGATGGCAGTTTCTTTCCCTAAAGGACATTAGTGAACCAGATTGGTTTTTCCAACAATTATTTCTTGGTCGTTATTAGACTCCTAATTCCAGATTTTTATTGAATTCAAATTCTACCATCTGCTGTGGTGGGATTCAAACACAAATCCCTAGACTATTACCTATGTCTCTGCATCAACAGTCCAATGATAATTCCACTGGATCACTGCCTCTCTGCTTCCTCCATTCTCTAAATGTAAACAGCAACAAGAAAATGGCTGGACCCACACCCTGGCTGAGCAGAGCCAGTGTTAGTTCTGATAGGTGTAAGCCTGACATCTATGTTTGCTAGAACATTGAAGCAACAAATACATGAATCAGATATTTGAAAACCCAACTACATTTAACATGAAATAATTTCATCACCGATTTGCCACACATGAAGAGTGAAGATACTTGGGGGGAACATGGGGGAAGGGGTCATGGTCAGATGCTGGTCATGGTGATTTGTGATTGGTGCTTGCAAATTGACCATGGCCACCCCAATGATGCCGAGGATAGCAGCAACAACTGACCAATGCTCGACAGTGGAGAACTATTATTCATTCAACTTCCAAGTATAGAGAGCCCTAGATTTGTACAGCACGGAAACAGACCCCTTTGGTCCAACATGTCCATGCCAACCAGATATCCAGATAAACTAGTCCCATTTGCCAGCATTTAGCCCTATCCCTCTAAACCCTTCCTATTCATATACCCACCCAGAGCCTTTTAAATGTTGTAATCGTACCAACCTTACCACTTCCTCTGGCAGCTTATTCCATACGTATACTGCCATTTGCATGAAAATGTTGCTCTTAGGTCCCTTTTCAATCTTTCTCCTCTCACTTTAAACCTATGCCCTCTAGTTCTGAACTCCTCTACCCTGGGAAAGAGACCATGGCTATTCACCCTATACATGCCCCTCATGATTTATAAACCTCTATAAGGTCATCCCTCAGCCTTTGATGCTTCAGGGAAAATAGCCCAGCCTCTCCCTATGGCTCAAGCCCTCCAACTCCAGCAACATCATTGTAAATATTTTCTGAACCCTTTCAAATTTAACAACATCTTTCCCATAGCAGGGAGACCAGAATTGATTCCAAATGTTACCTAACCAATGTCCTGTACAGGTACAACATGACCTCCCAACTCCTATACTCAATGCTCTAACCAATAAAGGCCAGTGTACTGTAGAAGCCACACAGCATTACTGTACCTCATGGTCTATCATATCAGTGTATCAGTGTAATGATGGTCTGTGCAGAATGCAGTGAGAAGTTGAGCTTTTGATGTGGATCTGTGGTAAGAAGTGTGTTGAGGACTGTAGGTGCTTTCACCAATTTGCTGCATAGGCTGATCATGAATGTGCTGGTTGATGGAGACATGCCCCTCCTGATCAAGGTACAGAATGACTCACTCTCTGGTGAAGTCAGCTCAGCTGGCATCTGTAGCGGATACCAACGACTTTCTGCAATCCAAGAACCTTCGTTGTTTCTTCTGGTTCCATTGGTGGCCATTTCCACCAGAGGTCCTGTGTTCTGCTATGGGTCATCACAGCTGCCTACCCAAGGTGGGGAAAGCAGATGCAGGAGGACCAGTGTCAAGAGCGAGTCCAGGAGCAGCAGCAAGTCCTGCGGAAAACAAGGACCTCCCAGGTCAGGGAGAGGTCAAAGCACAAGGTCCATCAGGCTGCTCGGGGTGTAAAATAGCAGATTGGAGTTTTCTCATCCCTACTCCATTTCCTGTTGTACATATCCCAGGACACTTGATGGATGCTGGAGTGGGGCCATGCTCTCCTAGTGCGGTGAAGGTGACTGCCACTCTGAACTGCTATGCTGCCACTGAACTGTGTGCAGTCTGTCAGTCATGAAGCCACGAATGAGGAGATGAATGAGGAGATTAGGAGGAGGAAGCTCTATGTTTATGACAGGGCTAGCTATCTCAATGCTACATGCCAGCAAAAACCTCATTGACACTCTGGATGCAGCAGACATTTATGGACTGTAAAACTGCTTTCAGATATGATGCTGAGATGTTTTCATAATCGGAGTGAACTTCAGCTTTTATTAATCTTGTTTGCTTTCCTTCTTGCTGTCTGTTAATACAAGCTCAAATTTGAAATAGTCTGATTGTTTACCTATGTGTGATATTCTCCAATTGGACAATGGCAGTCTGCAGGTCTATAGTGGGGATGGGGTCATGTTGACTTAAAGAGCTTTCATACAGGATGTAGCTATGTACAAGTAAAATGTGTGGTATGGTATCTAAACAGTGACACAGGTGAGAGAATTTGCATAGGAATATTAACTGTGCTGGCTACATTCTTTATATTCACTTGTCATGGACATTGTTGGCTGGACAGCATTTCTTGGCTGTAGTATATTGCCCTTGAGAAAGTGATGGTGAGCAGCCTTCTTAAACAGCTCCAGTCCATGTGTTTTTGGTTTACTCACAATGCCCTAATGGAGGGAATTTCAGGATTTTGACCCAATGATAGTGAGGAATGGCAATACAAGTCCACGTGAACGGCTTAAACAGAAACGTGAAGGTGGTAGTATTCCAATGTATCTGCTGCCCTTGTCCTTTGAGGTAGAAGTGGTTATGGGTTTGGAAAGTGCTGTCTCAGGAATTTCTGCAGGGTATCTCGTAGATCGGAAACATTGCTGCAACTGAGCTTCAGTGGTCGAGGGAGTGAATGCTTGTGGATGTGCTGCCAATTAAGCGGCTGCTTTGTCCTGAATGGAGTCAAGCTTCTTGAGTGTTGTTGGGGTTGCACCCATCCAAACAAGTGAGGAGTATTCCATCTCTCTCCTGACTTGTGCCTTGAGGATAGTAGACAGACTTTGCAGATTCAGGAGGTGAGTTACTCCCCACAGTATTCTTACACATGACCTTTAGAATCATAGGGTTATACAACACAGAAACTCCTTCATGCTGACCAAGTTTCCCAAATTAAACTAGTCCCACTTGCCTGCATTTGGCCCATATCTCTCTAAATGTTTCCTATCTGTATACCTATCCAAACATCTTTTAAAAGTTGGAACTGTACCTGCATCTATCATTTCCTCTGGCAGTTCATTGTACACACAAACCACCAGAAATCCTCTCAAGATGTCTTATCATGTATTGAAGTTGTGGATAGAAAAATGGACTTGCATTTGGAGAGCACCTTTCTGACCATTGAGATATCTCAACCCTCAACTCTCAATGAATGAAGCCACTTTAAAATGCAATTACTGTTATAATGACAGAACTACAGCAACAATTTCCAGACAGCAATTTCCCCAAAACAGCAAAATGATAATGCTGGGATAAACTGTTCTGATAATGCTGATTCTTCTTCAAATTTTCTGGCTTAAAGCAGGTTTGACC
This sequence comes from Chiloscyllium punctatum, assembly GCF_047496795.1. NCBI lineage: Eukaryota > Metazoa > Chordata > Chondrichthyes > Orectolobiformes > Hemiscylliidae > Chiloscyllium > Chiloscyllium punctatum. The sequence continues at coordinate 58,496,521 of NC_092746.1, read as the reverse complement.
TATAGCCCTCTGACCTCCACTGAAGCTTGGGAAAGGAGGCACCTCCTGAATTCATTCCAGCCAGAATGGGAAGGGCATTGAAATCCATTGATAGTGTCTAGACCCACAACACCTGTCCAACCAACTGAGTCAACCACCTCCTCGAGTTAGCTGGAGTGTTGCGTTAGTATATTTTCATGTGAATATTGTAACCTGAAGCTTTTGATACTGATAGTGGAAGCTCCAATTTCTTTCTATCACAGAGTTGTTCAGGAATCTCTCCTATCCTTACAACCTGCTGTTGGCATATGTTGGAAAGATTTAAAAGAAAATGTTTAACCTAATTGACCACATTACAAACATACTTTCTTTTGGAGTGGGACCATTCGGCGCAGCCACTTTGGTGCGAGCGATTCGGCGCGGCCGGTTTGGCACAGATCCATTTCGGCACAGACCCATTTTGGTGCAGACCCATATCGGCGCAGAACTGTTTTGTAGTTATTCAGTAGTAGTTATTAAACTACTATTATTAAAACTATTAAAATATATTAAAATAAAACATATTAATATACAAATTATTAAAATAAAATAAAACCCGTTAATGTCATCAACAATTTTGTATTTGCCTTATTTCTTTCATTTTTATTTTCTTTTTAACATTTTTACTGAAGAGGATAAACATTATTTTTCTTTTTATTGTTTTCATTAATGCTTGTAAGTAAGCCCGAAAAGGAATAAATAAGAGCTGCGCCGAATCGCTCACACCAAAATGGGCCCGCGCCGAAATGGGTCGGTGCCAAACTGGCTGCGCTGAATCGCTCACGCCGAAGTGGCTGTGCCGAATGGTCCTACACTCACTTTCTTTGGCCTTCATGAATTTGAGCCAGCCTTGAACCCAGAGCTTCTGTCTAAGAGAGGAATACTACCCATTGTGCCTCCTCACCTCATTCCTGTCTTGGTTCAAACAGGGACAGAAGAGTTGAATTCCAGTGATGAGCTGAGTTATATCTGTTGATTACAAAAGAAGATAGCTGTGATTGCTGGATTCCAATTATCTCAGCCATAGGGCATCACTGCAGGAGTTCCTCAAGCCAGTGTCTTAGGCCCAACCATCTTCAGTTGCTTTGTCAATAACCTTGCCTCCATCATAAAGTCAGAAACATGCATGTCCTTTGATGATTGCACAAACTTCAGTTCCACTCTCCACTTCTTAAATAATGAGGCAGTCCATGCCCAAATGTAGCAAAACCTGGATAATGTTCAGGCTTGGCCCAATAAGTGGTAATTGGAAAGGAGTTGAAATTCAAAAATAAAGACAACAATATGTTTGTTCTATGTGAAGCCTCATGAAAACTTGGGGCAAGTTAAAGCTTGAAATATATTTGCATGCCCCAATGAAAATGCATTAGTGTTAAACTTCTTTTAATTATATCTTACTTTCAAGATAAAGTCAGCAGCACGTGACAATAACGTGGTACATGCTTCACTTTATGCTTAAAGTTGTTGTGCACATGCTAAGGTCAGCAGCATTCCCTACTGAACTCCAAGCATAAGGAAAGGGAGAAGGAGAATGACAGCTTGCATGGAATGCTCAGACTTGGCAAGGATGAAGCAATGGTGTTCAAGAGATGTGTTGGAATGGTGTTGGGGAATGGAGGAGTGACATGGGAAAGGCCTGTGTTCCTGGATGTTGTGGCAGAGTGGAGGAGTCCATCAAAGTAAGAAACTGAGGGCATAAAGGAAGTTGACAATGTAATGTCCACACACGAGTCCATAGCAAGGTGCTGGCAGGCAGCATTCTTACAGGGCTTTAAGTTAATCCTAAACCTCAGTTATCCTTGTTGAGAGTGATCTCAGACAATATCCTTACAGTGCATAGATTGGACATTCATCTAAGACTGCAAGGTTAGCTGTATCCCACAGAGTAATGAGGATAACATTAGACACATGAATTCAATAAAGAGTGAATTAAAAAAAAACACAAGGTTATGGAAGAAATAATAAAGGAAATGTCCCCAAATCCCCTCTGACTATCAATGCATACCAGCTGTGAGGAGTGATTATATGTGTAGCTGCCTGACTGAGAGACCACTACAAATGATGATGATGCAAACATAAATAATGAAATCAATTTAATGTGAAACATCTAAAAGTGCAATTTAATTTTGAAAACTCCCACACTACCTATGCATTCATAAGTCTTATGTTAATGCTAATGAAATAGTGCAGAAGAGTTTTGACCATACGGTGGAGCCTCCATGTTTGACCTCTGTTCTAGCCCACCTGTACCTGCAAAATTGTCAGCTGACAGCAGGTTCTGACAGTGAAAACCTTCCCCTGCCCCATGATTGCTCATTCTTCCTGTGGAATCTCACATGTCAAATGTAAGCAGCTGAAAAATGGGAAAAGGTGAAAGGTGAGTGTTATACACATGTATTGTCAGGAATGGCAATCTTGACTATACCACCTGCATCAGCGATAAATCCTCTGTTCTTAAAATAGATTCATGTAGTATTTTGCATGCAAATAAACAAATTAGGAGCAGGAATATGCTACTTGGTCGTTCAAGCCTGTTCTGTGATTCACTAAGGACAGTAAGAGGTGGCATGGTGGCTCAGTGGTTAGCACTTCTATCTCACAGCATTAGGGGCCGAGGCTCAATCCCACCCTCAGGTGACTGTGTGGAGGGAGGGTTGGTGTGGACTCAATAGCCCAAATGACCTGATTCCATGCTGTAGGGATTCTCTACCTGAGAGGGCAGAGTCATGATTCAACATCCCATTGAAAGGCAGCACTATAACATCAGTCCAGCTTGCCTGAGGCTGAGAGTTTCACTTGAACCTGTAAACAGTTAGCTTAGAAACAATTTTGTTACAAACTGTACCATGACTGACATGTATAAATTAGAATGTAAATTTGAATTTTGGTGTTTTTTTGATTGTAATGTACAAATAGTGGATATTTATCATTCTGAAGTAAAAAATCACTTTTAATTTCTGGTAGTAACTTGAGAAAACCTGAGAAGAAATTGTATCTTCTCTTTTTAAAATAGAAACTGTTGTTTGACAAAACATTTTCATTTTAGTGATGTTCAAGTTATCATTTTTTAAAGAAACACAGTTTCATTTGTAAACAAATAGTGCAGTCTTTGACGTTGCTCAGCCAAGTACAGCTTGCCAAAAGAAAACTCTCGGAATGTTGTTGCAGGTTTGAAATCCTGACCTGAGGAGTTGATAATTAGGCATTGGCAATAATTGCAAATTTTTATATAACAGCAAGTTCTCAAGGTCACAGCTCCTTTCCACCAAGCTTCAAAAGAGACACTCTTCATTGGCCAAATGTGTGCAATTTGTTCAACATCAATGTGTGTGTCCATTTTACCATGTTGTGTAATGAGTGAGAACAGGGTACAATGACTCACTTGCTTGTTTTCTGTGCTTTTTGGTTAGAATTCTATTAACCTATGTTCATTCTGGCAAACCTCACAGCCTTAAATAAAATTCAATGAAACAAAAAAAAAGGGTAGTACTAAACTTACTCTTTGACTTCTTTATCAATGCAGGTGCAGTCTGGAGATTTAAGTATGTAAATTTACAATGAAAGCACCCAATGATGCATCTACTGAATTGACATTGACCCAATTACATACACCTTTATTGATTACTTGGCTGGTGCCATGCCGCTGGAAGAAATTTAAGCTACCTTTTCATTGTGAGCCAGTTATAAACATAGCCCAGTAACTGAGAAATTCAGACAATAAGCTCTTAGTCTTGAAGTAATGGTACAGCACCAACAAAAATTAAGTTAATAAGGAATGTAATTTTTAACATACAGGACACAAAGGTGCACTTAGCAGAAAACAGAGTGGATGTTTTGGGAATGATTGTTAGAGGAATGAAATAATACTGCACTGTAATGGAAGAAAGGTGGCAAAAACTCAGCAATTGAGACACGTCAAATTCAGAGAGAGATATGCAACTAAGCTTTTCACATATGTGATGTGAATGTGTAAAAACTCTGCAGTTTATTCAGCTGCTGTTCCTGGTAACTATTCCCCACATTACTAGAGTTGAATTTCAATGGGTACATCATGCAGACAGTTACACTGAACATTGGGATTGCCCAGCAAGTGATTACCCTGATTGAGAGTGTTGCTGCCTCAATGTCAGAAATATTAACCAACCACCCTGCCCCTGTCAAAGCTGATCAAGCTCCAATTACATTGTTTAACCATATGCCTTTGTATCATCTTTGGGAGGAAAAGCCCAAGCTCAACCTGCCTTCCCCTTGGCCCACATTCATTGTTCAGGAGGCTGGCATATCAGTCCTCATAAGACAAACCAGTAGAAGTACGCCACTCAACCTATCAAATCTGCTCTTCCATTCAATAAAATTAGAGCAGAGCTTATACACTTAATGGTAAGATCCTAGGGAATGTTTCTGAACAAAGAGACCTTGGAATTCAGGTTGATAGTTCCTTGAAAGTGGAGTCGCAGGTAGATAGGATAGTGAAAAAGGCGTTTGGTATGCTTTCCTTTATTGGTCAGAGCATTGAGTGTAGGAGTTGAGAGCTCATGTTGCAGCTGTAGAGGACATTGGTTAGGCCACTGTTGGAATATTGTGTGCAATTCTGGTCTCCTTCCTATCGGAAAGATGCTATGAAAGTTGAAATGGTTCAGAAAAGATTTACAAGGATGTTGCCAGGGTTGGAGGATTTGAGCTACAGAGAGAGGCTGAATAGACTGGGGCTGTTTTCCTTGGAGCGTAGGAGGGTGAGGGGTGACCTTATAGAGGTTTATAAAATCATGAGGGGCATGGATAGGATAATAGACAAGGTCTTTTCCCAGGGGGTGCCCAGACCTAGAGGGCATAGGTTTAGGGTGAGAGAGGAAAGCTATCAAAGGGACCTAAGGGGTAACTTTTTCACACAGAGTGTGGTGCGTGTATGCAATGAGCTGCCAGGGAAGTGGTGGAGGCTGGTACTATTACAGCATTTAAAAGGCATTTGGATGGGTATATGAATAAGAAGGGTTTAGAGGGATATGGGCCAAGTCTGGAAAATGGGACTAGATTGGGTTGGGATATCTGGTCGTCATGGACGAGTTGGACCGAAGGGTCTGTTTCCATGCCGTACATCTCCATGACTGTATGACTCTAATCTAATAATCCTCAAATCTATTCTCCTGCCTTTTTCCATAATCCTTGATCCTCTTACTAATTATAAATCTAGCTCAGCCTTAAATATACTTAATATGATGTGAAGGTGCTGGTGTTGGACTGGGGTGGACAAAGTTAAAAATCACATAACACCAGGTTATATTCCAATAGGTGTATTTGAAAGTTTGTACTTTGTAGCCATCTGTCGTAAAGAATTCCACAAATACAACAACCACAGAGAAAAAAAAATCCTCAATCTGTTTTAAGTTTGCAATCCCTAATGCTGAGATTCTGCCCTATGATTCTAGATTCTCCCACAAGATGGGACAATCTTTCCACATCTGTCCTGTCAAATCCCTGAGGACGTTTTTTTTTCATTTCAATAAGCTTGCCTCACATATTTCTAAATTCTAATGACTATAAGCCCATCCTATTCAATATCTCCTCATAAATCTACCTCACTATACCTGGTATCAGTTAAGTAACCCTTCTCTAGACTACCTCCAATGCCAGTATGTCTTTACTTAGATATGGGGCTCAAATTGCTCACTGTTTTGAGCTTGAAGATGCAGGGAATTTCAAGAGACTTAAACCAAAATCATTAGAGTTAGATCTTCATAATCAGATGAACCCATAAGAATTCATAAAATCCCAAGCAGATAAATCCAAAAGATGAGGTTTGACAGGAAATAAACTTTAGCCGTTGAAATTTGCAATCCCCTGCTGGACAGTCAATAGATTAGTGGCAATGTGCTAGTGTATATATAAAGGGTTCCTTGCTTTAAAAAAAATTACATGTTGATTTTTTTTTCCTTGCATCCATCAAGGCAATTTGCAAGAAAACAAAAATGGACAGGAAAAACGACATCTATTCTGCATGACAGAAGTGTGCTGATTAGTTGATAAGAGGATTATGATTGACAGAGGCATTGCCAAAGAGAATGCCTTTTGTATTAATGAAAGTAACTTCTAGTATACACAAGTGTGCTGCATTGCAAGTGTGACTGACAATCTGACATTGGTTGTCAGCTTAATTTTTAACAAACTCTGGATTATTGTGCAAATTTCATCCAGTTGTACAATCAAATATAATGTCAGATGCTTATATGTACTGAAAGTTGGGTATATTGTACGTAAAGCATGTTTGTTACAGGGAGAAATAACATGTACATACACTGTACCTGTTTCAACTCAACAAACTAGATGACAGTCATTCTCAGATTCATTTCTCCTAGTTCCTCAATGTCAAACTACTTAGTTTAAATTGAAACAAAGTTTGGCACCTTACTGTTAGTTATCACTCTACATGGCAACTCCTCTTCCAGAGTCCACTTCCTAATCCATCAATACACTCCTCTAATATGGCATATATCCTTTACATTCATTTCACTTGTGAATTGTCCTGACAAGTGCAAGATGAAAGGCTTTGACAAAATGTCTTTTTTCAGCAAAATGATGTATTGAGTTAAGTGCTTTATTCAGTCCCAAGATGTACAGGTTAGGTGGATTGGCCATGACAAATGTAGGGTTACAGGAATAGGGTAGAGTTGGGTCTGGGTGATATGCTCTTTGGAAGGTTACTGTGAATTCGTTGGGCCAAATAGCCTGCTTCTATACTACTAAATAACTACTTGTGAATTGTTCCTTTCTTGCTCTGCCTTTATACTGAAGTAGATCACCTGGATAGAGTTCTTTCTAAGGGGAGAAACAGATGCTTAGTAAGCAATTAATTAATTATAGTAATCTACTTATTAATACTGCATATTAGTACTCCAACCAAAAAGGTACAACTCTCGTCTTCCTGGCTAGCAAGCTGCACTGTTTAATCAGAGACAATCACTGTGTAGAGGTACTTGGGAGTCCTCAGGTCCTATTCACTTTCATTGTGACAGGCCACCCATGCATTTCCAACACATAGAGACATCCTATCCAACTTGAACAAGATTGCATTCAACTCTGGTAATCTGTGCTGTCACTGGGAGGTCCTTACAGCAAGTTGCAGGTAAAAACAACTCACTTGTGGTGACTTGCAAAAAACACAAGTGGAAAGCACAGCCAAAGGAGAGGACTCAATTTTGTCAATCTTACATTATTATCAAAGGTCAAAATTATTCCAAATCATCTGAGAGGTAAGGACACAGTTTAATGTTTTCCTTCCAGCAAGTGCTCACCAACCCATTCTGAATACATCTTCGGCTGTCATTGCTGCACAAGTATTTGGTTCAGAAGGAGTTAATGCTAAGGAGTGTATTAAGATCCATCCAATATGACGTTATCATAAGGACTTAGGAAGAAGAGCCCTGAATTTCAATGGAGGCAAACCCATCATTTAGGCCTTCTCCTAGCCATTGTAGTTAATTCTTATCATGCAACTTGCGCCTGATTGCTATCATGCAATAAGTTGTGTTTTATTTCAGACAAGAAGCTTTTTAGGGCTCATTGTGACACAGTGGTAGTGACTGTACCCCTGGACTGGGATGACCATTTCAAGTCCCAGCTGTTCCAGAGGTGCGTAATAACATCTCTAACATATTTTTCTAGTCAGTCTGTTCAAATAAAAATTAGCTTCTCCTCATTAGGCCATTAAGTGATTTTACTTTACCACACTATAGATCCCAAACTGAAAGAAGGGTTGTGATCCAAAGGGGGACACAGATCAAGGGCAAGTGGTTAAAGACTCGGAGGGGAAGAGGAGGAAAGAAGGCTCTACAAATATCCCCATCATCAATGATGGGAGAGCTCAAGACACCAAAGCAAAACATAAAGCTGAAATATTTGAAACCATCTTCAATCAGAAGTGTTCAGGGGATGATACATCTTGACCTCCTCCAGTGGTCCCCAGCATCCCAGATAGCAATCTTCAGCTAATTTGATTCACTCCAGGTGATATCAAGAAGTGGTTGGAGTCTCTGGATTCGATGAAAGCTAGTGCCCAGAGAACATTCTGGCAATGGTACTGAGTACTTTTGTTCCAGAATTTTCTGTACCTCTAGCCAAGATCTTCCAGTTCAGCTACAACAATGTGGAAAAATGCCCAGTTATGTCCTGTGCATAAAAAACAGGACAAATCCAACCCAGCCACTTACTGTCCTATCAGTCTTCCTGATCATCAGTAAAGTGATGGAAGGTGTCATCAACAGTGCAATCAAGTAGCACCCATTCAGCAGTGACGCCCAGTTTGGGTTCTGCCAGGGCCACTCAGTTCCTGACCTCATTATAGCCTTGGTTCAAACATGGACAAAACAGCTGAATGCCAGAGATGATATGAGAGTGATAACCTTTGACATTGAGGTAGCATTTGACCAAGTGTGGCATCAAGGACCTCTAGCAAAACTGGAATCAATGGGTACTGGGGGCAAACTATCTGCTGGTTTGAGTCATATCTGGCACAAAGGAAGATGGTTGTGGTTGTTGGAGTTCAGTCATCTCAAGTCCAGAGCATCTCAACACGAGTTACATAGGGTAGTGTCCTAGGCCAAACCATCCTCAGCTACTTTATCAATCACCTTCTTCCATCGTCAGGTCAGAAGTGGGGATGTTTGCAAATGATTGCCAATGCTCAGTGCTGTTTGTGACTCCTCAGATACTGAAGCAGTTTATGTTCAAATGCAACAAAACTTGGGACCATGTTTATGTTTGGCCAAACAAGTGGCAAACCACATAAGTGCCAGGCAGTGACCATCTCCAATAAGAAAGAATTTAACCTTTCCTCCTTGACATTCAATTGCCATCAATTAATAGTGCACTCTTAACATCTTGAGGGTTACAATTGACCAGAAACTGAATTGGACCAGTTATGTAAATACTATGGCTAAAAGAGCAGGTCAGAGCCTAGACATCCTTCAATGAGTGACTCACTTCATGACATGCCAAAGCCTGTCCACCATCTACAAAGCACAAGTCATTTGTTTGACACCACATCCATAAACATTCACTCCCTCTATCACCAACACTCAGTGGTGGCAGCATGTATCATCTATAAAATGTACTGTAGAAATTCACTAAGGCTGCTTAGATGCCCAAGACTGTAGGGAGGCTGTGGAGAAGGTAGCACTGACAGGGACTACTTGCGGACACAGAGATGGGCTCAAGTGCGTATACTTCAATGCAAGGAGTATCAGAAATAAGGTGGGCGAACTTAAGGCGTGGATCGGTACCTGGGACTACGATGTTGTGGCCATCACGGAAACATGGATAGATGACGGACAGGAATGGCTGTTGGAGGTTCCTGGTTACAGATGTTTCAGTAAGATTAGGGAGGGTCTTAAAAAAGGAGGGGGGGTGGCATTGCTAATTAGAAATGGTATAACGGCTGCAGAAAGGAAGTTTGAGGGGGATCTGCCTCTGGAGGTAGTATGGGCTGAAGTCAGAAATAGGAAAGGTGCAGTCACCTTGTTGGGTGTTTATTATAGGCCCCCCAATAGCAGCAGAGATCTGGAGAAACAGATTGGGAAACAGATTTTGGAAAGGTGCAGAAGCCACAGGGTCGTAGTCATGGGTGACTTCAACTTCCCAAATATTGATTGGAAGCTCTTTAGATCAAGTAGATTGGATGGGGCGGTGTTTGTGCAGTGTGTCCAGGAAGCTTTTCTAACGCAGTATGTAGATTGTCCAACCAGAGGGGAGGCCATATTGGATTTGGTACTCGGTAATGAACCGGGACAAGTGGTGGGCTTGTTAGTGGGTGAACATTTTGGTGATGGTGACCACAATTCTGTGACTTTCACCTTGGTTATGGAGAGAGATAGGTGCGCACAACAAGGAAGTTTTTACAATTGGGGGAAGGGAAATTACGATGCTGTAAGACAGGATTTGAGGAGCATACGTTGGGAGCATAGGCTGTCAGGGAAGGATGTGGTGGAAATGTGGAACTTTTTCAAGGAGCAGATACGACGTGTCCTTGATATGTATGTACCGATCAGGCAGGAAAGAAATGGTCGTGTGAGGGAGCCTTGGTTGACGAGGGAGGTTGAATGTCTAGTAAAGAGGAAGAAGGAGGCTTACATAAGGTTGAGGAAACAGGGTTCAGACAGAGCAGTGGAGGGATACAGGATAGCCAGAACGGACCTGAAGAAAGGGATTAGGAGAGCTAAGAGAGGGCATGAAAAATCCTTGGCGGATAGGATCAAGGATAACCCCAAGGCATTCTATGCGTATGTGAGAAACCTGAGAATGACGAGAACGAGGGTAGGTCCGATCAAGGACAGTGGTGGGAGACTGTGTATTGAGTCGGAAGAGATAGGAGAGGTCTTGAACAAGTACTTCTCTTCAGTATTTACGAACGAGAGGGACCGTATTGTTGAAGAGGAGAGTGTGAAACGGACTGATAAGCTAGAAGAGATACCTGTTAGGAAGGAAGATGTGTTGGACATTTTGAACAACTTGAGGATAGACAAGTCCCCCGGGCCTGACAGGATATATCCTAGGATTATGTGGGAAGCAAGAGAGGAAATTGCAGTACCGTTGGCAATGATCTTCTCGTCTTCACTGGCAACGGGGGTGGTACCAGGGGACTGGAGAGTAGCGAATGTTGTGCCCCTGTTCAAAAAAGGGAATAGGGATAACCCCGGGAATTACAGGCCAGTTAGTCTTACTTCTGTGGTAGGCAAAGTAATGGAAAGGGTACTGAGGGATAGGATTTACGAGTATCTGGAAAGACACTGCTTGATTAGGGACAGCCAGCACGGATTTGTGAAGGGTAGGTCTTGCCTTACAAGTCTTATTGAATTCTTCGAGGAGGTGACCAAGCATGTGGATGAGGGTAGAGCAGTGGATGTAGTGTACATGGATTTTAGTAAGGCATTTGATAAGGTTCCCCATGGTAGGCTTATGCGGAAAGTCAGGAGGCATGGGATAGTGGGAAATTTGGCCAATTGGATAGAAAACTGGCTAACCGGTCGAGGTCAGAGAGTGGTGGTTGATGGTAAATATTCAGCATGGAGCCCAGTTACAAGTGGAGTTCTGCAGGGATCAGTTCTGGGTCCTCTGCTGTTTGTAATTTTTATTAATGACTTAGATGAGGGAGTCGAAGGGTGGGTCAGTAAATTTGCAGATGATACGAAGATAGGTGGAGTTGTGGACAGTGAGGAGGGCTGTTGTCGGCTGCAGAGGGACTTAGATATGATGCAGAGCTGGGCTGAGGAGTGGCAGATGGAGTTCAACCCTGCCAAGTGTGAGGTTGTCCATTTTGGAAGAACAAATAAGAATGCAGAATACAGGGTTAATGGTTGGGTTCTTGGTCAGGTGGAGGAACAGAGGGATCTTGGGGTCTATGTACATAGATCTTTGAAGGTTGCCACTCAGGTGGATAGAGTTTGTAAGAAGGCCTATGGAGTATTATCGTTCATTAGCAGAGGGATTGAATTCAAGAGTCGTGAAGTGATGTTGCAGCTGTACAGGACTTTGGTTAGGCCACAGTTGGAGTACTGTGTGCAGTTCTGGTTGCCTCACTTTAGGAAAGATGTGGAAGCTTTGGAGAGGGTGCAGAGAAGATTTACCAGGATGTTGCCTGGAATGGAGAGTAGGTTGTACGAGGATAGGTTGAGAGTTCTCGGCCTTTTCTCGTTGGAACGGCGAAGGATGAGGGGTGACTTGATAGAGGTTTATAAGATGATCAGAGGAATAGATAGAGTAGACTGTCAGAAACTTTTTCCCCGGGTACAACAGAGTGTTACAAGGGGGCATAAATTTAAGGTGAAGGGTGGAAGATATAGGGGAGATGTCAGGGGTGGGTTCTTTACCCAGAGAGTGGTGGGGGCATGGAATGCGCTGCCCGTGGGAGTGGTAGAGTCAGAATCATTGGCGACCTTTAAGCGGCATTTGGATAGGTACATGGATGGGTGCTTAATCTAGGATAGAAGTTCAGCACAACATCGTGGGCCGAAGGGCCTGTTCTGTGCTGTATTGTTCTATGTTCTATGTTCTATGTTCTATCTTACGAATGGGGGACATTAACTTTCCTGATATTGATTGGGAAAGCTATAGCTCGAGTTCGTTAGATGGGTCGGTGTTTGTCCAATATATGCAGGAGGGTTTCCTGACACAATATGTAGACAGGCCAACAAGAGGTGAGGCCATACTGGATTTGGTTCTGGGTAACGAACCAGGCCAGGTGTTAGATTTAGAGGTAGGTGAGCACTTTGGGGACAGTGATCACAATTCAGTGACTTTTACTCTCGTGATAGAGAGGGATAAGTGGGCACTACAGGGCAAGAGTTATAGCTGGGGGCAGGGAAATTATGATGCGGTGAGGCATGACTTAGGATGCGTGGCTTGGAAAAGTAGGCTTCAAGGCAAGGGCGTAATTGATATGTGGAGCTTGTTCAAGGAGAAACTATTGAGTGTCCTAGATAAGTATGTACCTGTCAAGCAGGGAGGAAAGGGTTGTGTGAGGGAGCCATGGTTTAATTAGGAATTGGAATCCCTTGTTAAACGGAAGAGGGTGGCCTATGTAAAGATGAGGCGTGAAGGTTCAACTGAGGCGATTGAGTGTTATAAGGTAGCCAGGAAGATTCTGAAGAGAGAACTAAGAGCAGCAAGGAGGGGACATGAAAAGTCCTTAGTTGGTAGGATTAGGGAAAACCCTAAGGCTTTCTATAGGTATGTCAGGATAAAAAGAATGACTAGGGTAGGAATAGGTCCAGTCAAGGATAGTAGTGGGAAGTTGTGTGTGGAGGCTGAAGAGATTGGGGAGATACTGAATGAATACTTTTCGTCAGTATTCACTCAGGAACAGGACATTGTTGCCGATGTGAATACTGAGTCACAATTAAGTAGAATGGATGACTTTGAGGTATGTAGGGAAGAGGTGTTGGAAATTCTGGAAAGGGTGAAAATAGATAAGTCCCCTGGGCCTGATGGCATTTATCCCAGGATTCTCTGGGAAGCAAGGGAAGAGATTGCAGAGCCATTGGCCTTGATCTTTATGTCCACATTGTCTACAGGAATAGTGCCAGAAGACTGGAGGATAGCAAATGTGGTTCCCTTGTTCAAGAAGGGGAGTAGGGATAACCCTAGTAACTATAGGCCGGTGTGTCTCACTTCTGTTGTGGACAAAGTCTTAGAGAGAATTGTAAGGGATAGGATTTATGAACATCTGGATAGGAATAATGTGATCAAGGATAGGCAGCATGGTTTTGTGAAGGGCAGGTCGTGCCTCACAAACCTTATTGAATTCTTTGAGAAGGTGACTAAGGAGGTGGATGAGGGGAAAGCAGTAGATGTGGTGTATATGGATTTTAGTAAGGCATTTGATAAGGTTCCCCATGGTAGGCTACTGCAAAAAATATGGAGGTATGGCATTGAGTGTGAGTTGGAGGTTTGGATTAGGAATTGGCTGGCTGGAAGAAGACAGAGGGTAGTAGTTGATGGTAAAGGTTCATCTTGGAGTGCAGTTACTAGCGGTGTTCCGCAAGGATCTGTTTTGGGACCATTGCTGTTTGTCATTTTTATAAATGACCTGGACGAAGGGCTAGAAGGTTGGGTGAGCAAGTTTGCAGATGATACGAAAGTCGGTGGAGTTGTTGACAGTGTGAAAGGATGTGTCAGGTTACAGCGGGATATAGATAAGCTGCAGAGCTGGGCAGAAAGGTGGCAAATGGAGTTCAATGTAGCTAAGTGTGAGGTGATTCACTTTGGTAAGAGTAACAAAAAGATGGGGTAATGGGCTAATGGTCGGATACTTGATAGTGTGGATGAGCAGAGGGATCTTGGTGTCCATGTACATAGATCTTTGAAAGTTGCCATCCAGGTAAATAGTGCGGTGAAGAAGGCATATGGCATACTGGCTTTTATTGGTAGAGGAATTGATTTCCGGAGTCGTGAGGTCAAGTTACAGTTGTATAAGACTCTGGTGCGGCCGCATCTGGAGTATTGTGTGCAGTTTTGGGGGGTCGCCATATTATAGGAAGGATGTGGAGGCACTGGAACGGGTGCAGAGGAGGTTTACCAGGATGTTGCCTGGTATGGTAGGAAGATCGTATGAGGAAAGGCTGAGGCACTTGGCGCTGTTTTCATTGGAGAAAAGAAGGTTTAGGGGTGACTTGATAGAGGTATACAAGACGATTAGGGGTTTTGATAGAGTTGACCGTGAGAAATTTTTTCCATGTATGGAGTCAGCTATTACGAGGGGGCATAGCTTTAAATTAAGGGGTGGTAGGTATAGGACAGATATTAGGGGTAGATTCTTTACTCAGCGAGTCGTGAGTTCATGGAATACCTTGCCAGTAGCAGTGGTGGACTCTCCCTCTTTATGGGCATTTAAACGGGCATTGGATAGGCATATGGAGGATAGTGGGCTAGTATAGGTTAGGTGGGCTTGGATCGGTGCAACATTGAGGGCCAAAGGGCCTGTACTGCGCTGTATTCTTCTGTTCTATGTTCTATGTATGTTCTATGTTAACCCATAGCTCATACTACTTAAAGAACAATGGTAGAAAATACCTGGGAATATGATCACCTGCAAGTTCCCCTCCAAGTTACTCAGCATCTTGACTTGGAAATATATGGTCATTCCAACAGTATCACTGACTCATATTCCTCGAACACAATCTTAATGGACTACAATGGACTACTTCAAATGGACTACAATGGTTACAGAAGGCAGCTTATCACCACCTTCTGAAGAAAAGCTAGTGTTGGGTGATGAATGCTGGTCCAGACAACAATGACACTTCCCGTAAAAGATAAATTAAATAGTCCTATGGGTCAGTTGGTAGCCCTGATGTTTCTGAGTGATAGGGATTCTGGGTTCAACTTCCACTCCAATGCTTCAGCAGAAAAATCCCAGCTGATACAACAGCACTGAGGTATTGCTACATTGAATGCATAACTATTGAAATCCCATCTGTCTGCTTGAGTGGATTTCTTCATACTGCTTCAAAGAACAGGTTAGTTATACTTGATGTCTCAGTCAATACTTATCTCAAACCAAAATATTATTTGAAAAACTGTTATTTAATCATAATCATGTCACTGTGGGATTTTGCTGCATGTGATTTAATTTATTATTGTCACATGTACCTAGGTACAGTGAAAAGTTTTGTCTTGCATGTCGTCCAGACAGATCATACCATACAAAGTGCATGAGGGCAATAGAACAGAGCAAGGAATACAATGTTATGGCTGCAGAAGTGTATTTTGTACATTATGACAGTGACTATACTTCTAGAGTATCTTGATGAAGCATTTGAAGTGTTACATGAATATGGTTTCTTTTCTCATCTTCATATAACATCTTCAATGTAACTAAATGTCACATCATCTTTCACAAGACTGAAAATCATAATTAAGTGTTAATACAAAGGCAATACTGTGATAAATTGACCAAAAGCTTTCCCAGAGCGGGGTTTTTAAGTGTATTTAAGGAGGAAAGAGAGGGAGAAAGAAGGTGATATTCCTTGAGTGTTAGGATTATGTAGTTTAAAGTGCAGAAGGAGATCATTCAGAGCATTGTGCTGGCTCTTTGAAAGAATGTCTGAACTCGTCCACTCACCTATCTTTTCTTCATAACTTTTTTCAAATATACAGTAGCGCCTCGACTTACGAACTTAATTCGTTCCGGGACCCAGTTCAGGAACCGAAAAGTTTGTGAACTGAATCAATTTTTCCCATTGTTCGGATAGCTTAAGAATGCTTAGACGTAGCAACGAACGCTGTTCACAAAGCACACGCCAAAGACAAACTGAATGAGATCAAGCGGGTCCCGAGAGCTTTTGCTTTCAACAAGCGCATAGCAAAGCAGAACAATGAAACCACGTGGCCGCACACGGGCTTTTTGCGTTTGTACCTTCGTTCGTACCTTGAATTTCATACGTATGTTGAAGCAAAATTTTAAGTATAATCATGTTCATAAACTGATTTGTTCGTGAACGGGGTCATTTGTATGTCGAGGCGCTACTGTATATTGAATTCCCAATGAAAAAATACTTCCATTGCCATTCCACACAGCATGCTGTTTTGCAAAGCATAGTTCACTGTATGAAACAAAAAGAAATCTACTCATTTCCCCTTTGTTTTTCTTTCCCTAATGAGCTTAAATCTATATTATCTGATTGCCAGCCATCTTATCAGTGGAAAGAGATGTTACTTGTTCTATAAAAGCCTTTAGTTTTGAACATCTCAATTAAATCTTTGCCTAACCTTCTCCCTTGTTTGCAACAACATTCAATTGTTTATCTATGTTGTTGAATAAGCAGTTGCCTTCCCCAATGACTTGCAATACCAATGTATGCCTACTTGATTGGAATATTAATTCTGCTGCTTTATCCAATAGGTGTAAATCTGTCCTACTGCAATTTCAGCAAATAAAAATGGAGACAACATGCTTCTCAAATAAACAAATTTAAAACTGATTTAAACAAAATTTGGTAGCTCAATGGTTCATAATTATTTCTAGGTAATGAAAACTAAGAGCAAGGATACTCAATGTTCATGTGTGTGCAGCCTGGCAACCCTCAGGAGCCAGCTTCAGCATAAACATCCTGCTGTCTAGTCATCTGAACCAAAGCTCCTGGAGAACCAAATGAATTTACCAGCTTTCAAGCAGATTAAACAAATTCCCTATTCAATGCAACAGCCCTCTAATACCAGCAACATTATGTAACAATGGCAGGATATAAACTGTTACGCTAAGTTTCACAGGCAGAGGCAAAAAAAAGTCATGAAGAATGCATCCAATCAAGCATTTTTAACTGGAACAGATCATTCACTCTTCCTTTCCTCTGTCTCTCCATATCTCTTCCCCTATCTTTCTCATGCACTGTTTCCTTGCTTTTCCTGGAATACTTGTCTGTTTTCTCTTCCTCCTTCCCTATCATCACCACTGGTTCTTGTGCTTGACCCCTGATCTGCACTGGGTTCTGTAGTTTCACCGGTGCTGCAGTCAGTTCCTGGCACCCATCACAGAGCAATCATTCTTTGGACAAGTTCCCAATGTTGCAAATATATGTCCACCTGGCATAACACTTTGGAAACAAAGAGCTGCCTTTGTAAAAGCATCATGACAATTGACTTGAAATGTTAATGCTGTTTCTCTCTACAGATGCTGCCAGACCTGCTGTGTTTCTCCAATATTTTCTGTCTTTGTTACAATCCTCTCCCTTGCAAAGAAGACAGATTGTACTCTCTTACCTCTTATATTTTCAAATCTTTCCCATTTGCAAGGTCGCAAATATAGAGTATGTCTGGTCTGCAAGCATTTCATTTTAAGTTAGTTTAACAAAGAAAAGCAAAGAGCTTGCCTGAATTTAAATTAAAATGGGGTATGAGAATCTTTCCTACAGCGTTTCAATTCATATCTAAACCAAAAAGGCCTGACCCTGGAATTACATTGCAGCTTTAGTGACAAGTGTAAACTTGCAGTGCAGCTGTGTGCGCAGTAAATCACAGAAGTGGATTTGTTGAGGGAATTGCATGATTAGACCGTAATGATCCCTGAAGAGAGTCGGTTCTGAGGTACGGCAATCTTAATATTGAAGGTGGAAGTTACACCGGCATATAGGACATGGAGAGATAGATCTTTTTTTAATCATATACTATTTACTTTCAACTGAATACTATTTAAAATTTAGACCTGACAGTCTTAGTTTTAACTTGAATCAAAGTGTGGTCAAACCAATCCAACAGATGTCCCCAGAACATGAGATACAGGTTGGTTGAACTCCCAAGGTTCATTGTTTGTACTGCAATACTAGATCCCCCCGAAGCTGGTGTGAATGGTGTTAAAACCATTGAGATGGGGCAGAACTTGACTATGAGTCAAAGCACGGATGAAGGCCTGTACATCGAGTCACAAGGCAAATAAAATAAACAAGAAAGTGGAGTAGGGAGAAAGATTGTCAAAGCTTGTGAATGTGAGAGGGGTCGTTGAGTGCAGTAATGATAAATTGCTAACGTAGGAGAAGCACAAAGTTTGTCATTATATAACCTTGAAGCCTGAGCTGGTCGCAAGACCTAATGGATACGCATTTGACTTCAGTGTTAGAAAATTGCAGGTTTGAATCCTAGGGCAGTTTGTGGTGTCTTGTGTTGCAATGGTAGCGTCCTTACCTCTGAGACAGAAGATCTATGTTCAAGTCCTCTTCCTGTCCAGGTGGTGATTCATAATACATCTGAACATGTTGATTAAAAATAATTATAAATGTAAGGGTAACCATAAACAGATGGAGGCTAATCATTATTCAAACTTGTACAAATATAAATGCAATTGACACCAGGGAGTTGAGGAGGGTTAGCAGCTACATTATTGTAATTTTGCACTTGGGGAATAAATCTAAACAAATAAAGAGCGGGTGTGGTCTTTTCATTCAGCAAATGGCTGCTCAAAGCTTAATGAAAAGGTGTTCTTATCGCCAAGAGGAAGCCATCTTATTACTTATTCGTCATAAATGAAGTGACTTTTATTCATCCTGAAATTAAAATGACTGCATTTTCCACAGACATTGTCAAAAGGCATCAGTTAATTTGCAGCAACCTTTCTTTACCTGGTTTCAAATAAAGCGAGAAAAAGGAAGGGGTTCTGGAAATGTGTCGTGTATGCTCGACAAACCATTCAGCATGTCTAACAATCCCACACCACAACTTATGTGCAGGCATTCAAGTAACTTCAAATGTGCAAGTTTGAGGTATAAATCAGGCCTTCTTTACAAAAAAAATCTCTAAATTCATCAAAATAGAAATTGCAATGCTTTTAAAACTAGATGGCGAAAAGAAGTGTCTTAATGTTATCAGTGATGGATTAAGCATTATGTACACAATTATCCTTTACAGCTACAGTGCTCAGCTGACAAACCTTCTATTTTACACTTAGTTAATAGGTGTAAGGCTAGGTCATCTATGGAGTCTTTTGTTCGTGGTTTGAGAAACAGCCAAAGTCATGTGCTTCTTGTCATTGAGCTTTAAATCCCCAAGGTACACAAAGGCTGGATGTGCATAAGTTCAGCCAGAGCTCAAAGCAGAAGTCAGCTCACAGACTGAAATTCAGCCAGAACTCCCGTATGAGAAAATACAAATTAAACACAAGAATGATTCTTCAACGAAATGCGATAATGTACCTGTGTACAGGTCCTGGCATGTGTACTCCCCCAATCACTTTAAGATGTTGAGATTTTACCTGTCAGCAATATAAAGCACTGGCTCCATGGTGCTTGCAACCTTGCCTCCTGGGGCCTGTGAGAAGGATGATGTCATTCTGGTGACAGTCAGTCTTTAATTGCTGCAGTGAAAAGGCTTGTTATATTTCTCCAAGCTCAGCAGCTGTGAAGACAGCACAATAGACCTTCACAGAGGAATTCCCTTACACGAAACCTAATAATTCCTATTTTGTAGCTCTTAAGTAAAAGTTCTCTCAGTGCAATGTGAACTGAATCGTAAATCAGATACAAACATTGAATCATCTTATTTCATGAAACAGCACTTCAGCTACAATACCTCTGTATAGCCATTGATTATTTTGCTGCTTTTTCTGCACTTCCATTGTAAGAGGTTCTGTTTAGACTTTTGCAGCCTAAACATTAGCCTGAATCCCACAACAGGCATTGGTTTACTGATGGCACTTAATTTCATTTCTACTGTTCATTGAACAACTTGTGTTGCTAATTTCCCAAGCAACCTCATTGAACTTCTATGCCCATTTTGATCAACTTTGTTCAGAAATGAAAGCCAGATCTGCCAAAATAATAAAAATACCTTCAGTCCTTCCTTTGGTAGTAAGCCCTTATCCCTATTGAATGATTTAAGTAACACCTAAATATTTTTTTAGCTTTATTACTGTATTCACTTTGGTTACTGTGAAAATGCATGCACTACAGATTGATTTGGAAATGACCACTCAACCTTACATGTTGTTATTTCACATTTGCTAGCTCAGAGAGGCAGAAACTTTCATAGACATAATGTCCCACAAGGATAAACTATGCTCATTAACTATAGAAGTGAACTGGATTTGGAATTGCATGCATAGTTTTCTGTTAAGCAAATACCATTACATTTAAGGGAGCAATTTTTAAATGTCTCCATAAAGCTAATATTTGGAAAACAAATGATATATGAAGAAGGAACTCATTGCTTGTAATATAGTAGTTGGATTGATGGTTTGAAAAATCTGAATTTAATTTCCATTTCTTAAAATTTAATTGCAGTCACTAAAAGATGTTATAATAAAGCAGGATTTTAATACCACTTCGAAACAAAATAACAAAATGTCACTGAGATGCATTGTTTTCCAGTCCAGCCTTACAATAAAGGAATATTGTATCAGATTATCTAATAATGTGTGCATCAGTTAGGCTGCAGATATCATTATGTTTACTTTTAGCTTCTTTCCAAGATGGGCTTCCTATCCCAGCTGGAATAACAAATCCATGGCAGTACCATCCATTGGATGACTGATGAAGAAGAGCAAGCCACAGGAAACATCTCTTTAAAGGTCTCAAGTCTTCCAGGGTGGCTAGTGATTGGATTGGTGGTTGAGTGAGTGCTGGGATAAGTATGGATACTTGGGTTGGAATGTCAGGTCAATGGCGTATGGTCAGACTGTTGAGGCCAATGGATGTTTAAATTTGCAAGGAAATTACATTGCCTGTGCCCACACAGGATTCTCCAGGTCCTCACGTACATGAGCAGTTTACATTCAGTGCTCTGCCACTTCCGATACTTGAGGATCTGGGTCAGATTTTTTTTCTTGTAATGATATGATTGATGAACAGAAAGAATGGTGAAATAATCACATACCAGACCATATGAAAGAGGAACAGGAGTAGGCTGTTTAGCCCTCAAGCCACTCTGCTATTCAATCAGATCATGGCTGATCCAACATTCCTCAATCCACTTTCCTGTCCTTTACTGATAATCCTTGATTCCCCTACCATTCAAGAATCTATCTGTCTCAGCATTGAATACGTATTAGTTCTCTGCCCCCATCGCTGTCTTTGTAAGGAGCTGAAAAGACTCTCAACCCTCCAAAAGAAGAAATTCTGCAGATCTTAACTTGGTGCCCCTTTATTCTCAGGTAAAAACAAGGACTGTAGATGCTGGAAACCTCTATTCTTGATGAAGGGCTTTTGCCCGAAACGTCGATTTTCCTGCTCCTCGGATGCTGCCTAACCTGTTGTGCTTTTCCAGCACCACTCTAATCACTCCCCTTTATTCTCAGACCATGCCTTCTGGTCCTATACTGTTCCACGAGGGGAAACATCCTCTCAGCAGTTTGCCTTCCGAGCCCCTTAAAAATCCTACATGTTTCATTGAGATCACCTTTCATTCTTTAAAACTCCAGTGAAAAAATTTGGAATTCCAAACCTGTTTAGCCTTTGCTTATCAGGCAATCCCTCCATACCTATTTCACCCCAGTGAAACTTTTCTAAATTGTCTCCATTGAAAGATATCTTTCCTTAAATAAGAAGTCCAAAACTGCTCACTGTACTCCAGAGTTGGTCTCACCAGCACCTTGTACAGTTGCAGTAAGAATTCTCTGTTCTTATGTTCCACCACTTTTGAAATAAGGGCTAAAATTCTGATTACCTGCTGTACCTGTGTGCTAACTTCCTGTGTTTGGAGCACAAGTGCCCCCAGGTCCCTTTGTGTTGCTGCTTTCTGCAGTTTCTCTCCATTTAAATGCAACTTTATTCTTTTGTTTTCCCTTCCAAACTGAACAACTTTGCTTTTTCCCATATTATGCTCCATTTGTCAACTTTTTGCCCATTTACTTAACTTATCAATATCTTTCTGTAAACTGTATCCCTCTCACAACCTGCCTTTTCATTAATTTAGTGTTGCCTGCAAATTTGTCTACAATACATTTACTTTCTTCTTCCAAGTCATTAGTATATATTGTAAACAGTTGTAGTCCCAGCAGTGATCCCTGTGGGACCCCACTGACATAGGTCACTGCTCTGAAAATGAAACCTGAATCCCCATTCGTTGTTTACTGCCCGTTAGTCAATTTTCTGTCCATGCTAATATACCATCTTCAACACTGTGGGCTTTTACCTAAAGACTCAATCTCATGTTGAATGCCTTCTGCAAGTCCAAGTACAACACATTGACTGGTTCCCTTTTATCCACTCTAAGAAACAAGTTCAAATGTGTCAGAAACACCAATGTTACTTTGGTACCTATTGTTGCACTTGCTATCACCTGGCATCAATAATTTTAGTCACATCAGTTAACTGGTGCTTTTCCTTTGTTTATTACAAAGAAAATATTCACAGGATTATGGGCCAAAAACAGGGCAGTGGCATTAATTGGATGTTGCTTTAAAAACATATAATATATTAATAATAGTAGTAATATCATCCTCCTGGACAGTGTGATTCAATGATTCCTTAGTTAACTAACAGAGAGAAAGCGTACACACAGACTCTAGAGTGTCCCACCCACTCTCCTCTTCAAATAGTACCTGTACCAGCTGTGGCTGAAGGATTAGACTATTCAGCCATTGCAGAATCTACCCACTAACCCCAGAATAGAAGCAAGTCATCCCCAGGCCTGAGGGACAGCCAGAAAAGAAGCAACATTTCTGCTTGGTTCTTTAGTAGAACGTTGACTGATATCTAATGAGTCTATGCATAGTCACAAGAAGTATGGATTGAGGATTGGCTATCTGACAGAAGGCAGAGAGTTGAGATAAAAGGTTCTTTTTTGGAATGGCAGCCGGTGATGAGCGGTTCAGTGTTGGGGCCACAGCTGTTCGCATTATATATTAATGATCTGGATGAAGGGACTGGGGACATTCTAGCAAAGTTTGCAGATGATACGAAGTTAGGTGGACAGGCAGGTAGTACTGAGGAAGTGGGGAGGCTGCAGAAGGATCTAGACAGTTTAGGAGAGTGGTTCAGGAAATGGCTGATGGAATTCAATGTGAACAAATGCGAGGTCTTGCACTTTGGCAAAAAGAATAAAAGCACAGACTACTTTCTAAACGGTGAGAAAATTCGTGAAGCCAAAGTACAAAGGGATCTGGGAGTGCTAGTCGAGGATTCTCTAAAGGTCAACATGCAGGTTGAGTCCGTGATTAAGAAAGCGAATGCAATGTTGTCACTTATCTCAAGAGGGTTGGAATATAAAAGCACCATTGTGCTACTTAGACTTTATAAAACTCTGGTTAGGCCCCATTTGGAGTACTGTGTCCAGTTTTGGTCCCCACACCTCAGGAAGGACATACTGGCACTGGAACGTATCCAGCGGAGATTCACACGGATGATCCCTGGAATGGTTGGTCTAACATATGAGGAACAGCTGAGGATCCTGGGATTGTATTCATTGGAGTTTAGAAGATTAAGGGGAGACTTAATAGAGATATACAAGATAATACATGGCTTGGAAAGGGTGGACGCTAGGAAATTGTTTCCGTTAGGTGAGGAGACTAGGACCCGTGGACACAGCCTTAGAATTAGAGGGGGTAAATTCAGAACAAAAATGCGGAGACATTTCTTCAGCCAGACAGTGGTGGGCCTGTAGAATTCATTGCCGCAGAGTGCAGTGGAGGCCGGGACGTTAAATGTCTTCAAGGCAGAGATTGATAGATTCTTGTTGTCTCGAGGAATTAAGGGATACGGGGAGAATGTGGGTTAGCGGAGTTGAAATGCCCATCAGCCATGATTGAATGGCGGAGTGGACTCGATGGGCTGAATGGCCTTACTTCCACTCCTATGTCTTATGGTCTTGTGGTCTTAAGTGATGCCATGTCACATGATCTTACTTTCTCATATAATTTTGTGGCATGATGAAGCCACAGAAGTATATTCCTTAATAAAGTTAATAGTTTCCTTAACTTAGCAGAATTAGACCAAGAAAGTTATCAGTGCAGCTATCATCTTTTTTCATCTGTACTCTAAAGTTTACACATGTCTCTACATTTGCTCATGTATAAGGACTGTGTGATGAAGGTATGAGTGCATGTGGTTCCTGGTCAATTTCAGTAAAAAAATCAGATAATTCAGTTAGAGAAGTATTGGCCTTTTTATTCTTATATGTATTTGGCAGCAGTGTACTAGTTACTTATAATGTAAATTATTTAATCTTTATTATGCCAATAGTTTCAAGTTCACAAGTTTCCATGGGCACTGAGAATAGAACTTCCATCTGGAAAAAATAAGTATCTCTTACTTTCAGTTCCCAGTTGCATTCAGTTCGGAAGAACAGGTCTCAGCAAGCTTGGAAAAGTGATCTTTTTTCAGAATTCCATAAATAAATTTTAAAAAGAGCTGGATAGTACTTAGGGATGAGGAATTCAAATGATTCTGAACAGAAAGTGGGGGAATGAAATTGGATGCCGCTCTTTTAAATGGTCAAAACAGGATTACTATCCTTATCGAGTCCCATATAATTGATTTGTGATCTCAATCATTCTTAATGATGGTCAGGGGAATGGAAGGGAGTAAAAGTGGCTTGTCAAACTGAATACTTCCCAGTCAACTCGAGCAGGGCCAGTTCTGTCTATAAAGGTGCACAAAGCAAAATCAGGCAAACTCAAAAATGAAATATACGAATAGACTACTCAGTTCAAATTCTACTACATTACTTCAAATATTTGCAAATGTCTTTCCAATAATATCAGCAGTTTTATTGCATATAAGAAATTTATTGCAACAGTTGGCAACATCTGATTATTTCAAAAATAAAAATTATTCCAAATGATCTAATGATTCATACACAACAGTCTTGCTTTTCCAAACAATAAACTTGATTCAAGTATCTTTAAATGCATAGAACACTGCCTCCTTTATCTATGTGTTTCTTGCTTGATCAGAAGGCTAGGCATTAAACATTCTGGTATTTGATATCTCAGAGCTGTCGCAGATGTGCAGTTTCTGGAAAATAAAGATTTAGTTTGAAGAAACTTGTTATTTGGATTATCTGATTATTTAAAAATTGACCTGGATCCACATGCACTTATACATAAGCACATGTAGAGACACGTGTAAACTCCAGTGAATGTGTGGGCAAACACACAGAATCACAAAGTGCTGGTGATAAAACCATGCATTTAAAATTATACAGCATAGAAATAACAAGTTTCTAATAAGAAAAAATAAATATCAGATTATAAAAATATTCAATATTAAAAGCTTGGACAGAAAATGATTATTTTCTACTATAACGATAAAGAAAATCTGTATCTTGTCAGATTAACATTCATTTTCCCTCAATCAGTTATATTAATGTGGCCACATTTGCCAAAATCACTTGTCCTTAAAAGTTCCTTTTACTATTAAAATACCAGTCAGCCATAAGTTCCCTCGGGCAACTCATAATGCAGCCACAATTGAATTACACACAGGAGCACGTTAAGTGAAATCTGAAGTATTCATACATATGCATCTGTTGATTATTTTATGAGGAGGTCCAATTGCTCCATAGTTTTACCACACATAACTTAATTCAATCCAATTTTTGTTTCCAGATTGGAAAAAGTGACTCATCTGTCTGCTAAGCACAATTTTAAATGAAAGCAATTAGTTCAAATTATATCATGAACGAGATTTCTAAATACTATTGGGCAATAGATAATAGTTTTGTCCTAGAGAAACATTATCTTGGCAGCCACTATGTCTGGTATAATTATTGCAAAACTCTAAAATGGTTTTACAAACTAGTAACTCCCATCTTCTCCACTCATGCTCCTATTTATTTGCCTGCATCAAATAAATTGGGAGAACATCTGGAACCTACACATTTTGTTTGCTTTTCACAAAGAAGTTGCAGCCTTCTGGTCAGGGATTTCAACAAAATAAAAATGTCAGCTATGAAATTCATGCTGATGAAGATTGCAAATACTTTTCAGCAAATACAGCATTGTTTAGCTTTATTTTCCTTGGCTTTATTTTAGATGCTGTGCTGGTTTCCTGCCAGATTTACAGTGGAAGTTGGGCAGATCTCTTTAGTTATTTTCAGATGCATCTTTATGCTCAAGGCATGTCAGTACTGAAGGATCAATTACTTCAAAAGAAATCAGTAGGTGTTCCTGAGTTAAATGTAGTACAGTTCGCCTCCAATTAATCTTTTTTCCCCAGTTCTGTTTTGCTAATATGACAGATATCACAGAAATGTAGAAATCTGAGATGCAGATTCAAAAGGCTAGTCTACAGCTGCAGAAAGAAATTAGGAAAGCTAATAAAATGTCATTTATTGTGAGGCAAATGGAGTACAAAAACAGAGAGGTTATGCTTAGTTATCCAGGGAACTGGTGAGACTACATCTATGAGCAGCATTGGTCACCATATTTAAGGAAAAATGTCAGTGCATTGGAAGCAGTTCAGAGAAAGTTTAGTGGACTCATACCTGGAATGGATGTGTTTTCTTGTGTGGAAATGTTGGACAAGCTAGGGTTATATCTGTTGGAATTTTGAAGTGTAGGATGTGACTTGATTAAAACAACTAGGATATTGACAGGCTAGAAGTAGAGATGATGGTTCATTTTATGAGATAATATCGAACTAAGAGTTTCTGCTTCTTTAAAGACAGATGAGGTGATTTTTTTTTTCTTCAGAGACTTTGGAACTCTCTTTAAGAAGGCAGCAAAGAAAGAAACCTTGACTATTTTTCATGGCAACTGTGTATGGATTCTTAATGAGCAAGAGGTAAAAGGTTAGGGGATAGGCAGGAATATGGATTTGAGGTTACAATCAGATCTTATTAAATAGTGGAGAAATCTTGAGGGACCAAATGGTCAACTGCAGCTCTTTGTATGTTTATTTGCATTCCATTTTACCGATATGTATAGTAACTAAATCTAAAAGTCTTTCTCGGTAGCACTCCCATATCAACCATTATCTGTGACTTCTCTGAGTAAAACCATTTTTATGCTGAGGCTGTTTTAATTTGGAGACCTGGGGCAATGGGTTATGACCCTGCAATAACTAGAGGGAGCTGCCCAACCTCCACTGTAAATCTGGTAGGAAACCAGCACAACATCTAAAGTAAAGCCAAGGAATATACTCGTGTATGTTCAACTAATCATCCATTGTTACAAATGGTCTGGATCTGTTTTGGATTTATACTTTAGATTTTTATTAATCAAAATGTAAGCATGACATTATTCATCCCCCCCCATACCCCATCCCAAGCCTGCAATAACCAGGATTGATAGTACTGGACCTTGAAGCTTGATAAAGGCCAAAAACAGTTATTTGGTCTCAGGTATAGGCAATTATCAATAAAAACTTGCATCATTTAATTCATGGAGTTTGCAATCTGCAAAATGTTAAAGCTGACCTGGCAACTAATGAAATTGCAATTGAGCCGAAGCAGAGACCTTAAGGTTATCAGTTCACTATCCTTTTGGCATCCTCTGGCTGTATAATCATTCAAAAGTTGAGACCTGGACACTGGTTACATTTCTGAGTTCTGACTGCATGTTGCCCCAGTGCCTGAGGCTGATTTGACATTTTATGAGCAGGTCTGTTAGTGGCCTATTTGTTCACCAACCAATAGGGGGCAGCAGAGGGTCTAAGTAGGCAAGGGAACAGTGAAGCAGCAGGAATTTAAAAGCAAAACAAAGTGGCAGCCATTGTTATGCTTCCCAATTTAATGGGAAAAGGCAAGAGGTGCAATCAGTGTCCTAGCAGAAGGCCTGGCAGCCATTCATGGATGGCCTGTCAAATTTGTCATACCTCCTTTGGAGATGATGGCAATATGATATGCCATTTTATTGCCAGAGATCAACAGGAAATAGAACACATAAGTCTAGGTGGGTTACTCTTCCGAAGGTCAGTGTGGACTAGTTGGACCAAATGACATGTTTCTACACTATAGGGATTCTATTCTGTTCTATTCTACAAGCCAACTAGACCAGACTAAAGAAAGTGTGACTGGAAGTGATAGAGAAAGTGACTGGATGTAGCTTGATGAGGAGGGCTGTGATTCTTTGCTAGAAACATATTATTGGTCAACTACAACTTGCAAGGTGAGTCCTGCACTGTACCATGATGACAGGGCTTAAGATATACAGACACAACCAGCCATACATGTTCAACTGAGGATGCATTGTCCTCCAAAACAATCAATATATGTGTACTATAGATCCATAGCAAATCTCACCTCTCCAACAAAGTAGAGAAGGAAACATTGTGATTATTGATATTGTTACTGCAACTCAGTGGGGTGAGGGAATATACATTGGCTTTAACTTTACTGTTCTGACCTTGTTGGAGCAAAGAGCACACAATGTCAGAGATTGAGCTTATTCCAGTGGTGATATGCTACATCTGGCCATACTGATCACAATGAATGAAACAACCCTTGACCTGAACAGGATGGCAACACATGAAGAAATGGGTGATGGTGAGACAACAGTCAAACAAAGACATGATGAAAAGATCTGATCATCTCCAAAGTTAAAAATCACACAACACCAAGTTGTAGTCCAACAAGTTTAATTGGAAGCACACTAGCTTTCGGAGCGACGCTCTTTCATCAGGTGATCATCTTCAAGTATCGAGAATGAAGTTCCATTCTCAATAATTTTCTTCTTGCCAAAGTATGAGCTCTAATGGTGTTACAGCTCTACAAAATCAGATAATGGCCTTGCAGATTTATCACAGCCAAAGACTTGGGTCTACGCCATGCCAGATGTGAAGCTAAAGTAATCGTCTCAACGTGATCGACAGAGGAGCAATGGAAGATGAACAAATCTCAGTTTGAATTATCACAATAGCTGAGTACTATCTTCACCAGAGCAAATACAACTATCTTAATGGGACCTTGAGTGATATTACAACAGGAGGTACAGCGTGAGAGACACATTGTACAGGAGGCGAGGGTGTAGAGAAGCAGCAGTGGACAGTCTCCAATGGCGTACTGCCACAGTCATGCTCAACTGGACTGAAATACACAGTCTGCTGTGTCTCAAAGAAGGACTCTATTCCTAGAGCAACAATAGGTATTCTGTGTCCAAATGTTAGCATTCTATTGGAATGGAATAGGCTGTGCAGGATCATGGGCAGAGAATAGAAGAGTCTATCCATGACATGTACCACCATGTCTCCAGCATGAGACCATTTAAGAAGAATGACTAGACTCTTGGAGAGCCCAATGTAGCTTCATGCTGACTGAGAATGCAGGAAGAAGGCAATACCTGTCAGAGAATTAACACCATTTAGCAGCACCAACTGGTCAGAACTGAAGGCATAATACTGTATGCAACTCGCAGTCCATTCTGATATTTAAGTACTCCTCAAAAGGCTTGAGGCAAGTAGTGACAAAGTATAGGGGACAATCCCTCTGAGGCACCTTCAATGCAGAAGGACCCTGTGACACAGCCTGTTCCTGTCCCTCTATTATTGCAGCTGTGCAGCCTGTTGTGGGGCCCATATTCAAACTACAGTACTGAGATGACCACCATAATCATCTCAGTCTCAGTTACGCCCACATGTTGATTTTAAAAAATGGTTAAATTAAAAAAAAAGCTCTTATACAAACCATAATTAGGAAACTTAATGGAGCTTCTTTTTGGCAGTGAACACGGTGAGGAGAATGAAATGAGGCTGTGCAGAGCAAGTCAAGCTCCTGGAAGAGGGAGGAAGAGCATATAGAAAGGAAGGAGACAAAAGGCGAGATGAGGCTTCTCCTAAATCAACATGTTCATTGCTGTCCAAGCTGTGAGAGCTAATGATACATAAGCAATACTGTTAACCCTGACACCAATTCCCCATTCACTAAATGTCTTTCCCAAACTTAACTTTCCTTTTTCATTGATCTCTTTCAGGTTTGCTTAGGCCGGTTTAATTCTAATTTATAAGCTAAATCACAACATTATATATTCAAAACCAAACTAATCATCCTCCTGCATGCTGTTAGTGCTTCTGCTTTATGCCTGTGTCTGTCTGAGTTATTCTTAAGTTTATACCCAGTGGCCACAGCACAGCTAGTGGAAGACTGCTGAAACTCTGTGGGGAAACTGGGGAAATACAAACTAACTGCTTGGAGAATGGATTTGGACTGCTTGCAGTAGGTTAATACTTAAGGTTCATATTAGCTATGTGTATGGTTGTCAGTATAATGCTGTTGCACATTGAAGCATCTTGAATCACTTGAAATTGGTGCTCGTTCCCTCATAGAAGGAAAAGCCTGACTCATTGACTATGGCAACAACCACTTGTATCTGCATTGCAGTGCACTGGAAAGCAAACGCAGTTGATGAATCTCAAGTTCAGTCTTTTTCTATTGGTAATTCCCAGAAATGTGCAAACCTCCTTCCTGGATCCTGGGCTGCTGTCCAACTCCATCGGCTTTGAACATTGCCATTCAACCCTGTCTCAGTCTTCATCTGCCCACTTTATCCTTCAGCCCCAGGCATATCAAGTAAATAGACCAATAATTATAGCTCATGGCCCCTCCTGTTGAATCCACAGTGCTGCTGACCTGCAATGAGACCATCCTGCATTACCTCTGCCCCTTCCATGCTCTATTGTCTCTTTCACCCCTTATATATTGAGTTGCATACCCCCGCTTCACTATTGTAATCTTCTCTGTATCCCACCATGTTAACTTGAATCTTCACAATTAAGTTCCCCAGCTTTCCTCCCAAAACAGTAGCCCCTGATAACTCACACCCCTGCCTTGACTTTCAGTGGGTGTCCTGCAAAGAATGACCATGACCCACCCTCTTGAGCAACTTAGATAGACAGTCCCGAATAATGATTGATCACATCTCTGACTGATATATGCACTGTGTCCCACTTCCTATATCATAAAGGTGCTGACCCTGACCGTCCTGCACAGCTGATTGACTCCTCATACCCTTGGACCGATATCAGTGGCTGGTCTGACAGAAAGGTATCTCACTGGACCTGACTAAGAACTTAAGACTTTGAGACTTGGCAGTTTACATGGAGCAAACAGTATATATGTAACACTGATGTTGCACTGTGGTAATTAGTGACAAGTCCATCTAGTTTCTCTATCATTTTTCCTGCTGCTGTATGGGCCATCAAGCAATGGTTTCCTAAACAGATGTATCTGCCAGATTGATGTGTAGAGAGTTTCCACTTAGGGAGAATGTTGTGAGCATCTTGATAGGCAAAACATGAATGGGCACAAAGAGGGCAAGAAATGCCACCTGAACTTGGTGGCGAGTCCAGGCTTACACTGGTTGCTTGTTGTGCCATTCCAATGACAGATGCTGGTGCAGCATTGAAGCAGAAGAGTAGTGTAAGTGGATTGGAGAGACACCATGATGGTTTGAGGAAGCTAGAACATATCAGTTCCCAATTTCCATGGATCCAACACCAGTGCAGGCAGTTGCTGATCATGGAGTGTGCCCTGTGATACAATGTCCACCATGTGCTGAGCTGGTCTGACTTTCATATTGAGGATTCTTGGCATTTAGTTTCTGTTCAGTGGGTGGGATAATTGGAAACAGCCTATTAATGAGGTGAAATTAAGTAGTAATGAGGTGCATACTGAGTAATAATTCCTATTAATAGGCCTTTTGCGACTGAATAGCAAGAATTGCATCTCAATGTCCAGGACTTTGTTGGGAAAAGTGCTTCTTTTGTCTCAATGCACATCTCACCCAATATTTCCCATAGTCCAAGTCTTTTAGGGGCTGGGAGCATTCCACTCAAAGTAATCATTTAGTTTCTCTGCCATTCCCCATTATAAAGTCTTTTGACTGTGCCTGTAATACATCCACATTTATTTTAGCCAAAGATTTCCTTTCTATGTACTTATAGAAGCTTTTACAGTCAGTTTTTGTTTCTAGCTAGATTGCATTTATTTTTATTTTCCATTTCTTGGTTCTCCCTTGCTGTATTCTAGAAATCTCCCAGTCCTCAGATTTATCACTATTTCTGACAACATTATAAGCCTTTTAGAGTCATACAGTATTAGAGATGTACAGCATGGAAACAGACCCTTCGGTCCAACCCGTCCATGCCAACCAGATATCCCAACCCAATCTAGTCCCACCTGCCAGCACCCGGCCCATATCCCTCCAAACCATTTCTATTCATATACCCATCCAAATGCCTCTTAAATATTGCAATTGTACCAGCCTCCACCACTTCCTCTGGCAGCTCATTACATACATGTACCACTCTCTGTGTGTAAAAGTTGCCCCTTAGGTCTTTTTATACCTTTCCCCTCTCACCCTAAACCTATGCCCTCTAGTTCTGGACTCCCCGACCCCAGGGAAAAGACTTTGCCTATTTACCCTATCCATGCCCCTCATAATTTTGTAAACCTCTATAAGGTCACCCCTCAGCCTCCGACGCTCCAGATAAAACAGCCCCAACCTGTTCAACCTCTCCCGATAGCTCAAATCCTCCAACCCTGGTAACATCCTTGTAAGTCTTTCAAGTTTTCCAACATCTTTCCGATAGGAAGGAGACCAGAATTGCATGCAATATTCCAACAGTGGCCTAACCAGTGTCCTGTACAGCCGCAATATGACCTCCCAACTCCTGTACTCAATATTTTGACCAATAAAGGAAAGCATACCAAACGTCTTCTTCACTATCCTATCTGCCTGTGACTCCACTTTCAAGGAACTATGAACCTGCACTCCAAGGTCTCTTTGTTCAGCAACACTCCCTAGGACCTTACCATGAAGTGTATAAGTCCTGCTAAAATTTGCTTTCCCAAAATGCAGCACCTCACATTTATCTGAATTAAACTCCATCTGCCACTTCTCAGCCCATTGGCCCATCTGGTCAAGATTCTGTTGTAATCTGAGGTAACCCTCTTCACTGTCCACTACACCTCCAATTCTGGTGTCATCTGCAACTTACTAACTGTACCTCTTACACTCGCATCCAAATCATATATGTAAATGACAAAAAGTAGAGGAGCCAGAACTGATCCTTGTGGCACTGTACTGGTCACAGGCCTCCAGTCTGAAATACAACCCTCCACCACCACCCTCTGTCTTCTACCTTTGAGCCAGTTCTGTATCCAAATGGCTAGTTCTCCCTGTATTCCATGAGATCTAACCTTACTAACCAGTGTCCCATGGGAAAGCTTGTCGAATACCTTACTGAAGTACATATAGATCACATCTACTGCTCTGACCTCATCAATCCTCTTTGTTACTTCTTCAAAAAACTCAATCAAGTTTGTGAGACATGATTTCCCATGCACAAAGCCATGTTGACTATCCCTAATCAGTCCTTGCCTTTCCAAATACATGTACATCCTGCCCCTCAGGATTCCATCCAACAACATGGTTGACTGATCTTCTTTGAGTTTTTGTACTTTGAGGAAAGATATAGTTGCTGCAAGTCATTTAATAGTTCTTTAAAAGTGATCCATTGTCCAAGTAAAATGGTGCTTTTTAATATATTTTGCCAACCTGCCTCAACCAATTTGTGTCTCATGACTTCAAAACTTCTCTTATTCAAATTCAACAACATATGCAGTAAGCAAAGCTGAGATATTGGGAACTGCACTGGCTGTCTCCAAACTGTAGATTATAGTGGTGTTGGAAAAGCACAGCAGGTCAGGCTGCCTGGCCTGCTGTGCTTTTCAAGCACCACTTTAATCTAGAGTCTGGTTTCCAACATCTGCAGTCCTCACTTTTGCCCTGTCTCCAAGGTGTATTGATGAAGGTTCAATGTTAAAAATGGTGTCGAGATATTTCATGAGAAAACTTTCTCCTATGGTCAGCCATTCTTGATTCACATACAGCCCAGTATTCACAGTGTTCTCAGCACTGTTAGTAGCCACAACATCCCTCCCCTCTAAGAGGTGTAGACTAGTTTTAAGTAGTCAAAAGTGAGGACTGCAGATACTGGAGATTAGAGTCAAGGTATTGGGAAAGCACAGCAGGTAAAGCAGCATCCGAGGAACAGGAGAATCGTTGGACAACATGCAAGGAGTGAAGAATCGTCAGGCAGTTTTAAGTAGTGACAGGCACCTGAAATAGTTTTCCCATTGCTATATGTGCAGCCACTGAACAACATGAGGGAATGCTGGCTTCATGCAGTAACCATGGACATAAGTAGGAAGCATAAGGATGGGGTCCACGCTGAATTACAAAAATGGATATGACTTGTGTGGATTATTCTCACATTGAAATTGTTGCATGGGCATCCAACTTAAAAGCCTTGCTCTGGTCAACTGATAAATAGTCCAAAAATGACTTTCCTTATTGTTAGTACTATACTATATCTGCATACTGCATAATTGGCTGCTTAAGCAGTTTTTCTTAAGGCTTGCAGCTGGCTTCAAGGAGGACAAAGAAAATGTTTTCAGGATGTTCTGATGGCCTACTTGAAAAATAAACAATGTAATATCAATGCATAGATCAGTACATTGTCAGAAATCATACCATGTGGCAGCACTAATCCAACAAGTCACAACACAATCACAAACTGAGTGTATAAACTCTTTTAAGAAAACCGTGTAAGGAGTATCCTGCTGCAGGAACCACTCCACCCACCATCCTCAGGGATACTCTTGTTCCTTTTTTGAAGACTAACAGCCCCAGGATACTGTTTCACCTGAGGAACACACATTATGAAGGCAAAGATTATCCTTATTTTGAAGAACCAACAACAACAATGGTAATGTTAGCAAATGGGCAAATGTTTGTTAATTAAGCAGACAAGCAATCAGCTGTCACTTGTGAAGCAAATTGCAAATATTCAACTTGTATTCTTGAGCGTGTGTTTTTTTATTATTGATAGTGATGATACAGGTTTGCCGTATTGAACAAACAGAATTCAGCAGGTAAATGATTCACAAATCTCATCCATTAATTGCTGTCTGGTAAAATAGCCTGCCCAGCAATATTTATACTTTTCTGTTGGTAGAATGGATAGGATTTTCAAAAAATGAACAAAACTAATACTGGTATCAGCACCATGGGCAGATTAGGATGTTACTGATAGTTCCCATGTTTAATTTATAATGATTCAAGTGAGAGACCAGAACTCAAACTCTGACTAATCATGTTTAAGATTAGTTTATTATAAATTATTGC
This sequence comes from Chiloscyllium punctatum, assembly GCF_047496795.1. NCBI lineage: Eukaryota > Metazoa > Chordata > Chondrichthyes > Orectolobiformes > Hemiscylliidae > Chiloscyllium > Chiloscyllium punctatum. The sequence continues at coordinate 58,461,465 of NC_092746.1, read as the reverse complement.
AAGGTTCTTTAAGGATAAGGAGAGAAATTTGTTAACAAGAAATTATGGCTACTAATATTAAAGCACATGAAGGTTGTAAGAATACTTATAAGAAGAAAGTCACAATAAGATTTGCTAGCAAACCACTAGGGCCTATTGCTTGAGTTTTTGGATCACAAAGTGATGAGGTTCATGCATGAAGTCTCATCCACAACCCCAATGGCTTCTGTAGTTGGGTAGGTGGTATTTGCTTGTTCGGTAAGTTCCTTATAACAGTGGATTTTGGGGGGGAGCAAGAGAGAGGGAAGATTCTTGACTCCTTCTTCCAGAAACCCTGCACTTTTAGTTGCCCAGTTAGATAATAGTGTTTAGGTAACATTTTCAAGATTTCTTTCTTTCTCTCTGACCATGGTGACGCCAATATTCTTGAACATCCTGCTATGTCAACTCCTACTATCAGAACATGTTTCACTGTAACTTCTCCATTTATTAAGTCATTCTTTAATCCAATTTTCTCGGACATCGGGCCTCCATTTGCTGACGGAGGAGCGAAGGACTTCTGGGAAGTCATATATTTGTGTGGTTGCATTACCCGAAACAATTCTCGGGTAGTGTCTCCTACCCATCCTCCTCTACTAACCAAAAAAAAAGGTTCTGTGGGCCAGATTGGTAAGGTAACGAGTTTATTTTTTATTCCTTATTTTTCAACGGTCTCTTTGGGAATTTAGAATAGTGGGAATAGAGGTGAGAGCAGTTGAATGTTCCTCCCGCAGAATGTGGGGGGTAAGGGTCCCTAGTGTCCCTGCTGACTACACCTGCGGGAAGTGCACCCAACTCCAGCTCCTCGAAAACTGCGTTAGGGAACTGGAGCTGGAGCTGGATGAACTTCGGATCATTCGGGAGGCAGAGGGGGTTATTGAGTGGAGTTACAGGGAAGTAGTCACTTCTAAGGTACAAGAAAAAGGCAGATGGGTTACAGTCAGGGACGGAAAGGGAACCGGCAGGCAGTGCAGGGAACCCCTGTGTCCATTCCACTCAACAATAAGTATACCGTTTTGGATACTGTTGTGGGGGACGACTTACCAGGGGAAAGCAGTGGGGCACAAGGCTCTGGCACAAAGTCTGTCCCTGCTGCTCAGAAGGGAAAAGGGGAAGTGGAGCAGAGCAGTAGTCATTGGGGACTCCATAGTTAGGGGGACAGATAGGAGGTTCTGTGGGGATGAGAGAGACTCACGGTTGGTGTGTTGCCTCCCAGGTGCCAGGGTTCATGATGTCTCTGATCGTGTTTTTGGCATCCTTAAGGGGGAGGGGGAGTAGCCCCAAGTCATGATCCACATAGGCACCAATGACATAGGTAGGAAGAGAGATGGGGATTTAAGGCAGAAATTCAGGGAGCTAGGATGGAAGCTTAGAGCTAGGACGAACAGAGTTGTTCTCTCTGGTTTGTTGCCCGTGCCACGTGCTAGTGAGGCAAGGAATAGGGAGAGCGCGGAGTTGAACACGTGGCTACAGGGATGGTGCAGGAGGAAGGGTTTTGGATTCTTGGATAATTGGGGCTCTTTCTGGGGTAGGTGGGACCTCTACAAGCAGGATGGTCTTCATCTGAACCAGAGGGTTACCAATATCCTGGGGGGAAACTTCGCGAAGGCTATTGGGGTGGGTTTAAACTAATCCAGCAGGGGGATGGGAACCAAAATTGTAGTTCGAGTATAGAAAAGGTTGAGAGTAGGGATGTCCGAAATCAAGTTTCAGGGACGCAAGATCGCATCGGCAAGCAAGAAGTTGGTTTGAAGTGTGTCTACTTCAATGCCAGGAGCATCTGGAATAAAGAGGGTGAACTTGCAGCATGGGTTGGTACCCGGGACTTCGATGTTGTAGCCATTTCAGAGACATGGATAGAGCAGGGACAGGAATGGTTGTTGCAGGTTCTAGGATTCAGATGTTTTAGTAAGAACAGAGCAGATGGTAAAAGAGGGGGAGGTGTGGCATTGTTGGTCAAGGACAATATTACAGTTGCAGAAAGGATGTTTGGGGACTCGTCAACTGAGGTAGTATAGGCTGAGGTTAGAAATAGGAAAGGAGAGGTTGCCCTGTTGGGAGTTTCCTATAGGCCTCCGAATATTTCCAGAGATGTAGAAGAAAGAATAGCAAAGATGATTCTAGATAGGAGAGAGAGAGACAGGGTAGTTGTCATGGGGGACTTCAACTTTCCAAATATTGACTGGGATCACTATAGTATGAGTGCTATAGATGGATCAATTTTTGTCCAGTGTGTGCAGGAGGGCTTCCTGACACAGTACGTAGACAGGCCAACAAGGGGCGAATCCATATTAGACTTGATATTGGGTAATGAGCCCGACCAGGTGTTAGACTTGGAAGTAGGTGAGCACTTTGGTGATAATGATCATAATTCTTTTATGTTTAGTTTAGTGATAGAAAGGGATGGGTGTTTACCACTGGGCAAGAGTTACAGCAGGGGGAAAAGTAATTACAAAGCGATTAGGCAAGATTTAGGAAGCATAGGATGGGGAAGGAAACTGCAGGGTATGGGCACATTAGAAATGTGGAGCTTATTCAAGGAAAAGCTCCTGAGTGTCCTAGATAAGTATGTACCTGTCAGACAGGGAGGAAGGGGTAGAGCACGGGAGCCATGGTTTATGAAGGAAGTGGAATCTCTGGTCAGGAGGAAGAAGAAGGCTTATGTTATGATGAGATGTGAAGGCTCAGTTAGGGTGCTTGGGGATTACAAGGCAACCAGGAAAGTCCTAAAGAGAGAGCTCAGAAGAGCCAGGAGGAGACATGAGAAGTTGTTGGCGGATAGGATCAGGGTAAACCCTAAGGCTTTCTATAGGTATTTAAGGAATAAGAGAATGACGAGAGTAAGATTAGGGCCAATCAAAGATAGTAGTGGGAAGTTGTGTGTGGAGTCAGAGGAGATGGGGAAGCACTAAATGAATATTTTTCGACAGTATTCACTCTAGAAAACAACAATGTTGTCGAGGAGAACACTGAGATATAGGCTACTAGACTAGGTGGGATTGAGGTTCACAAGGAAGAGGTATTAGAAATCCTGCAGAGTGTGAAAATAGATAAGTCCCCTGGGCCGGATGGGATTTATCCTAGGATCCTCTGGGAAGCCAGGGAGGAGATTGCCGAGCCTTTGGTATTGATCTTTAAATCGTCATTGTCTACAGGAATAGTGCCAGAAGACTGGAGGCTAGCAAATGTGGTTCCCCCTGTTCAAGAAGGGGAGTAGAGACAACTCTGGTAATTATAGACCAGTGAGCCTTACTTCAGTTGTTGGTAAAGTGTTGGAAAAGGTTATAAGAGATAGGATTTATAATAATCTAGAAAAGAATAATTTGATTAGGGATAGTCAGCATGATTTTGTGAAGGCTAGGTCTTGCCTCACAAACCTTATTGAGTTCTTTGAGAAGGTGACCAAACAGGTAGATGAGAGTAAACTGGTTGATGTGGTGTATATGGATTTCAGCAAGGCGTTCGATAAGGTTCCCCACAGTAGGCTTTTTTACAAAATGCGGAGGAATGGGATTGTGGGAGATATAGCAGTTTGGATCAGTAATTGGCTTGCTGAGCGTAGACGGAGGGTGGTAGTTGATGGGAAATGTTCATCCTGGAGTCCAATTACTAGTGGTGTACCGTAAGGGTAAGTGTTGGGTCCACTGCTGTTCGTCATTATTATAAATGACCTGGATGAGGGTGTAGAAGGGTGAGTTAGTAAATTTGCAGATGATACTAAGGTCAGTGGAGTTGTGGATAGTGACGAAGGATGTTGTAGGTTACAGATAGACATAGATAACCTGCAGAGCTGGGCTGAGAGGTGGCAAATGGAGTTAAATGCGGACAAGTGTGAGGTGATTCACTTTGATCGGAGAAACCGGAATGCAAAGTACTGGGCTAATGGTAAGATTCTTGGTAGTGTAGATGAGCAGAGAGATCTCAGTGTCCAGGTACACAGATCCTTGAAAGTTGCCACCCAGGTTGACAGGGTTGTTAAGAAGGAATGCAGTGTTTTAGCTTTTATTAATAGAGGGATCGAGTTCCGGAACCATGAGGTTATGCTACAGCTGTACAAAACTCTGGTGTGGCCGCACTTGGAGCATTGTGTACAGTTCTGGTCACCGCATTATAAGAAGGATGTGGAAGCTTTGGAAAGGGTGCAGAGGAGATTTACTAGGCTGTTGCCTGGTATGGAGGGAAGGTCTTACGAGGAAAGACTGAGGGATTTGAGGCTGTTTTCATTAGAGAGAAGAAGGTTTAGAGGTGACTTAATAGAAACATATAAGATAATCAGAGGGTTAGATAGGGTGGACAGGGAGAGCCTTTTTCCAAGTATGGTGACGGCGAGCACAAGGGCACATAGCTTTAAATTGAGGGGTGATAGATATAGGACAGATGTCAGAGGTAGTTTCTTTACTCAGAGAGTAGTAAGGGTATGGAATGCTTTGCCAGCAATGGTAGTAGATTCGCCAACTTTAAGTACATTTAAGTTGTCATTGAACAAGCATATGGACGTACATGGAATAGTATAGGTTAGATGGGCTTCAGATTGGTATGACAGGTCGGCGCTGTAATGTTCTATGTTCTATATTCTATGAGGCTGGCTTGTAACATCAATGTATACTTCCATTAATATTTTCTCCTTCATTAATTCTATTGGCCGATAAGTATTATCATCATTCAGCATTAGTGGCTGAGTCACTCCAGTATCTCACGTCATTTTTTTGGTTTATTTCCTCAGTTCAAGGTGCAAGGAAATAACTCATCAGAAAGCTGATACCATTACCACACAGAGTATTTAGTTCATTCATAAACAAAACCCATTTTTCCACTTGAGGCCATTAGTTTCAAACTGTTTTAAAATAAATTGCCTTGGCTACAAGAATACTTATAAATTAATCATTAAAAACCATCCAACATACAGAAAACTCTATATGCTCTGAGTTCAACATTCAAAAGTTCAAATTCAAAAAAAATAATCCTAAATATAGATAATTCTCAAACTCTATACGGAGGCGAAAAAGAAAGCATCCCATGGAAGTGATTTTTTTTCTATTTGGTAGAAAAGGCAGCAAGAATTATTGGAGATATTATTTATGCTGACCAGTAAGTTCTAAACCTGAAAAGCTTTGTGAATAACTTGGAGCCACTGTAGAGCTGATTCGGAATGGCCAAACTTTTGGTGAGTTGAACAGAACTCTGAAAGTTACAACTGTTAGGATTGAAGGAACTGGAGGGGAAGAACACTGACAAAGGTGTGTCTTGTTGGTGATGATCAGACCTATGAAACTCAAAAGTAAAAGCTGTTGTATAGAACTCCTGACCTAACATGCTTGAATAAAGAGAAACATTTTGTGGAACTGTATAGCTACATAATGGCACATTTGTGCAAGGACTGGCATAGATTCTCACTTGTGGGACCTTTATTGTATTTGCTATCTAAAATTTCACTTTTTTATTTCAAAATATCATTTGCCTCTAAATTCATGTTTAACACACAATGTTTTGTAGAGTGAGTAGCATCCCTACCTTTGAGTCAAAAGCTCCAAGTTCAAGTTCCACTCCATGGGTTAAAGTGTGAGGATGGTGTGTAAATAATATGGCCCAGCTTGTTGACTGTTGACTATTGACTTGTAGGTATTTCCAATATATGCCAACGACAAGTGATGAGATTTAAAGAGATTCTTGTTTAGTCATGTGATGGAAAATAATTAGATCCTGTACTATCACTATAATTAGCTCCATGCTGCAACATGCATGTAGAAGTGTATGTTACCATGGAAAATTGGCCACTTTAAGGAGATATCTGCCTCCTTTGTCCCTCTAGATGTTATGGGTTTGGAAGGTGCTGCCTCAGGAATTTTACAGTGAATCTTGCATACGTTAGACATTGTTGTTACTGAACGCTGGTTGTAGAGGTAGTGAATTGTTTGTGAGGTGATGCCAATCACGTAGGCTGTTCTGTCATGTATGGTGTCAGCTTTTTGAGTGTTGTTTTGTGCCTTGGAGTTGGTGGTCAGGCTTTGGGAGTCAGGAATACTGAAGTATTCCTAGCCTCTCACCTTCTCTTGAAGCTACACCATTTAAATAGATATTCCAGTTCAGTTTCTGGTCCATGTTAACCCACCCCTTCAAGACGTTGTTGGTGGGGGATTCAAATTTTAGCACCCATATGGCATGAACATTACTTCCAAACTGGATAGCCAGGTTGAATTAGATTGGTGCCTAAAGTGTGGAATTTGTTTCTCATTCTGGCTAGGGGTGGATTTAGGACGTGCCACCTTGACCTTTATTGTAAAAACAAAAGCTTACAGAGTAGCATGAGCATACTGGCGTGGGTAGGAGATTGGCTAGCTGATGGGAAACTGAGTAGGTTTAAATGGATCCTTTACTGTTTTGCTAGATATAATAAGTGATGTGCCATTGGGAACAGAGCTGGGTTTGTAACCTTTTAAAATATATATACATTATCTGTATATTACACCCAGACCATTCTGAATCTCGAAAGTTCTGCAACCACTCCTTTATTAAGATTATTTGCTTTTTTCTTCATTCTTCCTGCCAAAATGGGAAATTTCATGTTTTTCCACATTATGCTCTAATTTGAGAGATCTTTATCTTCTCACTTAACCTCACCTTTTATAGCCTTCTTATGACTCACAACTTACATTCCAATGTACCTGAACAGAAGATGATGATCAGGTGCAGGGAGGTGTGGTAGTAGAAAGATAAGGTGTTAAGAGAGGATAATGTTCAGGTACATGGACCTACAGTGTTTGTTTGTTTGTGGGGGTCCTGCGAGGAATTGGAGTGGATGGGTCAAGGAATGGATAAAATGATGGATGAAAGTCCTCAAGAGCTGGAAGAATGATAATGTCAATGGTGTGGGTCTGTAGGTCAAAATGAGAGTGATGGACAGAACAACCTCCATCAGATTAGGAGGTTGTCCTGAGTGGAGGCAGGTCAAAAATCAGTGTCATGTACTAGAAGATCTCCTGCTGCCGGTCATAGGAAAGAATAAATACATGGAGGAAGAGATTGGGAGGATTCAGTGTTCGAATGGGCATTGAGATGGTAATAGATTTAGACATAATGGGGAGATGGCATGTGCAGCAAAAGATAATAGGGTCCAGATTAACAAAGAATAGTTCAAGGGTAAGAGAGAGGAGAAGAAAGGTCATTTTGGGTGGTTCAAAGGTGATTAGAACAAGTGAGGATGATAGTGTGTAAAGATTACAAGATCATGTTTGGAATATATCACACACCATAATTCTAATGTACTCTTTCAATTGAAGTAGGGACAGGGTCCGTTTAGGTGGTGAAGTTAATGTCAGCTAGTTAAAAGAACTCTCTAGTAATTTGTTAAATATAAAAACAACCGTGGATGAGTATTTTCTCACATGTATGTCTGCCTTTATAATTAGTGCAGTAATGGGGGATGTATCAGTTGGAGGACTTGATGGTGAGACAGATGAAGGTGCATTCTCTGGGCATTTGGCTTCTTTATCCTTGGAGATGGGGTCTTTGGGCTCTTCCCATTTTTGCAGCTTGGACCTTGAATGGTCATGATCCGTAGTGGAAAACAAAGCAGAATTGCTTTGAGACTTATCACAGTTTGAGCACTTCATGTTTCATCACATGCATTCTATGGAGCCACTGCAAACAGTAGGATGATTAGTTCTTCTTCCTCATTTCTAGCCAGCTCAGTCTTGCTTTCCTTCAGCAATCATGCTCCCTTTTCATCTAGAATCCTCATTGCTACTTCTTCAGTGGCTATGAGGATCCTGAGATCAGGAATTCCTCTTTCTATGCATCTCCTCTCCTTATTGGAATTGTGTGTCTCCTTGTCCTGCATGACTAAGTGTGGAGTATTTGACCTGTCAAGTGAGATCTAGCTCCTGTTAACATGTACCCCCATTACAGATATTCACACATTGTAACTAAGAGCATAGAAACAGCAAATGTCCATGTGCTTTGGCCTCCATTACCATGTTACTCAGGCTGACCAGATTAGATTAGATTACTTACAGTGTGGAAACAGGCCCTTCGGCCCAACAAGTCCACACCGACCCGCCGAAGCGCACCCACCCATACCCCTTCCCCTACATTTACCCCTACATCTAACACTACGGGCAATTTAGCGTGGCCAATTCACCTAACCTGCACATTTTTGGACTGTGGGAGGAAACCCACGCAGACACGGGGAGAATGTGCAAACTCCACACAGTTAGTCGCCTGAGGCGGGAATTGAACCCGGTCTCTGGCGCTGTGAGGCAGCAGTGCTAACCACTGTGCCACCGTGCCGCCCACAGTTATTTAGTATTCTGGTGTAGCTGCCCACTTGCACATATATACTATTGACGACTGCATAAGAGACCCCTGTTGACAATGCAATGCTGGTACCTACTCTTGAGGTTTGGAGCAGGGTGTGATCCTTTTCTTGCACTAGACCTCGAGTCAGTGCGTGACTCCATGGTGGTTCGCCCACTCTGGTATTCAGTAGACTCTAAATTCTATTGATTTAGTGAATTCAAATTTACAATTTGCCATGACAGGATTCAGAACCAGGTCCCCAGAACATTGTCTGAACTAATAGTTTGGTGATAATACCACTAGGCCTTCGCCACTCCAAAAACAGAAGACTATTTAATAGGCTGCAATATTGCCAATGAAAAACCTCACTGGCAGCTCAGTCAAATGTTTTCCATGCATGTCCCTGGCACTTGGAATTTTAATTGTAATCATATGGGAAAAGGCAAATACAGATCAAGGAAGGGAACTCAATACATGGTTCTACTTATAATGTCGGGAATGATACACCATTGACAAAACCCTGTTCCAGAACTTGAGTATGTGGGCATGAAATTGATAAGAGTTAATTGTGTATGAGAGACTTGACACAGGTAGAAAATGCACTGATTTCTTGTGAAGGCAGTTACCTTTGCAAGTTGAACACTTGGAATAATGACTATACATATATACCAAAATCAATGCATTTGAAGCATTTTGGGAAGATTTCTAAAGGTGGTTTCTTGAATGTGTTAATATAAGCCTCAGAAGTTTTGACAAACCTTTGAACATTAATTCAGGATTCTGCAGTGGACTTTATCTGCCCCAAGCTGTAAGTATGCTTTTTTTTTGTCTGGACTGGATGTTCTTCTCCAACCCCAGAAGCATTGTAGTCACAATAATGAGAAACTGATGTGTTTTAGGAACATAGAAAATAGGTGCAAGAGTAGACCATTTGGCCCCATGAGTCTGCACCACCATTCAATATGATCCGCCCTCTCCCCATACCCCTCAATCCCTTTAACCACAAAGGCTACATCCATCTCCCTCTGGAATGTATCTAATGAACTGCCCTCAACAGCTTCCTATGACAGAAAATTCCACAGGTCCACAACTCTCTGAATGAAGACATTCTTCCTCATCTCTGTCCTGAATGGCTTACCATTTATTCTTAGATTATGACCCCTTGTTCTGGACTTCCCCAGCATTGGGAATATTTTTTCCCGCATCTAATTTGTCCAGGCTCATAAGGATTTTATGTGTTTCTATGAGATCTGCCACACGCACCCCCCCCCTCCCCCCCACTCACTTTTTCTAAATTCTCGTGAATACAAGCCCAGTCGATCCAATTCTTTTTCATCTGTTAGATCAGTTTGGTGAACCTTTGCAGTACTCCCTCAATAGTAAATATGTCCTTCCTCAGACTTGGAGACCAAAACTGCACACGACATTCAAGGTGTGGCCTCATCAAGGCCCTGTATAACTACAACAAGCCATCCTTACTCTGATACTCAAATCCTATCACTATGAAGGCCAGCATGCCCTGAGCTTTCCTCATCACCTGCTGTACCTGCATGCCAACCTTCAGCAACTGTTCCACCATGACACCCAGATCTTGTTGCACCTTACCTTTTCCTAAACTGCCACCATTCAGATAATAATCTGTCTTCCTGTTCTTGCCACCTAAGTGGATAGCCTCATGTTTATCCACATTATATTGCATTTGCCAAGTAGTTGCCCACTCAGCCTCTTAGCATCCTCCTCACAGTACACCCTGCCACCCAGCTTAGTGTCATCTGCAAATTTGGAGATGTTATATTCAATTCCTTCATCCAAATAATTAATGTATATTGCGAACAGCTGGGCTCCCAGTACTGAACCCTATGGCATCCCACTTGCCACTGCCTGCCACTCTGAAAAGGACCTGTTTACTCCAAATTTCTGCATCTTTATCCATGCCAATAAATTACGTCTAATACCATGAGCTTTAATTTTCCTGACTAATCACTTTTGTAGAACCTTGTCAAAAACCTTTTGAAAGTTCAGCTGCACAACATCTACTGATACACCTTTAACCACTCTTCTGGGCTTTTTCCTGGAATGGCGGGGACTGAGGGGTGGCCTTATAGAGGTTTATAAAATCATGAGGGGCATGGATAGGGTAAAGAGGCAAAATCTTCTCCCTGGGTTGCAGGAGTCTACAACTAGAGGGCATAGGTTTAGGGTGAGAGGGAAAAGATTTAAAAGGGATCTAAGTGGCAACTTTTCCATGCACATGGTGGATGTGTTTCTTGAATGATCTGGCAAAGGTGGAGGCTGGTAAAATTACAACATTTAAAAGTCATCTGGATGGATACATGAAAAGCAAGGGTTCAGAGGGATGTGGGCCAAGTATTAACAAATGGGACTAGATTAATTTAGGATATCTAGTCTGAAGGGCCTATTTCCAAACTGAAGTGATTCTATGATTCTATGGTCAGCATGGATGAGTTGGACTGAAGAGTCTGTTTTCATGCTGTATATCTCTATGACTTGAGACTCTAATTGTCAAGCATGATTTTCCTTCAGTGAATTCACACTGACTAAGAACATTTCTGTCACCTCACATAAGAAATCAAATGATGCACTGGAACAATTTCCAATCTTGCTTTGGGTGGAGCCATTAATAGACCAAACTCTCAGCTTGAAATGAATTTTTCTTCAACTATCTTCTTGTTTTCAGATGTTGGGCACAACATTCATGCTTTAGGTCACCCTTTCTGAACGAGATGACACTTCTTAAGTGGGAAGGTTAAACTGGAAATCCAAACACGACAATAATCCTTTCTCAAGGTCCCTGAATTCACTTCTCAAAAATGAGATGTTCTGCAGTCAACTCTGATTATCATCAACAAAACATTTTGGACTCAACTTTTCTCACTTTCCAACAAAAAAAAGTCTAGTTCCAATCTCTTGACTCATGTTGATCAACAAAAGGATAAATTCAGACAGGGATCTCACTATAAACATATATTTAGGCATGATTTGGAGATGCCGGTGTTGGACTCGGGTGTACAATGTTAAAAATCACACAACACCAGGTTATAGTCCAACAGGTTTAATTGGAAGCACTAGCTTTTGGAGCACTGCTCCTTCATGCAGTACACAATTGTAAGACACAGAATTTCTAGCAAAAGTTTACAGTGTGATGTAACTGAAACTATACATTGAAAAACACCTTGATTGTTTGTTAAGTCTCTCATCTGTTAGAATGACCATGTTAGTTTCATTTCTTTCATATGTAAATCACAAAACCTTTATTAAAAGTTACATTTTCAGGTTAACTTTAACAATTGATGTCAGCCCAGATAATGTGTTGACGGTGTTAGCCCCCTGTGTGCTGTTATCTGTGCCATAATATTTAGACTGATTCTAATCTAAAAAAAAAGTTAAAAGAGTCTTCCATGGATTCATGCAGTTTTTAAGCAAAGAACAATGTAACTCTGCAAGTACAAATTCACCCCACAAACATATATGTGTATGTGTGCATGTGGGTTTGTGTGTGTGTGTGTGTGTGTGTGTCTGTCTGTCTGTCTGTCTGGGGTGGAGGGTTGTGAGTGTCTGTGAGAGAGAGTGTATATTTTGTGTGTGTGAGCGTAAAGGGGTCTAAGTCTGTGAGAGGGTGCAAATGTGAATGTGGGAGTGTGCATGTCTGTAGAAGTGTGGGGGGGGGTGTTGTGAGCGTCTGTGAGAGAGTGTATATGTGTGTGTGTGAGTGTAAAGGGGTCTAAGTCTGTGAGAGGGTGAATGTGTGAGTATGGGAGTGTGTGTGTGTGTGTGTGTGTGGACACTTTTCACTGCTGCCTGTTCCAAAGTCTGCCTTAAAGGATGGTCACCCGACGGTCTGAGGTCGAATGCCCTGGACCACTGATGTATTCTCCAACTAGGAGGGAACACTCCTGTCTGTATTGCACACATACACATATACATTTGTGGGGTGAATTTGTACTTGCAGAGTTATATTGTACTTTGCTTAAAAACTGCATGAATCCACATAAGACTCTGTTAACTCATTTTTTAGATTACTTACTTATAGTGTGGAAACAGGCCCTTCTGCCCAACAAGTCCACACCAACCTGCCAAAGCACAACCCACCCAGACCCATTCCCCTACACCTAACACTACAGGCAATTTTAGCAAGGCCAATTCATCTAACCTGCACATTTTTGGTGCGGGGGGAGGAAACCAGAGCACCCAGAGAAAACCCACACAGACCAGGGGAGAATGTGCAAACTCCACACAGACAGCTGCCTGAGGCAGGACTTGAACCCAGGTTTCCAGTGCTGTGAGGCAGCAGTGCTAACCACTGTGCCACCATGCCACCCATTAGAATCAGTCTAAACAGTATGGCAGAGGCAACAGCACACAGGGGGCTAACATCTTCAACACATGATCTGAGCTGATGCCAATTGTTAAAGTTAACCTGAGAATGTAACTTGTTTAAAAAAGCTTTGTGATTTACATATGAAAGAAGTGAAACTAACATGGTCATTCTAACAGATGAGAAACTGAACAAACAATCAAGGTATTTTTCAATGTATAATTTCAGTTACATCACACTGTAAACTTTTGCTATAAATTCTGTGTCTTACAATTGTGTACTCCACAACCACCTTAATGAAGGAGCAGTGCTTTGAAAGCCAGTGCTTCCATATATTTAGGCAAAGTTAAGGATGCATAATTTCAGTGAGTGCTGAGCTTTTTACACTCTGGTTCTCCATCCTCTGAGCCCAGCACCAGAAATCATGTACTGTAAATGCAGACATCATATCACATACCGTTAATGAATGGAATCTGAGCCACAAAGATGCAGGGAGTGACTGTGGGCCCTTCTCAAGAGGATTGTTATTGATGTGAGGTTTAATGCTTAAGAGATTTAGTTACTATTCACATCCTTGGAGTCTAACTGAGAATTGCACTTCATGCTGTTCATAATGATGGCAATATCTCATATTTCGATTAGGTGCGGGGACCAGTTTCCTTTTCTTTTGTTCTACTATCCAAGAATTTCTACTTTTTGGCTTGTGCTGCTATAAATTTTTCATTAAGCAGGGACAGTGAGCCAATGCACTTTGGGGTACAATTCTTGCTAGATTACATTTAATGCTATCAGCTTCCACTGAGAAGAAGTATGAAACTTTTGACTTAATGATTTTTCTCCAACCAAACCTTCAGCCAACTACTTTGTTCAGTGAAGTTGCTAATCTTAGAAATTTCTTGCCTGCAACTATTCTAATTGGTTCAATTATACAACAAAAATGGTTACGGTACGAATTGGAAATGACTTGATTATAGATCACTGTATAGTCAGATCTGTTTGACTGTTCAGAACAAAGTGTCAATCAGAAGAGCTGACAGTGCTCTCTGCTGCAAAGGGAATGAGTCAGTCATTTTAAAAAATGTTAATTTCTGTTGTAATCCTCATGATGGCAATTGAAATAGTAGAAAAAGATGGTTTCTTGGTAAGGCTAGCCAACATTTTGAAGATTGATAACTGGACAAAGAAACTGTGTATAATCAAAAGCCACAAGTTCGACTTTTACACTTAACTGATATTTCCCACTGTAAATACCACACAGGAAATTTGAAAGCTGGCATGTGAATGTTTATGTTGGCATTCTATGTTCCAAAATATTTGTCTGCGACATCTCTAATTATGCATGTGTTTCTTCATTCTCCTGACTAAAGCCCTCGTTATCTCTAATTTCTCAAAATTAAACTCATTTATTCTTTTTGTTATTTCTACTTTCCCTGTCCTTCACTTTCCTACCTATTCCTTGTTTTTTATTTCTCTAATTCCTTCTCCTCATTAACTTAGCGGCATCAATGGAAGATTTTACAGTTTACTTGTGTGTAGTCTTCAATGGTCATCTGACCTCTGAGAGATTGCTCAGGAGAACATAGCCACTTTAAACTCCCTTACGTTACTCCAACATTACCCAGCCTCCCCTTCCCTCCATCCCATAATCTTCAAGTTGCTTGAACCTTGAAGTTCATGAATTTGCCTTGGAATTCCAAATATCTGGGACTCCAATCTATAGCAGCTTATTTTGCATAAATTCCCATGATTGGACACCAGATAATACTGCAATTCAATAGCTTCGCTGCGTTTCAGTGGAACACAAATGTCTGGCTTGCCACAACAGCAGAATGATAGGAGATGACTCTGTATAATCTTCCATTCGTATTACTGAGGCCCAAAGTAAAATTGTGCATTACGCCAGATGACATGCTGGTACAGTTAGGCACCAAATAATTGAAAGCAGCCTTATTACCTCATTCTACTGAGAAACCAATTGAAAGGAGCCAAGGTTTAGAAAGTAGAAAAAGAAGATGCACAACATGCATTTTCATGTTGTGCAAATGCTGCAAAGAAAAATATTACAGAACGTATTCCCACTGCACACAGTTGCACTAGTAAGTTGAATAAATTCTGCATGAACTGACATTTTGATGTCATATTCACTTCATTCTGAATGCAGCAGAAATAGGTCATTAGAAAAAACTCAGGTTCTCCTCCTGGATATTGATGTAATGTTGCGATTCAAGCGACTGTGACATTGGACATTTATGTAAATGTTTATTGGTCATTAAACGTTCCAGCAATTAACTGAATTCTATCTTTGCCTGGAATGTTTTTAAATGATTCATCGTGTACATTGGTCTGGTTTGTGTCTCCTCTCATGGTCATCTATGTCTGGTTGCTAATATTTGTGTTGTTCCTTTGCTTTCCATGGTAACGTACTTTGAAAGCAACACTGCATCGGTTGTAGCAAAAAATATTCTTGCGATCCTTAAATAGGTTGTGCTACAGAGTGCCCCTTCATTACTTCTAATATCTCAGATGTTGGCTATTAATATAAATCTTCAACACCGCAAAGAACCTGCTAGCAACATATATAAAATTATATCAAAGAATTTAGCCTTGGCTGTTTCAATGGGATGAACAGCCTTCAGCCCTTAGATCTTTCTTCAGTGATGTGGAGGTGTTGTTGTTGAACTGGGGTGGACAAGGTCAGAAGTCAATTGACACCAGGTTACAGGCCAACAGGTTTATTTGAAATCACAAGCTTTCAGAGCGCTGCTCCTCCACCAGGTGAAGTGAAGAGAAGCACATAGGCTCAGAATTTATAGGCAGAGAGATCAAAAGATCAAACACATGGTGTGATTGGAGTTTCAACAGTGTGAATAATAAGTCTTTGCAGGTGATCAAAACTTTCTCAGTGTCAACAGCTGAATAGTAAGTGAAGTGTAAGAGCTGAGGGCATGCGACTCCTAAACCTGTCATGTTAATGCCGTCATTCATTTCCAGCACCACCTTATTTTTTAATATATTAGATCACTTACTGTATGGAAACAGGCCCTTCGGCCCAACAAGTCCACACTAAACCTCCGAAGAGCAACCCACCCAGACCCACACCCTTACACCTAACACTAGGGGCAATTTAGCATGTACTGGTTTAGTGGTGCTGGAAGAGCACAGCAGTTCAGGCAGCATCCAATGAGCAGCGAAATCGACGTTTCGGGCAAAAGCCAGTTTCCTGATGAAGGGCTTTTGCCCGAAACGTCGATTTCGCTGCTCGTTGGATGCTGCCTGAACTGCTTTGCTCTTCCAGCACCACTAATCCAGTATTTGCTTTCCAGCATCTGCAGTCATTGTTTTTACCTCCGCAATTTAGCATGGCCAATTCACCTAATATGCACATTCTTTTGGACTGTGGGAGGAAACTGGACCAGACCCACACAGACACGGGGAAAATGTGCAAACACTACACAGACAGTTGCCCGAGGCAGGAATTGAACCTGGGTCTCTGGTGCTGTGAGAACCACTGTGCCACTATGCCACCCATTTTATAATCTGGACCCTATTACCTTTTAATGTTTGTAATTATCTCTCTGACTCAATTAATCGGATTATAGGTCATCCCCCTCACATGCTATTCAGCTGTTGACACTTCAGACTATAACTATGTATCATGTGATTTCTGACCTTACCCTTCTTCACTGCTTTCTTTCACACTTCTCGATTATATCTGTTGCTTGGGTCAGAGAAGGTGTTATGCTCAGTTGTAATATATCACTGGTCTCGTAACCCAGGTGAACGTTCCAGGAATGTGGGTTCAAATGCCAAATGGTGAAATGCGAATTCAATAAAAGTCTGATTTAAAACATAGCCTAACAGTGACCATATAATCATCATCAATTGTAAAATACCTACATGAACTAATGTCCTTTCAGGAAAGAAGGTCACTGTCTTTACTTTCCCAGTCTGGCTCACAGCTCAGTGGTTGACTCTTAACTGTCCTGTGGAGAATGAATGAATAAAACTGCCTGTCTCCCAGTACACTGTCAGCCTGATTCCTTAATTTCACAAAGTATCTATCTGCAATCAGAATGTTGAGCTATACTTACTTTAGAGACTGTCAGCTTTTGTTTTAAAGTGGGTGGTCACCTTGACGTAATTTCAGTGTTGTCAGAGGTCATCACTACAACTTCTCAATGAAAGATCTAAGGTGAATTGATGGCTTGCGTGACCTGTGGTGGTATGAGTTTCAGCTAATTATGATAAACTGAGGCTGTCAAGGCATGTTGCAACATTACATATCACTTAACCAAAGGCAAGTTAAATGCTGGGTAAAGTTACCATAAAACCTGCAGAAATGAGCATTATTAACTGGGTTTTAAACCCACTACACATCCCAAGATAAAGGCCAGGAGGTGGGTGCATTATGGTTGTGTGGGAATGGCCCCAGTGATCCCTGAGCCCAGTTATATGCTCTGTGCTTCTCCTCACTAGCTGCTGATCTGGGTATCAGCAGTGGGCATCCCTTCCTGTAATACTGTTACCGCTCGAGAGTTGCTGCTTTTAGTCAGCAGTTCTTAGCGATGGGACATCCTCTGTTATATAGCATAAGCCACACAAGTAATTAATTGCCTGATGACTCTCAAATCTAGCCATTGCTTCTGGTGAGGCAGGTTCATCCAAACATTTCTGCCAATGGGATTCACCATCACATTAAACATCAGTCCATCTTGAGATTCAGAGAAGATGTTTTCCTCGCTTGGGAATAGCGTACCTGTTGCCTCCTCTTCTTAAAGCCTTGCTCTTCTCTTCAATCCACATATGGAAGCCTGCCTGTGCACCATACACAGAACTATCTGTCAGTCCTTCTCTGTGAAAACAAAAGCAATTCTCCCTTGCTGTTGTTACCCCTATTCCTCACAGCATCCACCTATTCCCAAGTTCACAATGAAACCAAACAACATGGTGGGTGGGGGTGGGTAAATGGATGAGGGGGAGCAGCCATCGATAGTCTGAGGGGTATCTTCCTCAGGGAGGAGGTTGGAGGGGAATGCTGGTTAAGTTTTAATCGAGCAAGACAGGAATTCTGCTGCTATGCTGTTCATTCATTCCTTTGAGCAGCGACTTAATTTTGAACAGTGCCCTACCCTGTAACAAATACATGAATTCTGGTTAAGCGAGCAGGTCTTGCAAAAAGCTGAGACTTTTGATATGTGACATATGCACAAAATATGTGTTCTTGCCCATGGCTGTAACTTAGCAATAGGATCACTAAATCTACCTTATCATTTTCATCAGTAAATCAACAGTCAACAACCTTTCTAACCTCATTCTACATCCGGTGAGCTTCTCATCTATCTTCTTGATTTCTACAGCTACCACCCTACCCCCTCATCATCCAGCCACCAGCATCACATTTCTGCCCTTGTGTTGAAAATGTAGTCTATATCATTGTTAAATAAACATAGAGACCTATTGTTGCCTGTTCTCCATTCAAAAATGATATTAGCCAGCTCCTTTTCAGGTTATTACTGATATATTCTTTCTCTTCCCCCTTCTTTGTGGTGCAACCAGACCCCAGGTGAGGTTCCCCAATTTGTTTCAGTTCCAGATGGGATATGCAAACTTCGGGTGCGGCGACCTGATTTAGTTCCTTTCTTCATTTAGTTACCTGTTTCCTTTTGTTGTAATAAATTTAATTGAGAAAGGATTCCTTCCCTTGTGGATATCTTTCTCCCAGACTCAAATTAAGTTTATTTTTAAAGCAGCCAATGTAACCAAGCGTTTTAGAATTAACAAAAAGAGTGAGTTTATTAATTACAAAACATGAGAAGAATTATTAACAACATACACACAGGCAGATCAGAAATAAGAGGTCAGTCCAAAATAATAATTAAAACAAAACACAGAGAAAGGAATCTGTGTTTGAATTGTTTGCAGAGAATGGACATATGAAGGTTACGGCCATTGCAGTAGAGGTTAATGGTAGTGTGAACTTTGGTAGTTGAAGAGTAAGTTTCATGGTCCTTCATTTTGCAGATTGGTTGAAATTCTGAAGTTCTGATTCCTTTTGCTGGTGAATGAATTCCAGCATTTAGGATGAGAGAAAGTCTTTATGTGGTCCGAGTTCCTGGTTGTTAGTTGCTTTCTCGCACTCTAACAATTGTTACCTGCAAGAATATTTACGTACAAAAGACGGGTGTCTCAGAGTAGATCTGCAAGTGTGACTGACCTTCACAACAAGCTAATGCTTGGACCAAGATTGTTTGACCCCAAAACATTCAGTTGCACTAGTTGAAATTAGCTTTTTAACTTGTGTATTCTTTCAAGGGAAATACAAAATGAGTCTCCAATTTGGGATATAATCGACAGTGGTGGCTTCTAATTGAATTGGGAGTTATCAGCCCCTAGTTTCTAGTTATGAGACTCTGTCTAGTCTATTTTTATTTTCCTCTTCAACCTCACCATTTCTAAGGAAGGCTATCGTTTGATCTTCCCCACATTCCATTAGTCTCTCACTCACTTCCCGTTCTTCTTCTGGCTACTTCATTTATATCCAGAGCAAATTTTTGGTTGTATCAACCCTCTTAATATAGCACATTTTCACTGTTCCAAATTAAAAATGTCCATTATACTTTGAGCTTCTGGTCTTTGCTCATGATATACTTTATCTCATTTGGCCAAAGGAATTTAGCAGAAATTTATTTACCCAGAGACTAGTTAGAATGTCAAAATTGTTACCCACTGAGAGTAGATGAGCAAACCAATATGATGCATTTAAAGGAATGCCTAATTCACCAAACATTACAGAAGAATATAAAGGCAAAAGAACAGGGGGTATGATATTGAGTTAAATGAAGAAAAGTGAGAAACTACTCATATGGGGCTTAAATACGAGCAAGGGACCTGTCTAACAATCTGGATAATTCCACTTATTTTATCTGCTCAATGTTAACTACATTGAAAGAGATTTTGGTCTCCGTTTCAGCTGAACTCAAAAGTACACCGCATATGTTGTTGGCAACGCTAAGAAATGTTTTGCTATCAAATCTCAGTACAATATCTGATTTTTTAAAAAATCATCTTCAAAGTTCAGTATCATCCTGAAATAAAACTTGCAACGTAGAATACATCTTTAGTGAGAATTCTTTTCACATTTTTTCTTAAATTTACATTGTCATGAATTGTGCCAACAGCACAAGATTGTAAATTTGAAATTTATAGCACCTCTCCAGTTATGCTTTATATGATCTCTAAATGTCATTGTTTGTGATTGGGTTCCAGTTTCACAAATGTTTTTTTTTCTTAATTATCTTGCAGCTAAAGTTGAACCTGAGGATGACTTGTACTTGTGACACTAATGTGAAATCATATTACATGGCTATGTGGTTGGGTGTGGCTTGAGAATTTGATCTAAAAATAACATTTACCTGTGCCTCCAACAAACAAAGTACAATACTGCATTATGGGGGAAAGCTGAAGGAGCATTCATGAGAATTAGTTACTGAAATTACAAAAGACAGAAATGGTCAAAACGTAGAGAATGTAATGATGGTTATTAGATTAATCATGTGTTGGTTTAAAGAAGAAATAGTTTATTTCCTAACTTTTATATACCAGTGTGATTTGTACTCCGATGTCTGTGTTCACAAGATGTGTTAACTTTAGTGGAAATGTTCACCAGCTTGAAATATTACCTTATGGTGGCCTGTTAAAATAATTTGGTTGATCAAAGTTTTCAATAGCTTGGAAAAGGAAGCTAAAACAAATGTTCTCACTCAAAGTAGAAATAAAGGGTGATTTTAAGTTTTTCAGTTTTTAGAATATAGCAATTTAGTTTCAAATATCTACACTTCAAACATGAGCAGTGCAAAACACAAAATGAATGAATTGCTGACAGTCATAAATCTTCTGGAAAATATATTTTGAACTGTGTACAGTTAGTGGAATATTCCACACATATGAGAGTGAACAATTCCATCAATTAATATATTTATCTCAGAATATTTTACTAGAACTAAGTGTAAAAACTGTCACGATAAAATTATCAGAATGTAATTTAGTGCAAAGGGGCTACCAAGTGATCACGCTATCAGAAATGCATGTTCAATCTTTGACTTTACTTGCTTCCAATAATTTTCCATTCTTTTTGAAAGTCATGAGACTTCTATAAAGTCACCCTCACCTTGTTGTTTTTCTGTCGTGAAAAGTAAAATGCATTTTCCACCCTAATGTTCCACCACAGTGATGAGTAAGGGGCCAGCTAAATCCTTGAGATCAGCATTTGAAACTTTCTGAACAGTCAAACCAGATTCGAAACATTAACCGTTTCTTCCTCCACAGAAGCTGTCAGATATACTAAGTTTCTTCAGCATTCTTTGAGGTTGTTTCAGATTTTCATCATGCACGGTATTTTGTCTTTACTTAATATTAATTGATCTAAAAAAAAGACAAGACTTTTTTTATTTCAAACCTTCTTCACAAATAAGACATTACTGGAGCAAAATTCAAAGTTTTAAAATATTTTGCATTTTGTGAAGAGACACATGCTACAGCAAGTGCTGAACTTCAGATGATTGAAGTCTTTAGTGAAAAGCTACTACTGGGGTTCTAAGCAAATGGAAAGGTGACATCAGGACTTTGTTTAATGCTTTCTTTGAATGTATCTATTCATTTACCTCATAATTATTTGTTTCTCTTTCATTTTCTTTACTTCTTTTTTATTTTAAATCAAATCTCTCAAAGCAACTTACTGATTTTATAACAAGAAAAGAGTTTTCCTTTGATGGGATCAAAACTTAGCCATGACATTCTGTGTAACGCCAGCGAGTTGATAAACTGAAAGGAAAGTTCTATGCATGTGGGAAATCTGAAATAAAAATTTAAAGCGCTGGCAAAAATCAGCAGGTCTAGCAGCATCAATGAAAAATGGAGGTTTCATTTCCAGTCGAATGTAACTCTTCTTTAAAACTTCATAAACTAGGAAGTATAAGCAGCTCATACTTATTGTACAGTTGCGAGCAATAATCTGCCAACATTAATTTGCAGTTGAGTTCAGAAGTTGATGAAAGCTTTGGAATGTCCAACATTCTTAATCTGTTTACATGAGTGAGAGAGAGAAAAGGTGAAAAGTTAAAATAAACCATTGTTAATTACATTAGGAAGTCAAAAGAACTTTGCTTTATTCACATGCTCTTTCATAAAGGTATAGACATGACAGAAGCAGGTTCACATAGATTTTTTGTTGTTATGTTAGTCATTTTCAGAGTACATAGAAAAAGATCGTGATAACTTTTACTCATACTGAGAATTCAAATCCTTACAGAATCTGAACAAGGCTTCAGTTGTCCAAGACGTTGCTCTGTAAATATGTAATAAGGCTAAACTCTTTCAGAAAGGAACAGCTACTCCTGTTACCTTCTTCACAATGCCTGCTATTCTATTGCAAGTCGATACTGTGCCAACTCGGCTACCAATCTACCTGTGGAAGTATAGATTTGAACTTGAGATTCTTTTGAGAATGACAAATCAGCCAAATGCTAAATGTGTGAACTGCCTTCACATTTACTGGGGTTCCGAGGTGCTTATGTTTCTGTAATATTTAGTTTTCAAAATGCCACACTTATTCAGTTTGTTTCAATTTGTTTGGATAATCTCTGTTGATTTGTCATCTAGATAAATCTAGGTGTTTTTTAAAAAATGAGATCATTATTTCAAATTGTAAACATCACTTTTACAATAAGACTGAGACAATTAAGGTTGCAGGTTTCAAGGAACCCAAAACAAGTTGAGTTCAAGTGCAGTTTTAAATAATATGTAAAATGTGTGCTCAATATTAAAAGAGAAACTTCTTTTAAAGATGTGTGTTCCTACATGTAGTTCGCACAAGTAAAGAATACATGGAAAGGTGAGGACTGCAGACACTGAAGATCAGAGTCAAAAAAGTGTGGTGCTGAAAAAGCACAGCCAGTCAGGCAGCATCTGAGGAGCAGGAGAATCAATGTTTCAAACATAAGCCCTTCATCAGGAAAGTAAAGAATACAACTGAGTTATTTTATCAATGTTGTATTAAACCAAAAACAGGCAATTGCAACTTTAGAAAGGAGATGCCAAAATATTTGCACTGTTAGAACCAGGATGCTAGCTCCTAATCCATGCCAGCAGTGAGCTACTTAACAGCTGTGATGTCCAATATATGCCAATGTATTTTCCAATTTAATTGACAAATCTTTGAATGTATATCTGAATATCATATATACTGTGGACTAAAAATAGACTTTTTAAAGGCTCAATTTATAGAGTCGACTATTATACGGGCATTAGTTTTGAGGAGCTGAAATTCACGCAGCAGTTCAAAATACCGTATTATTAGCAGAGGTCAACTTGATCACTCAACTAATCCTGGGTCAAGAAGAAAAACATAATGAATTACAGTAAAGGTAATTACCGGACAAAAGCAAGAGAAACAAAGAATGAATTAGAGTAAGTAAGTTTTATTTATACATACCTGTATGAAAATTTAACATGTCAAAGATTCATTGAAATCCTGCAAAATCACATGTTCAACATTGTAATGGTCTGATATAATGGCATACTTAAAATAAAACACTTAGTAAATTCTGAATGTGTAAGCGTCTAGAACTTTCCCAACAAAGTCTTCCGTTTCCCTCCCATTTACTCTTATATGTAAAGAATCTCAGCAACATTAACAAATTTTTCAAAGAATTAAAGATATATGTAGCTAATGTATCTCACTTTTATTCAGGTATAATGGCACAATTAAAATGATTAACTTTTAAAATATATTAGCTTTTGAATGTACAGTGAACAAAGTATGATAATACCGATCGACTTAGTAATGGTCTGAATGAACGAATCAACCAAAACATGCTGTAGTAAACCAAGTGGGCTAAGTAGAGTTATGAATGAATGAATGAATGGATACACAATAGAATAAACAAAGAGCAACGAATTGAGTTAGCGGTATGAATGAATGAATGTGATTTTATTTAAGTGGGCTAATAGGAACACGCAGTTTCCTTCATAAGACGTTTATAATGCACTACAGTAGGGTCAACATTTACATGAGATATATGGAAAATACAGGATTTTTCAGCCAAAAATACGGGATTGACTTTTCCATGAGATCGACTTTTATACAGGTATATACGGTAAATCCCAATGAAATACTTCGCAAGAATACATTGGCAAAATCATTGGCCTGGAACATTGGCTGGGATTCTGTACTTCAGGACAATTAACTGTGAGCCTAACAAGCAAAAAATACCCAATTAGCTAAGTGCTAGGTTGCAGGCACTTCATCCAGTCTGGGACATCGCCACACAGAGCCAGCCTTGCCTAAGGCTGTTGGTAAATTGGAAGCTAACAGATTGTGGGACCTGGATAGTGAATGTGACTGCTCATACTGACTTTGAAACTTCTAACCTGGGTAGCTCAGCTGGGTTTGACCCGGCCGTTCTGCCGATGGTCTTGCCTTCGAGGGGGGAGCCTCCCCCGTGTTCAGGCCGATTTTCGTGCATTTGCAACGGTGGGAAGTGGTCCAAACGGCGATTGGAGTGAATGTGACTCCTCATACCGACTTTGAGTGTTCGGGGCCGGCTAGCTCAGCCGGGTTTGACCCGGCGGTTCTGCCGATGGTCTTGCCTTCGAGGGGGGACTGTCCCCCCCGTTCAGGCTGATTTTTGTGCATTTCCAACCGTGGGAAGCGGTCCAAACGGGGATGGGATTGAATGTGACTGCTGATACCGAAGAGAGTGGATTTTCTTTGAAAGGACCCCTGGATGTCGGCTGCAGACAGATGGGTTTTGAGAGGGAGATCAGGGAAATAATATGTTGGTAGCTTTCAGAGTCCAGCAACTCCTTGTTCTGCTCCCCAATTTTATCTGCAGTATGCTACTACATTGGGACAAATGGAGTTACACACACAGACACACACACACACACACAACTCATCCAATTGGTTCCTCAAAAGTAGCCATTTTTCTTGCTAACTTCAGAATAAGGAAAATTGTGTCTCTAAACCTTTTCTCACCACAGATGTTGTCAGACCTATTGAGCATGTCAGGCATTTTTGTTTTTATTTCATATCTTCTGCATTTGCAAAATGTTGTTCTGTTATTTATATTTGTTTCCATTGTGCCTAAAATGTTTTTGGATAATTTTATAAGCTTTCAGATAACAAAGCAGAAAACAGGTAAGAAACTGGAGCAAACCCCATCAACTCCCAATTTTTTTTTATTCTTTCCCACCTTACCCCCTTCATTTCAACTCTTCTTCCTTTCCTGGCCCTTCTCCATCGCCATTCCTGATTGCTGAACCTATCTCTCATTCCTTATCCCACTACCCGCAGCTAAGTGTTGTCTTGTGTTAGTCATTTGATACTGTGGTCAGCTGGTTGCATTGTACTATGCACTGGCAAGTCAACACTGTTGGTGTGGTTAGAGAAACTGAAACGAAGTTGAAAGCATGAAAAAGCAGATGTCTATAAAAGTTTCAATAAACCCCCATTCTCTCTGCAGCCTAGTGAGTTTTATCGCTACATATTCCAAATCACAAAACACGATACTTAATTTGGCTTCCCCAATCCACCACCGTTTTGCTTAAACCCCACATGTGATTGCAAAAATCATCACTTTCTTAAT
The DNA here is from genome assembly GCF_047496795.1 of Chiloscyllium punctatum. Taxonomy (NCBI): domain Eukaryota; kingdom Metazoa; phylum Chordata; class Chondrichthyes; order Orectolobiformes; family Hemiscylliidae; genus Chiloscyllium; species Chiloscyllium punctatum. Next base: position 58,436,172 of record NC_092746.1, on the reverse strand, counting down.
CATGGATGCAAATGTGACTGCAACACTAAAGACAAGCAACATCCTCAAGGAATATATCAGATGATTATAGGGTTTTCCAGCATCCCTTTCTCGACTGCTGCTCTTTCATTCAACCCAAGTACTATGTGGTGGGTTTTCTGAACCTGAAAATGGTTAATATCAGGAATTTTGAAATCTGATACAATTGCAACTCTTGAACCAATGACTACAAACGTGATATCGCACTCATATCGGTAGTTCACAGCTGTCTGAAGAACCCAAAACCACACCTGACAGCCTGTGTCTGAAGATACTAATGTGGTACTTTAGGGCCCCCTGCAGTTTTAATGTGGGATTTTTGTTTTCATTGGCATTTAAAACCTCTCAGGTAAATTTATATCTGATCCACTGGGCCAGAGGCAAAAACATTGGAATATTTTAAGTCAGCAATCTTCCCGTCTTTTTCCCATATTTAAAGCCTAACACAAGAACATAGTATTTCACTTCAAACATTGCTCAGAACAACAGGCTCGCACTGTTCCAGAAATAAGCTGGGAGTTGCTAAAACTAATATAGGTAGATCAGAAAATTTCTCATTTGACAACCAGATGGTGTATCAATCTGAATGGTCCATATAATATCAATGGGCTTTGACGATCTCCAGGCAAATCCCAGGCCAAATTCTGACCCCACTTAACTTTTACTCCTTCACCATCCTTTTCCCTTCCAGCTCTATTACACATGGATATTTCAATAATATTAATAGAATCCCTATAGTGCAAATGGAGGCCATTCAGCCCGTCATGTCTGCGCCAGTCCTCCAATTAGAATCTCATCCAGACCCTGACCACCATTCAGTCTCTGTATTCCCACATTTACCATGGCTAGTCCACACATCCTTGGATATTGCAAGGAAATTTAACATGATCAATCCACCTAACCTGCACATAGTTGGACTGCGGGAGGAAACCAGTGGAAACCCACCTGATGAAGTAACAGCACTCTGAAAGCTAGTGCTTCCAATTAAACCTGTTGGACTATAACCTGATGTTGTATGATTTGTAACTTTGTACACCCCAGTCCAACACCGGCATCTCAAAATCATCAGTGGAAACCCACACAGACATGAGGAGAACATGCAAACTCCGGACAGGTAGTCACCTAAAGGTGGAATTGAACCCGAGCACCTGGTGCTGTGAGGCAGCAGTGCTGACCACTGAGCCACTGTGCTGCTCATGTAATAATTTTTAATCAGTGAATTACTTGAGAAGCTGATGATGACTAGGGTCTGCAGTTTTAATTTAATTTAGCTTAATTTAAAGCATTGTCAGAAATGCGAAATAAAAATCGAAAATACTGAGAACTCATGGCAGGCAGGGCATGCAGCATCTGTGGAGGGAAGAGGGTCGGGTTAATGCTTCAGGCCGCTGACATGTCATGAGAACCAGATGATGGTTCTGTGTATTTTCTGCTTTCATTCTTTGTAAGTGACTAGTCTTCCTGTTGGTCATAAACATCTCTAGAAAATCTCCTTCAGAAAATATTGTTTATTTGAATTAAGAGGCTGAGTGCATTTTTGACTTAAAAACCTGACAACAACAAATTGTTTATGCTGTCATCAGGTTAATAAATTTTTAAAAGCTGAGACAGCCTCCGCCATTTTCCACTCAACAGGAAATTGATGCTCTTGCCCTATTTCACAACTGAATAGAAATATTTTCTGAAGAGTGAATATGTGGAAAGAATAGGTCAGTATCTTTTGGTTTCTTGCTCTCTTTCAGCAAAACATACATAAAGGTGAAGTTTTTTTTATTTGAAATCTTTACAAAAGCTATTTAGATCATTATCAAAAAAACAAATGCGTTAGAGACTTTTCCATGAGAAAAATAAATAATTGTGCTTTGGAAAGTAAATATAAACACAGCAACAAAGGCTTGCAAGTAGCCAAATTTGTTACATTTGAAGTCTTTATCTAATCTGTATCTCTCTCTCTCTCTCTCCTCCCATCTTTATTTGGGTCTTTTTCTTTGATTTTGATTCTCTTTGTGTGGAACAGTAGTTGGACTGTTTGCAATTACCACTTTTTTTAAAAAAAAGTGTGATAATCAAGTGCTAATTAGAAACTTTGAATGCAAAACTATTTTTTCTCAAAAGTTGCAAGGTTTTGATGAAGGAGCAGTACTCTGAAAGCTAGTGCTTCCAAATAAACCTGCTGGACTATAACCTGGCGTTGTGTGATTTTAAACTTTATTATGCTGCAGCATTTTGCTTAAAATGAAAGCCTTGAATTTAAGTAACTAAAAAGCAAGATAAAACTAGAAGCACCATGGAAAGGTTTAACTTTTAATTCCACACTGCGTTTTTAAAAGAGGCATGGTACAAATAAAAGTGCACATGTAAATGCAATGATGTTGCACAAAGTCCTATGTGGGACCCATGGAACATTGCGCCTTTAAAGCGTAAAACTGTAAATCAGGAAACTCCGGAGAGACGCAAAATGGGGAAGAGATAATGATGATGCTGATTATTTTCCCTTTCTCAGCAGAGGGCCTCATAGTTTATGTTTTGCCCTACCCAGAATATACAAATGAAATGGTTAAAAACTGACTGTAATCTTGAGCTGTGTGTGCTATTGGGAGAAAGTGTGAAAGGGGTGGTCCTGAACTGAGACACCTATTTGACAGTCATAGAGTCATACAGCATGGAAACAGACCCTTCGGTCCAAGTCCATGCCGAACATTATCCCAAACTAAACTAATCCCACCTGCCTGCTCCTGGCCTATCTCTCCAAACCTTTCATGTTCATGTATCTATCCCAATGTCTTCTAAACATTGTAATTGTACCCACATCTACTACTTTCTCAAGAAGATCATGAGGCATGCAAACCACCTACTGTGTAAAAAATTTGCCTCTTTTGTCTTTTTTAAGTCTGTCTCCTCTCACCTTAAAAATGTATTGAAATCCCCCATTCGAAGAAAAAGACAATTACTATTAACTCGATCCATACCTCTCATTACTTTATTAACTTCTATCAGGTCACTTCTCAACCTCCCATCTTCCAGTGAGAAAAGTCTCAGCTTGTCCAGCCTTTCTTTATAACCCCAAACCTTCCATACCTGGCAACATTCTGGTAAATCTCTTCTGAACCCTCCCCAACTTGATATTATCCTTCCTACAATTAGGCGACCAGAACTGGACACAGTATTCCAGAAAAAGCCTCACCAATGTCCTGTATAACCTAATCATGACTTTCCAACTCCTACACTCAAACGACTGAGCAATAATAGCTAGCATGTCAAACGCCTTCTTAACCAACCTGTCTATACGTGACACAAACATCAAAGAATTATGTACCTGCACCCCTAGGTTCCTCTATTCTGCAACACTACCCAAGGCCCTTCCATTAATTGTTTAAGACCTATTTGTTCTTCCAAAATGTAATACCTCATATTTATCCAGATAGAACTTCATCTGCCATATTTCAACCCATTGACCCATTTGATCAAGGTCCCTTTGTAACCTTAGAAACCTTCTTCACTGTCTTCAATGCCACCAATTTTGTATTATGTATTAGCCTTGCTTCATGTGTTTGTGTGCTGTGAAGCTCACAATTAAAGAATCACGCATTAGTCATCCCTGCAGTTTGCAGGTAAAAGGACTCGGTGCTTGAAGCCACCTAAACATGAGGCAGTCAAAAGGAAACAGAACAACAAAAGACCTTTCTCAATCCAAATGTTATTAGACAACCAAGATAAAAGGGGAAGAGACAAATAGATTTCAATTAACTGAAAAATCAAGAATATTGAAGTTGACTTCTCAAACTGTGGTGCTGGAAAAGCACAGCAGGTCAGGCAGCATCCGAGAAGCAGGAGAGTCGACGTTTTGGGAATAAGCCCTTCATCATTCCAGATGAAGGGCTTATGCCCGAAAGATTGACTCTCCTCAGATGCTGCCTGACCTGCTGTGCTTTTCCCGCACCACACTTTTCCACTCGATCTCCAACATCTGCAGTGCGCACTTTCTCCCATTCTTCATGAACAGCCTAGGCAGACTAATCTATATATCTTTTACTTTCTTGGATTAACATTTCCTTAATCCATGTGTAAATGTGCACATTTTAAATTATTTTTCTGTTCAGTAAGCAATAAACTCAAGAAAGTCTGGTTAAGTTAATTCCCTTTAAAATATAAATACTATTGGTCTGTGACAAAATCATCGACAAGAGAGTTTTTTAAAAAACTAATCTTAGAAAAACGAACTGAGCTCATGCGCGAATAAAGAAAGGGAGCCAGTTCATCCCTCCACACTTGTCTGGAAATATAATGACTTGGGGAATTACTTCCAGGGTGTGGTTGTAACAAGGCAAAAGGTGATGAGGCAGACCATTGAGGTGTTTATGTGAGACCCGTGCTTGGAGTATTCTGGTGGAACTGTGCAATGTTGTATTTGGATGGGCATATCTCAATGTTTGTCATGTTCTGTACATGCTTCATAACCCTGAGGGTCGAGCCCTTGCCATCAGATCAATGACAAAAAACTGAGGAGGAAGGTGAAAGAGGACAAGCAAAAGCCAAAAGGCGATATGGAGGAAGAGCAAGGGTGCACACAACCAGCCTATTCCAACTCGTTCAACTACTGCATGGTTGTGCACAACTACCAATTCCTATTTACAGGTTCAGAGTTGTAAAATGGTTACAAGACAGAAAGGGACTGTTCAGCCAATCATAGCTGTGGGCTTCTGCAAGAACAATTTAATCCACCAACTACTGTCCTTCAAATTCCCACTTTTTAGGGCTTATCTAATTTCCTTTTAAAAGCCACTTTTAGACATTATATTCCAGATTCTCATCACCCACTGCATGAAAAAGATTTTTCTCTTGTCGCCAATGGATCTTTCAGTTCTCTATCCTCCCACTCTGTAATGAGAACAGTTTCTCCCTATTTTCGCTCTCCAGATCCTTCGTCATGTTGACTATTTCTGAATAAACTTCTTTTCAACCATTTTTTTCTCCAAAATAAACAACTCCAGCTTTTCTAATCCATGTCATTAATTTTTTTCTTGGAATTCTTCTAGGAAATCTTTGCTGCAACCTCTCTAAAGTTTCTCTAAGTTCCTAAGTGTGATGCCCAGAATTAGACAGAGTTTTCCAGTTGATATTGAATCATTGTTTTGTAAATGGTCATTATAATTTGCTTGCTTTTGCCCTCTCTATTTGTAAAGCACAGGATTCCACTTTTCTCAATCTGTCCTGTCACTGTCAATGATTTGTGTTCCTGAGCACCCTTCTATCTTCACTCTTTAAGCTGGTTTTGGAGAAGCTAGAGTTGTATATCTTGGAGAAAAGAATATTCCACTTGCCCTATTAGCAGTTTGGAAATCAAAAGTGATTGTGATTAATAGGTTAAACAAGTAAGAAAAAAGTTGACAAATGTGAGAGAATATCAAATGAAAATAGGAGAAAGCTGCAATGCGAATGGACTTGGGGCTATTTATGCACAAAACAGAAAGCTAGCACACAGGTGCAGCAGGTAATCAGGAAGGCTAATGGAATGTTGACCCGTATTTCAAGGGGGTTGGAATACAAAAGTAGGGAAGTCTTACTGCCACTTTACAAGGTGCTGCTAAGACCACATCCACAGCACCGTGAGCAGCTTTGGAAAGATATCATTTCATTGAAGGCAGTTCAGAGAACCTTCCTAGGATGATCCCTAGGGTATGGGGGGGATTGTCTTATGAACAAAAGCTAAATAGAATGGGACTCCACTCATTGGAGTTTCGAGAATGAGAGGTGATCTCATTGAAACATAGGATACTTAAGGGGCTTGACAGGCTAAAGGCTTAGAGGATATCTCCCCTCGTGGGAGAGTCTAGGACCAGAGGACACAGTTTCAGAATAAAGTGGTGCCAATTTAAGTCTGAGAAGAAGAGGAATTTCTTCTTTTGGAGGGTTGAGAGTCTTCAGAACTCCTGACAGAGAGCTGTAGGTATGTGTATATATAAGGCTGAGATAGATAGCTAGATCGATAGATTCTTGATCAAAAGGAGAATGAAAGATAATGGGGAAAGGGCAGGAAAATGGGTACAAGGTGTGACAGATTAGCCATGATCCTGTTGAATGGAAAAGCAGAGTCTAAACTTGTCTCTCCCTGTTCCTATTTCTTATGATCTTATCGACCACACTGATGTCAACATTGAAATTATGTGCATTAACAAGTGACATGAAATTTAGATGAATTGTGTCCCCAGAATTCTTTAGTATCATCTGTAATATGAAGGGAAATGAATCTTACTTAAGATGTACATGATGATCTAGTCAGACGTCAACAAGGCACACTTTATCAGAACTAGAAAAGAATAGAAAAACTGATTTTGAGTGCGAGCAGCAGCTAAGGTAAGACAGTTTGTTTTAAAATTACTTACCGGTAGCGGGCAGCAGTGTTTTTTTTCTCTTCACAGAAAAAGCGGGAGCAGCAGGGGGAAGTGACGAAGACCAGAGGGCAGCCGAGACCCGGAAGCAGGTATAACGTAAGCTTACCTGGGTAGGTTTTTTTTTCCCTATAAAAGCACGCAGGAGAGGAACCCGAGGCACTACAGAGGTAGTGCCTCCCACCTGCCCTCCTCATCTAACCTAATAATAAGACCCGTTGTAGGAAGGAGGTAAGTGCTGCATTTTGCTTGTTCTATTCTTTAGACCCTGTTTTTTTTTTAAAAGGTTACTTTTAGAGGGATGGCAGTGAAGGCAGTGCAATGTTCCTCTTGCAACATGTTTGAGGTAAGGGATGCCATGGACGTCCCTGCTGATTACACTTGCAGGAAGTGCACCCATCTCCAGCTCCTCCAAGACCGTGTTAGGGAACTGGAGCTGGAGCTGGATGAACTTAGGATCATTCGGGAGGCAGAGGGGGTCATAGATCGGAGCTTCAGGGAAGTAGTAACTCCAAAGATTGCAGACAGATGGGTGACAGTGAGGGGGACTGGGAGGAAGCAGCCAGTGCAGGGACCCCCTGCGGCCGTTCCCCTCAAGAACAAGTATACCATTTTGGATACTTGTGGGGGGGTCGACTTACCAGGGGTAAGTAATGGGGCTCAGGCCTCTGGCATGGAGCCTGTCCCCATTGCTCAGAAGGAAAGGGTGAAGAAGAGCAGAGCAATAGTAATTGGGGACTCGATAGGTTGGGGCACAGATAGGCGGTTTTGTGGGGGCGAGAGAGACTCACGATTGGTATGTTGCCTTCCAGGTGCAAGGGTATGTGATGTCTCTGATCGTGTTTTCCGGGTCCTTAAGGGGGAGGGGGAGCAGCCCGAAGTCGTGGTCCACATTGGCACCAACGACATAGGTAGGAGGAGGGCTGAGGATGTTAGGCAGGCTTTCAGGGAGCTAGGTTGGAAGCTCAGAGTTAGAACAAACAGAGTTGTTGTCTCTGGTTTGTTACCCGTGCCACGTGATAGAGAGTCGAGGAATAGGGAGAGAGAACAGTTAAATGCATGGCTACAGGGATGGTGCAGGAGGGAGGGATTCCGGTATTTGGATAACTGGGGTTCTTTCTGGGGAAGGTGGGACCTCTATAAACAGGATGGTCTACACCTGAACCTGAGGGGCACCAGTATCCTTGGTGGGAGGTTTGCTAGTGTTCTTTGGGAGGGTTTAAACTAACTCTGCAGGGGCATGGGAACCTAGACTGTAGCTTTAGGGTGCAGGACCTGGAGTGTAGGGAGGTTAGGAACATGGCATCAATCTCAAAGGAGGGTGCCTGTAAACAGGAAAGTGTCTTGAAGTGTGTATACTTCAATGCAAGAAGTATACGAAATAAGGTAGGTGAACTTGCAGCGTGGGTTGGTACCTGGGACTTCGATGTTGTGGCTGTTACAGAGACATGGACAGAGCAGGAACAGGATTGGCTGTTGCAGGTTCCAGGGTTTAAATGTTTTAGTAGGGTCAGAGGTGGGGGTAAAAGAGGGGGAGGTGTGGCATTGCTTGTCAAAAATAGTATTACAGCGGTGGAAAGGACGATGGATGAAGACTCGCCATCTGAGGTAGTTTGGGCTGAGGTTAGGAATAGGAAAGGTGAGGTCTTTTACAGGCCTCCTAATAGTCCTAGAAATGTAGAAGAAAGGATTGCGAGGATGATTCAGGAGAAGAGTGAAAGTAATAGGGTGGTTGTTATGGGGGTCTTTAAATTTCCTGATATTGATTGGGAAAGCTCTAGCTCAAGTTCGCTAGATGGGTCAGTGTTTGTCCAATGTGTGCAGGAGGGTTTCCAGACACAATATGTAGACAGGCCAACAAGAGGTGAGGCTATACTGGATTTGGTTCTGGGTAACGAACCAGGCCAGGTGTTAGAATTAGAGGTAGGTGAGCACTTTGGGGACAGTGACCACAATTCGGTGACTTTTACTCTAGTGATGGAGAGGGATAAGTGTGCACTGCAGGGTAAGAGTTATAGCTGGGGGCAGGGAAATTATGATGCGGTGAGGCATGACTTAGGGTGTGTGGCTTGGAAAAGTAGGCTTCAAGGCAAGGGCGTAATTGATATGTGGAGCTTGTTCAAGGAGCAACTATTGAGTGTCCTTGATAAGTATGTACCTGTCAGGCAGGGAGGAAAGGGTCGTGTGAGGGAGCCGTGGTTTAATTAGGAATTGGAATCCCTTGTTAAAGGGAAGAGGGCGGCCTATGTAAAGATGAGGCGTGAAGGTTCAATTGGGGCGATTGAGAGTTATAAGGTAGCCAGGAAGGACCTGAAGAGAGAGCTAAGAGCAGCAAGGAGGGGACATGAAAGGTCCTTAGTTGGTAGGATTAGGGAAAATCCTAAGGCTTTCTATAGGTATGTCAGGAATAAAAGAATGATTAGGGTAGGAATAGGTCCAGTCAAGGATAGTAGTTGGACGTTGCGTGTGGAGGCCGAAGAGATTGGGGAGACACTGAATGAATACTTTTCGTCAGTATTCACTCAGGAACAGGACATTGTTGCCGTTGTGAATACTGAGTCACAATTAAGTAGAATGGATGGCTTTGAGGTATGTAGGGAAGAGGTGTTGGAAATTCTGGAAAGGGTGAAAATAGATAAGTCCCCTGGGCCTGATGACATTTATCCTAGGATTCTCTGGGAAGCAAGGGAGGAGATTGCAGAGCCATTGGCCTTGATTTTTATGTCCTCGTTGTCTACAGGAATAGTGCCAGAAGACTGGAGGATAGCAAATGTGGTTCCCTTGTTCAAGAAGGGGAGTAGGGATAACCCTAGTAACTATAGGCTGGTGAGTCTTACTTCTGTTGTGGGCAAAGTCTTAGAGAGAATTGTAAGGGATAGGATTTATGAACATCTGGATGGGAATAATGTGACCAGGGATAGTCAGCATGGTTTTGTGAAGGGCAGGTCGTGCCTCACAAATCTTATTGAATTCTTTGAGAAGGTGACTAAGGAGGTGGACGAGGGGAAAGTGGTAGATGTGGTGTATATAAGACCATAAGACCATAAGACATAGGAGTGGAAGTAAGGCCATTCGGCCCATCGAGTCCACTCCGCCATTCAATCATGGCTGATGCGCATTTCAGCTCCACTTGCCAGCGTTCTCCCCGTAGCCCTTAATTCCTCTAGACAACAAGAACCTATCAATCTCGGCCTTGAAGACATTTAGCGTCCCGGCTTCCACTGCACTCCGTGGCAATGAATTCCACAGGCCCACCACTCTCTGGCTGAAGAAATGTCTCCGCATTTCCGTTCTGAAATGACCCCCTCTAATTCTAAGGCTGTGTCCACGGGTCCTAGTCTCCTCGCCTAACAGAAACAATTTTCTAGCATCCACCTTTTCAAAGCCATGTATTATTTTGTACGTCTCTATTAGATCTCCCCTTAATCTTCTAAACTCCAACGAATACAATCCCAGTATCCTCAGCCGTTCCTCATATGCTAGACCTGTCATTCCAGGGATCATCCGTGTGAATCTCCGCTGGACATGTTCCAGTGCCAGTATGTCCTTCCTGAGGTGTGGGGACCAAAACTGGACACAGTACTCCAAATGGGGCCTAACCAGAGCTTTATAAAGTCTTAGTAGTACATCTCTGCTTTTATATTCCAACCCTCTTGAGATAAGAGACAACATTGCATTCGCTTTCTTAATCACAGACTCAACCTGCATGTTTACCTTTAGAGAATCCTCGACTAGCACTCCCAGATCCCTTTGTGCTTTGGCTTTATTAAGTTTCTCACCATTTAGAAAGTAGTCCATTCCTATATTCTTTTTGCCAAAGTGCAAGACCTCGCACTTGCTCACGTTAAATTCCATCAGCCATTTCCTGGACCACTCTCCCAACCTGTCTAGATCCTTCTGTAACCTCCCCACTTCCTCAGTACTACCTGCCTGTCTACCTAACTTTGTATCATCGGCAAACTTCGCTAGAATGCCCCCGGTTCCCTCATCCAAATCATTAATATATAATGCGAACAGCTGTGGCCCCAGCACCGAACCCTGCGGGACACCGCTCGTCACCGGCTGCCATTCTGAAAAAGAACCTTTTATCCCAACTCTCTGCCTTCTGTTAGATAGCCAATCCTCAATCCATCCCAGCAGCTCACCTCGAACACCATGGGCCCTCACCTTGCTCAGCAGTCTCCCGTGTGGCACCTTATCAAAGGCCTTTTGAAAGTCCAGATAGACCACATCCACTGGGTTCCCCTGGTCTAACCTACTTGTTACCTCTTCAAAAAATTCCAACAGGTTTGTCAGGCATGACCTCCCTTTACTAAATCCATGTTGACTTGTTCTAATCAGACTCTGCTCTTCCAAGAATTTAGAAACCTCATCCTTAATGATGGATTCTAGAATTTTACCAACAACCGAGGTTAAGCTGATTGGCCTATAATTTTCCATCTTTTGCCTTGATCCTTTCTTGAACAAGGGGGTTACTACAGCCATCTTCCAATCATCCGGGACCTTTCCTGACTCCAGTGACTCTTGAAAGATCTCAACCAATGCCTCTGCTATTTCCTCAGCAACCTCTCTCAGAACTCTAGGGTGTATCCCATCGGGGCCAGGAGATTTATCAATTTTAAGACTTTTTAACTTTTCTAGCACTATCTCTTTCGTAATGGCAACCATACTCAACTCAGCCCCGTGACACCCTTTAATTTTTGGGATATTACTCATGTCTTCCACTGTGAAAACTGACGCAAAGTACTTGTTAAGTTCTCCTGCTATTTCCTTATCTCCCATCACTAGGCTCCCTGCATCAGTTTGAAGTGGCCCAATGTCTACTTTTGCCTGTCGTTTGTTTCTTATGTACTGAAAGAAACTTTTACTATTATTTCTAATATTACTGGCTAGCCTACCTTCATATTTGATCCTCTCATTTCTTATTACACTCTTTGTTATCCTCTGTTTGCTTTTGTATCCTTCCCAATCTTCTGATTTCCCACTGTTCTTAGCCACTTTATAGGATCTCTCTTTTTCTTTAATACATTTCCTGACTTCCTTTGTCAGCCAAGGTTGTCTAATCCCTCCCCGGTTAATCTTTCTTTTCTTGGGAATGAACCTCTGTACAGTGTCCTCAATTATACCTACAAACTCCTGCCATTTTTGCTCTAGTGTCTTCCCGGTTAGCCTCTGCTTCCAGTCTATTTTAGTCAGTTCCTCTCTCATGCCCTCATAATTACCTTTATTCAACTGTAACACCATTACATCAGATTTCGCCTTCTCCCTTTCAAACTCCAGACTGAACTCTACCATATTATGGTCGCTACTTCCTAAGGGTTCCCTTACTTTAAGATCTTTTATAGAGTCTGGTTCATTGCAAAGCACTAGGTCCAGAATAGCCTGCTCTCTTGTGGGCTCCATGACAAGCTGTTCCAAAAAGCCATCCTGTAAGCATTCCATGAATTCCCTTTCTTTAGATCCACTAGCAACATTATTTACCCAGTCCACCTGCATATTGAAGTCACCCATGATCAATGTAACCTTGCCTTTCTGACATGCCTTCTCTATTTCCCGGTACATGTTGCGTCCCTGGTCCTGACCACTGTTAGGAGGTCTGTACACAACTCCAATTATGGTTTTTTTGCCTTTGTGGTTCCTCAATTCTACCCACACAGACTCCACATCATCCGACGCTATGTCATTCAATACCATAGATTTAATTTTGTTCTTAACTAACAAGGCAACCCCACCCCCTCTGCCCACCTCTCTGTCTTTTCGATAAGTCGAAAAACCATGGAGGTTAAACTGCCAGTCCTGACCCCCCTGTAACCAAGTCTCTGTGATGCCTACTACATCATAATCATTCACTATTATCTGTGCCATTAATTCATCGGCTTTGTTATGAATGCTACGAGCATTCAGGTAAAGTGCCTTAATGCTAACTTCCTTATTAGAGATGTTGTAAGTCATATGTCCTAAGTTATCCTTGCTTTTTTCTGCATTCTCAGTCTGCCTCAATTTTAAATCCGCCTGGAAACATGCTATCCTGCTGCTTATCTTTCCATTTACCTCCATACTCCCTGTCGCTTTCACTTTCCCTTCCCCCCAACTCAGAAGTTTAAAGTCCTACTGACCACCCTATTTATCCTCTTCGCCAGAACATTGGTACCTGATCGGTTCAGGTGGAGACCGTCCCAACGGTACAGATCCCCCCGTTCCAAAACTGATGCCAGTGCCCCATGAAGTGGAATCCCTCTTTCCCACACCAATCCCTTAGCCACGTGTTTACTTGCCTAATTTTCTTGTCCCTATGCCAATTGGCACGTGGCTCGGGCAGTAATCCGGAGATTATGACCCTTGAGGACCTGTGCTTCAATTTCCTGCCTAGTGCTTCGTAATGCCCAAACAGGTCCTCCACCCTAGTCTTGCCTATGTTGTTGGTACCAACGTGGACCACAACAACTGGATCCTCCCCCTCCCGCTCCAATATCCTTTCAAGCCGGTCAGAGATGTCTCGCACCCTGGCACCGGGCAGGCAACACACCATGCGAGACTCCCGATCCGGCTTGCAAAGGATACTATCTGTCCCCCTAATTATAGAATCCCCTATAACCACTACCTGTCTATTAGCTCCCCCCTCTTGAATGGCCTTCTGCACCATGGTGCCTTGGTCAGTTGGCTCATCCTGTCCAGAGCCCTTTTCCTCATCCGAACAGGGAGCAAGAATCTCGTACCTGTTGGACAAGGTCAAGGGCTGAGGCTCCTCCACTCCTGAACTCTGGGTCCCCCTACCTGCCTCACTTACAGTCACACTCTTTTGTGCCTGATCACTAGCTGAGTGGGAATTAATTAATCTCCCAGGTGTGACTGCCTCCTGAAACAAAGCGTCCAGGTAACTCTCCCCCTCCCGGATATGCCGCAGTGTTTGAAGCTCAGATTCCAGATCATCAACTCTGATCCGGAGTTCTTCCAGCAACCAACACTTGCTGCAGATGTGGTCACTGCCGTTCACAATGGGATCAGCCAGCTCCCACATCATACAGCAACAGCACATCACCTGCCCAGCCATCTCTGCTTAGTTAGTTAATTACTTACTTAGTACAAGTATGAGTTAGAATACCTTCTGATACCTCTCTGCTATAGTTTTTTTTACCCTAAGTAAGGACTTGATGTATACACACAAAAAAAAATCACGAAGTAAATTTTTTAACTAGTCCCCAGTAAAACAATAAAAATTCTTACCTTAAAAGAAAAAAGCAGTAGTTAAGAAGGTTAGAGGAGGAGGGCGGGTGGGAGATACTACAGGTGTAGAATCTCGGGTTTATCCGCCTTCCGGACTTATATACTCACTATATGGATTTTAGTAAGGTGTTTGATAAGGTTCCCCATGGTAGGCTACTGCAAAAAATACGGAGGTATGGCATTGAGGGTGAGTTGGAGGTTTGGATTAGGAATTGGCTGGCTGGAAGAAGACAGAGGGTAGTAGTTGATGGTAAAAGTTCATCTTGGAGTGCCGTTACTAGTGGTGTTCCACAAGGATCTGTTTTGGGACCATTGCTGTTTGTTATTTTTATAAATGACCTGGAGAAGGGGTTTAGAAGGTTGGGTGAGCAGATTTGCAGATGATATGAAAGTCAGAGGAGTTGTTGACAGTGAGGAAGGATGTGGCAGGTTACAGCAGGATATAGATAAGCTGCAGAGCTGGGCAGAAAGGTGGCAAATGGAGTTCAATGTGGGTAAGTGTGAGGTGATTCACTTTGGTATGAGTAACAAAAAGGTGGGGTACTGGGCTGATGGTCAGATACTTGGTAGTGTGGATGAGCAGAGGGATCTTGGTGTCCATGTACACAGATCTCTGAAAGTTTCCACCCAGGTAAATAGTGCGGTGAAAAAGGCATATGGCGTACTGGCTTTTATTGGTAGAGGAATTAAGTTCCGGAGTCCTGAGGTCATGTTGCAGTTGCATAAGACTCTGGTGCGGCCGCATCTGGAGTATTGTGTGCAGTTTTGGTCGCCATACTATAGGAAGGATGTGGAGGCACTGGAACGGGTGCAGAGGAGGTTTACCAGGATGTTGCCTGGTATGGTAGGAAGATCGTATGAGGAAAGGCTGAGGCACTTGGGGTTGTTTTCATTGGAGAAAAGAAGGTTTAGGGGTGACTTGATAGAGGTGTACAAGATGATTAGGGGGTTAGATAGGGTTGACTGTGAGAACCTTTTTCCACATATGGAGTCAGCTATTACCAGGGGGCATAGCTTTAAATTAAGGGGTGGTAGGTATAGGACTGATGTTAGGGGTAGATTCTTTACTCAGCGCGTCATGAGTTCATGGAATGCCCTGCCAGTAGCAGTGATGGTCTCTCCCTCTTTATGGGCATTTAAACGGGCATTGGATAGGCATATGGAGGATAGTGGGCTAGTGTAGGTTAGGTGGGCTTGGATCGGTGCAACATCGAGGGCCAAAGGACCTGTACTGCGCTGTATACTTCTATGTTCTATGTTCTATGTACTATGTACTCGAGGTCACAATGCATTTTAAATGTTAATAAAGAGTTTATGTGACCCCTTGAGTGTGAGGAATAGTTATTAATTTACAATAAAGGACAAGATAGAGATCCTGCGGACTCAAAACATGAGCAGTCTAGCCAAATAGAGCAGCCTCAAGAGTTCAGTATCCAGATAACCCATGATAGGAAAGATCCATGAATGGACAACAATGCAGGCCTACATTTGTAAAAGCAGTGAAGACCATAGATGCAGCTGTTTCTGTATAAAATGTGGCTAACAGCAGTATTCATTCAAAGCATCATCTGTTGACGATTTTCTCATGAATTTGACCATCTTTTACTCATGGGCAAGGTAAGGAGGAGGGACTTGGGGGAGGGGCATTGGGAATGCAGTAGGTGGAAGGAGGTTAAGGTGAGAGTGATAGGCCGGATAGAGGGTGGGGGCGGAGAGGTCTGGAAGAAGATTGCAGGTCAAGAAGGCGGTGTTGAGTCGGAGGGTTGGAACTGAAATAAGGTGGGGGGAGGGGAAATGAGGAAGCGGGAGAAATCTGCATTCATCCCTTGTGGTTGGAGGCTTCCTAGGCGGAAGATGAGGCGCTCTTCCTCCAGGCGTCGTGTTGCCATGGTCTGGCAATGGAAAAGGCCACGGGCCTGCATGTCTTTGGCGGAGTTTGGGGGGGGAGTTAAAGTGTTCAGCCACGGGGCAGTTGGGTTGGTTGGTGCGGGTGTCCCAGAGGTGTTCTCTGAAACATTTCGCAAGTAGGCGTCCTGTCTCTCCAATTTAGAGGAGGCCACATCGGGTGCAGCAGATGCAGTAAATGATGTGTGTGGAGGTGCAGATGAATTTGTGACAAATATGGAAGGATCCCTTGGGGCCTTGGAGGGAAGTAAGGGGGGGAGGTGTGGACGCAAGTTTTGCATTTCTTGCGGTTGCCGGGGAAGGTGCCGGGAGTGAAGGTTGGGTTGGTGAGGGGTGTGGACCTGACGAGGGAGTCGCGGAGGGAGTGATCTTTCCGGAACAGTGTTAGGGGAGGGCAGGGAAATATATCCTTGGTGGTGGCTGAACACTTTAACTCCTCCTCCCACTCTGTCAAGGACATGCAGGTCCTTGGCCTCCTCCATCGCCAGACCATGGCAACACGACGCCTGGAGGAAGAGTGCCTCATCTTCCGCCTAGGAACCCTCCAACCACAAGGGATGAATGCAGATTTCTCCAGCTTCCTCATTTCCCCTCCCCCCACCTTATCTCAGTCCCAACCCTCTGACTCAGCACCGCCTTCTTGACCTGCAATCTCCTTCCCGACCTCCCCGCCCCCACCCCCTCTCTGGTCTATCACCCTCACCTTAACCTCCTTCCACCTATCGCATTCCCAACGCCCCTCCCCCAAGTCCCTCCTCCATAACTTTTATCTTAGCCCGCTTGGCACACCCTCCTCATTCCTGATGAAGGGCTTATGCCCAAAACATCGATTCTCCTGCTCCTTGGATGCTGCCTGACCTGCTGCGCTTTTCCAGCAACACATTTTCAGCTCTGATCTCCAGCATCTGCAGCCCTCACTTTCATCTTTTACTCATGTTTGCATTTGAATAGAATTAACAGAGAAGAATCCATTGCTTATACATCTGGCTGTGATAAATCCTAAATCCTGTAGCAGAGGACTTCAAAGGTGGGTGTTCAGGAAGACCCCTGCTGAAATTCAAAACCTAATGGACGGATTAAATTCTTCTTGAGCAGCAGTCCACAGCAGGCAATCGAGAACTGACTGTTCGGTTTACATTTCACTCCATTGTCTTCTCAAAACTAAAACCAGCTGCCAATATATTCCCATCTAAGATGGATTTCGCATTCAGCATGTTGAAATTTAATAATATATTATCAATATGAGAAAAGTGCAGATCAGTGCCATGTATCAATACTAGATCAGCCTGTTAAATTAGGCAGTGGCAATATCAAGCTTTTGAGTCCAAAGCATTGAAATCATCTGTAAGTAGCCAATTCCAGCCAAAGCATCTGGAATTGATGATGTGTAGATGCAAGTCAACCTTCTGAGAGAGAAACGAACACATGGAAACTCATCTGATCCACTTTCCTGGTATCCCTAAAGATGGTTACATTGAATGAGGTACAGAATCAGGATTCCCACCTATTTTTTTATATAGCAAAACAGCATGAGGATTTTAGAATGATGATAATTTGAGCTCCAAGTTCTTCGTTGACCCCATCAGTTTATTTTACTCAACACATTTTGTTTTCCTGTATTCATCACCCAAACATACTTTGTGGGATCAACAATTAGTTTCAATGTTGACACCAAGTAATTACAGGATTGCAAAGCATTTTCCTTTAATTACCTACTTTTGAACACACTATCAGAGATTATAGTAAAGGCTATTATGTTATTATTGCTCTTAAAGTTGGTCCCTGATGGCCAGTGTCATTAAAAACACTAGTTTTGAACATGACTGCATACTTTTCACAGAGGGCTTATATTCACAGAGAGAGCAGCTTAAGTCACTACCCCTTGACCAATTAGTAATGAATCATGATGTATTTGATGCCGTTTGAAACCATTTACATTACAATGTGAATATATTTGTTAAAACTGTACACAATTCATTTGCTACTTGATTGTAGTCATATTTGAAAAAAAAGCAGCCTGAAACTATCTGGCACATTGCTGAGAAAAATGGATGAGAAATAAATTGACGCTGAGATTTTCCATGAGGACTTGCTCAATCAAAAAAAAACAGGTACATGAAAAACAGGAACAGGTCTCCTGCTATTATTATTAAATGCATAAATAAAATCACCTCATTTCCAGATGGAAATCTTGTGCACTCCTATAAAAAGACAAAAGCACATAAATGTTGAATCCCCATCTGTGTAGAGAGGTCCCTGCGTAAGAACAGAATCTCCATCCACTAATTATATGGTGAACAACGTCAGAGGCAGGATGAGGAAAGCAGGGAGTCCCCATGCCCGAGGTTCTAGTTCCTTGTGGAATCCACTTTTCTTTGGAGGTCAAGGTGGGAGAACCAGGATGAGGAAAGCTGGATACTTGCAGTACAGCTTTGCAGAAGCAAAGATGTTCACCACTGCCAGGATTTTCCAGCATTGACACCATGATTGCCATATTTAAATCACAACTCTGCACCAATTCAAACTGTGTACCAGGAGATACCTTTCTAAATTAACCATTCAATCACTATTCAAGATGAGATAGCCACAAAAGGGAAGTTGACATCCTCGTTTACAGGCAGACACCTCGAGGTCCTGCTAAAAGGGATGGTGGAGAGGAGGGCCATCCCATTCCTTCAGGACCTCCAAATGAGGTGACAGCACGAATCTTGGCCAGCAAGAGAGTTTCCTGGGTCAGCGTAATCTCCACAGTGAGAAGAAACACTCAGTAATATCACAGGAGGGTTAGTGACCTTATTTCCACCTTTATGATAAAGTTTCACCATCTTCACTGTTATCTTCCATCCTGTGTAACTCCGCCATTGCATACATTTCTCACCACCGACAGCGGCCTACCACGTGCACTATTGCCTGCAGCACCCTCACTCAACAGTGCTGCCCACCTCATTATCCCAAGCTGGTGTGTTTTCCTGCCCTCTGCACATCATATTCTCTCAATCGGGATACTTCACCACAGTTCCTACTCCAGTGTCACCACTAACAGCTCTTTCAATCATTTCAATACCGACTTTTATCACTTTGTAGGAGAAAAGGTCACATAATAATAGAGTAGGAGAGCAAAGGCGAGTGAAGAGTGGCTGACATTTGTCAGCTCCATGAGAAAAAAAATCCTTGGATTTGCTGGAACTGCTTGTGTAGAAACGATGAGACGTCCGTGTTTGAGCCAACCAAGGCAGCTTCATTACACTCTGCTGCTCTCCCATTCCCACCAATGTGAATACATTGTTGATATGCTCAAGCTTCTACCTCTAATGTGCAACTAATCACCTCAGTTCTCTATTGCAAGCCACAGCAGCAGATGCGCAGCCTCTACTTCCAGCAGGACAGCCCCCTCTAACCATCCGTTCCTCCACCCCCCTCTGAAAAAGCAGCCACAGATTTCTCTGAGGAAAGGCTTTCACCTGTACCCTCAACAGCTCAGAGAGTTCATGTTGGTGGCTTAGTTTCCTCTATTAGATTATGGAGCACAATTTGATAGGTGCGTGACTACACAGCCCTGTGGCTAACTAATGGAGAAATGCCCCAAGTTGGTGCCACTCCGAGGCCTATCTGAGTACAGAGACCGGCTCAGCCCCAGGCACAAGATGACCCTGTGGTGTCAGCCATTCACAACCTCTTCCCAATGTACACACAGACACAGGACCAGGAGGTAGTTTTGTGTGAGTTCCGTACTAGAGCTGGATTGAAGGTTTGAGGAGTCCACCAGAGTTATCTGTACTATGTTGACTCCAGGAGCAGTGCAGCTCGACAGCTATCATCAAAAACCAGGTCCTTCTGAATGCAGAATGCTCAGCAATATTCAGACAGACCTGCATTCCATTGTTTCATCCATTGGGATCAGGATCAGTGGGAAGCCAACAGGCAGCAGGACGGACGTTGACCTCCCTCCAGGAGTCAATTTCAGTCAAGCAGACATCCAGATAAAGGAGGAAGCACAAAATCCTAGCTCTCCCCCATCCCTGACCCCACCACCACCATCAGAAGTTTCCTTTCAGGACACTCCAAAGATGACCAACGTCTCTAGTTCCTCCCAACCTGGAATCCCCAATCCTGTGGAAATTACAGCCAAGGAACCTAAGGCTGGAACACTCTCAGTATCTACAAGCTCTTTAGACAGAAACAACTCCCCCATGCATTTTTAAATTGCCACATGACATGCAAAACTGTTGTGGTTCTGTTCGCCAAGCTGGGAATTTGTGTTGCAGACATTTCATCCCCTGTCTAGGTGACATCCTCAGTGCTTGGGAGCCTCCTGTGAAGTGCTTCTGTGATCTTTCCTTCGGCATTTGTAGTGGTTTGAATCTGCCGCTTCTGGTTGTCAGTTCCAGCTGTCCGTTTCAGTGGCCGGTATATTGGGTCCAGGTCGATGTGCTTATTGATTGAATCTGTGGATGAGTGCCATGCCTCAAGGAATTCCCTGGCTGTTCTCTGTTTGGCTTGTCCTATAATAGTAGTGTTGTCCCACTCGAATTCATGTTGCTTGTCACCTGCGTGTATGGCTACTAAGGATATCTGGTCGTGTCGTTTCGTGGCTAGTTGGTGTTCATGGATGCGGATCGTTAGCTGTCTTCCTGTTTGTCCTATGTAGTGTTTTGTGCAGTCCTTGCATGGGATTTTGTACACTATATTGGTTTTGCTCATGCTGGGTATCAGGTCCTTCGTTCTGGTGAGTTGTTGTCTGAGAGTGACTGTTAGTTTGTGTGCTGTTATGAGTCCTAGTAGTCGCAGTAGTCCGGCTGTCAGTTCGGAAATGCTCTTGATGTACGGTAACGTGGCTAGTCCTTTGGGTTGCGGCATGTCCTCATTCCATTGTCTTTCCCTTAGGCATCAGTTGATGAAATTGCGCGGGTATCCGTTTTTGCCGAATACATTGTATAGGTGTTCTTCTTCCTCTTTTTGCAGTTCTGGTGTGCTGCAGTGTGTTGTGGCCCTTTTGAATAGTGTCTTGATGCAACTTCTTTTGTGCATGTTGGGGTGGTTGCTTTCGTAGTTCAGGACTTGGTCCTGAAAGCCACACACACAGACCAAGTCCTGAACTACGAAAGCAACCACCCCAACACAGGGCATGTGTAGGAACATGAGACTGGGATATCATAGCAATTACAGAAACATGGCTCAGGGATGGGCAGGACTGTCAGCTTAATGTTCCAGGATACAAATGCTACAGGAAGGATAGAAAGGGAGGCAAGAGAGGAGGGGGAGTGGGGTTTTCAATGAGGGATAGCATTATAGCTGTGCTGAGGGAGGATATTCCCGGATATACATCCAGGGAAGTTATTTGGGTGGAACTGAGAAATAAGAAAGGGATGATCACCTTATTGGGATTGTATTATAGACCCCCTACTAGTCAGAGGGAAATTGAGAAACAAACTTGTAAGAAGATCTCAGCTATCTGTAAGAATAATAGGGTGGTTATGGGAGGGATTTTTAACTTTCCAAACATAGACTGGGACTGCCATAGTGTTAAGGGTTTAGATGGAGAGGAATTTGTTAAGTGTGTACAAGAAAATTTTCTGATTCAGTATGTGGATGTACCTACTAGAGAAGGTACAAAACTTGACCTACTCTTGGGAAATAAGGCAGGGCAGGTGACGGTGATGTCAGTGGGGGAGCACTTTGGGGCCAGCGACCATAATTTTATTAGATTTAAAATAGTGATGGAAAAGGATAGTCCAGATCTAAAAGTTGAAGGTCTAAATTGGAGAAAGGTCAATTTTGACGGAATTAAGCAAGAACGTTCAATAGGGCAGATGTTCGCAGGTAAAGGGATGGCTGAAAAATGGGAAGCCTTAAGAAATGAGATAATGAGAATCCAGAGAAAGTATATCCCTATCCGGGTGAAAGGAAAGGCTGGTAGGTATAGGGAATGCTGGATGACAAAAGAAATTGAGGGTTTGGTTAAGAAAAAGAAGGAAGCATATGTCAGTTATAAACAGGAGAGATCGAGTGAATCCTTAGAAGAGTATAAAGGCAGTAGGAGTATACTTAAGAGGGAAATCAGGAGGGCAAAAAGGGGACATGAGATAGCTTTGGCAAATAGAATTAAGGAGAATCCAAAGGGTTTTTACAAATACATTAAGGACAAAAGGGGGTAACTAGGGAGAGAATAGGGCCACTCAAAGGTCAGCAAGACAGCCTTTGTGTAGAGCCGCAGGAAATGGTGCAGATACTAAACGAGTATTTTGCATCAGTATTTACTGTGGAAAAGGATATAGAGGATATAGAAAGTAGCGATATGAATGGTGACATCTTGCAAGATGTCCATATTACAGAGGAGGAGGTGTTGGATGTCTTGAAATGCATAAAAGTGGATAAGTCCCCAGGACCTGATCAGGTGTACCCTAGAACTCTGTGGGAAGCTAGAGAAGTGATTCCTGGGTCTCTTGCTGAGATAGTTGTATCATCGATAGTCACAGGTGAGGTGCTGGAAGATTGGAGGTTGGCTAACATGGTGCCACTTTTTAAGAAGGGTAGTAAGGAGAAGCCAGGGAACTATAGACCAGTGAGCCTGACGTCGGTGGTGGGCAAGTTGTTGGAGGGAATCCTGAGAGACAGGATGTACATGTATTTAGAAAGGCAAGGACTGATTAGCGATAGTCAACATGGCTTTGTGCATGGGAAATCATGTCTCACAAACTTGATTGAGTTTTTTGAAGAAGTAACAAAGAGGATTGATGAGGTCAGAGCAGTAGATGTGATCTATATGGACTTCAGTAAGCCATTCAACAAGGTTCCCCATGGGAGACTGATTAGCAAGGTTAGATCTCATGGAATACAGGGATAACTAGCCATTTGGATACAGAACTGACTCAAAGATAGAAGACAGAGAGTGGTGGTGGAGGATTGTTTTTCAGACTGGAGGCCGGTGACCAGTGGAGTGCCACAAGGATCAGTGCTGGGTCCTCTATTTTTTGTCATTTACATAAATGATTTGGATGCAAGCATAAGAGGTACAGTTAGTAAGTTTGCAGATGACACCAAAATTGGAGGTGTAGTGGACAGCGAAGAGGGTTACCTCAGATTACAACAGGATCTGGACCAGGTGGGCCAATGGGCTGAGAAGTGGCAGAAGGAGTTTAATTCAGAAAAATGTGAGGTGCTGCATTTTGGGAAAGCAAATCTTAGCAGAACTTATACACTTAATGGTAAGGTCCTAGAGAGTGTTGCTGAATAAAGAGACCTTGGAGTGCAGGTTCATAGTTCCTTGAAAGTGGAGTTGCAGGTAGATAGGATAGTGAAGAAGGCATTTTGTATGCTTTCTTTTATTGGTCAGAGTATTGAGTACAGGAGTTGAGAGCTCATGTTGCAGCTGTAGAGGACATTGGTTAGGCCACTGTTGGAATATTGTGTACAATTCTGGTCTCCTTCCTATTGGAAAGATGTTGTGAAACTTGAAAGGGTTCAGAAAAGATTTACAAGGATGTTACCAGGGTTGGAGGATTTGAGCTATCGGGAGAGGCTGAACAGGCTGGGGCTGTTTTCCCTCGAGTGTCGGAGGCTGAGGGGTGACCTTATAGAGGTTTACAAAATCATGAGGGGCATGGATAGGGTAAATCGGCAAAGTATTTTCCCTGGGGTCGGGAGTCCAGAACTAGAGGGCATAGGTTTAGGGTGAGAGGGGAGAGATTAAAAGAGACCTAAGGGGCAACGTTTTCTCGCAGAGGGTGGTACGTGTATGGAATGAGCTGCCAGAGGAAGTGGTGGAGGCTGGTACAATTGCAACGTTTAAAAGGCATTTTGATGGGTATATGAATAGGAAGGTTTTGGAGGGCTATGGGCCGGGTGCTGGCAGGTGGGACTAGATTGAGTTGGGATATCTGGTCAGCATGGACGGGTTGGACCGAAGGGTCTGTTTCCATGCTGTACATCTCTATGACTCTATGACCCTAACTACATCAGAGTTAAGCTGCCTATTTACAGGTGTTCCAAGGACAATCAAAGTTACAGTTATATGGAATTGCTTCTCTTTAAGAAGCATCCTGAGCAACAACAGATTTCAGACTCATTCAACTTCAAGACTGAGTACTTTAGTGAGTACTTTGTACTAAGTGCAAGGTTAACCTGAGTGCCCAATAAAGAGTCCTTGCCTCCACTTATATTTCATATTTATGGCCATTTTAGCATTACTATCAGCATAGTAGCAGTACTTTGTTTGTCTCCACCAACTTGAGAGATCCACAATGTGGAGTGATTGGTGAGAGGTTCGTTCTGTTGAGACTATATTATCATTCATGGATGTACACTACTCTGGACCATATTGTCATTCAACAATGAGTCTCACAAGTGAGTGCAAACTCACTTAAGGATGAGTGATGCTCAGTACTCCATAAACATTCAAAATCTGCTCCACAGTACATTGTTTTGGTGGGAAACAATGTTTTAGGTGTCACTCTTAATATTAGATTGAAGTCCACATACATATCACATGCGCATTTAGCAGTGTATGTGAAATCAGACACTGAAGACTGACCAATGATGAGAGAAGGGATTGCGTCAGGATGTCTCTCTAACTGAGAATGGCTCCAATCTGCACACTTGAGTTTCCCCTTGTCCCCATCTCAGCATAGACTCCCTCTTGATAAGCCCTCTCTCTAACCTTGGTGTTAATTTCTCAGGTCCCCAAGACTGACTGTGACCCACCCCACAGAATGACTTGTAAGGAGAGCCCTTAATGCGAATGAGCACATCCACGATTAATGTCTCTATAATTCCCCAACAGCCTTATCACATTCCCTGTTCTTGTTGGATTTGACTTCCAGGTGTGGCTTCATCCCCAACCCAGAACCAGAATGAAATAGATCTCCTGACCTTGGTCGCACAGGAACCTGAATGACTGTAGCCAGCCACATAGACCAAAATCAATGTGCCTCTTGTAGTAGTGAGATGGCACACCTGATTAATCACAGATCTCCTGTCATTCAACTAAGGGTTTTCAGTGGCCTTCACTGTTCAATACTCCCAACCACGGCAAGCTGCCTAACAAGCAAGGTAAACTAGAGGTGGTCAAGATTAGAGTGGTGTTGGAAAAGTACAGCAGCTCAAGCAGCATCCAAGGAGCAGGAAAATCGACGTTTCGAGCAAAAACTCTTCATCCTTGGATGCTGCCTGACCTGCTGTGCTTTTCCAGCACCACTCTAATCTCCAGCATCTGCAGTATCCACTTCTGCCAAACTAGAGATGTTGTTAATGTCCAAGGAAGTGTGAAGTGATTTAATGTTAGGAAGAAACTAAGTGACTGAGATTCATGCCCTGCACAGAGAATGACCTGGCAGCAGGATTGCAATGCATGCTGTCCATGAGTTCCAAAGCACAACATTGAACTGCTGAAGTGATTTCCAAGTTAATCCCAGATCAGCCATAACAATGTGTTGAAGCTGATGTTTGTCACTGTGGACTTCCATGGATGAAAGGTAGAGATGTTCGCTGCCCATGGAGCATGTTATAGGACGTTGGTGTATGAAGATTAACATGGAAGCCTCGAGCAGCAAACAGCAAATTTCATCCACCAGGTCACCACAAAGACCTTCAAGTCAAGAATTGGCACTGTCTAATTTCTCAGAATATCTGGGAGAATTGCAAACTGTAGTGAGATCAGTTAATAATGAGGTGTAAATGTATGGAAATAAGGTGGTTACCACTTGCCAATGAGATTCACACCTAAATTTTGAAACCTTGAGAGGAGAAGCAGTCATTTTCTTGATACTGAGAATCCCATTTTTCCATTCTAGTGTCTGAATTCTGCCAACTTTTTCACCATTAATAGAGATGGGCAATAACAACTGGCTAACCAGTGAAGCCCATATCCCACTCGTGAATAATAGATTAAATTTACAAACATAGTTCAAGCACTGATGAGATTCAGGCAATATCT
Organism: Chiloscyllium punctatum; assembly: GCF_047496795.1. Taxonomy (NCBI): domain Eukaryota; kingdom Metazoa; phylum Chordata; class Chondrichthyes; order Orectolobiformes; family Hemiscylliidae; genus Chiloscyllium; species Chiloscyllium punctatum. The sequence continues at coordinate 58,410,705 of NC_092746.1, read as the reverse complement.
TTTTGTTCCCAACGCCCCTCCCCCAAGTCCCTCCTCCCTACCTTTTATCTTACCCTGCTTGGCACACCCTCCTCATTCCTGAAGAAGGGCTTATGCCCAAAACGTTGATTTTCCTGTTCCTTGGATGCTGCCTGACCTGCTGCGCTTTTCCAGCAACACATTTTCAGCGCAAATAAAAATAAGATTCAGTCCTAAAGGTCTCTGAGCCCCCACAGAGTGAGATCCACAGTCTCCTCTTTTATATCCAGCTTTAAAACCAACACCTTTCAATCATCAATGTTTGATTTCAAGTATGTGAATGTAGCAAACAGATCACATGGGTTTGTCCACACAGCAATTTCACAGGTGGTCACATGCCTCTTTCCAAACTATTCTATTTTACCTTAACTGAACGGAAACACTTTGAAATGTAACTATCTTATAAAGTCCAGTGTTTGTAACTGTGGGCAAAGGATTGCCATTTCTGCTTTTTGTGAATGATAATGCTGATCATGTGGAAATTACAAGAACAGGTGTAGCTCAGTTCCCCTCCTCAGGAGAGCTCTAAATATTTGACACACCAAAAGATGCAGATGAAGTTTCCAGATTTCCACACAGCTCCATGTCGAGTCCTTGGATGGAAACGGTGAAGAAAAATGGGCATTGAGAAACAAACTTTTTTATAGCATTTTTTGATTTTGATGTGAAAATATGACCCATCCCATGATTTTATGAGCTCATCTTTTTAAAATAAAAACTGAACATTTCAGTAGCACTGTAGTCTCACAGCACCAGGGTCCCAGTTTCAATTCCAGCCTTGGGTGACTGTCTGTGTGGCGTTTGCACATTCTCTCTGTGTCTGCGTGGGTTTCCTCTGGGTGCTCCGATTACCTCCCACAGTCCAAAGATGTGCAGGCCAGGTGAATTGACCATGCTAAATTGCCCATAGTGTTAAGTGCATTAGTCAGAGGGAAATGGGTCTGGGTGGATTATTCTTCGGAGGGTCGGTGTGGACTGGTTAGGCCGAAGGGCCTGTTTCCACACTGTATGGAATCTAATCTAATCAAAACTTCTGTTTTGCAAACATAGAACATCATCTATAAGATTCAAGTGAGCATGAGTGCAATGGTTTTTTATCTGGCAAATTTGCACCACTCGTTGTGTTTTGGCATAAATTTCAATCCGAACAGTTCTACAAAATTGTGAGATGTGATGTTACAGTATAAAGGTACCCGATTCATGTTCAGTCACTCTCTGTGCATAATAGAGTCTACGTAGTCAGGCAGTAATGTGTACTATAACAACATAGATTCATAACTCATGCTATGCATCTAAGTCTGTGATATTGTAGCCATGTAAATAGTGTTATTAATAATCTTCAAGACATCTGTTTCAACAACAAGCCAACTCTCAGTGCTATGGGTTGTGCTAATAGACGAAAAACTACAAATTACATCATGGTGACAGTACTTGGGCCTAAAATTTAGTTAATGGCAGAATCAAACACTGAAATTTGAAAAGGTAATACAATGTGGTTGTTGTGAAAAGTCTTTTTCCTTACTGTTATCCATTAAACTGTCCATGTTCAGAGCTGACGTTACAGCTATAACCAAGACAGAAGTACAACATTGAAATTAAAGGAATCAAACCTGTACTGAAGCACAGTTAGCTCCGTTAACCATCTCACACTTTAAAGGAAAGGAGCAGTTTAAATGTGCTGAAGAGATCTCAGAAACAACCTGGAACCAAGTGCAGAAAACAAACACAGAGAAAAAAACATGTTAAGTACTAAAAAGGCCTTACCTTTGTCGAGAATGGGCAATTCCTCCATTTCTTTTAGAGAAATGGGATGAAAATGAAAAGAGGAACCTTAATGTAACTAGTTCTTTCTTGTTGAAGCCTCCACCAACAGTTCCAGGTCTACAACTTCTAAATAGAAAAACAAGGCTTAAAGCTGAAATAATAAAAAAAAGTAAATAAACAACAGGGAAAACCTACACTGCTAACTGGACTCTTATGTTGAGATTTCAGCGAACATAAATCTACAAAAGAAAGATGGAAAGAAATGACTCAACATGAGCTGGCAATCCATTCGCATTCTGTTGGAACTTTAATTATTTAAGTAAATAATTAATCTTCATTTCCTAGCTCAGCACATGACTGACAAAGAATGATAGGCAGTCAAACGTCTTCTCACTTTGGGCACTGAATTGCTGTTCAGAAGAAGAGTCATCGCACACAAAATGTTGATTCTACTTTCTCTCCACAGATGCTGCTGAGTTTCTCCAGCAATTTCTGTTTTTGGTTCTGAAGTCCAAAGAATACGCCATAGATGTCCTATTCAAAGAGTGCCAACTTGAAGAAGTTGATGTAGGTTCGCAGCATCTACAAGTGCTTGACTCTGGAACAAACACTACAGCTGTTAACAAGTTGAGTGGAATATCCAAATCTTGTATGAGCTGTGTCATTAATAATGCAGTTTCAGCATATCATGACATATGAAGGCTGTGTTCGAGAAGAGGACATTCAGTTTAAATGTGGGAGAAGTCCAATCTCACAGAGAAATCCAAAGTGTAATGCAGTGTTCTGCAGCATCTTGTGATGAACAGCCAGCCAAGGAACATTACCAACAGGCTCCTAACACTCTGTCCAGGTCAGATATGTCAAAACATGTATAAGAGGTAACCACAATTTTACAGCTTATAAACTCCAGTCAGACATTACATGTGGTCAATTTGACACAACATATAGACGCTGTGGGAAAAACTGAGATCTTTACCTCCACTGGAGTGATAAACACCAAAGGGAATGGACAGCGTTCAGTATATGTCAAATCAACTAATATCATCCACCTACACACTTTACACATGATGACTCAGGAACGGAGACAGTGTGGTGCAGTCCACACAAGTTGAGCTAACTAGTTACAATGTTTTCAACACCCTGTGAATTGACATTATCCATCAAAATGCTAGCATGGATCCTTGAGACGGACAGTCGAAGCTATTCACATCATTGAAACATCACTGAACTATATGTTATTGCTTTACCAGCAGGGATCAACATACTACTGTGATTCATGAAGGTGAAAATATATTAATTTCAACACCAATGATTCCAACCGTAACTTGCACCTCACAATTTGGGGACACAGATATCGAGATGATTGATCAGGCTACATTATATGATGATCCACAGCAGCAGTTCAAAAAGCACCATCAAGACATCTTACAGGATCCTAAGCTAGTACACATTCTTTCTGATCATTCTGAGAAAAATTAGGGCTCTCCAAAAATGTATTTTATAAAAGCAAACAAGTTATAGTTCTGTAAATTCCACTTCAAGACACATTGGGCCATATACATGTAGGTCACATGGGCATAGAAAAAAAACAACAGAACTTCATCTCTTGACCTTGCTTCTAAAAGACATTAGTTAACAATGAAATCAAGTCATCATGTCGAGTCGAGCCCTAATCAAGTCTGTAAAATATGTCAATTGCCTCTACCTCAAGAATTGAGAGAACCTCCCTTTCTACAAAAGATTCATTCTGAGCCACAGTGCAAGATTGTGACTGATATTTTCTATATCCAAGGAAACAATTACATTCTGGTAATTTACTATTTCAATCAATTACTTTTTGTATGACAAATTAAAGTTACCACAATTTCAACAGCTGTCAGGACATTGACAATGTATTCAGTGTGTTTGGTGTACCTCAGCAAATTGTGTTTGACAATAGTACACAGTATACTAGTGCAACCTTGCAATACATGTGCAGGAAATGTGATGTTCAACATATTACCTCCTCACATCACTATAATTTGTTTAACAATCTCACTAAAGGCTTTATTCATACTGTAAACTAGGATGTTCATTAAATATAAAGTGACTTGCCAAGATCTTCAGATAGTTATGTTATGTCCACATGCTACACCTCCCAGCAATGGCTTACCCTCACTGGCAGCTCTCTTGTTTAAGAGGCAGATCCACACAGTTCTTTCGTCCCACACTCTCACACCTAACCACATATGCATAGCCTAATATTGCATTGATGATAAAAATGGTACAAGCATGTGATTAACAAGCTCATCACGGATTAAAATTTTGCTGCCACAGTGATAAGTACATATGGTTGTCTTATGCATCCACCAAGGCATTGTCTGGATGTATAGTAACAATGGCTGAATTTTCTCATTTTCAGTTAACGTTTTGCTGAGAAAGATTCATGGCACCTTCCACCATGGCTCAAAGTGACATACGTCACACAATCCTTCACTCTTCACCTCATTAATTCTGTGCTGGGCTCTGGTAGGTTACTTTTCTCAGGGGATTATCTGGAATGGAGAGGCAGAAGTTCTCACCACTACTGGGAGCTTTTGGCCTTCACACCACTGCCAACATATTTAAAGCTCAGCTGCACACCTCTTTAGATGCTATAAGCCAGGATAGACTTCTTACATTGAGCTGCTGATGCCTCAGGGCAGGGACCTGGAGGTGTTGTCCCCAGGCTAGTGGAAAGGAGGGCACCAGACCAAGTGAGCCTAGACACAAAAAGTAGCCGAGATCAGTACGGTATCTTAAATGAAGTGGGATTCCTACCCCAGCAGGAGAAAGACCAGGAATCTTTTGTGTACCGCAGTGATAAGTGCCACTGTCTTCTCTCTGCTACCTACACTCAACAGACCCCCATTCACTCTAACTCTCCCATTCACGGGTGTCCCTGAAACCCAAATTAAAATATTAAAGAGATGGAATGGTGTCTAAGTTGATACAAGAGCAGACATGATGATGTCATGAGGCTAATGGTTTACTGATGCTAGCTTGCATGATGGATGGTAGCATTCATGGACGTTATCCTGAAAAGCTAATTACATGTCGGTCTGGACTAATATTCAGAGAGAGACAACTGCCAGGTACCTGCTTTGATATACCATGCTGGGAATTTGCATCATCTATTTTCTCAGGGAAGAAGAAGAGAATTGCAAATGCCATGTAAATAAGGTGAGTTCAGACTTTAATGAGATGCCAATAAATGTAAATAGCATAGTTCCTGCTCAATGGTGACATTCTAAAGTCACTATTTTAGATGTGAGGAGAATATTAGGGAAAAACTTTTTGACACTGAGTTTCTGATCTTTTATACATTATATATTATCCAATCTTTCTCACCATTAATCATGACCTTGCAGGGAAGGAGATTTTCTATCCAATATATCAATATGTATTTAATGGAGAATGTTATATTATGTTTAATTATGGCATTGATTTCAGATCAGTCTGACATCTACTTTTAAGACAGTTCCGTGCCATCATAACACATGGCGTATATAGAATATGGATACCCAACCAACCTTCAGTTACTCTCACTGTATAATGGAGTCTGTGTAGTGGTTCAGTCAGTTATGTTTTTGTAAGGTACAATATCTGTTTTATTATAAAGGACAGAGATAATTATGCAAATATTGCAGTTAAGGAGGAATACGAACTATTGGATGGGACGAACATTGCAAAGCAGGAACTATTAAGAGTTTTAATATACATTGCCAGATTCCAGTGAAATATATCCTAGGCTATTGAGAGAAATAAGGGAGGTAGGGGAGAAAGATTTAAAAGGTACTTGAGGGGGAGCTTTTTCACACAGATGGTGGTTCATATGTGGAATTAACTGCCAGAGGAAGTGGTAAATGTTACAACATGTAAAAGATATTTGGACAGGTACAAGAATAGGACAGGTATTGAAGGATAGGGACCAAATACAAGCAAGCGGGATTAGTTTAGTTTGGGAAATTCGGTCAGCATGGATGATTTAGACTGAAAAGTCTGTTTCAATGCTGTATGACTCTATAATTTAGGTTTTGACCATCATTTCTCAGTCCCTACCAGGATTGGAGGACAGCTAACACTATCTTTAGAAACGAACAGCGTGAAGCTAAATTTAATTGAGTTTAGTAATATTAAGAAGGGTCTGGATTGGGAAGATTTACTGTCCTTTATAGACAGATCAGTAAGCAAGGAGCATAAATAGAAGTCAGTGGCAAAAGGATTTAGAGAGCATTGATTAGGATGTTTTTTTCTTTCCCAGAAGTAATGGGGTCTGGGACTCACTGGTTGAAAGAATCAAAAAGACAGAAATCCTCATTACATTAGAAAAAAAAACTTGAAATCACACTTGAAGTGGCATAACTCACACAGACACACTTACATGGTGCTTTAGTAATGTCACTGGACTAATAATGCAAATGTCCAAGGGACATCGATACATGAAATTTAGATTTAAAAAGTTTCTGAAATAAAATGTTAGTCTCATCAAAATCATGTAAACGCTGTCAACCATTACAAAAACTCATGAGTTCAATTATAAATTGGCCATGTTAAATTGCCTGTAGTGTTAGGTAAGGGGTAAATGTAGGGGTATGGGTGGGTTGCACTTCAGCAGGGCGGTGTGGACTTGTTGGGCCGAAGGGCCTGTTTCCACACTGTAAGTAATCTAATCTATAATGCTTAAGGAAGGAAATCTGCCTTCCTGACCTGGTCTGGCCTACATGTGACTCCAGACCCCATAGAAATTGTGTTACCCTTTAACTGCTCTCTGGGCAATGAGACTTGGGCAAACTTGGGCAATATAGGCTGGCTAACCAAATTATGCCAACACCCTTTGAACAATTTATTTAAAATTAGAGCTTTCTTTCAGCCAGCATGAAATGCCTTTTTCTATGCTCTACAGTTTTAATTACCTCTTCCACTTGTGTCCCTCTATTCAGATATTTTCTGACTAATTCATTCAGAGATATCTCTGAAGCAGCAGAGATTGGAATGGAAGCATCAAAGTTCAGAGTTATCAATAGTACCCATTGGTTCACAAGAGCTCTTGTCATTCCTCTATACACTTTTCCCTTATCTAGCTGTTTTCCAAGTACATTTGATAATGGTTGCCACTAATTTCACACAAATGTACTTAAAACAGAGTTAGAAGTCACATGATGTCAACAAACAAATTTGGTAAAAATACAATTTGAACTTTCATGACCCTTGCAGCACTTCGTTAGTATCCCATCTCTGAGCCAGAATGCCTGTGTTGAAGTTCTACCTACTTCAGAAATGTGTCATAAGATATCTGAACAGGTTAATTAAAGTTATCTACAATTGCATTTCTCCAAAACAGTAAATCCCAAAGTTCTGTTGATAATGATGTCCTCGTAAACTCTCCCTTTGAATTAATCATCATTATGGCTTATCTTGTTCTGGATTCACCAAAACTGGAAACAGTTTCTGTACATTCACACTGTTAAATGTTTTAATAACGTTAAAAGCTCTACTAGCTGTACTTTTGGTCTTCTCTTCCCCAGAACAAAGGACTCAGCCTGCCCAACCTTTCTGGATGTTTGCCTTCTCTCAATCCTGTTAACATCTTTGTCAATCTTTGCTTACAGTCCTTCCAGTGTTTGAATATCTTGGTTGATGGAGACCAGAATTGCACACAAAGCTTCAAGCCTTGCTCAGACAAACTCTTATGTTTAACATTACCTTTGCTTCTTATGCATTTTACAGTTTATATACAGATAATTTAGTTTCTTTCAGAGTGATATCTATCAAGCATGAACAAAACTGCATGACCCAACAATGAACTCAAACTCTTGAAGTCCTATTTAATGCATTACTAAGAACCAAAAGTTTATTTCCAAATAAACTCTATAAATACAAAGGTTATTTCATACGTATTTTCTGTTTTGAAGAGGCCATATTGCTTCGATTGATATTTAGTGTGACCCCATTTGAAAAATTGGGTTGATTACAAAAGCGCTAAGAATTGTTTACATATTTATCAAAATGAGATTTCAGCTTGTAACTGAACAAGCCAGAAACTTTTCTGTAATTTCTTTGGATGTAATTTATGTTTGAATAACTAATGATTTCAAGAGACATGTGAGCAGAGGTCAGATTTAAATTTATATAAAAACACAGAAAATATGGGTTCAATTACTATAATTCAAAACACAGAACTGGACTGTGTCATTGAAACTATGACCAGAAAGTAAAGTACAAGTAGTAAGCTTATTTTAGTTAAACCTTTCGATGCTTCACATTTGCCAATTTAATAATTAATTTAAAATGAAACCAACAAGTGTTTAAGAAAAAAAAGTACGGTTTGGGGTATAGGACACATGGTTCTGTGACTGCCACAGCATTTGGTGCACATGTAAGAAAACAAACACATATTTAGATGTGTAGCCACAGAGACTTTGACAGAATTGAGATTGTTTTGGTAACTTTAGATATTTTATTGCAATTTTAGTAATGACTAAACATTTCAGTAATGATGTTTTACAGAATCATAAATGCATAGAATGTCACAGTACACTGGCAAACTAGTCCATTGGACCCGTACCAGAACTTTGAGAAAGCTATCCAATTAGTCCCATTTTCCCCCTCTTCTTCCATAGTCCTTTAATTTTTCTGCTGTTATATTTAAGTCCTTAAACGTAATTTATTATATACATTGTACATTGGAGGTTTATATCAATGATACATCAGTAGGTTTACTGGTATCAGAATTGGAAAATTATGTATAACCAACTTCTCCCAACATTTGGGGAATATCTTGCCAGTATTTGTGTTAATCATGTGAATATACAAAATTAAGTACAGCAGATAGCATTTGTTACTCCAACAAAAACAATACAGAAGCATATTATATCAACGAGAGGTTTAGGAAAACTTATCAGAAAGGCGATAAATTAGGTCTGAGTTCACAATCTTGTGTCTGGCAGTCACATGATTCTGTCCTCTTTCTATAAATTAGGCCAGCACTCTCACAGATAATGTTAGCAGAAACTCACAAGCCAGGACTTCTTGTGTCTCTACTTTTCGCAGTATGCAGCTAACATGTACAAACATTATAAAGTCATTTCATTACAAATATCTCCGCATTGAGGTCAAGACCTGAAACTGCAAATATTCAATTTGACCCTAAAAAGGGGGGCATTTTCTTTTCGCAGCAGTATATCGCATTCCCAGCAACCTAGCAACTCGTGTCATTGTTTGTAGCCTGCTTCAGTGTGTAGATGCTCCAAAGATCCACCTAGCATGTGTGCCTTCTATTAGCAGAAAACTCTGAAGATTCTCTTGAGATTAGTGATAAACATTACTAATGGATATAAACTGACAAATACTCCATGATGTATCATTTGCAGATTGTCAAATTTGTGTTCTCTCTTAATGTTTGCAACATTGCTCTTATGAAGTTTACCAAATTCATGATTAGTGAGAGATAATTGTTATTTTTACTTTATTGGTCAATGCACCATGGCATACAGTGAGTACTGAGACTAAGGTGAAATTAGTGCACATCTGAGCTAAAAATTTGTGTAATAGAAAATTTGATTTTCTGATGAAAAGTTGATTCTTTTTTGCTTTCTCCAAATATGACATTGGGTCTATTGGGTATTTCCAACATTTTCTGCTTTAGCTTCAGATTTCCAGAATCTCTGACATTTATTTTCTGGTTTGAACAGGTCTGGTTAATACCAAACTTTTCTGAGATATTTTAAAAACATTAGCTGTGTCCTTTTGGCCAGAAGCTTACTGTCCACGCCAAGAAAAGTAATGAAAATATTCTTCAGTGATTGCTTATAATTTGTATTTGAGTTATGTGGAGTCATTTTGTGAGCAGGGTGTTGTGGTATTTGGAATTGAACCCTGCTTGCTTTTCTTTATAGGTCCAGTATTAATTCAATGATTTGTGAAAAAACATTAAAATACTGAAAGCGACCTTGACAGAATTACCTTTTCAAAAGGTCACATTTCTGCTGCTAGCTGTTTGGGCCATTAATAAAGAAATTGTTCATGCAAGACAAGCAATGATGAAACACATGGGAAATCAACATTCTCTTATCAATGCCAAAGCAGCAGTTCAATTAAAGATGAGTGATGATTAATAGTTACTGTCAAAAATTTGTTATTGTTGTTTGGCCACAGATACAATTAATAGATCCCAAATATACAAATTCATATCATTGGATTCTTGATGGCTTCCTTCTTTACTTAAGTTACAGCAACTTTAAATGTTTGCTGATTATTTCTGTTAATTTATAATCTATTGAATGCTTGAGTTGTCAATAAACTCAAATTCACTCATGTCCCAAAGGCAAAGCCAAGCATGGAAAGAGAGATGCTACCATCAATCCCCACTACTCTTGACCCACTTCAATTTGCCTATTGGACCAACAGATCCACGTCAGATGCCATATCATTTGCCCTTCACTCCTCCCTGGAACATCTTGACACCAAGAGCAGCTATGTAAGAATCCTACTCATTGATTACAGTTAAGCCTGCAATACTATTATCTCCTCAAAACTGATTACTAAACTTAGTGATCTCAGACTAAGCCCCATTCTCTGCAACTGGATCCTCAGTTTCCTGACCCACAGTTCACAATCAGTGAAGATTGAGGACAATACTTCATCATCACTAACACTAAACTCTGGAGCTTTCCAGGGGTGCGTACTCAGCCCCCTACTGTACTCACTGTATATGCATGACTGCATCACCAAATATCAGACTAATATCATTTACAAGCTCTCCGATGACACCACTATAGTTGGTTGAATCTCAGATGGCTATGAAACAGACCATAATTGGTAGGTGGAAGACCTGGAAAAATGGTGCACTGAGGACAACCGAGCTCTTAATGCCAACAAAACCAAGGAACTCATTATTGACTTTCGGCAGTATGTTACTCATGATCCCCTTCACATTAACAGCTCAGAGGTGAAACAAGTGGAGAGTGTCAAGATCCTCGGAGTGGTCATCCACAACAAGCTTTCTTGGACTCTTCATTTGGATGCATAGGTTACAAAGGCCCAACAACGTCTCTCCGTCCTCAGGCAGCTGAGGAAATTTGGCATGACGGCGAATACCCTTGGCAACTTTTATAGGTGCGCCTTTGAGAGCATTCTGTCTGGATGTATCACTATGGCAACTGTATGGCAACTGTACCATTCAAGATTGGAGATGGTTACAGAGAGTGGTGAACTTGGCTTGGACAATCACAAAGGCTAACCTCCAATCTGTAGAATCCATCTACCAGGCCCGCTGTCAAGGAAAGGCTACCAGCATTCTTAAAGATCCGTCCCACCCTGGCAACGCTTTTCTACAACCTCTACCACTGGGGAGAAGGTACAGAAGCCTAAACACACACACCAGCAGGTTTCGCAATAGTTTCTACCCTACTGTTGTTAGAATACTGAATGGACTCACAAACTCTTAACACTTGCCTATACCTGAGTTTTTGGTTTTGCCATTATTTACCTATTATTTACTTATCTATGCCACTTAACTCTGTGATCTGCCTGTATTGCTCGCACGACAAAGCTTTTCACTGTGCCTCAGTACACGTGACAATAAATTCAACTGAATTCAATCAAGTTATCCTAAATTAGAAAGACAATGCTGTAAAATATCTGCAGGTCTTTATTAAAGTGGCAATGAATTAAACAAACCAAATTTTACTGTCAAATCATCAGTTTATTATATATATTAATCACAAAACACCATGTTGAATTTATGCCAGTCAAAGATATTCAACATACTCTCAACTTGTAAAAAAAGTGGAGTCCAGCTGATCTAGAGTTACAGTGATAAACTTGATTTACCTTGTCAATCTCGAATTCCATTAGTTAATAAACATCTATCACAGTTCCTTGAAGATACTTACTTGTTACCATGAAGATGCTGATATTTATGTTTTCCTATTCTTTAGGGGATCAAGGTATCTGTGACATGGCCAACAATTGCTGCCACTCATCAGCTCAAAGGTGGATATTATCCAAGTCTTGCCTCATATGAATATTTCTCTGTTCTCTATTTGAGGAGTTGTGAATGGTGTTAAGCATTTTGCGTTCATTTGACAACATCCCCATTTCTGAACTCATGAAGGAGAAAAGATAATTGAAGCAGTTTGTTGGGTCTAAGATACTACCCTGAGGGACACCTATGCACTTGTGTCATTGAATTGAGATGACTGACTCCCAGGTTTGCTAGGGCTAGTTTATGCCACACATAGTCAAATGCAGCCATGATTTCAACAGAAGTTATTTTCACTTCATTCATGGAATTTATTTCTTTAGTCTAGGTTTGGACCAAGGCTGTAATGAGATCAGGAGGTGATTGGTCCTGGTGGAATCCAAACTGAGCATCCACGATTGAAGCAAAAGCTGTTTGGCAATACCATTGATATCACTTTCTGTCACTTACTCACAATAGAATATGGACTTGTAGAGATGATCATTGGATTTGTCCTACTTTTTGTGCACACAATATATTTAGGCAATTTTATTGAGTAGGTGTCAGTGGAGAAATATAAATGGTGAAGTGCAAGATTAATTTGATGGAGCTTGTTAATTCAACCTTCTAAGAAATTGTTCATACTAGTGGAAAAACGAATGTAATTGTAGATGTATTATCAAGAATGTAATGAGACTGGGATAATTTGAAAATGTGAGAAAGTGGGAGGAAATGTTTAAAGTTGCTTAAATAATGGTGGTGGATGAAGTAATTATTTTGTGTTTTATTACATATATATAATACATCCCTTGCAATAAAATACATTTAGTCATGGCATTTCATCTCCTTATATATTTGATTTTTAAAAATGCCAAACTTTATATGCCTCCACCTTTGAAGGAGATGAAAGGAAAATGAAAGTTTGAACACTGCCCTGTTGCAGAGAATGAATGGGTGAATAATGCAGCTCAAGAACAATGCTTTTTACTTTATTGTCAGATGTTTCAGTGCCTCGGTAAACCCAATCCTGGTCTTTGCTCATAAAAGGCAGGACTGTCTCCTCATAGGAAGAGGAGCCAAATGTCAGGACACCCCTCCACCAGTCCTGGCTATTTTAGCTCCAGTATGGGCCATTTCCTTTAGAAATAAGACCGTTCCCTCTGCGACTAAGTTGTCAGGTCCATGCTCCCTCATAAGCTAAACTCCACTCCTGGCACATTCCTCTTCCACCGCAGGAATTGCAAACCTTCCTACCACACCACCCTCCTTCGCTCCATCCAAGGCCCCAGAAGAGCCTTCCACATGGTTGTTGTCGGACATGACAGCTTCAATAACTGAGTCCTTATCCTGTGTGATGGGTGATTGATGATATGAAGTTTAGATATATGGTTTATTTCTTCACAAGATGTGACCAATGATTATTACAGCATCATATCACTGGGGCTGTAAACAACAGTCTGTTACCTTTTCATGAATCCATGTGTTCACATGAAAGTCTCGAAATCTTATGTGTTGGCTTAATTGTTAAAGTTGGGATAATTGTTGTTGGTTTTGTAACATTTCTCCCTTCTTTCTAACAATGAATTGACATATGTGTTTGGGTAGTGAGAGTATGGGAGGGATGAACTTTGTAAATCTGTCTTCCAAACCTGGATAATCCATTGCGTTACATGTGGAATTATAAATGTTATGCCTTTGAAGAGAACATCCTTGGAGAGTCTTAGTTCAAGTCTGAATGACGAGAAGAATGTACAAGCTTGGAAACCAGTTGGATGTGTTTAGCCACTCCATGTGATGATCCTTTTTGGGCTGTTTGGGATGGTCATCATCTGTCATAGCTTGCTGCCTCAGAAAATTGAAACTTTTGTTGGGCAATTCTGCTTTGTCCATGAGTCTTCAAAATCTGAGAATTCAATGAGTTTGAATTAAATGGTCATTCAGGCAAAGTTAGACTTTTAAATACATAGTCTATTTTCCGAGTAATTATTCAACTCACTTAACCTATTTCACACATTCCCACCAACTATACCCCTCTGTAGATTACTTATAGCCCCAGGACCTGACTTGACACCGTCCCTCTCCCCAGTGGGCTTCCATACCCTTTCTTTCATTGCTAGAGCCAGCAACACCCCATTTCCATAACACTGGACTGGACTGCACTCACCATCCCCTCACCCTGGAACCAGATTTCTCCCACCTATTCTGACCTACCCTAAACCCTGCATCACTTACATAGCACCCTGCTACATTGTACCCTACTCCTTTGACACTCCAACACACCAGTTGGCACACTACTGAGGTGGTCCCCTACTTATGTGGAGCTCTGGCACCCTATTCACTTGCCACCCTATTCACCTGGCAACCTATCCATACCCAGCTGGCATTCTACATACTTGGCACACTGACACTTTGGGCCCTACACCTATCTATTTGGCACCCTCGCCCCCCCCCCCCCCCCCCCCACCACCCCCACCCCCAAGACAAAAACACTAACTTATCTTATGTACTTACCTTCTGACGGAGGTGTCAAAATAGCTGCCTTGACCTTTAAATTTCAGAATACAGACTTGTCTATTGTGGAGCACCTTTGAGAGATTGAAAAATATGCTGGCGATCATCCTGCCATTTGTATGGTGTGTCTTTTGCTGAGAAGATCATAAAGAGGAGAAACTTTGTGTGAAGATGAAATGTTGAAGAAGCTAATACATCATAATTCTTGAAGTGTAGGCATCTTCTGCCCAGCTTTGATTTGGGTAATCAGATCTAGTGCTGGCTGTTGTTGATTTGATCTACTTAGCCATTGAAAACAAAGCTATGTTTCCTCACTTCTGTCATGAGCTGAAGGAGGTTTGTGTCATACTGATGTTTAATTTTTCTCAGCAGTGAGAGATAATCTGGCAGTTTCTCAATCCATATATTGCAGGAATATATTCAGATTGATATATAATTCACAAGATAATCTGAGGAAAAAAGTATTAACTGAATGGTGTTCTAAAACTCAACTGCTCCCATGACTCCAAAGAAACGTTTATAGTCAAATATCCATGTTTTTACATCCAAATAAGAAAAATGTTTGCTATCTGGGTTTTTGGAATTGGCTCTCCCAGGGTATGAATTTTGTATGAATATCTTTTTAGTACATTGTTCGGTACCTTGGATTTAAACATCCATGTCTAATGCCATCTTTCTTCATATCACACTTGATGGAACTGCACCAATCAGCATGATGCAAGACCTTCTGGATGGTGCAGCTTGGTATCATGGAATCCAATTTTACTTTTAGTTCTTCTTTACTTTGAATGTTACACTTACAGAGAGAGTTGATGCTCCATTCAGTATCATCTTTCAAGTGTAATTATTTATCTCCTTTACACTTGTCGTGCGCAACAGATCCTGTGGGTAAAGAGCAGTTAGGGGATGGATAGATTCGATGCTGCAGTGTGGAATCTTTGGTGTTGTAGCTGATAGATTTGTCACGGCATGAATTGCAATAATATGTTGATCTGTGAAAATTGGAAGACAAATATTGGGCGATTTATCTGTTTAAACAATGTAAAATGTTTCAGGTGTCCATCCCAAGGAGTAGTACAGATAATTAAGACAAATAACTGATATATTTGAAAGCATATAGTTTTACTTTGCATGATTGTATCACATTGTTTCCATTTATTAAGTACAGCTTGTGTAAAACATGTGAAGGTACCATGTTGATTTTGGTATATTGGGGCATAGCATTTGGTTGGCGAGAAAGTCTTCAGTTTTTCTCATAGCATCCATGTGTTATTTTAAGATGAGCACTACTGACTGAGGCTTGTAAACTGTGATGTTGAAGTTGCCTCTTGGAATTTGTAGACAATCCTGCTGCCATGATGGAACTTTGAAACATTTTCTCACATTGTTCTTTGCTTGGCTGTTCCTCACACGCTTCAACGGAGGATTGTGTTATATTTTCGGCTTTTCTAAGTGATTGAATATCTTAGACATATTAGCTCAATGTTCTCTTGTAGAATGCAGACTCTATCTTGGGAGTGAGACAATCCACACATAGTATAAGATTTGGATTTTCCTGTTGTTAGGTGCAACAGTTGTTCAAGAATTAAGCACATGCTGGTACTGCTGATCTGCTACAACTGTTTCAAATTTGTATCCTTCTTCCAGCAGAGTCAATGGCATACTCTTTGGAATGTATTGGAATTGCTTTTCTGAACCATTTAATGAGTACAGAGGCACTCCAACCCTAATCAGTTTGAGAAACCTTTCAGCCAAGTTAGCCAAAGGAAACCATATTCCTAATCGCTTGTGTCAACACCCACCTGTGAATTGCTCATTTGATTGTTGGCAATGTGACACAAACTCAAAACCTGTGTATCATGAAATCAGCTCAAAACTTAAGTCAGTCTTCTATAATCTGAAAACATTTGTCAGAATCTTAGTGTTCATCATCAACAATTGTGAAGGATTTATTCCTCGTAATCCTTCAGCACCCAGAGCATGAAGCAATATGATTGCCCTTTGTTCTACGTCAATTATCTTCTGATCTCTAAAACAAAGACTGATTCTATCTTGGAAAACTGAGGGACTGACAGAATGTCAACGGATTGCCAATCGATGATAAGTTGTTTGCTTTTCTTCTTTCTTTGGTGTAGCTTTGCACACTTTAAAAGCTGTTAATAAAAATCTATATTGAAGTGTAGTGCTTTTATAATTTATTTTAACTTCTCTTTCATTTGTTGTTATAGCTTTTGTTTCTATTTTAAAAGTGCAGACCTGCACTTGTCAGTGGTGACCTCAGCAAGAAAGAAATAGTGAAATATCACGCACATCTTTTTTTTCTTATTTTCTCACTGCTCTGGTAAAGGAAAATATAGGTATCAACTGATAGGTAAGGTCTCTTTAGTATAGAAAACATTTTCTGTGTTTAGTGTACTTTGTACTTGGATAGCTTTGTTCAATTTGAGCTGCCTCTCATCACTTTTAACCTTTTTTTTAAAATAGAGAGATAGGTAGAATACTTACTTTTAGTAGAGGTCTATTAGTTTTAATTGTATTTGTAATTTCAGCTCTGCATTCAGAGAGATTGATAATGACTGTTAGAAAAAAGACTTTTCTTGACTGCCAAGCAGCTATTACTTTTTAGCCTTTAGCATCCACTTGCTACCATTAACCCACTGTTACAACTAAACTTTTAGTGCTCACATGGGAGTTCATGTGTTCGTCTACCGCAGAGATAAAAACAGAAAATGCAGGAGAAAATCAGCAGGTCCAGCAACATCACAGGACAGCAAATCAGAGTTAATATTTAGGTTCTGTAGACTCTTCTGACAACTTATCCTGTATCCCCTAGAAAATGACTCCACCATATTAGGAGACAAACAGAGACTTAGCATTGACTCTTGACTATTTCTTCCTATCTGCTCTGGACCATGATTCCAATACACTTTTTTAAAAAGTACTTTGCTTTCATATAGCACAGAGAGTTGAGTTCTTGGTGAGACAGGTATCTTGAAGTTTGTTAATGACTGAATATTTACACTGTTACAACATCACAGTCTTAATTACAAAGATTGGGTGTTGTACTTTCTGATATAAATGTCCATAGCTGATTGATTGAAGAAACTCGTTGACTCCATGACACAGAGGGAGTACAACTGAAGGTGAAATGGTTACCATCAAACCAGAATGTTATATGTTGTGATGTCATGTAGCTGCGTTAACACGGTTTTCAAGCCATTCCGTAATATAACTGTTGCTTTTTCTGAACTAGGCAATGAGACCCTGGGCCTTGCCATGAAATAAACCCCCTTTCAGAGTTATTGTAACATCGCTTGACATGTTCTCTTGTTCTGCAGTGTCCTGCTTGACAGGGTTTTCATGGAATGGTATGTCTTGATTTTTTTTTATTTGTCTGGATGAATATTATTCAGGATTTGCAGTTAAATATTGTTCTAAGCATACCTGGGAATGTCAGTGAACTGTTAGAGCTGCCTCTAATTCACAAAAGTGGCTGTCACATCATTCCACCATCTGCTGCAGGATGACAGACAGACAACATCTGGAACAAGGATGGTTCTTCCTACAGAAGTGAACTTAGCACAGCATGAAGCCTTTATGCTACCGGATCCTAACAATTCACAACAGGGACCATCTGTCACATTGTGAAACTTACAATGCACACATATATCAAGCAAGTGCCAAATGCTGCATTTGGAAGGCACAATGACTATTAATTTCCATGTGGAATGAAAGAATCAGCTTGATAGTGAACAGAGCTCTCATTGGAATGCAACGTATTTCAGGCTGCATCCATGTGGCCATCAAAGTAACTCATACAGCCTACGCAGAAAGGTTTGCATTTAATTAATCTCCAAATGGTTTCTAGAGCCAGAAATATCGAGATATGCACTAATGCCTATATCCAACGTTAAACACAATGCTTTAATTTTGTAGCACAATATTAACACTGTCTGAGAATGGAATTATTGGCTTACTAGCAGTTTGGAAATCAGGTATAATCTGGGAAACCATATATTTTAACCTCATTAAAGGCCTGACCTGGAAGCATGAACATTTGTTTACAGTTTACAGCTATCTCCTCTGCCTGATAAAAGTTGTTTGTATCGTTTGCCTTAGCTTATTTTATAGACACTTGGAATTCAATTAAAAACATTAGTCACATTATTGTGTTCTTTGGTATTTCTTAGTACTAAGCCTTTTCCACTTTTACTTTGTTATGAAGAATCACATTAATGTTAACAATCAACGCTTGGAATGCCAAAGCATGCATGTCTTCTTGGCTATTGACAGCTGAGAGTATCTGTAATAACACTCACCAGTGACAGGGAATCTCATCTACAGACCAATAGTAGACTCTTAGGCCAAATTATTGTCCATATCATAACCAAAGACCATTTCAACCACCTTACTTATATCAAGCTAATACCAGTTTAGTCTCTGCACTCTATATATTTATTGGTGATATCTAAACATTTGAAATCAATTGAGCGATTTGGATGATTATATCAAATGGGGCTTGAAATTCAACCATCTGATGCGTAACTTTGTTAAGAATGGTGCCTGTTTGACAGTAGCAAGCGCTAATATCTTGTGGTCAAATTACACACATTTCTGGTTGGGAACAATCAGTCCTCTTGACATTAAGCTACACTTTCTTGTATTGGATGAGATGTTATTTGTTTCCAACTATTTATTCTCAAGCCAAATGTCATTATTTTCCATTGTTCCTATTTCCAAGAAAACAAACCAAAAGCAATTATTGATTTCGAGATGCTGCCTCTTGATCATTATTACATATACTAGAAGTGACTTTCTGTTGGTGTACATCTTTCATTTAAATACCATGCCACAATGAGAGGTCAATATTTGTCACACACAATACAGCCAGGCAGTTCTTCCCATTATGTATTTGTCATTTGTGACTATTAGGCTAATCACAATAACATTCTTCTCATAGTTGAAACTCTATGTTTTTGTCTGTACATTTGATACATCTCCAGATGCTGAGCCTTGTGGTGCTTGCAATGGCTTCACTATTTTGAGCAGTGATAATTTCTTTATGGAATAGTAAAATGCCCAAATGGTGGTTATTGTGATACTGACATTTCAAATGGTGCCAGGCTTTTTACTTCCATTATCTATCAGATTAAATCTTACAAGAATAGCCTCACCCATGTGTTTATCATTAGGTGTCATTTTGTCGACTGGCGTCAGTCAGTTTCCAAAGATTAAATTATGGCGCTAATCCCAGTGGAACAGTAAAGAGCACTTAAACTTTCTGAGTCAGATTATTTGCGTAATTATTCACAAAAGAGGATGTAAAGTGAGTGGAGCTACAGTTCTGGATACCTACTGGTAGCAGAGGCAAAACCAGTTTAGGGCTTCATTAAAATACAGCTGGTGAGCTGCAAGGTCCTGACCTCCTTCAGCAGGTCAGTCCAAGGACAGGACAGTCCAAACTTGACAAAAGTCAGCCAAACCCATATAGTATCTTGCAAGCTTTTAGTGAAGCAGATCATGACAGTAAATTCCATAGCCTGATGCCAATTTTACACTTTAATTTCATTCTGTACATTGGTGAAATTTGGAGTGATGGGGACACTTACAGAGAAGTAGTAATTCAGATTGTGACTTGATCCTAACCTATTAATATCTGAAGATAAAATGTAAGAAGCACAACAGAAACATAATACGCAACATCAGTTTAAACAAGTGTGATGATGCTATGGTTTCAAGAGGTTATTTTGTCTTGGTTCTTTATCAAGAGGTTTTAAGAGAGAGGTGAAGAGATATCTATTGAAACTCATGAAGTAAACAGCTTTTGAGGCCTTAGCTTTTCTTTTAAAGTTGGAACAATAGAAGCAGCCTGAACAGGTGTGGTCAAACTTTCAAAGAACCGGGATTTTTATTTTCCCAGTTTTTTCAGCTGTTGCGGGTCTGTTATTGCAGTACATCTCTTCCTACTACACTCTCTCATAGTTCTCCTAATGTTTTTTTCTCTCTCTTTGGCTGCTAGAATTGCATGTGAGACAATCTATTTTATTGATTTTGCCTTTGTCAAGGGTGTGTTTATGGGTTGTACCACATTGGAGCAGTTAAATAATAGTAATTACTGTATCTATTATTCTGTTAAGTTTTCAAATAGAATTACAGCTAAGTCAATTATTTTCTTTTATTGTATTTTAAGTGCAGTGTATGAATAAATTGTGTTTGCTTAATGTCAAGTAGCTTGACTAATCAAATTGCATGTGGAATGCAACACCTTACATTTACCTCTAAAATAAGGAAAAGCTAGTGTCTAGACTACCTTCTTAATATACTTGCGGATTTGATCTGGGCCATAACACAAGCCACCCCAACATCTAACTAGTCTGGCATGAAAATCTAACTGGTTTGATGACTGGTAGCTAATTTGTTCTGCAACATCATTGCTAAAGCAATTAATTTACTCCATGGCTTCAGTTTTAAATTTCATGACCCAATGCAACAGAAGGACAATGATATAAATAAAATTATGTGTATGTTGGAAATCTAGAAAAAGTGCTGGTAGAATGCAACAGGCCTATGTAAAGAGAAACAGTATTCCAAGCCGAATATAACTCTTCTTCAGGAATATGGGAATTATTCTTTTTAGTGCAATATGTGTAAAATATTTTAGTGGTTCCGCATTATATTGATCATGTTAATGTTCTTGAATAAGATTAAACTGGTGGCTTTCCAGTTCCTTAGGTGAAAATACGGGCAGCCAACAATCAAAGATCAGATGAACACCTGCATGCTGTACTAGTGTCCCTGGCCCACCTGGTTCACCAAAAGCAAAATGTTTCTCAAAACTTAAAAGCATTTATCTCATGATAGCTGAAAATCTTTTTCAATATTAATGGAAACGATGTTTTCCCAAGTTGTCTGCCTGTGAGTTTGTGATGGATCAAGAAACTTAGATGAAAATGATTGTTTTTAATCAGTGTTCTTTATAAAGTGATTTGACTGATTTGTATGTAGGAGCTCTACAATTTTGACTGGAAAGCCACAGCAAGTAGATAACTAGTAGAAAATTATTGTTCTATTCACCACATTATTTTAATTTTATACCACCCTATTTTTATGTGAAAAGGGAACAGTGAAATCATCCCTCTGTAACACCCAGGATTCTCCTAGCCACTATAAACAGCTTAGAATACTTATTCCCAAAAAACTCAAATGAAAATGCTCAACTTCAGTGTTTCTTTTCTAGAATGCAGTAACCTTTTTACAGAATAATTTTGCTTACACTGATCTTGTTGAACAGAAAATTCAAATGTAACACATAGAAATTTTTTAAAATGTCAGATTAATGGAAATACATACTTGATTTTCAAAAGGTGTTTGATAAGATGCCATATAAAAGGTCATTGCACAAGACAAGAACATATGGTATAGGGGAAACGTATTAGCAATGGGTAAAGAAGTGATTAGCTAGCGTAAAGGTAGAGGGGAGGGATAAATACATCTTTATTGCCTGGCCAAACTGTAAATAGTGGAACATCAGAGGGGTCAGTGCTGGCATTTCAACTATTTAAGATCAGTGTCAATATCTGGAGTAAAAAACTGGAAGTATAGTAGCTAAATTTGCAAATCACACAAAAATAGATTGGGAAGTATGTTATCAAGAGAACCCTCAG
The DNA here is from genome assembly GCF_047496795.1 of Chiloscyllium punctatum. Classification (NCBI taxonomy): domain Eukaryota; kingdom Metazoa; phylum Chordata; class Chondrichthyes; order Orectolobiformes; family Hemiscylliidae; genus Chiloscyllium; species Chiloscyllium punctatum. Next base: position 58,388,766 of record NC_092746.1, on the reverse strand, counting down.
AATCTGTGAAGGAAAGTGAATGGGAATATTTTGAAGATGGTGCATAATGTGGAAAAATATGAACTTGTGTGCTTCAGTAGGAACAACAGAAAAGCAGCATTTTACTTAAATGGAGAGAAATTACACAACTCAGTGTAACCAAGATGTTTGGGTGTCCTTATCCATGATTCATAGGGTTAGTATGAAGTGGGGAGGCAAATTAAATTTTGGTGTTCATTGCAAGGGGAATGGAATACTTAACTGAAGCTATACAGGGCATTGGTGACAGCACATCTGGAGCACTGTGCCTAGTTCTGGTCTCCTTATTTGAAAACAGATAAATAATTGTATTAGAAACAGTTCAGAGAAGATTCAATGAACATGTTACTGAGGCGAAGGGCCTTTCTTCTGAAGAAAGGCTAAAAAGGGTAAGCCAATAGCCTTTTGGAATTTAGTAAAATGAAAATTGGGGAAGAATCTTGTTATGGAGTTCTGGCTTTACCTGCTGGATGGCAAGTTAGCCTTTTATCAGCAGAGCCCGCAAAGCCACAGGCCAAACAGGCAATGCATGACATTATTACGCATCAACTTTTGTGGAATCAAGACCCTGAGTGTAAAGGTCCCACTCTGTGGGAGTTGCTGGTTCATGAGAGGCTGGCACAGCTTGCATCAGCAAGGCCACTGAGAGGGCCAGTGATTGCCTTTGATCAAGAGACCCATTCCCCTCTTTCCTTCCATCCTTATTCATTTCACATCCCTCCCTCCCAAAGTGATGAGGGGCCTGCTGTGTTTGACCTGTCATGCTAACTGCATGATGACAGGCCCAACTGCATAGGTCACTCCCAGCCACAATGAGATGAGTCTGGTCTTTAACCACATGGTCCTTAACTCGTAACATAAGGGCCCCCAATTGACCATCTGGTGGGAGGGTCAATCAGGAGCCTTGCCACCTAGAACTCAATTTGAATGGAGGCAGGAAGGCATGAGTTGGTTGGGTTCAAGCGCAGTGGATCTCTAACTAATTAAATAACCGCTATGCCTTAAAGTGTGTCTCCAGGGAAATTACAACATTTTGCCTGTATTCTTCTTGAAACATGTAAGATCCTGAGGAAGCTTAACAGGATGAATGCAGAAAGGAAATTTCCTCTTGTGAGAGAAGACTAGAACTTGCACACACAGCTTAAGAATAACAGATTTCCACTTTAAAAGAGAAATTATGAGAAATACTTCTATTGCACAGTGGTTTTCTCATCCCCAGAAATTAGTGCAGGTTGTGTCATTGAATTTATTCAGGGCTAAGTTTGAGTTTCTGCATGATGAAAGAGTTCAGGGGCATTGTAGGGGATACTGAAAAGGAGAGTTGAGACTACAACCAGGACTGTCATAATCGTATTGAATGATGGAACAAAATCAAAGGGCCAATTGACCTATTCCTGCTCCAAAGTCTGATGCTCCTCTAATTATTTCAAAATTTTAGTACGAGACCAGCAAAATATAATCATTTCCCTTCACACACCTTCTAAATTAAACAACAGATAAATTTGATTTATTCACAAATGGAAAACAGAGAGTAAAAGTAAAGTTCCATCATTCTCTTTGTTACTATATTGATGACCTTGTAATCTATGAAAATGACACTTAATGGAAAACACATTTGGATGTCACAAAACATCAAAGGGTATTAAATATGAATCAAGCAGGTTTCTAACTGGAAGAGTTTACTTGGTTTTGCCCAGAGAAAAATTCTATTAAAATTGTACAAGTTGATTCAATATGGAATTAGCAGACAGGGGGCTGTATTTTCCCTCAGGTTTTCTTCGGTAAGGGTATTAAATTAAAAGAAGCCTAACTGCGTTATTAGAGCACTGGCATGACTTAGCTATTTAGTTAGGTAATTGGGACAATTTAAGTCACTTAAGCATTTTGTAAAAATGAAAGACCAACCATTATCAGTTATCCTTTTTCACAAAATGTGAATTCTTGACATTCTTTTCCATCTGTATCTCAACTTATTTCAGTTATTTTTTGTTTTTTCTTGCTATTTAAAAATGGATCTAAATGATTTTGAGTAAAGGCCTTCTTTTACTGATATGTGCCTTCTTTTTTCAATCTGTCACACTTATTGTCCTGATGTACTGGACATATCAATCATTTGCAAGAACTGGCAGTTTTGGCCAATTAGAAACAAAATGTAAGTTTTTTCAGCAGAAAAAAAAGATTAACAGAGGAAACATTGATATTAGTTAACTATTTATGATGATACAGTCATAGAGATTATGGATTTCACTGGACAGGTGACTGAAACCAGCAGCAACATTATCATAAACTGTTCTAAAAGTAATCAGAATATTGAGAATTCATAGCAATGATGTAAATCAAAAATCCAAAGGGATACTTTTATAACTCCATTTGACCCTGGTGAAATCAAACCTAGAGTGCAACATCTGTTTTTAAGCATAAAAGAAATAGAAGTAGGATTAGCTTATTGTGTCCCTTGAGCCTGTTCCTTCATTCTACATCAGCAAAAGACCTTCTCAAAAGTTTCTAATACCCTTAAATTCATGAGAATCCAAAAAGTTCTCTGAATATACTGAGCATCCAAAACTGTCAGTAGTAGATAATTCCAAAGAGGTCAGAACATTTTGAATAAAGTAATTTATTTTCATATCCATTCTTAAACTGTGATATCTTAGTTCTAGATCTTCTAGCAGGGAAACATCATCCCTTTTTCTACCTTATTGACAATCTTCAAGAGTTTTATATGTTTCAATGAAATTATCTTTAATTTTCGAGACTCATGGGAAGTAGGTGTGTTCTACTTAATTGTTCCTCTTGTAAATTTTATTGCACTCTCTGTAAAACACATAAATGATTCCTTAGACAAGAGAATCTTATGTTCTCTATACATAGGAAAGCTTGTCCAGTTAACAGAAAAGGTACAAACAGTGAACTCAAGCTTGATTCCCAACCATTGCAGAATAATTGATTCACTGGATGTTAGCTCTCAGAAAGAAAAGATTGAGAAAAGTTTTTTTAAATTATGGAAAGTTTGGACAAATTGAATCAAAGTCAGCTTTTGTGTGTATTGAATTTAAGCACAAGGTGTCATCTTTCTAAATTAAAGACAACAAAATGAAATAGGAAACGTAGGAGGAATTTCTTTTACGTAAAGGTTTTGGAACAGAATGTTCATTCAGGTTACTTCAAGAAGGAATTAGACAGGTTCTTGTCAATAAATGGTCAAAAATCTCAGAAACATTTTTATACAGACTGCCCTGCTCCCCCCACTCTCTCTACCTCCACCTTGCCATGATGATCAGAAGAAGACCACAGTGGGATTAAGTATACATGTTTAATTGTGTTGAGTTAGGGTACAGAAAAATGCTTCCTCCACTACTCATTTATGTGATTGGTAGGATGTCCTTCCAGCACAATAGCAGTGTCCTGTTAATCATGAATACCACTCATACGTGGTAGCAGAGTGAAATGGCTATCTTCAACTGTTGCTCATATCTTTTTTGAAACACTTCCTCTGCCCTAAATAATGCGGTTTATGAGTTTTATTTTGCTGATATGATCTCTTCTACCTTCGGGAGTTGAACAAAAAAAACAAAAAAAATTATAGCACAGGTACAGGCCCTTCAGCCTTCCAACCTGCACCGATGCAGAACCTCTATCTAAACCTGTCACCTATTTTCTAAAGATCTGTATCCCTTTGCTCCCTGCCCATCCATGTATCTATTGTGATACATCTTAAATTATGCTACCATGCCCACCTCTACACCTCTGCTGGCAATGCGTTCCAGGCATCCACCACACTCTGCATTAAGAACTTCCCACATTTTTCTCCCCTAAATGTTTCCCCTCTTACTTTGAACTCATGAACCCTAGTAATTGAGTCTCCCACTCAGGGAAAAAAAAAGCTTCTTGCTATCCACCCTGTCTATACCTCTCATGATTTTGTAGAGCTCAATCAGGTCACTCCTCAACCTCTGTCTTTCTAATGAAAATAATCCTAATCTACTCAACCTCTCTGCATAGCCCTCCATACCCAGCAACATCCTGGTGAACCTCCTCTGCACCCTCTCCAAAGCATCCACATCCTTTTGGTAATGTGGCACCAGAACTGTACGCAGTATACCAAAGTCTTGTACAGCCGTACCATGACCTGCCAACTCTTGTACTCAATACACTGGAAAGCATGCTGTATGCCTTCTTGACCACTCTATTGACCTGCATTGCCACCTTCAGGGAACAATGGAATGAACATCGTGTTCTCTCTGTCCATCAATTGACTTTTCCATTTACTATGTATGCAAGTGGGGAACAGTTACATTCGGTCAGCAAAAATGACCCAGATCTTCCTGTTCCCTGCCATTTCAACACACCACTGTGTTTCCTGGTTGACATCTTTGTCTCAGGCTTGCTGCAGTGTCCAGCAAAGCTCAGCACAAGCTGCAAGAACACCATTACGTTTTCCACTTTAGGACCCAGGAGCCTTCAGGACTCAGCACTGAGTTCAACAATTTTAGTGCCGGATCACTTTTGTCCATTTACTTTCCTCCCCACCCAGGCCTTGTCATCATAGTAGCTTCATTCATCAGAGCCAACCAATTTCACCTACTTAAAGTCCCCATTATAGGTTTTCTTATTCCCTGAATACCATTATCTGTCCCTTTGTTTGACTAACTGGCTTACTGTCCCTCTCGGCTCTATTGCCACTTGGTCTCTCAGTCCTTTATTTACTGTACTCCCCACCGTTTGCATTCAGCATATATACCACCTTTTCCTAGCTGTTACTATTTCTGAAGAAGGGTGACTGGACGTAAAATGCTAATGCTGCTTTCTGTCCATTGATGCTACCAGATCTTCTGAGTTTCTCCAGAAATTTCTGCTTTTGTTCCAGATTTCTGACGTTCTTGGTTTTGGGATCAAAATTTTAGCACTGGTATGATGCTAGAAATGTACATCGTATATTACAATTGCAGATTGATCATCTCAAACAGTACATCTCTTCAGCTGATTGTAACTGTCATCAAAATGACCATACTCAGTCAGACTGTTCATACAAAACTCTCAACATAGTGTCTGATATTAGATGTAGTTCTGCAATTGGAAGGCACTTGCTCAACAATCCCAAGTGTGCTAAGAATTATCCTAACAATCCATTCCAGATTATGAGTGAGACTCACAATTTTATTGAAAAAAAAATGCTGGAGATCACAGCGGGTCAGATAACTTCACTTCAACTCTAATGAAGAGACATTGATTAGATTAGATTAGATTACTTACAGTGTGGAAACAGGCCCTTCGGCCCAACAAGTCCACACCGACCCGCCGAAGCATACCCACCCAGATCCATTCCTCTACATTTACCCCTTCACCTAACACTATGGGTAATTTAGCATGGCCAATTCACCTAACCTGCACATTTTTGGATTGTGGGAGGAAACCGGAGCATCCGGAGGAAACCCACACAGACACGGGGAGAATGTGCAAACTCCACACAGAGAGTCGCCTGAGGCGAGAATTGAACCTGAGTCTCTGGTGCTGTGAGGCAGCAGTGCTAACCACTGTGCCACCGTGCCGCCCAAAAGACATCTAGAGTCAAAACGTTAGCTTGCTCTCTCTTAATGCTTGAGGTCCAGCATTGGTTGTTTTCAGTATAGATCCAGATCTGCAGCAATTTGCTCCTTCTCTCACAATTTTATTAACTTATGTTTGCTCTGAGTTGTATGTATTCATATGCAGTGACCTGTTCTCTGCAAACAGAATTAACTTATTTGTCAATTTTTAAAATTTGAACAAAAACACGGGAGATAACTTCTCCCTAATACTTTCTCCATGGAAATATTTCTACAATAAATGTTCACTTGTCAATTGCCATGGAGAAAACATTAGGGAATTGTTACTTCTCTTTGAAATCTATGTCCTGATGACTGCAAGACAAAATACTTTAACATTATGTCTTCTTTCTTCAGAAATACTTCAGATTTTTGGTACCAAACGACTTACGTTATGTCATTAAATAAAACACCCGAATCATTCTCCACACCAATAGGGCCCCATGTGTAATCTCACAGCCATTCCAATTGGACATCTGGTATGTAGGATCTCTCACTTTCCCACTCAAATGATTTGGCCATTGGGTGACATTCGTGGTCATATTCTATCCAAAGTTTCAAGAACAATCATCATTTGAATGCCACAATCCTGCAGAACTTCCTTAGTTGTTATTGTCTGATTTACCAGATACTTTTGTTCTTCTGATCCTTTAATAAACTCAATTTTACAGTTTAATCAGTCATGAAAAAACTGAAGCTGCAGCAGTAAAATAGTTCACTTGTCAGATTTCTACATTTAACTATACGTCACAGATATAGCTCCTTCTAAAATGTTCTTTGTTGTCCCTTTCACTACAGTTCTTTCTTTTGCACCTCACCTTTTTTTTTGTCTGGTCACATGTCTTCTAGCTATTCCTGCTGAACTGTTTCCAGGTCAAGGGTCACCCAGTCATACAGATCAGTATTTATTACTATCAAATAAAGTTACAACTGATCCCTTCATAAAACTCTAGTCATGTCATTAATGTTTGAAAGAGTTTATAAAATGTTTTTAAAACAAAATTTTCTTGTTCAATTTTTATAATGGACTTTTAAAAAATAAAACACAGGTGATCACATGATGAAGCTTGACTGCAATTCAGGGCAGAACTTAAACAAAATCCTTCTGAAATATCACAGCCTCACTTTGTGCAAATATTGCAATTAATAAATACAAAAGAGCAGTTGGCAATATGTCTCCCCCAGTGAAGACTTCTGTCTCACACAATAAATAATAATTTTTTGACAGGCCATTGAAATTAATCTTTCTAATATCATTACACATGAAGAGGTTCTAATAGTCTTATCAACCTCTGCAAGTAGGTAGTGAACATCTGGCCAGAGAGATAGTAACCAATTGTTAAGTCGAAATGTCTTTATCAGGAGCCATGTCACAAGACCAAATCTCTTCAGTTCTCTGAAGGATTTAATTGCAGTTTGACTTTTATAATTCAAGTATATTGAGTCTGCAAGACTAGCATCAGATAGCAGGACCCAGGTTCTTCTTAGGATTGAAATAAACCAGAAAATGCTAGAGAAACCCAAGAGGTCTGACAGCATCTATGAAGATAGAAATTGTGTTAACATTTCAAGTCCAGATAACTATTCTTCAGAACTGGAAAGTACTTTGAGTAAGAGTCATACCAGATTCAAAACGTCAACTGTGTTTCGAATTCCATAGATTCTGCAAACCTAGCAATTTCTGTTTTTATTTCAGATTTCTAACATCTGCAATATTTTGCTTCTACCATAGCTAAGCCTACCTCAAATTTAAACTTCCCAGAAAGTTTTCCTTTTTGGTAGAAGCATTTCATTTCCTGTAAAGTGAACAGTGTCCATGTTCCAAATTCATGTTGCTGTGCTTTCATCAACTTTGAAGGGCTGGTTGTCTAGCTGCACCCATATGAATCTGGCGTCATGCAGAAAAAGAGCCATCACTGGGTACTATCTCTCTGGACTCTGATAGTGATGGAAATTAAAGACATTTGGTGATTCATCATTGTAAGCTCTCCCTTTCCTCTCTCTTCCTTGTATGCTTGAGTACATTTGTGTGCTATAACAATCATCCACTGAGTTTGAAATATAAATTATACTTTTCATTTAAACTCAAAAAATGTTATCATGGTTACATTAAAATTGAATATCACAAGGAGAGAGTTTTGGAGGAAACACACCACAGCCTCCACACCCAGAGGGTGGTGGAAATCAAACATGCACGGCCTTGGAGGATAGTTGAGGCAAGAAACCTCACAGCTTTTAAAATGTACATGGACGAGCACTTGAAATGTCATACCATTCAGGGCTGTGGCCAAGTGCTGGAAAGTGGGACTGTTGTAGATTTGAGTAGATTTATTGTTGATGCAGGCTTAATGGGCTGAAGGGCCTCTACCATACTGTATAATTCTATGAAATGAAAGGGAAAAAATTGGAACATCTCTTCTCACCGAGAGAAACTGTGAAAAGTAAAAGAGTTCAATTTACCTCTCTCCATTGTCCATACAGTTTTAGACATTCATTTCAAACATTCTTGGAAATAATTCTCTATTCTATAGACAATTTTAAATCAATGATAAGCTTTCCTTACTTTTTAATGCTTCCAGGTCAAAGATCATCACAAAACACAAGATCCATTATATGATCATAAATGATACAGTATGGAAGGAGATCATTCAGCCCAATATCATTATTCTAGCTCTTTAGAAGAATCATGCAATTTACCCCAGTGTACTGCATTTTTTTTTCTGTAAACTTACTTCTCATCTAACTCCACACTGTAAGTAATCTAATCTAATCTAATCAATGAAAGTTCCTCATATTTCATCTTAAAAATGTGAAGGCTCGCATGGCCAACATTGTTATGCCTGTCAAACTCAACAACCCTTGAATTATTTTGTGTCATCCAGAATATTCTTCAAGTTGTACTCTGAGCCTTCATCATAATACCTTGATTTAAAATCATTTGGGAAAGCTGAATGCCTTTAGAATACCTAAAGAGTTTTGTTTAGGTCTTAGTACATCAGTACTAAAATATTTGAGTGATTAATACATTCAAGGTTTAAAACAACCACAAGTCTGGTTTCAATTTCCGTTGTTTGTTACTTGCCACCTTTTCCCACAAATTCATGGCATTTGATCAAGCTTGTCCTTATTATGATTTTGTACACCTGTTTTTTTTTTAATAGGCCTCTGACGTCCAGGCAAGGTCACATTAAAATTCCATTCTGAAGTTATGTGATAGTCAGGAATCTGTTCAGTTTCAATCTTCACTAAATAAAAGATACTTTTACACAAATAGATCATAAGAACTCATTGTGATTCCCAACCTGATCGCTAAATGTGTCCGAAACAATGATGTTTATTCAGAAAACTGAATCAGCACATTTTTTTCTAAGCTTTTACGAATTTCTATATGATGTAATTCTTTATCTTAAATTTTTTTGTCATTCCTTTGTAAGCTACTGCTTCTTATTTTCCTGTAATCCAATTCCATGTTCATTCTTTGCTTGGCACAGGTCCAAATCTTCATTCGATGAGGTTGCAAACATCGCACAAGCAACCATTGGCCTCTAAATTGGCCATGTTCCCCAAGGTGAATTAATTGTTATTGGGAGCTTTGATGAACTGAGATTTTTAAAGAAAGACTTTAAAAGTCAGGTTTGTTATTTTGGAGTCAAAGATAATAAAAATTATTAAAAATAGTTGAAAGCTAATTTCACTTTAATATTTTTCACCGTGTGTGGTCAACTAGATATTTTGTTTGATACAGTCTGCTAACCATTGTGATGTATGGTCTATATCGGAGCAGCACTAAAACTCATGTGTCACATTATTTAGCAGCAGGCAAAATGTTGATCATGCTGAACCAACTTTACTTGAAATCCAAAGAATACTATGTCTAATATTAAATGTGGTGTTTCTATTGCAATTTCCTAAATAATCTAGATAGTGCAAATAATTACATTGGAAACCAATGTCAGTCAGTCCTTATTTTGATGCTTTTGTATGCATCAGAAGCAACATATGTTAACATGCAGTACTTGATTTTATGTAGGCAAAAGGATTCAGACATACAGCTGTACTTGAACATAGAACAGTATGAGCACAGGTGGCCATTCAGCCCACCATATCTGCACAACCGTTAGATCATTCTAAGCTAATCCCATCTGCTGCATATGGTCTGTATCCCTCTATACACTGCCTGTTTATGTGTCTGTTAAAATACTTCCTAAACATTGTTATTGTATCTGTTTCCATCACTTGTCCTGGCAGTGTGCTCTAGGCATCTACCACCCTACCGCACACCTCCTTTAAACTCTCCCCTTCTCAACTCAAACTTATGCTCCTAGTATTTGATATTTCCACCCTGGGAAAAAGACTCCAACAATCCAATCTTCCATATCTCCACTGAATTTATATATTTCTGTCAAGTCTTCCCTCAGCCTCCAATGCTTTAGTGAAAACAATTCAAGTTTGTCCAACCTCATCTTACAACTAATACACTCCAAACCGTCCAGACAACATCCTGGTACATGTACTAATGAAAGGTCAGACAGGTTACTTAAGGGCACAGGGTTTCCTTGGTCGTAAGAAATTAAATTAAAGTTACAGCAAGACGTGATAGAGATTTGGAAGGCATAGAATTTGTGTGGGTAGAGTTGAGGAATTGCAAAGGGAAAAGAGCATATCGGGAGTTGTGTTCAGGCCAGTCAGGAGGTGGGGAAGAAAAATATTTGAAGATAAAAAAGGTATACTGTATATGAAAGGCACAGTTACAATAAACACAGGGTATTTAAATATGCAGGTGGACTGGGAAAATCAGGTTGGTAATGAATTTTAGGAAAAGGAATTAGTGGAATGCCTGCAAGATTTTGTTTTGGAGCAGCCTGTGATAGAGCCCACAACAGTTCTGGATTTGGTGCTGTGTATTGAAGCAGACTTGATTAGGAAACTGAAGTTGAAGGAACCTCTCGGGGACAGTGACCATAATATGATAGAATTCACAAAGCAGTTTGAGAGGGAGAAGCTGGAACCAGATGTATTGGTAGTACAGTTGAGTAAAGATAACTGCAAAAACATGAGGGAAGAGCTGGCCAGAGCTCATTGGAAGGGGAACTGAGCAGGGAAGATGGTGGAGCAGCAATGCAAGTTTTACTTGGGGCAATTTGGGAGGCATATCAGAAATTCATCCCAAGGAAGAAGAAACATACTAAGGGAAGGATCAGGCAGGGACAGCATAAAAGCAAAAGAAAAAGCCCACCATCTGGTGAAGATTAGTGGGAAGCCAGAGGATTGGGAAACCTTTAAAAACCAACCAAGTCATAGGGTCATACAGCACGGAAGCAAATCCTTCATTTCAAATAGTCCCTGCCAAACATGTTCCCAAACTAAACTAGTCCACTTGTCTGTGTTTGGCCCATACTCCTTCAAACCTTTCCCATTCTTGTACCTGTCCAAATGTCTTTTAAATGTTGTAACTGTACCTGCACTTTCTGGTGGTTCATTCAACACACGAACCACTGTCATGATTTTATAAACCCCTTTAAGGTCACTCCTCAACCTCATACACTCCAGTGAAAGAAGTCCTAGGTTATCCACTGTATTTTTACTATTCAAGCCTTCCATTCCCATTAATATCTCGGTAAATCTTTTCAGAACACCCTCTAATTTAGTAATATCCTTTCTACAACAGGGCGACCAGAACTCCAGACAGTACACCAGAAGAGGCCTCACCAATGTACTGTGCAACCTCAGCATGATGTCTCAACTCCTATATTCCAAGGTCTGAGCAATAAAGGCAAGGGTAGTAAATGCCTTTTTAACTACCTGTTTTGCAAATTTCAAAGAATTACATATCTGAACCCTTGATCTCCCTAATCTACAACACTACCTGAGCACAACCATTCACTATACAAGTCCGGCCCTTGTTTGTTTTACCAAAATGTAATACCTCAGTTTTATCTAAATTAAACTTCATCTGCCACAAAAAGGTTTTCACAAAGATCTGTACCTCAGGTTGTGAATGAGGCAGTTGGTTAACTCAGTGAGCTAGCCAACTACTTCATCTGCCACTCCTCAGTCTATTAACTCAATTGATCAAGATCTCTTTGTAATCTTAGATAACCTTCTTTACTGCCAATTTACCACCAATTTTGGTGTCATCCGCAAATTTACTGACGCTGACTCTTATATTCTCATCTAAATCGTTCATATAAGTGACAAACAAAAGCGGACCCAGTACTGATCCCTGTGAAACACTGTGATCACAGGCCTCCAGCCTGAGAAACAACCCTAAACCACTATCTTGTCTCCTACTGACAAGCCAGTTTTGTATTCAATTGACAAGCTCACACTGAATCCCATGTGTAGAAGGTGATAGACGATGAAATATGACAGAAAGCTAGCTAGTAATATAAAAGAAAATTGCGGGAGCTTTTCTTTAGATAACAAAAAGGTAAGAGAGAGACAAGAGTGGACATTGGACTGCTGGAAAAATGTGCTGTAGAAACAGTGACGGGGAACAAAGAAAAAGCAGATGAACTGAATGGGTCCTTTTCATCAGTTTTCACAGTGGAAGACACCAACATGAGCCTAAACTTCAGAAGAGTTGGGGTAAATGTGAGTGCAGTTGCCAACACTAAGGAGAAGATACTTGGAAACCTGAAAGACCTTAAGGTGAATAAGTCATCCAGACCAGTGGGACTACACTGCAGAGTTCTGAAGGAGGTCATTGAGGGGATTGAAAAGGATTAGTGATAATTGTACAAGTATCATAAGAGTCAAAAAGGGTGCCAGACAACTATAATGGCTAATGTAACAGCCTTATTTAAGAATGGAGAGAGGCAGAAGACAGGAAACTAAAGACTGGTTAGCATGACCTCAGTTACCGATAAGATTTTACACCAAATTATTAAGAGTAAGATTGCAGAGTACTTGGAAGTACATGATAAAATAGCCATGATATGGAGGTACTAGTGTTGGACTGGGGTGGACAAAGTTAAAAATCACACAATACCAGGTTATAGTCCGATAGGTTTAATTGGAAGCACTAACTTCTGAGGACTGTTCCTTCGTCAGGTGGTTGTGGAGAATAAGACCATTAAACACAGAATTTATAGCAAAATATCACAGTGTCTTGCAACTGAAAAGATATATTGAACAAACCTAGATTGTTACATCTTTCATATTTTAGAATGGGTTGCAAGTTTCGGTTCATTGATATATAAATCCCAGAACTTCTTTTAAGTCACCTTCTCAAGATAACTTAAGGTCTTATAACAAAAAGTGACATCTCAGATCAGACAATGCATTAAAGGTGTGAGGTCAGAGTCTGTCTGTAACCCAATCTTGAGTCAGACTGGTTCTATTTCCAAAATAGAATCTATAAAATATTACATGGATTGACTGCCTGCAGATTGTGCATTTTTTGAGCAATCTGCAAGCATTCAATGCAGGCAGTCAATCCATGTAATATTTTATATAGAGTCCACTTTGGAAATAGAACCAGTCTGATTGGGTTACAGACAGACTCTGACCTCACACCTTTAATGCATTGTCTGAGCTGAGATGTTATGCTTTGTTATAAAACCAGAAGTTACTTTGAGAAGGTGACTTAAAAGAAGCTCTGGGATTTACATATTAATGATTTGAAACCTGCAACCCATTCTAAAACATGAAAGAATTAACAATCCAGGTTTATTCAATGTATCATTTCAATTGTATTACACTGTAAGCTTTTGCTATAAATTCTGTGTCTTATGATCTTACATTCCACAACCACCTGATGAAGGAGCAGCGCTCTAAAAGCTAGTGCTTCCAAATAAACCTGTTGGACTATAACCTGGTGTTGTGTGACTTCTAACTTTGATAAAATAGGTTGAGTTAGCACAGGTTCATAACGGGAAGGTCATGCCGGATAGATCTATAGAATTCTTTAAGGAAGTAACAAGTGACTTAGACAAAGGATAATCAGTGGATGTCATCTCCTTGGTTTTCCAGAAGGCCTTTGACAAGATTAACATTTATTTCAAGATGGCTAGAATACAAAAGCAGAGATGTATTGATGATGTTGTCTAAGGCTCTTGTCACACCGTTTTTGAAATATTGTTAGGAGCTTTGGGTTCTGTGTCTAAGGGAGAATGTGCTGGCCTTGCTGAGGATCCAGAGGACGTTTAAAAGAAGGGTCCCCAAGATGAAGGTCATCTCATATGAGGAAAAATTGAGGACTCTAACTTTGTATTCTACATTGAGAAGGATGACGGGGGATCTGATGAAAGTTACAGAATACTAAGAGGATAGAGTGGATGTAGAGAAGATGTTTCCACTAGTAGGAGCAGCTAGGACCTGAGGACACAGCCTCAGAATGAAGATGCTTCAGAACTGAGGTGAGGAGGAATTTCTTCAGCCTGACAGTGGTTAGATCAACAGAACTCATTGCTGCAGCAGGCTATGGAAGCCAAGTCATTGAGTCTATTTAAGAACAGAGATAGTTAAGTTCTTGCTTGGTAAGTGGATCAAGGTTTATGGGGAATTGGGTTGGGAAACACATCAGCCATGATTGGATGGCAGAGCAGACTCAATGGACTGAATGGCCTAATTCTCCTCCTCTCTCTTTTGGTCTTATGGTCTAAACCTCTTCTGCACCCTCTCCAAAACCATAAAGTTTTATATAGCTGCAACGTGACTTGCCAACTTTTATACAATGCCCTGACCAATGAAGGTGAGCAAGCCATAAACATTCTTACCATTTTATCTACATGTGTTGCCAGTTTCAGGGAGCTCTCGACTTGCATTGCACGCTCTCCTTTGGGAATAGATATGGAGATTGCTGTATTCCAATGGAAATACCCTGAACACTAGAATCTTCCTGCTAGGTCTGAGAACTAAGATTGACAGTTAACAAGTATGGCTGCATCTTTATGCCAATGGTAGACCAAACAATCAGCACCCTCCTCTTACGCTGTGTAAATTGGTGTTCCTTTTTCAAGTGTGGGGTTTCTTACTTCCTCCTTCGGATGAATTCATGATATAAAGGTCCAGCTTCTGTATCCTTTGAGCCATGTTTAAAAGAAAGATTACATTTTTAAAACGCAGCCTGCTAACGCTGAGGCAGGACAGCTTTTGCTATCAATGGTGTTTGAAAGAGTTTAAGCACAAACCTGATGGAAAAGAATATTTCATAAAACTGGTGCAATTTGCATCAAAACCATTGATTGTGGCCAAAATATAAACTCTACATCATCAATCTTACTTAAGTAAAGTCTTGGTAAACAGAGTGGTTTGCAATATGTTAAAAACAATTTGAATTCAATTTATTAGAGATAAAAAGTTAGAATATAAAAATGATAGAATTAGGGAATGTAGATTGTTCAGATTGCCAACAACATCTGAAATAGATAAAACTTGTAAATTTAAGGCGTGTGCGGTCTACAACCCCCTAAAGTGATTTGTTTCATCAGCATCCTTCACTGACACAGGGTGTGGTGAAGATTTTCAGTCATTAAAACTTATTACCAGGATGTGAGTTTTTAAACGTGGTACGTATCTCCTGGATTATTTTCAGCTTAGCAATGATTTTATTGCCGATGGAAGGGTTTCAGTGTGGCCTGAACTGTTGGGCGTAATGTTTCATTTTCACAGCCTGGTGCAGTGGATCATCCATCTCAAACAGAATTCACCAGATTTCCATCACATTTTGTTCAAAACAAAGAAATCGACATAAAAATCGAAAGATCTGTGGATGCAGGAAATCAGAAACAAAAATGGAAATTGCTGGAAAAGCTCAGCAGGTGTGGCAGCATGTTTGGAGTGAAATTAGAGTTAACATTTCAGCTTTAGAAGGGTCCTGAAGAAGGCTCACTGGACGTGAAACATTAACTCTGATTTCCCTCCACAGATGCTGCTTGATCTGCTGAGCTTTTTTCAGCAACTTCTGCTTTGGCTTGTGACAAAGAAATTGATGATGGCTTGTCTTTGGGAAATCCAGTTTGCAAGTTTGGAGCTCAAGCAGTGTAGCTTACCTTTCCCGTGTATAGAAGCCACACTGCATTTACCCCACACTTATACCTAGTTGAATTTCCGAACCCAATCCTTGCCTCTGACTGTTCAACATTTTTACACGTATCTGTTGAGAGCATGTGCAAAATTTTAATTTGAGGCTGCATGTAGAATTGTGTGCAGGTGGAGTGGTTAAGCTCTCTTAAAACCAGAAATGTGGAATGAATTCTAGCTCAATGACTTTCAGCTTTAACTCAAGCAAGCAGGGGCTGGCAGCTAACATTTTAAATGTGTCCATAAATCTGGAAGTCATCACCGTGCCTCACTAGTTAGGCATCGGGTCAGCCAATGGTTGCAGCAAGGTGAGAACAGCTTTGAGAATCACTCCTTGTGGGTGAGGAGGAGTGGAACTGCTCACTACCACACCTCTACACCCTCCCCCTCCAGTTCAAGACCGGGAATGCCAGGTATTGCAGCTCTCTCTTATTCATTTCCAACCTGAGTAGGTCGGGTCAAACCTCATTGTGTAGAGGAGCCTGGTTTATTAAGTTTCCACACACCCCTGGACCTCCAACCAATGTCTCTTCAAAATAACCAATTCACTTTCAACGCTACCAGTATTTCACAAAGAGATTTTTATTAAGCTCAGTATTCTCTCTCTCCTAGTCAGTCTCAGATGTAACTCCGTGTGTCCTGTTGAACTAAACTGACAATCTTCATCTTCTTGCAATTTTCCAAAATGGACCACAGGCTGCAGGTAATAATCACAAGGCTCTCACATCCCATATAACGATTCAGATGGAATACAAAATAGATTTGCACCAGTGGCCATCCTAGCATGTACATGTATGTTTACCAAAAGCAATGACGCTATATTTACGCAAATGGCAATAATTAAGATGTGGCAAAAATATAACATTTGTGGAAAGTAATCCAGCCTTGAGCAAGCTAATGACAGCATTTTGCAGTTACTAAGCACCATTAACATTACAAGATGTAACTAGGTACTTCAAAGCTATGGATAAAATCTAGGCACTCCATCCAGAGAAGGAGAAGGTGATTACAGAACACCACCAAATGCACAATGGAGAATGTTTTGAAGAGGATTCTAAAGATAACAGTAACAATTGTAGTATTCAATTATTCAGTGTTTGATTTTGTGTGTGTGCCTGCTAACTGTTCACTGCTATGTTACTAGTTAATGCTAGATGTGGTTACGAAGAAACTGTAACTAAAACTGCAAACAAGCTGAAAGCACGTAACTGCAATCAGAAGAAGTCATTTCAGAAGCTCTAGAAAAAAGCTCCTACACACACACAGAAGCTGAAGCATTATCTTGACAAAACTCCAAGACATCAAACACAGCAACAACTTTCATCCCTACAGTGCAAAACATGGTCATTTATCCCATCCTGTTTGCACCAACCCTCTGAAGAGCATCCCACCCAGACCCAGCTACTCCTCCAAACTATCCCCATAACACTGCATTTACCATGGCTAATCCACCTACCCTGCACATACGTGGACACTACAGGACAACTTAGCATGGCCAATCTATCTAATCTACATCCTGTCCTTGGCGCTGTGAGGCAGTAGTGCTAACACTGAGCCATCACGTCACCCTACAGTTCTATGATTCTTAACATAATGAAAACATCCCAAGGCATGTCACGAGCATTATCAAACAAAATGTGAACCTGTACCATATGAGACATTAATGCTGGTGACGAAAAGGACGTATGTTTTCAAAGCAGTTAAAAGCAAGAGACACATAGATAAAGAGGTAGTGAGGTTTAATGAGGGATTTGTTTAGCTTAGTTAAGGCATTGACAACTAAAGATAATGTTGGAGCAATTGAAATCAGAGATGAACACAGGGCCTGAATTGGAGCGCATATTAATCTTGGGGAATTGAAGCTTTGAACACTAGATGAGTAGTATATTGTTTCATAGACTCCCTACAGCTTGGAAACAGACCATTTGGCCCAACAAGTCCACACTGACCCTCCAAAGAGTATCCCACTCAGATTCATTCCCCTATCCTATTACTCTACATTTCCAATGACTGATGTACCTAACCTAAACATCCCTGAACACTATGGGTAATTGAGCATGGTCAATTTACCTAACCTACACATTTTTGGATTGTGGGAGGAAACCAAGCACCCGGAGGAAACCCATGCAGACAGGCGAAGAATGTGCAAACTCCACACAGACACAATTTTCCGTTATCTATTTAAAGCTGATACCAGTTACAACAGAAAGTTAGGTGCTCCTTAATTAAAAAGAAACACTCTTCAGACACTGTACGACCATGAGAGATAGAGATATTTATTCCAAGTAGAATTGAAAAGGACACCTAAGCAAAAGGCTTAAGGTCCAGTAACAATGAGGAACATCAGCCTCTTCAGGAAGGGAAGGGCCATGGACATCTGTTTGACAGAAGAGAGAGATCAAGGGTGTAGCATAGAATCTCTTGGTGAAGAAGGAGATTTCTGGAGATGAGTAAGAATCAGTGTCATAGGAGACGATCACTCTCCACAAAGCAGATACATCTGATCTGGTCACATGCCAGGTTCAGTCAACAGTTGGCAAAGTCACTGTGTCCATGTACTTCCTCACTTCTGAGTCCTTCTAAGGATCACCTGCAAAGTTTGGTAGCACCTTGCAAGCTGCTGCCCACTATTGCATCTTACAGGTCACTGATGCCTTTTTTTTGTCAAGCTGACAAGTGAACAATTCCTGACAGATGGGAACTTGAACACACAGAGTGAAGTGATTTTGTGGTGCAGAAGGAGGCCATTTGGTCCATCGTGCCTGCACTGGCTCTGTAAATGAACAGTATGACTCAAGGCTATTCACCTGCTCTTTCCCAAGAATTCTGAACATTGAGAGTCTATTTAAATAATCATCTCATGCACTCAGTTGAACTTGCCTACACACACTTCCAGGCAATGCATTTCAGATCTGAAGCACTAACTGTGTGAAAATATTTTTTTCTCACATCACATTTGCTATTCTGGAATTTATCTTGTATCTGTGCCCTTTTGTACAATGTCCTTTTATGAAAGGGAACAGTTTCTCAGTACCTATTCTGTCCTGTTCTCTCATTATTTTGTAAACCTTTATCAAATCTCCTCTTAGCTTTCTTCTCTCCAAGGAAAACACTCCCACTATCTTCAAGCTATCCATATAATTGAAGTTTCTCACCGCTGCATGTTCCTCATTCATGGAGGAGAAAGTGAGGACTGCAGATGCTGGAGATCAGCTGAAAAATGTGTTGCTGGAAAAGCGCAGCAGGTCAGGCAGCATCCAAGGAGCAGGAGAATGGACGTTTCGGGCATAAGCCCTTCTTCAGGAATGAGGAGGGTGTGCCAAGCAGGCTAAGATAAAAGGTAGGGAGGAGGGACTTGGGGGAGGGGCGTTGGGAGTGCGATAGGTGGAAGGAGGTTAAGGTGAGGGTGATAGGCCAGAGAGGGGGTGGGGGCGGAGAGGTTGGGAAGAAGATTGCAGGTCAAGAAGGCGGTGCTGAGTCTGAGGGGTGGGACTGAGATAAGGTGGGGGGAGGGGAAATGAGGAAGCGGGAGAAATCTGCATTCATCCCTTGTGGTTGGAGGGTTCCTAGGCGGAAGATGAGGTGCTCTTCCTTCAGGCGTCATCTTGCCATGGTCTGGCGATGGAGGAGGCCAAGGACCTGCATGTTCTTGGCAGAGTGGGAGGGGGAGTTAAAGTGTTCAGCCACGGGGCAGTTGGGTTGGTTGGTGCTGGTGTCCCAGAGGTGTTCTCTGAAACGTTGCACAAGTAGGCGGCCTGTCTCCCCAATGGAGAGGAGGCCACATCGGGTGCAGTGGATGCAGTAAGTGATGTGTGTGGAGGTGCAGGTGAATTTGTGACAGATATGGAAGGATCCCTTGGGGCCTTGGAGGGAAGTGAGGGAGGTGTGGGTGCAAGTTTTGCATTTCTTGCGGTTGCAGGGGAAGGTGCCGGGAGTGAAGGTTGGGTGGTGGGGGGTGTGGACCAGACGAGGGAGTCGTGGAGGGAGTGATCTTTCCGGAACGCTGATAGGGGAGGGGAGGGAACTATATCCCTGGTGGTGGGGTCTGTTTGAAGGTGGTGGAAATGACGAAGGATGATACGACGTATCTGGAGGTTGGTGGGGTGGTAGGTAAGGACCAGTGGGGTTCTGTCCTGGTGGCGATTGGATGGGGTGAGGCTCAAGGGCGGAGGAGCGGGAAGTGGAGGAGATGCGGTGGAGAGCATCGTTAACCACGTCTGAGGGGAAATTGCGGTCTTTGATGAAGGAGGCCATCTGGGTTGTTCGGTGTTGGAATTGGTCCTCCTGGGAGCAGATACGGCAGAGGCGAAGAAATTGGGAATATGGGATGGTGTTTTTACAGGGGGCACGGTAGGAGGAGGTATAATCTAGCTAGCTGTGGGAGTCGGTTGGTTTATAGTAAATGTCCATGTTGAGTCGGTCGCCTGAGATAGAAATGGAGAGGTCTAGGAAGGGGAGGGAGGAGTCTGAGACAGTCCAGGTAAATTTGAGGCACCCGCATGGGCCCCAGCTATGCCCGCCTCTTCATCGGATATTTGGAACAGTCCATCTTCCGCAGCTACACTGGCACCACCCCCCACCTTTACCTCCGCTGCATCGATGACTGTATCGGCGCTGCCTCGTGCTCCCACGAGGAGGTTGAACAGTTCACCCACTTTACCAATACCTTCCACCCATACCTCAAATTTACCTGGACCGTCTCAGACTCCTCCCTCCCCTTCCTAGACCTCTCCATTTCTATCTCGGGCGACCGACTCAACACGGACATTTACTATAAACCGGCCGACTCCCACAGCTACCTAGACTACACCTCCTCCCACCCTGCCCCCTGTAAAAATGCCATCCCATATTCCCAATTCCTTCGCCTCCGCCGCATCTGCTCCCAGGAGGACCAATTGCAATACTAAACAACCCAGATGGCCTCCTTCTTCAAAGACCGCAATTTCCCCTCAGACGTGGTTGACGATGCTCTCCACCGCATCTCCTCCACTTCCCGCTCCTCTGCCCTTGAACCCCGCTCCTCCAATCGCCACCACTACAGGACCCCACTGGTCCTTACCTACCACCCCACCAACCTCCAGAAACATTGTATCATCCGTCGTCATTTCCGCCACCTCCAAACAGACCTCACCACCAAGGATATATTTCCCTCCCCTCCCCGAAAAGACCACTCCCTTCTTGACTCCCTCATCTGGTCCACACCCCCAACCAACCCAACCTCCACTCCCGGCACCTTCCCCTGCAACCGCAAGAAATGCAAAACTTGCACACACACCTGCCCCCTCACTTCCCTCAAAGGCCCCAAAGGACCCTTCCATATCCATCACAAATTCACCTGCATCTCCACACACATCATTTACTGTATCCACTGTACCCAATGTGGCCTCCTCTACATTGGGGAGACAGGCCGCCTACTTGCAGAACGTTTCAGAGAACACCTCTGGGACACCAGCACCAACCAACCCAACCGCCCCGTGGCTGAACACTTTAACTCCTGCTCCCACTCCGCCAAGAACATGCAGGTCCTTGGCCTCCTCCATCGCCAGACCATGGCAACACGACGCCTGGAGGAAGAGCGCCTCATCTTCTGCCTAGGAAGCCTCCAACCACAAGGGATGAATGCAGATTTCTCCAGCTTCCTCATTTCCTCTTCCCCCACCTTATCTCAGTCCCACCTCTCAGACTCAGCACCGCCTTCTTGACCTGCAATCTTCTTCCCGACCTCTCCGCCCCCACCACCTCTCCGGCCTATCACCCTCACCTTAACCTCCTTCCACCTATCGCATTCCCAACGCCCCTCCCCCAAGTCCCTCCTCCCTACCTTAGCCTGCTTGGCACACCTTCTTCATTCCTGAAGAAGGGCTTATGCCTCTTTCCTGAGGAAGGGTCGATTCTCCTGCTCCTTGGATGCTGCCTGACCTGCTGCGCTTTTCCAGCAACACATTTTTCAGCTCTGTTTCTCATTCATGTATGTTTCTCATCCCTGTATGTTTCTCATCCATGTATGTGTGTGTGATACTCTAAAGTTTTGCACCTATGTTCCTGATGTATGCTCCAACCATGAGAAGCATGACACTGGAATCTCTTACAAGTAATATTGTGTAAGAAATAAAAATAATTAGAATATTTTTGTTCCACTATTGGAACAATAACTAATGATGTCTTTGATTGTACTATTTACGACAAAGATCTTTTATCACAGTCAATTTTAAGCTTATTAATCACATTACTGAAAGTGATCAAAAGACAATATTTGTTTTCAAGCATCTGTTTTAGTTTTATCCAGTTTCATTAAAGCCACCTTCATTACAATGAAGAAAGCCAATGGAAGAAATTAGTTAACTAGGTCAGCAAGACAAAATAGTCATAGAAATTAATCCCAGAAAATTCTTGACAGGAGATCCATAAAAAATTTACATACTGGGTGGTCAACAACTATTACCGGTTTTCTTGGTCTTATCATGATTGTAAATCATCAAAGTTTCTTCAAAATGAATCAAGAAAATAAACCATTAAATTGATATCCTGCTCTACTCTGGCGTCCGATATATGTGCCACAGCTGGGAATACTAGAAATGACATATCAGAGTCGGAGTCTAGATTGCTGGCGAGGAACTTTGGCCCCTTGTTGACTATTTTGGTGGCTATAGCTTATGATGTTTTTGGACCAAGAATGGCCAAAGGGGCAGAGGCAGTATGTACTTGAATTTCAAATATCCATTACAGGTAATTAAAGCTTCTCATCAACAACATTGGCTCCTAAACCAGCCTCAAAAATCTGCATGGAAAATAAATGGAACGAGTGAAACTCTATTTTTCTGATAAATAGTTAATTGAATTTTCATTTCACAGACTATTTGTCATGATTGCAAGTCTGCTTGGATCTCTTATAAATGTCACAAAAAAGGAGCCAAGAATGCAGTAATTAAGAATGTGAAATTATACTGTGTGATATTGTCACATGAACACCTCAGGAATGATTTTGCAAAAACACACTCATGACAGTGACCATCACTCTGAAACAGTACAAACAGGAATTCAGACAGCTGGTCTTTACAGCTTACAATCCTTCAGAATCCTGCTAGGAACATGGTTCAGTCAAATTGATCCTTTGTCTTTAAATAAATAGATTTACACCTCCATCAAAATAGCAATCTGGACTTTCATATCAACATGTTCAATATTTCTATGATAACAGAGTAAGGTTTAATTTCAAAACTCTCCACAGCAATATTATTTAACATTTAACTATAAATAATACCGCTCTTACTCTGATGCTCAGCCAAAATATATTTGTTGACTTTGGCCACCACTGGACAAGATTGAATTTGTTTCTTTTATAAAGTATTAATAAAGCATTTGATGAACAAAAATGCTATAACGGAAGATATTAGTAATTTGATCAATCAAGAGATACGCTTCACAAACTTGTGCCAGGTGTCATACTCTCTAAAGTATGACACGTCTTGTGGTTTTACATAATTAAACCAACAGTACTTGTTACCAAGGCAAATACTCAACATGCATTGTTACTAAAATCAATGCTGTAACTTCAATTCCTCTCATTACAGAGAACTGCTTTGCCATCCTTGGCACAGACATTCAGCAATATTAAGCATTGAGACTTTCTCAGTGTTTAATGTGTACAGTTCAGGATAGTGAAGGATGATAAATGCATACAGCTGCAACATATTGTGTTTAGGATTATAATGGTCTCAGAGATGTCATGTTAACATCTCTGCACCAGTAGCCCAACAGCCCAGACGGATACTCTGTTAGCACAGGTTCAAAACCTACCATGGCAACTGGTGAAATATAAATTTAATTAACAAAATCTGGAGTTGTAAAACCAGTCTCAATATTTTTTGGCAGGCTTGTTAAGAATCAAGGAACACTGCCTCAGAATAAGTAATGGGCCCTTTACAGAAGGAAATCTGTTTTCTGGGGAGTCTTCACCTATTAGCAACACAGCTGAAGCTATCCCTGTAATTGCATGAGAGGGTGGTCCGGTCATCAAACAGGAACCTGGACAGTTTGGTATCGGGTGAAGCTATAGGTTGTTAATTTAAGCCTGTCTTCACAGTTTAAATTGTTCTTTCTGCCAGACCATTAGACAGCAGATGGTATGGAGATGTCCTTACATGTTGAATGCCATTTAGGAAATATTCAAATTCCCTGCTGGTAAATGATGGCCCGTTGCCTGTGACCAACACTTCCAGGAGCCCACATGTTGCAAAAGATGCTGATAGTTTTTCTATTGTCATGCCCATGTTTATGAATGAACTCTACACACATCCAATCACTTTGAGTGGGTATTCACAATGGCTAAGAACATTAAACACATGAAAGGCCAACACATTCGATGTATAACCAAACCTAGGGTTTACCCAGCCATTCCCATGATTGTGGGGGAGCTGTTGGCTGTAATGTTTTGTTTTTGTTGCCACTCTGGGTACTGCCCACCAATGCAACTAGGTCTGTATCCATTCCTGGCCACCAGATATAACTCCTCACCAACATCTTCATTTTGGACACCCCTGGATGACCCTGGAATTCAGACAGTATTCGGCAGTGACCTTTGTTCGGGACAACTCTCACTCCCCATCATAAGGGCGATCTGATGTCCAAATCCAAAATGGCTTTGATTCTAGTTGTGATGGCCCTTTTGTTTCTCCCATCACCAGCTGTTTCAGTTTTGCCAGGATTGGTTCTTTATGTGTCCATGGTCTGGTATTGTCAGTTATTAACAGAAGGGTGTCCAGGAAATTTAAACCATAGCACACTCCTCCAGTGGAAGCACCGCCAGTGAGAGGCAATTCAAGGCATCTGCATTTGCTACTTGTCTTCCCGGACTTTGGTCCAACTTGTAATTCTGCACTTAGAATGAGAGCCCACCACTGAATTCTGCCAGAAGCTATGGGCAGTACCATCTTGTCCTCTTTGTGTAGCCCTCCCAGGGGTTGGTGGTCTGTTACTATTACAAATTTACATCCATAAAGGTATTAGTGGAACTTTCTCACACTAAAGATGACTGCCAATCCTTCCTTCTCTATCTGGACATATTTGCGCTCTGCATCAGCCAAATTCCCAGATGCATATGTTATTGTTCCTCTCCACTGGGCCATCTGTAAGCTAACACCACTCTGATATAGTACAGGGAAGCATTACATGTCCATAGCAAATCTTGCAGGGATCATAGTGTGCCAACACCTCAGACAATGATTGCTGCTTCTTCACTTCCAGAAAAGCTACTATTGACTTCGTGATCACTTTTCAAAAAGCTACTATTGACTTCGTGATCATTTCCAAGGTCGACCCTTTTTCATTACCAGATGTAGGAGTGCCAAGATGGAGGCCAGGTCATGTATGAACTTTCCATAATAAATCCCAATCCAAGGAAAGACCTAAGCCCTAGTACAGACTTGGAGCCAAGACACCATGGATCACCCTCAGTTTATCTTCCAACAGATATAACTCAGTCTTGTCGACTCTGTAGCCTAGGCAAGTCATTGGGCTGCCTGAAACATGCATTTTTCCCTTCTAAATGGATGCCCACCTTGGAGAAATGTCGAAGGACGAGGTCCATATTCTCCAAATTCTCATTATTAGACTTCTCTATTATTAATTCGTCATCCAGATAAATGGTAACCTGGGGTAGACCTTATAAAATCTTCTCTGTCGTCCACTGATAAATCACACAGGCTGATGATACAAATGGCAGTCTTGTGTATTGGTACAAACACTTATGGGTCTTAATTTGTAGCATGCTTCTGGGAACCACAATTGCAAGCATGCATGGCTTATGCCCAGACAGGCCTCCTGCCAGCTTTGCATATAAATCCTCTATGTGAGGGACTGGGTATTTACCCTGCAGTGAGAAGTGGTTTACCGTTTGTTTAACATCCGCACAAAGGCGAACTAACCCACCTGGCTTCACAATTGATATGACTAGTGCTGTCCATTCCACAATCTGGACTGGTTTGCTGATTCCTTCACTTTCCAGCCTTCTGATTTCTGCCTCTACTTTTGCCCGTAAGGTAAATGGTACTGGGCAGGCCTTGCAGAATTGCTTCCTGGTCAACTTGCAAGGTGGCTTTGGCTCCTTTGATAATCCCGAGATGTTCCTGAAAAACCTTTGAATATTTAATTAGGACTTCACTCAGGCAACCATTTTCTAATCAAAAATGTTGAGCCAATCCAGGTGAATCTTTCTCAATCATTTATGCACCATCAGGCTTGGGCCCGAGCCTTTGACTACGATCAGTGGTAACTGAACCAGCTGCTTCTCATGAAGCTGGAACCTAAGTTGTATCCTTAATCTGTAAAGGTTCCCTGGTATAGATTCTTAGTCTAGCCTTAGGGTTGGAGTGAATTTTGTTAAAGACTGGTTTAGAATTCACTGAGACAGCCGAGTTGGTATCAAGCTCCATTAGAACTGTGTGACCATTTAACCAGACATTTATATTTTGATTGGTTCTGATTTGGATGTTGCAAAACAAATTAACAGTTCCAAGCCAGGCTTGGGTGGGTTTTACAGGGTGTGCACTCTCCTGGATTCTGGCCCATAAGTTGTTCCACAAATCCAGACGATGTAAGTTTTCTGTACAACAGCAGTAGCTTTATTGGACAGCCCTTGTAGTGACTCTTCTTCACAAATTACTGCCTTACACCAGAGATAATATATTTTATAGGAACTGAACAAAGACTAAATCAGTCACATGGATGATTGTCATCACATAATTTAAAGTAGGCAATTATGAATTCACAAAACCTGATGAATATTGGTGTATTGTAACAACGTATGAATGGACTATCGAAACCGATTATCGTATCTTCCATGATTATGTGTTGATGGAGAGAAATTAAGGCAGAGAGGTTTTGCCTGCTACAAATGGGGAACTCACATACTTATGCTAATATGAAGGCAAGGTAAATGGGGGATTCACATCCCTAAGCTAATATGGAGGGGAAGTTAGACAATGAGAGAGCGAGGCAGTTAACTGGGTTGGGGCCAAGGCTACTAGTCCTGTCTGGAAAGGACAAAGGTCTTGTCTAGGCTTACTTGCGTGGAATGGGGGAACACACATGTGTGGATTCAGTTGCTGGTGCAGTAAGTCCTTTGGTAGTGGGATTTTTAACGCTAAAGTCCCCAATGTATCCTGGAAGAGAAGTAAAGCATGGAACTGATCCCTCTGTGACATTTTAACTTCTTCAATAAGCTCTCTTACTCTATTCAGGCCTAGTGGGTCTCTTTTGCTGTTTCAAGTCTGCATACAACAGCAACTAGAGTAGTTTGTCCACTTGGATCCTGAAGAAAATGTTAACCGTTTGGCCAAAGCTTGGCTTTGTTTTAGTGTTTTCCTGTGGGTTGACTCAGAGTCCATCTGCTCAGGATATATCCTGAATGAGGTTATGCAATTACTTATACTCAAATGGTGTTCCCAAGCTCATCAGACTGATAAGAGTATCCACTTCCATTGAAATATCTTGTTGCATTTTCCAGTGATAAAGCCAGTTATAGTGCTGTTTGAAGTCCAACTAAGCTTCAGCTTGTAGGCACTTTTGCATGGTTACAGCATTAATCTCACATACCAAACAGGCTCTCAGCATCTGATTAAGGGTTAAACCAAAGTCACATGTCTCTGCCAGCTGTCTTAACCTAGTAAAAGATTGTGATACTGATTCCCCTGGTCCAAGTAAAACCGGTAATGTTTCAGAATTAGAGGAGGCTTGGAGTTGTAATATTCTTTAACTAAATGCTTGAATCCAATTATTGAAAGGCTTTAGGCTGGTGCCTCAGGGAAAGTTAAACTTCTGTTAACTGAAAAAGCTGTGGGTCCACAAGCTGTCACGCGAATTATTCATTGCTTTTCATCTGCGCCAATGTCATTTGCTTGGGAAAATAATGCATTCTTTCCACTTACTGGGCCCAGTCTTCAAAGGTGGGATAATTTGAGTCAAGCTTCCCAAATAATGCCGTGATGCCAGAAATGCTGACCCCAACTCAAACTGTTGCAAACGAATTTCTTCAGGAGCGACTTTTTTTCTCATCACCATTGAAATAACTCTGTATATGTTGGTTTCCCATCACCAAGTCACCCTTTATTTACACGTGAAGAGGCCTTGACACTGATCCAGCTCACCCAGAGCCAGCTCTCAGACTGAGCAAAAACTCTGACACTCTTGTTTATATCCAGAGGTCCCTAAATGGATCAGATTAACAATCCCAATCAGGGAACTCATATTTTATGAGGTCCACCTGGCTGATCTTGGTATAATCACTACAATGGCACCCCATCACCTTCTTGCCTCAATTAAAGCCTCCTTAAAGATGTTATTTTACCTCCAGTCCTGTTAGGCAGGGAAAGAGCTAAGGAATATATCATCTAGGCAAGCTTAAAACTGAATAATTACAGGATGGAAGGGAAGATGTACCTGCTTTAGGAGGAACACTCTATTCAATGTGCCTCTACTATGGCCTCTAAATCTAAATCTCAGTTCTGCCCCTACCTAGACAGCTTCGCACTTGCTAAGGCCTCAAACCTCTCCCTGACCAAAAACCTTGAAGTCCAGTATCCAACTTCCTTTTCCTTGGGACTGTCTACAAGTACAACAGCAGACTTGACTGTGATCTGTCACCACTGGGTCGATACCCAAGGAGAGGATTGCTGTGCCCGAGGGGCAGAAGTCCCATTATCACTTTATTATGACCAGCATAATAAAGACAACTGCAAGACAACCAACTTTAAGATCAGCACAACGGTTCAGGCAGCATCCCCGAGGAGCAGAAAAATCGACGTTTCGGGCAAAAGCCTTTCATCAGGAATACAGGATTTTCCTGCTGAGTTTTTCCAGCAATTTCTGATTTTGTGACTGTGCAAGCGACTGGAAAAGGTAGTGTGATGAGGAATATGGTCCCTCATAAAATCCATCTTGGAGGGGAAAAGTTAATGTGGTACCTGGTTATCACAGAATCCCTACAGTGTGGAAACAGGCCATTTGGCCCAAGTCCACACCAACCCTCCGAAGAGTAACCCACCCAGACCTATTCCCCTACCCTATTAGGCTATATTTACCCCTGACTAATGCACCTAACCAAACATCCCTGAACACGATGAGCAATTTAGCATGGCCAATTCACCTAACCTGCACATCTTTGGATTGTGGGAAGAAACCAGAGCACCCAGAGGAAACCCACGCAGACATGGAGAGCATATGCAAACTCTGCTGATGGTTGCCTGAGGCTGGAATCGAACTCAAGCACCTGGCACTGTGAGGCAGCAGTGCTAACCACTAAGACATTGCATCACCCCGAACCACCATGCTGCCCCCTGATTACTAGAGACTGGGTGGAGCAAGTCTTCACCCTACACCTGCCTGAGTCCAGAGGCATGGAATGTTGTCAGCTGTCATTGGGCGGTTAAGGTCACATTGTGGGGAGTGGGCCATTGTCTGTCCTGCAGGACCAGAGCAAAAGGTCTGGGGATTTGCAGTAGGTCAGTTACAAATCTGATCACAAACAATCTTGACCATGTCATTGGTCATTTCAGATTGAACACTGAAGGCATCTCTGTGAAGCAGCAGTAATCACAGGCAAACACAGAAATAGCATCTGCAAGCCACAATTCACAAAAACAGTGCAAGATCACATAGGCTGCACAAGCACACAAAACTGATCTCCCTCACCTAGAATTGTAAGTACTCACCAAAATGACCTTTTATGCATTGTCACCTTTCTTGGGGTGACAAGAGGACAGGATATCAGTAATCATACAGCACTTAAAATCTCCTCCTGTATCAGCTTGACATGGTATCTGCTCCTTACATCAGAATAATGTCCATACAGAGACATTCCATGGCCCTTGTTGGAGTCTATTCATGAAGGAGTATGCTAAACTATCAAGGGCCAGTTACCTAACAGGGATGATTACTGCAAGGCAATGTCTACCCTCTGTAATCATGATTGATGTCTCCTTTAGCCAATTCTGTGAATCAATGTAGCTCATTGTTTCAATAGTGCCATGGTGGAGCGGAGGAGCTACGATTGATTCTGAAGAGTTGGGAGAGTGGCAGCTGTCATTTGAGGACTAAACGAAGACATTGAACAGGAGGACCATTACCTTCAACATGATAGTATGATGCAGGTCCATGCAACAAACCTGACAAACCTAATTCCCACTGGGTACTAACAGATATGAGGTGCTTGCAGTGATCACTCAACAAATGTATTGCTGCTCGAAAGGTAAGCAGGCCCTGTTTGTTTGCAGAAGTAAATGTAGCTTTTTTCTGCTTGGTTTTTCTTCCATTTCATTGTTACTTGAATCAAGGTAAACATTTTCAAGCATTTGAAGGCTTCCAGTATGTAAGGGTTCCATTTTGAGCGATGAGGTGTTGGTCCACACTGGGCATTGGGGAAAGAATAACATATCCTGAGGCAAGATTCTAAACTGGGATGATAATTGGATTGCGATACATTTATGAATGTGCTCTTGTAGTTGCAATGAAGTGTCAATGTGCCACCTGCGTACCCAGAGAAGTGTTTCTTTTTTATTCCTTTTCCCCTATATGTGCAACAAAGGGCACCACCAGCCTGACAGTGCTTGATCAAATGTGTGGCCAGGCTTTATAAGTGGCTCCAGGAATCCCAGGAGTTGGCAAATACTTCCATCTCTGGTAAGAGGAAAGATCGGACGCATGGGGCAGCATTGAGGTCTGGTGCACAGGTAATGAGGCAAATTTCAAAGAGTAGTGTCGGAAGTCCTCCTGGGCACACAGAGAGAAATCCTCTATGAAATCACCAGATCTAATACTTTGCTCATTTCTGGTAAAATTCAGCCTATTGTATCCTTTTGCAGCACCCATCTCCCTTTAAAGTGCCACCAAGTATTTTTAATGGAAAAATGCTACAATGCAATTAACTGTTTGTTCTTGCAAATAATATGAGGAACATGATGTGGTGGCAGAAATTTTGTAATAGTTGACATCTGTGTATAATTGGCATTAGAAAAAAGTTGTTTGGAGATATTGTAAAACCAGTCGAGACCAAGGGGAATAAACTGAGGCCAGAGGAGTGATGTATGGGCTCAATATCAAGATGTACCTCTGATGTAAAGGAAAACTGTTCACTGCATTAAATGGATTGGACCTGCTTTCATGATTTGGATTTGTTAAAATAAGAACCTGAGAAAGGGCAGATTACAAAGACTACAACATTCATTTAAGAAGAATATCGAAATCCTAATTTCTCAACACACCACACAGATCTCTAAACTTACATAAGCCCTCCAGTAGTCAAGTAGTATCCCAAAGGGACAAATCTTTTCTGACAGTGATTGATTCCATTTAAATAGCCACATGTTAGAGAGGAGATTAAAATGAATTCCAGTTCAATAAGGATATTGCAAGTTTACATCATGCAGGGCCAGTTGAGGTGAGGCAGTGGTGGGGTCAGTGTAAGTGCAGGGTTGGGAGGAGAGAGGTGAAAGAGTGGGGGATATGGAGAAAACAGTTTAAATGAAAATTAATGTAAAATGCAAGAACACAAATCAATGGAAACTTGGCAAGCAGGAGTTCAGCAAAGATTCAAAGTGGAGAAATGGTGAAAAAAAGATTTCACTTAAATCTCCTCAAAAATATGTCGCAAAAGACAGTGGTATCTTGAACGGGTATCACATATTTGAACAATATTTGCTCCTCAGTTGCTGAAAAACATAACTTGAATTGTTTCAGATCAGAAAATGCATGTGACTCTTTTTTATCACAATTTTTTTTGTTTTACCCTGCTCAATGACCCCGCAGGCAGCTTCATGGACCTATTTCCCTCTTAGAGTTCTTGAGAAGGTTTGTAATTCAGGCTGTGGATGAAGTCGTGGATCCATTCACTGGGCAGGTGTGTTTTTCTGCTAATGTTTTGTTGCCTTGCTATGTGACATCTCAGTGCATCTTTGAGAAGGTGTTGGTGGTCTGTCCTGCCTGGTATTTATATGTCCCTGTTTATTGGTACTTCCGGTTCTGCACTTGATGTTTTGTATATTGGGTCCAGTTCAATGTGTTGATTGATTAAGTTCCAGTTGGAATGTCAGGCTTCAAGGAACTTTCTGGCGTGTCTCTGTTTCGCCTGTGCTAGGATGGTTACATTTTCCCAGTTGAATTTAGGCCTTTCGTTGTTTGCATGGTTGGAAATGAGAGAGTGCTGGTCAAGTCTGGCAGTTGTGAGCTGATGTTCGTGCACTCATATGGTCAATTTTCTTCCTGTTTAACCTACGTAGTGTTTTTCACATTCCTTGCAAAATATCTTGCATATAACGTTTGTCCTGTTGGACGTGGGTGTTGGGTCTTTAACCTTTGTGAGGAGCTGGTGGAAGGTGTTTACTAGTTTGTGGGCCATTAAAAATGCTTTGTTTTGTTTAAATCCTTTAATAGGTGTTCCTATCCCAGAAGGCAGAACAGCAACATGCATTCAAAGAATTTAAATAAAATGGGTAACCCAAGAGCACCATCCTCCAGTACTTACTGGACAAACACAAAGAAGAAAACACTACATGACCAGACCTGATAACGACTATACCATACATCAAAGACATATCAGAGATAACTACCTGACTACTTAGACCCCTGGGAGTATTAGTGGCCCACAAACCAGTAAACACCTTCCACCAGCTCCTCTCAAAGATTCAAAACCCGACACCCATATCCAATAAAACAAACGTTATATCCAAGATACCCTGCAAGGACTGTGAAAAATACTAAAAAAGAAGAAAACTGATCATACGAGCGCATGAACATCAGCTCACCACTGCCAGACACAACCAACACTCTCATTTCCAACCATGCAGATAATGAAAAATACAAATTCAACTTGCAACCATCCTTCAACTTGTATCTTGAAACAGAGACAAGCAAGGGGATTTCTTGAAGCCTGGCACTCCAACCCGAACTGAATCAATAGACACATTGAAATTTACACCACTCAGATACAGAACTGCAAGTACCAACAAAAAGAGACATATAAATACTAGGCGGGACAGACCACCAACACTTCATCAAAGACGCACTAATAATGTCACCTAGCAAGGTGACAAAACATTTGCAGAAAAACACATCAGCCCAGCAAATGAATCCACGACTCTATTTCCCTCTGTTAGCTATTTCTGTAAAACTATCAGTCGAAGTGGAAATTAGAACCAGGCTGCTTACAATCTTCACACCCTTGGCACACCCTCCTCATTCCTGAAGAAGGGCTTATGCCCGAAACGTCGATTCTCCTGCTCCTTGGATGCTGCTGACCTGCTGCGCTTTTCCAGCAACACATTTTTCAGCTGCTTACAATCTTCATCCAGGACACTTATAGCACTAGGAAGTGATGGTGGAATGGTCATAATACTGCTTGACTTATAATTCTAATGCCTGTACTAATCCTCTGAAGCCCAGGCTCAAATCCCACCACAGTAGCTGATGAGATGTAATTAAAATCTGGAACTCAAAGCTAGTCATACTGACCATCTAACTATTATTGTGGGAAATTTGCTATCTTATTTGATCTCACCTTCATCTGACTCCAGACCCACAACAATGTGGTTAATTTTTAAAAACAGCAATCAGGGATGGGCAACAGATGAAGGAATGAACTTTCTTTCAAACAAGCTGCTGGACAACCAGCAAGAGGAGAGAGCATGGCTGAAGTTGCTCATCTTAGCTCAAGTGCAATGAAAGTAGCTGATGCTTCTCTATTTATCAACAACTGGCCCAATGTCTCAGCATGGACCAAAGAGCCTGAGAGCTGCCTACTCCATACCATACAGCCTAGTAGGCCATCTTTGTGCTTAATATAACAAACTAACTTTCAACCCTTCATGACATGATCGTAGTATGATGCTAGTCACTTGCTGCCAACAGAGAGAAAACAGTTTGTTTATATAATGTCTATAATAATAGGTGAGGAATGAAATCAAATGTGCTCATAATTCTGTGTTACTTTAGTCAGGGAGAGTCCCAGAGGACTGGAAAATGGACAATGTAACACCCCTGTTTAAGAAGGAAGGGAGGAAGAAGACAAGAAACTATAGGCTGGATAGCCTGGCCTCGGTTGTTAGCAAGATTTTAGAGTCCGTTATTAGGAATGAAATTGCAGAGTAGTTGGAAATGCTTGGTAAAATAGGACTGATTCAGCATGGCTTCATCAATAGGAGGTCATGCCTGACGGATCTGTTAAAATTCTTTGAGAAAATACTAAGCAGGTTAGAGAAAGGAGAGCCAATAGACATGATCTATTTGGATTTCCAGAAGACCTCAGACAAAATGCCGCACAGGAAGCTGCTAAATAAGATACGGGCCCATGGTGTTAGGGGTAAGGTACTGGCATGATTAGAGGATTGGCTAACTGACAGAGGCCAATAAAGGGGATAAATTGGTCGTTTTCAGGATGGCAGTCGGTAATTGGGGAGTTCTGTGGGGGTCAGTGTTGGGACCACAACTGTTCACATTATATATTAATGATCTGGACAAAGGAATGGAGAGCGTTATTGCTCTGTTTGCAGCTGACACAAAGATAGGTGGAGGAACAGGGAGCATTGAGGATGAGGGGAGGCGGCCCAGCCTGGACAGGATAGGAGAATGGGCAAAAAAGTGACAAATGGAATACAATGTGGAATGTGTGAGGTTATACACTTTGTTGGAAGAATACAGGCATAAACTGTTTTCTAAATGGGGAAACACTTTGGAAATTTGAAGCACAAAGTGACTTGGGAGTCCTAGTTCAGGATTCTGTTAGGGTTAACATGCAAGTTCAGTTGACAGTTAGGAAGGTAAGTGCAATATTAGCATTCATTTCAAGAGAGTGAGAATAAAAGAGCAGAGACATTCTGCCGAGGCTGTATAAGGCTCTGGTCAGATATCATTTGGTATATTGTGTGCAGTTTTGAGCACTGTATCTCAAGAAGGATGTGCTGGCCTTGGAGAGTGTGCAGAGGAGATTTATAAGAATGATCCTGGGGGTGAATAGCTTATCATATGAGGAGCAGTTGAAGACCCTGGATCTGTACTCGATGGAGTTTAGAGGAATGAAGGGGGTTCTGATTAAAACTGAGAGGCCTGAGTAGAGTGGACATGGAGAAGATGTTTCCATGAGGAGGAGAGACTAGGACCCAAGACCACAGCCTCAGAGTGATGGAAGAACTCTTTAGAACTGAGATGAGGAGGAACTTCTTCAGCCAGAGAGCGGTGAATCTGTGGAACTCAGTGCTGCAGAAGGCCATGGAGGCCAAGTCATAGAGTGTATTTAAAACAGAATTAGATAGGATCTTGACTGGTAAGAGGATGATGGGTTACGGGAGTGTAAGACAGAAGAAAGGGGGTGAAAAACATGTCAGCCATGATTAAATGGCAGAGCAGACTTGATGGTTTGAATTCATCTCTGATATCCTGTGGTCTTATAGGGTTTAACTTCAAATAAGTACAGACTATTATTTACAATAATTGCTTCTTGACCAGTCACAACCTACATGGAATAAAAATTCCATTTCCATGCTAAGGAGGTATAGACATGTGCAGAAAACCCATAGAGTTGGGATGGGGGGGGGGTTGATAGCTTTTTGAACTTCATGATCCCATAATGCATTGGCAATATTTTCTGAGTATTAAATGCTAGTAAGAATGAAAGGTAAGGGAACCAAAGCCAGGTTCCTCAAGTAAGGAGGGAGACAGAAAATATGATATAAAAAAAGATAGTGTATCATGCACGTCAGACGGACTCTTCAAGAAAGAAGCACTCCTAAAACTTTGGGGTGAATCTTACAAATTTTAGTCTCAGTTCATGTCATGTTGTGTGTAGTGAAGTGCTTTTCCCTATGAAGCTGGCCGAGTTACCTTACCAAACTCACCCACATTAATTGCTGCCCAAAATCAAGTATCACATCTCATTCCACCCCACCATACTCCACGCTGCTCTTGGAGCAACTGTTTCCACTCTGGACACAGCAGAAGTGGCTGGGCCGTCCAACCTGCCTGACCCCTCCATTGGAAGCTCCAGCCCAGGATGGTTAAGTTGCCTCTAGCACTCAGCATGTCTGGCCCAACCAGACTCAGAGACACCCCATGGGTTGCATAACTAAACTTCAAGGGCCAATGGATTCAACTACAGAGCATGCTCCCTTCAGCCCATCTGCAGAGCCAGAGAGCTCAGTGTGATGTAGTGGGAGGGGGAGAGTATATGAGGCTGTGGCTGACAGGAATGTAAATAGCTTATTTCAACTGTAAAAGTTTGTTTTCCACCTTACACATGACTGTCTGTGTCTCAGTGCAGGCCTAGATGTTTCACTGCACCCTGAAGCATCACTCCTTGGCAATAATGAGGCTCAATGGTTGGTGGTCTACAATAAGCACCAGTTATACCATGTGGCAGCAGGGTTAGTAATATCTGGCAGTGGCATTGATTCACTCCAATGCCTCTTTAACATTGTCTACAAAACTGGCTGGATATTCAGGAGTGCATATATCAAGCAATTCCTCATCAGTGATGGTACCAAGAAGAACATCAGGCAGAGAGGATGGTTCAGGAGTAGGCAGCCTACAAGCTGTGTTGCCAATATATCACATGCTCACTGCTCTTGTTCTTCCCCAGTGATTGCCTAGTGTCTGGTTGCAAATTGAATCCTCTCCCTCACACCTTGGCTCCCATTGGCAGTGAGTTCATGGTCAATCTCCGCAACACTGCACTCTTCCGATGTGCTTCATGATTGAAATGAGAATGAGCAGTCCTTTGCCACTGGCTTCCACTGTCACTGTTACTGTGCTGCTAAGGCCCCCAAAATCATCCTTCCCTTCCTACATGCTCATTCCATGAACCCCATAGACTTCCCAGGTTATCATCTAAGAGACCAGTATACCTGTTCCCCAGCCACCTTCCCTGTTCACTCCAAATTTATGAGGACAGAGGAGATGGGATGAGTATGGCCCATCTCCTCAGTTGAGCTGACCTGCCAGGACTGACGCAAAACCGCTTGCTGGTGAACAAACATCACCAAATGTACCAATCCTCTGCCCTTTGACAAACATCTTTGGAAACTAAGGACTGGCTGTCTCACTATTCTCTGAAACAGAGAGACACAGAACCTCTGTAAAATACCACCTCAACCAAATGCATGACCATGGCCAAAGCCTGGGATTGTTGTGGGATGCTGCATCTGACCTCTATGAACCTCATTTGCAGACTACTCCGCTAAGACTTTCCTGCGAGCTAAGTGTCCACTGCTAGCTGCAGATACAATCTATTTGTGTGAATGTTTCTGCCATGTGTGAAAGGGACCAGGGCAATGTGGCACACTGACGTATGACAAGATGTCATTGACTGAGGACTGATACACAAGATGGCCACCTGAGTCATGTGACTCTGTGAATTGCCAGTGCAAGGCACGGCATGGCAAAGAAAGGCATGCAAACTGTGGGCATTCTGTTAGGCATCCAATGAATGTGTGCTGAGAGAGCAAGACACTAACCCTGAGAGGCAGCCTGATTCATATTATGGACTGGATGCCTGTTTGTGGGTGATAATTCTGCCCAATGCAGACATGTACCATTGATTAGCAGTGTGCCCTCTTAGACAAGGCATGGCTTGCATGGTGCACTGTTATTTCGTTAATACATGACAGGACAGTGTTTTTTTGGCAGGTTTGAAAGAACCACTGCCTTTTTTGATAAATAGAAATAACTTAGCCATTTGAGTAAAATTTTTAAAATTGCCAATGACCCCCATTTGGTGATGTGGCTTAATGATGAAGATGACAGCAATAGGGCGTTGAGTGGACAGATTGAAAATGGAATTTAACCTAGATTAGTTTGAGGTAATATGGGTTGTTCACCATTCTAAAAGACAATGTAGAGTTAATATCACAGGGACAGTTAGTGGTGAGGCACATAGATTGTTGAAGGTGACAACACATACTGAGAAAGTACAACATGTGGGAAAATAAGCTTCATTAATAGAAGCATTGAGTACAAAAGTAGGACAGTTACACTGACCCTTATAAAGTCATGGTTGGACTATAATAAGAGTATTGTGTCCACCATGAATCTTTTTAGCTCTGTTAGGTGGACAATTGGTTTGTAATGAAGAATGATTCCAACATCGTGGGTTCAACCAGTTGGGGTAACCATGAAAGATTCTCTTCTCAGCCTCATCTCTTGCCTGAAATAGGGTGACCTTCAAGTTAACCAACACCAGTTGTCTCTGTCTAATGAGAAAGCAGCCCCATGGTCTGGCAAGACTATGGCAACTTCTCCTTTATTATGTCCAATCCTTGTTAAGATATCTCAAAAAGAATGTGAGGATCCTTGAGACGTTCCAGAGAAGATTTGTCAGAATGCTTTCAGGAATGAAGGATTGTAATTATGTAGTTGGAGAAACTTCTGCCAACTCAGGTGCCAATGTCAGGGTGGCACCAAGGCACAGTGGTCAGAAGTAAAAGCTCAAGATTTTCTAAGAGCATGAAAGGTTGCATGGCTGTTTTAACAATATTCCACTCGTGTGTTAACATTATATATTGCATTTCTTTCAACTTTATTGATGTATGGGATTATTAGTATAGACTAGCTTAAACAAAGTGTGAAATATAGAGGCTCATCTCATGATTTATATGAATTTAGTTCCGAGGAAGTTTGGGGAATTTCCTTTATTGTGGAGAAACAGATGTTGTGTTTTTGCATTCAGTATTTAAAAATATTCACATTAGTGGTCTCCCTCTGTGAGACATGGCTAGGCATGGCTCAACTGGTCTCCCTCATAAACATTGTCAAAGAGATTATCTGAAATTGCTCTCCATAGGGAGAGCTGAACTGATGTAGGTGACATTCAAACCCAGTAACAATGGTACAAGATCTGAATTATTGGTCATGGTAGGACAATTGACATATGTCCACATGCAAGACATCCTCAGGACTGTAATTCACTAGCAAACATATGCAAAAAAGTTTGCTTCTTTGTTCTGTTAGATGAAAGAGGACATAGGCTCATCAATCAGGGAGAGGAGATGTCAAGACTTGTGAAAAGCCAACCCAGGCAATGACATTCTGACAATGAGACCACAATAATGGTCTGCTTCCCTCTTACAAGTCTGTCCATAGTCCTAGTATCCAGGAAAGGGTCATGCACATTCAGTCTCCTCTTCAGCTCATACATTTCACCTAAGGCGGAGTAGTACTTCTCCTTCTTATTCTGTTACAAAAGTTCTCTGCATCATGTGGATACTGCAGTGCATGGCAGAATGTGACTAGTCATAATGCACTCTGCTCTGAGTGCTGCACAGCCCACCACCCAGACTGGAGTAGGCAGAGGATGCGTTTTTCAGCAAGCCAGTGGTTTACTCAGTGATGGAGACAGAAACTGCACTGTACTTCTCTTTTCTCTTTTCAAGCAGCGGGTGATAGTTGAAGGGTATTTTTTGTGACTGGAAGCCTGTGTATGGTGGTGTACTACAGCATTTGGCACTGGGTCTCTTGCTATTTGTTGCGTACATTAATGAGCTGGACTGATCATAGGAAGTATGATCAGTAAGTATGCAAATAACATGATAATTAGTATGGTAAATAGAAAGGAGGAAAACCTTAGGCCACAGAACAATATAGATAGGCTGGTTAATTGAATGAATAGAGGTGAATGGAATTTAATCCTGAAAGTTGTGAGGTGGTGCATTTTGGGACAACTAACAAGGCCAGGGAGTACAAGTTGAATGGTAGGAATGGAAGAAATACAAAAGATCAGAGGGATCTTGTCCATAGATCTTTCAATGCAGAAGGACGGGTAGATAAAGTGGTTAAGACGACAAATGGGAAACTTGCCTTTATTAGTCAAAACATTGAAAACAGGAGCAAGGAGGTCATAATGGAGCTGAATATAACATTATTTAGACCACAGCTGAAGTACTGTGTATTGTTCTGTTCACTACACTGTAGGAAGGATGTGACTGCAGTATAAAGGATGCAGAAGAGATTCATCCTGGGTGTTGTCTGGGCTGGAGCAATTCAGCTATGAAGAGATGTTCGATAGGCTGAGGTTATTTTCCTTAATCAAGAGAAGACTGAAATGGGATCTGGTTGAGGTGTACAAGGTTCTGACCACAGAGATAAGATAGAGATGGAGAAAATTTCCCTTAATGGAATGGTCAATAACTAGGGCATAACTAGGTGTTTTAAGGTAAGGAGCATAAGATACAGAAAGTATTCGTGGATTTTTTTCCCATTCAGAAGTTAATGATATGATGCTTTCGCTGGAGGTTTGTCTCCTGACCTGCTGACCCTCTGTCTGCTGCTGCTAAGCTACAGCTTCTGTTGTTGGCTAATGCAAATACTGCATCCTTTTATTTGTCTGTATTTTTAATCATTGACTGAAATAAACAGCAAACTGTTTTAAAACCAATGATGGTTGTTGGATGCTGTGGGTTTTGGAAGCAAGTAACCTGACTTCAATGCATGCATCATTTGCTCTAGGGTTTGTTAAACCAATAATTGAAGTCTAGTTTGTAGACAAGCTGGAGCTGAGGGCATGCTCTCATGGAGATTTGATGGACAACAATTAGCTGATTGGTCAGTTATTGATGACAATGGGCTTTGCCTACCAACAATTATGTGACTAGTTTTCAGGTAATTGAACAGTTTGGAGGTGTGAACAAGATAGGGAGACACCTTCCAACCAAGCCTAGAGGGATAATGGACTCCACAGCTGAACAGGTTCCCTCCACCCCATCTGCAGTAGAGGGAGCTCACTCAAATACAGTGGGAGGGAGGGGAAGAGGAAAATGGCACATGGATTGCATGGGTGAGCCTACTCTGGAAATAGTTCAGAAATCCATTACAAATGCTTGCTTTTCCTCATTCATGTATCTCTGGCTAGGGTATTGCATTCTTTGGCATCACTTCATTGGCACTAATGAAGTGCACTGTGTAGAGGTATGCACTGAACTCCAAATACATTATGTTGGAGCAGGGGAGCAATGTACTTGGCATTGGGTCCTTCACCATTCCTGACTGTTCCTGACTGTGACAAAGATGTGCAGGCTAGATGGATTGACCATGTTAAATTGCCCATAGTGTCCAGGGGAAGTACAGGCTAGGTGGATTAAGCATGATAAATGCAGGGTTAGAGGGATAGGATAGGGGCTGGGTCTGGGAAGGATGTTCTTCAGAGGGTCAATGTGAACCTGATGGGATGAAGGGCCTGCTTCCACACTGTAAGGATTCTATGTTTCTAAGGTGTCCAGAAAGAGGTCACCACTCATCTGCACCACCCCTCCACCAGGACCTCCAGGTGCCTATTGGAGAAGCACAGAACTATCTTCCCCTTCTCTGACATGTTCAGAACCTGTCAGTTACTGAGCAGGCCAACTTCAGAATGCCAGCACTTGTCCGGGTGCACAGTGGCTTATTAATTATAGTGTGGGTGCTGGAGAAGCTGGCCTTTCAGCAGATACCCAATAAGTATGGAGGTGTTCTGGGAATGGTGCATGGTTAGATGGCGATAGAGTTAGATGTCAGGAATGCCATGTATGGCAGAGTAGGTAATTAATGAGGTGAGCTTGGTAAACTGCAGTGAGCAATCTTGCTTGCGCTCACACCAAGAAAGACTCCAAAAACCTTGACGTAATTTGTATTTAGTCAAAAGAACATAAGATTCAGCCTGTTTTTTATGAAGTGGAAGGAATTCTATTGCTTTAATGTACACGTTGCCTGAAATCACAAATTGTAAAGCTGGAAACCAGGTGCTGGGTACTTCATCTACACCAATTAATCAATCCAGTGCTATTTAATGAAATTTATGCTCAGGGTGCATGGATTCCATGTAAAACTACTGCAGAATTCAAGAACTGCTGCATAAAGAAAATACAATGAGGTACAACATTGCTGTAAATCTCGTCTAATTCAGACATATAGTTTTGTGAAGATGTCTGAACCAATGACCATGAGCTGTATATTGTAGGAAAGGATTTTCCATGTAATAGAAGCAAGACAATTATTAGGAAGACATTAAGGAAGGCAGAAAAATTTAAGTTGAGCCACGGCATTTGTCAATGCCACTGCATCACATAGAGATTAAAACATGCAACATTTAGTGGAGAAAAGAATTATCCAAATCCTGGAGACCCTTCTATGTAGGGTGTATTATGTTCCCACTGAATGACCAAAATGACCTCATGACTGAGCATTATACCTCCTTTCCTTGCTTGCAGATGCAGCTGCATCCTAAAGTGTTACAAGACAAAGACAAATTGAAATTTGATGGCATTCCCTGTATTGATCACTCCAACTTGAATTATCATTGTACATACATAGGAATATACCATAACTAGGTGTATTGCATGCCAGAAATTTCAATCCTAAGATTTCACAAAGTGACGTTGACTTCTTATACTCCTTGAAATCCTCTTCAGTGGTGAATGGCCTTCAATATTCACAAGAGGAACTTGCATTTTTTTTTAAAATGTTCAAAATGTGGTCACCTCCATATCGGGAGATGAAACACAAATTAGATGACTGCTTTGTAGAATACTGATATTCGCTCCATAAAAATTACCCAAGCTTCCAGTTGCCTGCCACTCCAACATAATACTGCATTTCCATGCTAATATTTCTGTCTCAGGCATGCTGTAGCGTTCCAGTGAGTCTCAAAGCAAGCTGGAGGAAGATTATTTCATCACCCATTTGGAGTCCTTACAACCTTCAGAACTCAACACTGGTTTAACATTTTCCTTATGAACTCCTCCTGTCTTGTCTCTTACCCACCCTCATACTCAAGTCCTGCCATGACGTAGGTTGCTTCCTGCACAGTTCACCTATTTCCACCTACACATTGCCCCCATTATCACTAACCTAATTTATCTTCCCTTGCAGCCTTTGCCTGCCTACATTTCTCTCTCTCCCTTGCTAAGCTCCATTTCCACCTATCCATTCACCCCTTGCCAACACCAAACATCTCCCAACCCCAGCTCATCCTCAGCATTAACAACACCTTTTGCTAATTGCTTTCAGTTCTCAAAAGAGGTCATTGGAAGCAAAACATTAACTCTGTCTCTCTCCCACAAATGCTGCCAGGCCTGAGTTTCTCCAGCAATTTTCGTTTTAGTTTGCATTTATCTAATTTTTTTAAGGTAGTAAAACATCTCAAGGAAGTTCACCAATGCATTATCAGATAAAAGTTTGTGAGACTCAGACTTGGACTTGACCTCTGTCATGCTACATTATGCTGAGTGACTGAATGAATGAGCCATCTCAGAAGATATTAGGACAGATGATCAAAAGCTAGACTTCAGGGAGATAAGAGAAATAGAAATTTACATCATAATCCTGGGAGATGGCTCATCCCTTTTTTAGATGAAGGCAGTAGATTTTCTAATGATTCTATTATGTTTAAAAACCATTATGTAGAAAGATTTAAAAAAGAGACATGCACATGAGAATTTGTTTGTAGATCCACAATTTAAATGGTTTATCTAACTAAATGAATGCCAGCTATTGTAACAATTAGCTTTTCAGAGGCAAAGGAGCAGCTCAACAATTATTATGTCATTGGCTGCCATCAGAAACTCAGCTTTGTCTGATTGAAAAAGGCTTGTTTTTGTTGTGGTTCTGTTCGCCGAGCTGAGAATTTGTGATGCAGACATTTCATCCCCTGTCTTGGTGACATCCTCAGTGCTTGGGAGCCTCCTGTGAAGCGCTTCTGTGATCTTTCCTCCGGCATTTGTACTGGTTTGAATCTGCCGCTTCCGGTTGTCAGTTCCAGCTGTCCGTTGCAGTGGTTGGTATATTGGGTCCAGGTCGATGTGCTTGTGGATTGAATCTGTGGGATGAGTGCCATGCCTCTAGGAATTCCCTGTCTGTTCTCTGTTTGGCTTGTCCTATAATAGTAGTGTTGTCCCAGTCGAACTCATGTTGCTTGTCATTGTTGTTTTTCCATTCATCCCTGTATTGAAAATAATGAATTTAAAGGTTGAAGTTCACATCAAATCACTGTGTTCATGGTCAATAGCGCCTGAAAACTCTATAGCAGTGCACTCTGTGGGGGAATAAGGTATCACTGATAGCAACCACTGAATTTCCACATTAACCGTGCACAGTGGGCACCAGAAGTTGCTGTCGGTTTCACACAGTCAAAGTGAGGAACACGGACAGCCTCTACAATTCACAAAGTACTACAGAGAAAGTGGTGCCTGCTGAATATACAGCTGTTCACAGTCTATTTGTCAGCTCTTGAGCAACAAGTTATGATAAATGGAGTTAAAAATCACACAACACCAGGTTATAGTTCAAAAGGTTTAATTGGAAGCACTAGATTTCGGAGCACCGTTCCTTCTACCACCTGATGAAGGAGCGTCGCTCCGAAAGCTAGTGCTTCCAATTAAACCTGTTGGACTATAACATGGTGTTGTGCGATTTTTTAACTGTGTACACCCCAGTCCAACACCGGCATCTCCAAATCATGGTCAATGAAGGTCCTGTTCAACATAGCACCCTCTAGGGGAACCTCATGAGCAGTGTAAGAAACAGCATGTCTTCTCAACCAATCAGCCTGAAAAGTTGTTACTGCTATATGCAGAGTCTAATAAAGAAGTTTAAATTAGATTGCTTAAATCAATGCAAATTCATTTACTGAACAAATTAAATGAGGAGGGGAGAGGTGGGATTAATAGAGATAAAACAGATAAAAGGTATTTTAACTTCTCTGGT
Organism: Chiloscyllium punctatum; assembly: GCF_047496795.1. Classification (NCBI taxonomy): domain Eukaryota; kingdom Metazoa; phylum Chordata; class Chondrichthyes; order Orectolobiformes; family Hemiscylliidae; genus Chiloscyllium; species Chiloscyllium punctatum. The sequence goes on along the minus strand of NC_092746.1, from coordinate 58,344,430 downwards.
TCAAAATATTATCTGTGTTATTTCAAGAGTAGTGCCAATGGCTCCTGAAGAATACAGACCCCAGAATCAAACTGCTTTAAAAGCAAATTCATCAGGCTATTTTATTAGACCTTTAAAAGCACATAGTAAAAAAAATAAATAGACCATGGAAGCAATCAATGCAGCCTTTTTATTAATAATCCTTGCTTGGTTTTTTTCACTTCCAGCATTTGTTAAGATTTCCAATTTTGTTTCTGTTTAGCTGATTCTGTGATGATATGCTTGAAGGGTTGGCATCTGGACATAAAGCCAAATTGGCAGTAAATGGCATGCTGACAGCAGAAGTCCTGCAAGAATCCGAGGTGCAAAGAGCAGTAATTGTATAATTACTGCTGCTGGCACCCTGATGATTGCATTAAGTTGGATCACTCTCCACATCAGGAATAAGCTTTAAATAGTTCAATGTTCATGGTATCATCAGTTCCTCTGTAGACAAGAGGAATAAAACATTTAAATCACTAAAATCAGTAATAAACAAACAAGCTTCAAACTTATTCTGAATATAACCTTAAGTAAATTTCAAACTGCTCTCCCACATTAAAAACACAGGGAAACTGATCAGAGTTAATGATACCATCTGTGTAGTAAGGATCAGAGAAAGCTTAAGTTTCACTAACCAGACTTCTTTTTCCTTTATTGATGATTATAAATATGCAGTAGATCTAAAAAGGTTGTTTCAGTTAGTAATGGAAGTACTTGTCTCAAGATATGTGTTGTGAAAAGAATGTTTTAAAAGGACTGTATGTTGTGGAGAAAATCAGATACAATATGCCCTGTTGAATTTTCTTGGATGTGAAAGGTTACACAGTGGATTCTGAATATATTGTATTTTAGCTATTTAAACAAATCAGTAAGTTAGAAAGGCCTGAATTTTCTTAAGGAGAGAGGGGGATTGCAGTTAGTCAAAATAATACCAGAACCCCGATTCAGAAAGTCCAATTGAATGCCTTCTCAAATGCCTTCACCATATTTCAAGGTAGTGCATTCCAGATGAAGAATCTTTTCTTACATTGCATTCATGTCTTTGGCAAATTACTTTAAATTGTAAATATCTGATCCTTTAACAAATGTGTGCTATCCAGTCTGTTTCAGCTCCCTCGTGATTTTCCAACAAATCTGCTCTTAGCTTTCTTCTTTCCAAGGAAAACTGTCTCCACTTCTTCAATTTATCTTTACAACTTGGATTCAATTTCTTCAATCTCTTCAATATCTCCAGTTTGTCTGTACGGTGTGGTACTCAGAATTATAGACTCCAACTGAGATCCAACTAGTATCTTACATTAATTTGGTATCATTTCCTTTCTCTTGTACTCTATGGCCCCATTAATGAAGTCTAGGATATGGCATGCTTCACTAATTGCTCTATCAAGCCTATCCTACTCCCTTTAATGAGTTATACAAATACACAAGAAGGTTTCTCTACATAGACATGCCTTTGGGTGATTTACCCTTCATTTTAGCATTTTTAGTGTGCTCTTTGCACCAAAATGTATCACCTCACAATTTTCCACATTGAACTACATCTGTCACCCACACCACCAACTTGCTAATATTCCAGAGAAAGCAAGGGTTTCAATTCCAATCCTGATGGAACGCGACACAAATCTTCCTCCAGCCCAAAGATATCCATTAACCATCATTCTGTTTGTGATCATTTTGTCAATATTGTATCCATATTAGTCCCATGCTTATTAATCTATGAGCCCCAACTTTGCTCACCAATCTAAGGTCAGGTACACCACATCAACAACATTACTCTCATCTTTGTTGCCTCTGCAAAACCCCAACGGGTTAGTGAAACACAATTTTCCTTAAAAGAAAATCCCCATTGGCTCTCTTTAATTAACCCACAATTTCCCTTCTGACTGCTACCACTATTCCAAAGTTTAACTACTGGTCAATAACTTCTAGCCTTATCCTTGTGCCTTTTTTCAAACAAGGGCATAATGTTTACAATTTTTCAGTCCCTTGGCACCACCCAGGGGACAGCATGGTGGCTCAGTCGTTGGCACTGCTATGTCACAGTGCCAGGGACCCGGGTTTGATTCCAGTCTCGGGTGACTGTCTGTGTGGAGTTTGCACATTCTCCTCATGTCTGCGTGGATCTCCTCTGGGTGCTCTGGTTTACTCCAACAATCCAAAGATGTGCAGGTTAAGTGAATTGACCTTGCTAAATTGCCCATAGTATTAGGGACATTATTCAGGGGTAAATTTAGGGGAATGGATCTGGGTGGGCTACTGTACAGAGGGTCGGCGTGAACTTGTTGGGCCGAAGGGGCTGTTTCCACATTGTAGAGAATCGAATCTAATCTAATCTTATCACTCTAAGTCTGAGGGAAAATGAAAAGTTGTGGCTCATGTCTCCACAATTTAGACTCTTGCTTCCTTCTAGTGTCCTTCAATTTATTTCATCCTGTCTCAGTATCTTGTCAACTTTAAGTGCAAACCGCCTATTCATTACTTCCTCCTTATCAATGTTGCATCCTTATAGTGACCACCTTTTGTCATTTGTCACCTTGGCCTAGGTTGCATCTGTCTTTACCTATGAGATGTTACCTATTAGTTTGATACCACAGCCACACATGTTGGTCCATTTTTTCTGGGTCCTAAATCAGCCACACCCCTCCTTTACCATCCTTCTACTAATTATATACCTGTAGAAGATTATTTTTCCTGATGTGTTTTTGTTTTATCATCTATCTTTTGAAACTCCAATATTCAGCTGGTTTGTAATTGTATTTTTTGCCTGGATGAATTGACATGTCAATTGGTGGTGGGTGGAGTACTTGAGTGTATGCATTTATAGAGTCATAGAGTCATAGAGATGCACAGCATGGAAACAGATCCTTCGGTCCAACCCATCCATGCCGACCAGATATCCCAACCCAATCTAATCCCACCTGCCAGCACCCGGCCCATATCCCTCCAAACCCTTCCTATTCATATACCCATCCAAATGTCTCTTAAATGTTGCAATTGTACCAGCCTCCACCACATCCTCTGGCAGCTCATTCCATACACGTACCACCCTCTGTGTGAAAAGGTTGCCCCATGGGTTTCTTTTATATCTTTCCCCTCTCGCCCTAAACCTATGCCCTCTAGTTCAGGTCTCCCCGACCCCAAGGAAATGACTTTGCCTATTTACCCTATCCAAGCCGCTTATAATTTTCATTTACAATATTCTGAAATAATTGAAGTGCGAGCAAATATGTCCAATTCTATATTTAGATTAGATTAGATTACATTACAGTGTGGAAACAGGCCCTTCGGCCCAACAAGTCCACACCGACCCGCCGAAGCTCAACTCACCCATACCCCTACATTTACCCCTTACCTAACACTACGGACAATTTAGCATGGCCAATTCACCTGACCTGCACATCTTTAGACTGTGGGAGGAAACCGGAGCACCCGGAGGAAACCCACGCAGACACGGGGAGAACATGCAAACTCCACACAGACAGTTGCCTGAGGCGGGAATCGAACCCGGGTTTCTGGCGCTGTGAAGCAGCAGTGCTAACCACTGTGCCACCGTGTCGCCCATATGTAGCATTGTTTGATAAGACTCATAGAATTGTTACAAGAAAGGAGATTAATCAACTTTTCCATCTGTACCTGCTCTGTGTAAGAGTCAACTTGTCAATTAGTTTCACTCCTTTTATTCTTTCACTGAACTTTGGGATTCCTTTTGTCAGATGCTTATCCAATAATCTTTCAAAAGAATATTATTTACATTATATTAGGGCAAGAAATAAAGCATATGTTTTGATTTTTGCACAGCACGCTATTTCATGCATCACCCCATTTTGAATTGAGTTCTGACTGCTACGTGTTCATCCATTCCAATAGCCTATCTATGTCTCTTCATTATCTTTTACTATTGGTCTCAGCGCATTTGCTCCACCCAAATGTTTAATAATTCCCTTGTATTTCCAAGTCAAGTCAATAATATATAGTACTGGAGGAGTGAGTCCCATGCTGGAACAAGGAAACTCCATTGTATGCTACCCCTTGGTCAAAGTCCGAAGTCACCCAATGGGCTGAGAAGTGGCAGATGGAGTTTAATTTAGATAAATGTGAGGTGCTGCATTTTGGTAAAGCAACTCTTAGCAAGACTTATACACTTCATAGTAAGGTCCTAGAGAGTGTTGCTGAATAAAGAGACCTTGGAGTGCAGGTTCATAGTTCCATGAAAGTGGACTTGCAGGTAGATAGGATAGTGAAAAAGACGTTTGGTCTGCTTTCCTTTATTGGTCAGAGAATTGAGTACAGGAAATAGGAGGTCATGTTGCAGCTGTATGGGATGTTGGTTAGGCTACTGTTGGAATATTGCATGCAATTCTGGTCTCCTTTCTATTGGAGGGAAGTTCTGAAACTTGAAAGGGTTCAGAAAAGATTTACTGAATCTGAAAGCAGGTGAACTTTGGTCATATACAGTCTAAAAAGGCTAGAAGAGATTCCACGATGCTCTGAATGCTGTGGGCCAGTTTATTTGTTCATCAAACTTCATCTCCAACAGCTCACCTGATGAGCAGAAGAGTTTAATGACATCAATTAAGAATGAAGCAATCAAAGAATGTCAACAACTGCTCTCTTGAGGACCCCCCCCCCCCCCCCCCCCCCACCACCAACAGTTATAAAGAATCAAATGCAATCAAACTACTAGTAGGAAACAATAACTGGAGATGCTGGAATCTGTAATGAGAACAACAAATGTTGGAGATCACAGCAGGTCAGACAGTATCCATGGAGAGAAAGCAAGCTAATATTTTCAGTCTAAATGACTCTTCATCAGAGCTACCATGAAGCATGGAGGGAATAGCATATATGCTACAGTTTGGTGTGGTTGGCGGGGGGAGGGGGAGGGGTTGCAGTGGAGTGGGACTTGGGATATGGTGATAGGGGAGAGGAGAACTTGATAATATGCTAAAAGAAAGGGAAGAAATGTTCACAATTTGAAGAGGCTGAACTCAATATCAAGTCCAGAAGGTTGTAAAGTGCTTAGACTGAGGATGAGATGTTGTTCCTCCAGTTTGTGGTGTGATTCACTGGAACACTGCAGCATGCCGAGGACAGACATGTGGGCATGTGAGCAGGATGCTACGTTAAAAGGACTAGCCATGGGAAGGTCAGGGTCCTGCTTGCACACAGGCTGGAGGGGATCTTCAAAGCCATGATCCAGTCTGTGTTTGGTTTCTCCAATGTAGAGTCAGCCACATTGGATGCAGCAAATAAATACACAAGATTGGAGGAGGTACAGGTGCAATGCTGCTTCACCTGGAAAGACTGTTTAGGTCCATGGATGGTGAGCAGGGAGGAGATGAAGAGGCAGCATTTGCACCTTCTCCAGTTACATCGGAGGGTGTCTTGGAATGGGGGATTTGGTGCTGGTGGTTGCGGAATGGACTAGGGTGTCCCAGAGGAAATGATCTCTGTGAAATGCAGACAGGGGAAGTGTGGGGAAAGTGTGTTTGGTGGTGTAGTTCTGTTGAAGTTATCTGAAATAGCAGAGAATGGTCCTTTTAATGCAAAGGTTGGTGGGGGGAAAAGTGAGGACAAGGGGAACCTGATCACACTGTTGTGAGTGATGGGAAGGGGCAAGGGCAGAAGCATGGGTGGTAGGTTGAATGTGGTGGAGGGCCCTGTCAACCACAGTGGGTGGGAAACCATGGTCATGGAAGAAGCAAGTCATGTTAGCAGCACTGTTTTGGAAGGTGACACCATCAGAACAAATGCAACATAGGCAAATGAACTGGGAGAACTGGATGGAATCTTTGCAGGATGTAGGGTGTGATGAACTGTCATGAAGGTAGCTATGGAAGCCAGTGACTTTGTAATGGATGGCAGTGGACAGTGTATTCCCCGAAATAAAGATGGAGAGGTCAAGGAAAGGAAGGGAAGTATCAGAAATGGATGATGTAAAAGTTATAGAGGGATGGAAATTAAAGACAAAGTGAATAAAGTTTTCAAAGTCCTGGCAGGAGCATGAGGTGGCACCAAAGCAACTGATCATTTTAACACAGCATCCTGCTCACATGCCTACATGTGTTCTCAGCATGCTGCAGTGTTCCAGTGAATCACAGCGCAAACTGGAGGAACAACATCTCATCTTCAGACTAGGTATTTTACAGCCTTCTGGACTCAATATTGAGTCCAATACCTTCAAACTGTGAACATTTCTTCCTTTTCTTTTGTTTTTTTTATCATGTCCTCCTCTCCCCCACCCCATTGTTCTGTCATTCACACATTTTGATCACTTAATCTGAGCCATCAACATCTTCTCTTCACGAGCCCCATACACGCACTACCTTCAGCCCCCACCTTGACGCCCTGCCAAACTATAGCATAAGTGCACTCCCCTCCACACTTCAGCTCTGATGAAGAGTCATCTAGACTTGAAACATTAGCTTGCTTCTTTTTGTTCATGGATGCATTCTGACCCATTGTGATCTCCAGTATTTGTTGCAATCAAACTATTGTCCGGTGGCAAAGATTCAAGTTAGACAAAAAAAAAACTGCAGATGCTGGAATCCAACATGGACAGGCAGGAGGCTAAAAGAACACAGCAAGCCAGGCAGTATCAGGAGGTGGGGAAGTCAATGTTTCCGGTGTAACGTGGTCCTGAAGAAGGGTTACACCCAAAAGGTTGACTTCACCTCCTGATGCTATCTGGCTTGCTGTGTTCTTCCAGCCTCCTGCTTGTCTACCTTGGCAAAAATTCAAGAGCAGATGGTATTCCAGCTGATCTGGTTAGTTCAATTGAGCTTGCCCAATTAAAAGTCTTGAATTCACCCCTTAAAACTGAATAGATCAACGAGTTTAGGTTCAGCAGAGATATACCATGAGGCAAGACAAAAATGTTGAGTTATGCATAATGAAGTAAGACAAAAAAAAGTTGAGCAATAAATAAAAGACAGAAAAGGTTAAGCTCGTCAGAATTACAAGACAGTGTCAAACTGAATTCAAATCTTTTCCTTTCTCAAGAGACAAAGCATCTTACGTTTTCAGACTAAATAACGTCACATCAGACCCACTGCCTCTGGAAACTGTTAGAACATAGACAGTCCCTGACTAACTGCACTCACTTTTAGACCAATCCAAACTCAACCTGAAGCTAGGCCACATATTATTTTCCCCCAGAATATCTGAAGTACTCAAAAATGCTAAAGTACCTTTATTTTGTTGCCCGTTTAGGATTAATTCCCTTTAACACATTGGTAATAATGTGGTGGTGATCAAATAAATTGGCCTTTCCCATCTGCTTTACCATAAAACAAGGAAGCTTTCAGACAACCTTATCTCCTCAAATAACAGGCTTCTATTAATTTCTTTGTGTCTGTGACTTTAAGGCCAGAGGCAGCCTGTTCAGAGATGTGTGTTTTCACATCTCTGAACAGGATAATTAAAAACATCTCTGTCTTCCAGTCTCATAGTCTGTATATTTCTTACAGAGCACCAAGTTGAATTTCTTGCTAGGCAGTGACGTTTTATCTTTTAAGGGAGATTATTGCTTGCAAAACAATTTATTAATTTTTCAGTTTGTGGCATTCGTCTTCATCTTCTTATCCAATCAAATTTGGTGAACAAAATAGACTTCAAGCAGTCTCAGTCAAAAATCAGACTGGATCTCTGGCATCCTTAGCTCACCACTGGCTGTGAAAGTATCCATGTTGCTCAGCACCAAATAGCAGCTCGGGCACAAGCTATGGGCACCCGCTGCACAAAACCCTTGACCAGAGACATTGGCATCTGATATTTGTCAAACCTTCAAGATCTTCATGGTACCTCTCCAATCCTTATGCTGGACATCTAGGATGCAAAGAGATACATTGCAGAGTATACCAGTAAATACTATCTTGCAAGGCTATTGCTAGGACACTTTGCATGAAAAAGGAGGCACCCAGCTCATGAATTGACCAGGCTTCCTCTCAGAGCTACTCACTTGCTCCCTTAGTGCCCATTCACTTAGTACTTATCTGTATGCTCAAAGCATTCAGGTTCTGCCTTGCTTTCCCATGCTGTTTCTGTAATTTAGCCAGAAAATAAAGGCTCTCTGGACTGCCATATTAAGTTGCTCTTTTTTGCAGACACAGAAACAAGCTGCTTGACATGCCTGTCAGTAGGAATATGTCCAAAACTGGAGAATACACATCCTGATGTAAAGCATTCTGAAACATCAATCTCACACCCAGAACATGAGTCAGCTTCCTGTGAGGATAATGCACTGCATGCTCATTCTATCAAATGACCATGTTGCAAAGTAGATGGGGGCCAGTCCTCAGCTAGGTGAGAAGGGCACTCCATCAGTGTCACAGTACCATCAGTCATAGGCAAAGTACGCACACAATCCATGGCTTGGCCATAGTGAGTCGTCCTCATGGGCAAGGCATGGTCAGGAGATATGTCTGACTAAAGGTGAGCAAGTGGATAATAGGAGGAGAACAACATGTGTCATTCAAATATGACAATGGATTCTACAAAATTCAATGAAAACATGAATGATTGCTGCAGATCTGTGATGGGAAGGGGTTTGAATGCAGTACATACTCCTTCATCATTCAGCCATTGCAGATCATTCACCAAGTTGGTCCAAGTTCTGTGACTGGAGTGGAGCAGAGTAGAAGACTCCTGAAGATGCAGTTGCACTGCTTAGACTGGTCTAGAGGGAGCCTTCCAGAATGATCCATACAGTGATGTACATCATCCTGGCATGCTGGGTTTTACACAACTGTAGCAGGTAATTAGGTGATGTGGTGGGGGGAGGGGGAGCAGATTTCTGAGGAGAAAGATAAGGACATTGAGGATTGGTGGCTTTCTGTGTGATGATAGAACTCAGCTGTATCAGGTACTACAAGATAGACAGAATCTGATTCACACCCAGTTCCAATTGAGCTGGATATAGCAACAATCATACACTGTTGAATAGTCAATGATCATGATTGATAGGTCTATATTGTGGGGGTGAACTGCAGCCTCTATACCTTTTATTTGTGTTCACTTTTGCAGGCTGTCAATACAAGCTCATATTTGGAATTGTCCACTCATTTCCCTGTGTATGACAGTCTCCTACTGGACAATGACAAGCTGCAGGTCTCCACTGGGCGCTAGGGCAGAGTCACACTGACTAAGAAAATGTATTCAGGTGGGATGTAGCTAAGGGCAGGTAAATTGTGTGGCCCGGTGGTTAAGCAGTGACTAGGGAGAGAGAGCACAGCGTTCTTGGTGCGAGAGAGTGTCAGCACATGTTGGCTGTGTACTGTGAACAGAGCATTGCTGGTAAAGGGCAATGCCAGATTGCCAATGCTTATCTGGCCACATTGCAGCCTTTTTAAAGATGGTATGGGCACAAGGGATGCAGGTCCTTCAATGAGGACTCACATCTGTTGACTTCTTTCAGGAACGGTGGGTGGTAAGATGGGACTTGAAGAAGTTCTGCTCTTCTCTCCGACAGGATTTCTGTTCCAATCTTTTTTCCTGTCCACCAACATTACTTTCACTCTCACTGCTGGTGTTTGACTAGGTTAAAACCCATTTCCACAGCCACAACTGTTACTGCCTCCAACTCAGCTTTACCCCATGTGGATTTCAACTTGAGTTTCATCCCTTGTGCTTTGAATCCACCCAGGATCATAGAGCTCTGAGGAAGGGTCACTCCACCCGAAACATTAACTCTGTTTTCTCTTCACAGATGCTGCCAGACCTGTTGAGCTTTTCCAGCAATCTCTATTTTTGTTTCTGATTCACAGCATCTGCACTTCTTTTGGTTTTTATTTTGTCCTGTCTCCCTTGCTGGCCCAAGAAAAACATTTGCGAAAAGGCACTCATGTTCCTAAATTCCCGCTGTCTTGAAGCAAAATCAAAAACCCAGCATTACTCACAGCCTAGGGGTGATTCAGGAGTGACAAGTCAGTGGACAGAATTTTGTGGCAGGGATAAATTGACACCATCAGGACTAATAGAAGGAATTGGCCTTGCTCCATCAAGTGACAAGAGTCTGGGTAACATTATACCAGCACCAGCCAATTATCAGGCCACAACCTGAATCATTCAATAAGAACAACAGCTTGCGTCCAAACAGAAGGCCAGCAGCTAGTCATCTTTGGCAGCATCACCATTACAGTCAGTCACTGCGCTGGCTGCAGAATAAAGGAAAGGGCAGCATAATGCCAAAGCACACTCGAAAAGAAGGCATGATTTAACCTTGCCAGCCTTGGTTACTCATGGTGTTGAGGTGAATCCTTATCCCACTTTCTGGGCAATAGCCGCAAAGGTGACCGGAGGTATCCATGTCTAACAGAGATTCCTCTGTGGGCTGTGGAGTAATGTAAAGAAGAGCCTCCCTGTGCCCCTTCCAGCAATCCATTGGGCTGGTGCCACGATTTACCTGGCAGTCTCCCCACACTGCAGCAAACTGCCTGAAAGTAAGCAAGTTGTCAGTGGAACAGGATGTGGCCCTCGATTTGACAGTTAAGTGTGCTGATGTACCATCTGGTGGACGGCCACACTCCTGAGGTTCCTACCTCCCAGCTGCTGCCATAGGACTGGTAAAAACCAGCCCATTGTTGCAAAACTTGTTGGAATGCCTGAATGTCTTACATTCATCAGTGCACTTGGACTTATTACATGCCAAGAGACAAGTGTTATGACTGAAAACACAAAAAAGAAAGCATTCTTTTCTAATAATTAATATTGCAGAAATCTAATGCTTCAGTTAATTTCACCCTGTTTTATCATAATCACTACCTTCCAGTCCTGATCTATGAATCTGAAGCTGCAGAATTGAACAAAAGTAGATCCTTCAGAAGACGGATATTTTTTGCCAGAAATAGACAGACGTGGCAAATAAATGAAACTGTCTCCACAAAATGTCGCAAAAGAGAATATCTGAAGGATAATAAAGATGCCACATGTTTTATTCTTGATGTAGACAAACAGCATTGAGACTGAGCAATCTAACAAAATGGCATCTAAAGTGATACCACTAAATGTTTCCCTCAGAAGGCTGAAGACTTTTTAAAACAACTTCATGTTCGACAGTTAAAGAAGATGCTGAAAGCTTTAAGTGGAAACAGATTTTACAATGAACCTGACAGAGGAGAGATTGTAGATTGATTGATCCTCACCTCTGACTCAGAAAATTGAAGATTGAGATCAAATCTAAAGGCTTCAGCACTCTAGAAACTGCCCACTCTCCTGTGGTATCAAATAACTGCTATCTTTCAGATGAAGCATCAAAATTAATGCCTTGAGTGCTGTTTTGAGTGAGTGCAAAAGTCTGTATGGCATCATTTTGCAGAAGATCAGTGAGGTTGCCCTAGGTAATATTTATCCAGCAAGTCATTTCAATAAAACAGTGTGTCTGCTCATCATAAATTTTCTGTTCATGGGAGGGTGCAATTCAGTTGCCACGTTTCTACTTAGAATGCTGTTACCCTTTGAAAGTGCCTCATAGGCTGGAAAGTGTTTTCAATTGTTCTAAGGTTATGAATTACATATTACTGTTGTCAGGAATTGGCCTAAAATTTCTTTGCCTGTCTTCTGTGAGAGTACGACTGGTGAGGGAAAGGAAAGTAGGGGAGGTAGGGGTCTGTGGGTGTTGATGGCAGTATCCTGTCATTGAAGAATAGGACAGTTACAATGAACCAGCTGAATATATTCCTATCCTTTATTCAAGTATATAATTTATTTTTAATTTCAGCAAGATCTTCTGAGCACAACTAGAAATCTCCTTACATGGTAATGCAAAACATTTGTTGCAAAGCAACTAATGTTTTCCCTACCCACCCATGACAGAAGACAGGATTCCTGTAGTAACTCTATTGCAATAAAACTTAAAGTCATTAATTTGAGATTGAAATCTATTCGAGGCAATAACTAACACGATGCTCAAACCTGAAATAGCAACAGCACATAAACCACAAATTTGAAATCAACTCCCTAATTGTACAAATTATCACGACATACTTGAGAGTGATCATTTGGTAAGATTCATCTTACTTTGTGCGAGACAAATTCCATACACAGCAATATTGAAGGCAGATGCAATGTCTCACAAAAAAATATTGGTTCAATGGATGGGATGCTGACCAGATGCTTCTTTAATTAAACAAACAAAATATGGAGACTTCTAAAAATAGACCTTATTGCTACCAGACGAATAAATCTTGTCCAAATGTCTGGGAACGTGAGCGAGGAGCCTGGAAAATTGATGCTGTGACAACACTGTGGACAGATTTGCTATTTGTTCATGTCCCAAAACCTATAATCTCAAACTTCATCATTACTGTCCAAGTTTAAACAGAGGCTAAGGAAACCAGCAATAATTGTAACTTATCATGACCCAGAAATTACAAGTGAAAAAATTACAAATCAACACCTAACACAGCTGTATAAAATAACTGACATTTTAGCAGAAGTATTAACAGGATAGTTCAAGTGGTTTAACAATTCAAATTACATAGAAAACAAAAGAATGTCTTATGAACATGCAAAAGAGTTTTACTAATATCTGAAAGGGTGTTCTCTGTGGATTTGTCGCTAATACAAGTCATCATTTTAAAGCCAAAGCAAATGGAATCAGTTTCCTGAATATAAACAATTTTTTTTTAAAATTCACAGATGGGATATGTGTGTCACTGGCTGACCAGCATTTTTGCCTGCTCCTGGTTGCTTTTGAGAAGGTGGTGGTGAGCTGCCTTCTTGAACGTCTCTAGTTCATGTTCATGTCCACCCACAATGTCGTCAGGGAGGGAATTCCAGGATTTTGACCCAGTGACAGTGGAGGCATGGTGATATATTTCCAATTCGAGATGGTGAGTGGCTTGCAGGGGAATTGGCAGGTGGTGATGTTCCCATGTACCTGCTACCCTTGTCCTTCTAGATAGAAGTGGTTGTGATTTTGGAATGTGCTGTCTAAGAATCTTTGATGAATTTCTGCAGTACATTTTGTCGATTGTACACACTGCTGAGCATCAGCAGTGGAGGGATGTTGTGGACATGGGGCCAATTAAGGGGATTGCTTTGTCCTGGACAGTTTCGAACCTCCTGAGTGTTGTGCTGGCTGTACCAATCCATGCAAGTGGGCAGTATTCCATCATACTCCTGACTTGTGCCTTGTCTGGTTTTTGAGAGTTATGAGGTGATGTCTTTGACTTGCTAGCTAAGCTAGTAGCTTTGTTTGCAGATGTCTCAACACCAGGGGCGGCACGGTGGCACAGTGGTTAGCACAACTGCCTCACAGCACCAGAGACCCGGGTTCAATTCCCGCCTCAGGCGACTGACTGTGTGGAATTTGCACGTTCTCCCTGTGTCTGCGTGGGTTTTCTCCGGGTGCTCCGGTTTCCTCCCACAGTCCAAAGATGTGCAGGTCAGGTGAATTGGCCATGCTAAATTGCCTGTAGTGTTAGGTTAGGGGTATGGGTGTGTTGTGCTTCGGCGGGGCGGTGTGGACTTGTTGGGCCGAAGGGCCTGTTTCCACACTGTAAGTAATCTAATCTAATCTAAAAAACCATACCCGGTAACATCATCAGTCTGCCTCTGGTGAAGCATTGGTGTTCTGTCCTGCTTGCCATTTATGTGTCCTGGTTTGCTGAGGTAGGTGGTATTATTTCCAGTTTTGTTTCTTAGTGGTTGGTATATAGAGTCGATCTCAAAATGTCAGGAGGTGAGTTACCTGCTGCAGTATTCCTAACCTCTGACCTGCTCTTGAAGCTGTCTCGAGTCCAGTTGAGTTTCTGGTCAATGGTAACCCCCAGGATGCTGATGGTGGGGGATTCAGTGTTGGTAACTACTGTGGATGTCAAAGGTTGGTGAATAGATTGTCTCCTATTGGAGATGGCCATTGCCTAGCATTTATGTGGCACAAAATGTACTTGCCACTTGTTAGCCCAAGCCTAGATATTGTCCAAATCTTGTTGTATTTGATTATAGACTACTTACCGACAATCAACAATAGTTTCATGGTCATTAACACAGTCTTAAGTACAGATGTTTTTTACTGAATTCACTTCTGTGTTGGGATTCAAACCCAGGTCCCAGAACATTAGCTGAGTGGATTAATAGTCTAGTGATGATAGCACAAGGCCATCGCCTCCCTGATGGGATCTCACAGTAAAATTAATCTGGGTTTCACAAAACTACAATCAAGTTGTTTTAGGAAATGTTACATTTTCATGTTTACCCCTTCTCTCCTCACTATCCTAGGCCCAAACACTCCTTCAAATTAACGCCACAGTTTACAAGCACTTCTTTCAGTTTGGTATATTATACTTGCTTCTTGCAATGCAGACTCCTCTCTGCTGGGGTGATCAAACACAGATTGGATGCCTCCTTTGCAGTGTATGTCTGTTCAGTGCAAGCATGAGCTCCAGTTCTGGTGGCCCATCATTTTAATGATCCACTTTGCTTTCAAATTGAAATCATGGTCTGCAGCACCTCTTCTTTTAACTAGGCACTTTTCAGATTCTGCAGCTTATTCCATACACGCACCCCCCTCTGCATGAAATTGTTGTCCCTCAGATCCCTTTTGAATCTTTCCCCTCTCATCTTAAACCTATGCCCTCTAGAGTCATAGAGTCCTACAGCACAGAGACAGGCCTTTTGGCCCAAACTGGTCCATGCTGACCAAAATATCCATTCACACTAACCCCATTTCCATGCATTTAGCCCATATCATCTCAGCCTTCGGGATGGGACCATTCACCACAGCAGATTCATCGCCAACGATTAGCCACTGCCCTTTGACCATCGAGGACGCTTAGCCACTGCCTATTGGCCACTGAAGATGATTCGCCACCACAAGCAAGTCGTATATTTTGAATATTGGTGGTATATAAAATTGTTATTATATTAGTCAAGGTATTGTTTGCGTTGTTTCAGTAACAACTTATTTTCATTACAGGAGAGTTTTTTTAAGCTTGTATTTTTGGAACAGGAATTTTTAGTATGGAAACAGAAATTATTAGTAAACGTGGAAATAAGAAGTTTTACCATGATGGTTTTATATTTTTTTTGGTTAACTATCCAAGAGTGATTCAAGTATTAAGTTTTGGCGATGTGAACAAAGGGGCCGATGTAATGGACAGATCCACATATTGTATAGTGTATTTTAGCAAAAAGACTTGATGGGGTTCATCCAATATTGTATATACTTCTACCAAATAAGCAACGTTCAAAGTATGTATGCATGCATGTTTGAAATGGTGAAGTCCTTGGTACCTAATCCCAGACCACAGTATATCCATTGTGACTTTGAGCAGGCAGCGATCAGTGCAATGAAAGAATGTTTTCCTGAAGTTAGAATTAGCCAATAAAATTTTACCTCCTTTTTTTACCTCTTTATTTTACCTCTTTATTTATCAATATGTAGTATGTATTTGTATAAATAAAGGGGACCGAGAAGTATGAAAGAACAGGTGGGAGGGAAAACAATCAGTACATATATATATTTCTGGTGGTGAATAGTCTCCAGAGATCAAACTACCCCAGTGGAGAAACGCTGGTGGCGAATCAGCAGTGGCTAATCATCACCAACCCCTCAGCCTTTTCTATCCAAATTTGTCCAAATGCCTTTTAAATGTTGTTAATGTACCCATCTCAGTCTCCTACGCTCTAAAGAAGGTTCTAGCTTGTCCAACATCTCCCTTTAACTCAGACCCTTGAATCCTGGCAACCTTCTTGCAAGTGTATGGAATGAGCTGCCAGAGGAAGTGTGGGGACTGGTACAATTACAACATTTAAAATGCCTCTGGATGGATATATGAATAGAAAGGGTTTAGAGAAATATGAGCCAAATGCTGGCAAATAGGACTAGATTTATTTAGGATATTTGGTCAGCATGGACAAGTTGGACCGAAGAGTCTGGTTCTGTGCTGTAAAGCTCTATGACTCCATAATAGTAATGTGCCTCATTCAAAATTCGATTTCCTCTTTTGCACACTTTAATCATTTGAGTATTAAGAATTGTTTCACTCATCATGTTTTAACACACTCTACTGTAGTTGTGTCTGAAATATTTAAGTACTGAAATCTAGATTTAATTTTAAACATTGAAAATTATATAAACTGTGGTTTCACAGTCATGAAAGACAGAAGAGATTACTTCCTCTATCGAGCTTTAGATTGCTGATGCTGAGAAGACATTCCTTAGATGTCATGGCTGCTTTTTAAATTAATGCAAAAGTGTGTTTATGCTGAAGAAACCACATTTTAATACTGTGGTTTATCTATAAATCGGCAGATCCAGGATGCTGTCGCTGATCATATGGTCACAGAAACTGGCCGAAAATATTTCTGGCTGAGAAAGTGAGCTTGGCAGCTCTGTTGTTTATTTTACAGTTAAGACAACTGCATTAGAGTTCACGCACACGTCTGATAAGACACACATTAGCACTGGCAGAGTTAGCATCTGGCAATACCAGCGCAGTTACCTGCTCCCTCTACTCTTCTGTCCTCTGTATGGCTTCTCGGTCCCTCTGGATACCAGATGTCTCTCCTTCTTTGCCCTCTTCATCAACAGCGCTGGAAAACCTGTGTGCCTGGCCAATCAATTTTTTCTCCTGCCCAGGTTAAACTCAACTCACAAAGGAGTCCTAATATCAGGTCCAGCTACAGCCAGAGAGTGGTGAAGTTATGGACTTCATTGCCACAGAAGGCTGTGGAGGTCAGGTCTTTGAGTATAATTAAGACTGAGATGGATAGTTCTTGAGTATCAAGGGAATCAAGGGTTATGGGGAGAAAATGGGAGAATGGGGTTGAGAAACTTATCAGCCATAATTGAATGATGGAGCAGACTCGATGGGTTGAATAGCCTAATTTTCATTCCTATGTCTTATGCTGTTATGGTCTTACTCCTCCTGCCATTTAAACAATGAGGCTTTGCTTCAAGTAATTATAACAAATAACTGTTTTGAGTTATATGGAGCTAATCAGCAAAGTAATCAATGGTTGCTGGACAAAAATGAAAATCAAGATAATGAGGATACAGCTCCAGAATGTCACATTTCTGCTGTACATTAAACAAGTGTGGAATAGTTTCTTGTGTACGCAGTTTGAAAATTTCTCTGTCATCCCTACAATCGTTGACCTGCCAATAAAAGATGGACCAAAGAAAATAAAATGGGAGGGCAGATATGAAAATGGAGAGAAGGCTAAAATCAGATCAGCTATGATCTTATTGAATAGTGGAGCAGGGTCAAGAAGTCAAATTTTGTGCTCCTGCTTCAAAATCTCATAATCCTATATCATATTCTCTCAAATGGAAATGACAACATACAACATGGCCATCAGCAGCAGGGAATGTGCATAAAGACTTGAAGGTAATAATGTTTAAAGAATTTAATCAACCCAGAAAAAAATATCAAAAGTAAGTTTATCACTTGAAGAAGACAAAACCATCAGCCAGCAGCTGGAAGCCCATAAACTGAGAGAAGCTGTCAATACCACTCATTGGAGTAGCAGCAGAGTAATTGCAGCACATCAGAAGAAAACCTGCATCTTAGAGATGGCAAAGGAACAGGGGGAGAAAAAAAACACTGTAGGCTAGGAAAAGAGTAATAACTATTCACACTGGGAAATTACAAAGGCCTGAATGAAGAACAATCTTTGGGGGATGTTTGAAACTCCGTGATTAAAGATACAAACTTCTATGGCCAGGAAATCTTTAAAATGATGGCATTAAAGACCAGGTTGGGAAGAATAAGAGTGAAAAAGAGAAGTTACCCTCCAAAACATGCATCATTGCCATGAAAACCAAGGACTGGGAGGTATGGCTACAGTGCACATGGCAAGGGACAGTGATATTGAAAAATTGTATTGAAAAATATTTAAGGCAATTTAAGGCAATACATTTAAGGCAACTAAAGAATATTTTAAAAGATTTTGAAAATATAGTCTAATGGAAGAAAATTATGGAAGATAATGGATTAAAGTAAAAGATTGTGATAAGATCAGGACATTCATTGTCTCAAGTGAAGTTTTGACAGGAAGGTTTATTAATGATGCAGCCACAGAAGTTTAGTTTAACAATTGTACAAAGAGATGTGTATTGTGGTTTAGACTGGGAAAGATGGAGAAACATCTGTTTTGCCCATGAAGAAGTGGAAAGCCTTCATTTTAGCTGTTGAAGATGAGGAAGCCTTCAGTTAAGAGGGCACTATCATTTTGATAGTTTAAAATATTGAGCAAACTCTGAGCAAGCAACTTAACAAATTTTGAAACTTTCGAAGTAAAAAAGAATACTGCCAAAATATAAAATTAAAGCTCAATAAGAGAGAAATAATAAGGTAAGTTAAATTTGCCATAGTCCCAGAGGACCATAGGGCTGCCCTCTCTCCTTGCCATGTTCCTCTTTGTGGAACATACCACCAGCAATTCACCCGACAGCAGAATTTAATGTAATTTACTTTTGCGGAAATATTCTAAAACAATACATGTCTGAGATCTGATTAGCTCTGAGTTTGACTACTTGCACCATCTTCCCAAAGACAATATCTCAATTAGTTTTAGATTTTATTCTCAGTCAGGTGACAATATATTTGCATTTTATACATTGCTGTCTAAAGTATTGTATTTTAAAAGCATTTTCTGCATTACAACTTTTAAAAAACTTATATTAATGAATTTCAAAACAACCTGTTCAGAAATGTTAATACACATTCTGGCACAGGTGGGACTTGAACCTAGGACCCTTGACTCAGAAGTAGGAACATTACTGCTTTGCCACAGGCATCTCCTGAAAGGGCACCCACTTCTTCATCGAAAGACGATGAGACATCATCAGATTAGGTGCAGATTAATACAACTTCAATGGTAACTCTCTCAAAACCATTACCTCATACAACAATTGAATGAAAAAATTAAAGTCATATATTTGATAAATTAATCAAGTAAGTGGACGTTTGTTAACAATAGGTGAGACATTAGTTAAGGCCACACCCATTTAATGATGCCAAGCAAATGGCAAAGCAATTAACCTGGTGAGTAGATCACATTGCACTTTCAGTCTCAAAATCTGCTATTCACCACATTGTCATGTACAAGAGATAAAAGTATGCAAATAAAGGATAACACAGTTCTTTTGCACTTAGCAAAAGCTGGTCTACTCCAGCCACCAAAAAGGTAAATTACTTAAAAATACTTGGCTAACCATGGAGCTAAAAAGTAATCATTAGTGGTAATTCTGCCACAAACTCAACCCCTCCACCGTGTCATGAAGGTGCTTCTATGATCAAAATTTTTTGAGGAGTTGATTTTAAAAGTTTATGAGAATTGTTTTATTTTAAAAACAGAGGAGATACATAGACTTCTTACTTAATAACAGTTTACTGGAAGGATACTTCAAACTTTTTCTTAAAGTATACAAAATGGAAGAGATAATTAAGCTAAATAAACAAACAGAACTTTATGGACTATGAAATCCCTTAGACTAATTTACAGCAAAGTAACATGGCTGAGTTTATGACTGTCTCAATTTTTGTTCCTATTTTCGGATATTATTTTGAAAATAACATTGGTATGTTGTCTGCAAAGAAAGAAGTGAGGACTGCAGATGCTGGAGATCAGAGTCAAGATTAGAGTGGTGCTGGAAAAGCACAGCAGGTCAGGCAGCATCCGAGGAACAGGACAGGACAATCGAATTTTCAGGCCTGAAACGTCGATTTTCCTGCTCCTCGGATGCTACCTGACCTGCTGTACTTTTCCAGCACCACCCTAATCTTGACAAAGAAAGAAAGCACCCAATATCTCCTGAATGAATTGCATTGAGAAAGAGGCATGTGGCAAACATACATGTCTAGTGATATCCATCTGACATATAGCAGGGCTCCAGACCGAAGGTATTTGAAATGTTTAATATCTTATCCTTTTCTATTTGACAATTCATAATTACTTAAGCAAAATATATTTTTCATAAAAATTGATCTTTGAAGAGAAATTTTCTTTACTTTTATAACTAGCATGGATGCATATGTGTGTGCAAGTGTGCCAGATTATTTAGAAAGGTTAAAATTTGTATTTTCATATTGCAAACAGTGTTAATCATTTTTGCACCTTTTATGAGTAAACCTTGTTTTTAAAATAAATCATTAATTCTGTTGTTTATTAAAGAAACCCGGTTAGCAGTTTTTTTTTTCATATTTTGAAACTGAAATGAGTAAAGTATATAAAATGGTCATATCAATAATTGGGTAAAACATTTTAATAATATGTTCCGACTGGGGGAATAGTGGAACGAGAGAAGGACAGTGATCTTCAACTTCAGTTGTAACTCTAGTACCTTAGCCCCTCCCAATTGCCTTATTCTTTCCAAATTAACACACTATTTCCTGATCATCTTATACTCACTAAATATTTCCTGCTTCTGAATCATCTCTCCACAAATAAGCTAAATCTCTTTTAATTGATTCCCTCATCCCAATCAATTGCACCTGACAAGCCTCCTCTTCCCAATTATCTCACACTTTTCTAATCACCTCACTGTCTCCTTAATCCCTCAGCCCACTTGTGATTCCCTATTCCTTCCCAGTCCAACCGTATTCCTTCACAGCAACTTGCTTTTCTAATCACCTCAAATATTTCCCAATAACTTTAAACCTGTCACCTCTCTCCTCTGAATACCCCTATTTCTTTCCATTGACCCATCTTTTTCAATTGCTGTTCCCAATAGTTTTGCCCTCTCTTTAACCATGCCCCCTTCAATTCCTGGACCCCCAATTCCTCCTGCATCTTGATTTCTCCCCTGTTTATGAACACCTCCACTCTGCAAGAACATCCCCTCTCCCTGATTTGACCCCCATCATTCCTGGATTTAACTGAAGGCTGATCATAGTAAGGATTTTATAGTAGGCCCATGATACAAATATAAATCAACTGCAGTTGTTCAGCATGCACATCATTTGGATGAATCCTCAGATCCGGTACTGGGAGCATCTCAACCTTAGGGGACGTGTGTGAACCAATTCTAGACAATAAACCCTGAGATGACTCACTTTTGGAGCATTTATTTGCTCCCTCATGCATTTTGATCCGTTATTGGAATGATTAAAAATGTACCTACAAAGTGCTAGGAGAAATGCCATTTTGTGCTTTTCAAACAAAGAAGTCATGCCAAATTTTGCAGCTTAGCTATCTAATTAAGATTCACTCCTGGTCAAATTGGTATTGTTGGTTGTACTGACAATAAGATCATCATAAACTTAGACAATGACCTAGAAGCAATTTAAGTGCCCACTCTGTAGACAGATGTCTAAGAACAGAACAAAACAGATGAAAGTAAAGATTTAAGAATACGTTAGCTGATGTTCTTATGCTTCACTCTAGAAAGGATTTGCCAGCAGTGACAGCTCCATGTGTAGGTTTGCAGGCAGGGAGATCCATTCAATTCTGCAGATGTCTTTTCCGCTGCCTTCCATTCAACCCCAGCTTGACAGTGATATTACAGATAGTGCTTTGTGATCACTTCCTGTGAGTTTTTTGACTGCTTCTCACACTGTCTGATAACCCCAGAAAGAAAATAGATAGTGCTGGAGAAACTCAACGGGTCTGGAAGCATCTGTCGAGAAAAAAAACAGAATTAATTCTTTTTCTGAAGAGTCACACGAGACTCAAAATGGTAACTGTTTCTGTCATGGATGCTGCCAGAGCTATTGAGTTTCTCTAGTTTCTTTTTCTGTGTGTATTTCAGATTTCCTGAACCTACAGTATTTAGCTTTTAATTAACCTTAAATTAGTACTTTTCCAAGATGCAGCTCTGAGACTTAATTTGATCTCTGGTGATAAATCTTTAAAAAGTTATAAAATTATACCTTGTCCCTCAATTTCAAATGATTTGAACAAGCAGTGATAAATGAATACAGTGGTACATATTTGCTAATATCTGTAATGCAAACCAGATTTTTCTTGGACCTTTTGTTCATTTTGTAATAAAGGTCATGGCTTTGGAAGCAAATATTCCACATCTATAATTAGATAGCAGGTGACTCTAGCCTGTTTTTCTTCCTGATGTGAGATTGCAAATACCTCTTACACAATGCCAAACTTCCACTGCAGACAAAAGGAATAAACTCCTCGCTCCAAGCATCAGGAAATATGAGACAAAGGATTCATTGAAATTGGTCATATTATGAATGAAAGAACTTTAACTTTTGATCAAACCTTGAACAAACTCCATGTTGTAAAGCAGCTTCTAGCCAGTGAAATACTTTTGAATTTTAGTGACTGTTGTACATAGAAACACAGCATCCAATTTATGGACAGAATGTTGATTAGACAATCTATCTTAATGATACTGGGTGAGAGGTAAATATTTGCCAGGAAAAGTGAATTCACTGTTCTTCAATTAATACTGAAGCTAGAATCTGAACAACGAAATAATTGAACCATATGACATCAAGTCACCTGAGACCAGACAGCCAAAAAAAGCAGCTCTCAGAGTGCAGCAATCCCTTAGTGCTCTATCTAAGTGTCAGCCTGTGTTATGTATTCTCACTTATTGGCTGTTACTAGTATATTAAGCTAAGCTTTACCATGTGGGGTAGGATGTCCAAAAACGCAACAATTTTTACTTTTCTCCCCAATGCCCAAATTCAAAGTGAAAAAATGTTTAGTTTCATTGAAGACTATCTGAAAATTAAACATGAGAAAATTGACAAATTATTGTGCAAAAGTTTTGGTTTCCTGAACCTTTGAGGGTCACTTTAACCAGTGACATTGTCCTAAAATTCTGCTCAAGTTGTTTGTTAAACCAGGAAATATTTATACAGTTACTCACCAGATGTGACCTTTAATCTCTGGCCGTGTCACTCTCACAAATATGATAATAGGGAAGCACTTTACTGTATACCACCTCTTAAAGTAGACAGGGGCAGCAGGTTAATTTGCTCCTGAACATGGTGATCTTGCCTGGGAAAATTCATCCAAATGGGTGACTAATCAGAGAAGGTTGACCTGAAGGAAACTGTGTAGAGTTGCTCCTCCAATCACAGGATTTTCCTTTGTCCTGTGTACCGTTGACTCTTGCTATGAGCTTGTTGGAGTTAACTGGTGGTTATGGGTGGAATTAGTCCACAGAGGCCAGTATCGCATCACCAAATCACCCTTTTATTACACATTGAGAGTCCTTGACACTGATCCAGCTTCCTCATAGCCAGCAATTCCTTATTATCATACATGTGAGACTGACATGGCCAGAGATTAGGGTCATAGCTGATGAGTAAACATATAAATATTCCTTGGTTTAACAAAACTTGAGCAGACTTTTAAGACAATGACACCAGTTAAAGTGACCCTAAAAGTGTGAACAGAATCTCTAACATTCCTGTTCACAGTTGTCAGCCATGACTCCCTGATTAGGCCAGATTAACAGATCCATGCAGGAATCTAAGATGAGGTCCATCTGACTGGCCTCATTACAGTCACTGCGGTGGGGAAAAGAGGAATGGGAAATTAGATTGCTGGAACTGGGAGTCAGGGCTGAGTGCCAAGGCCTGGCAACAAGGACAAGGCCTATTGAACAAGACCACAGTCTGATTTCAGGCCCAAACCTGAAGATGCTGGGTGAGTGAGAAAGTGGATTGAAGACAGGGGTGGGTGGGTGTTATTGGGGGATGTGTGATAGAATCAAAAAGGATGTTT